>NC_089619.1:4192604-4860929 GCF_039881205.1 Euwallacea similis
ATGCCTACGTGAAGCATGGAGAACTATCCCTCAAGATTTATTGGATAATTTAATTTTAAGTATGCCCAGCAGGTGTCAGGCAGTAGTGAATGCCAGAGGGGCACACACGAGATATTCATTTTAATTTCTTAATTTTTTTTGCAATGTTTCAAAAGAACATTGCTTGAATAATTTTTATATGAAAGAAACTTATCTTTTGTTTCGTCCTGTTTTTCTTTTGGGCACTAATAAATCTAAATTTTCTTATTGCAAATAAAAAAGGAATAAACATCTTTATTAATGTATTAAAGATAATCAGTTTCATAATTGTTAATTATTAATTTTTTTAACATATAAAATATCCCTAGATATTTGCGATGTGTATAAATAAAGAAAACCCTTTTTTATTGAGCTTTTCTAATTATTTTACAGGTTTTGGCAAAATACTAAATAACCGTATATCATCATTGTATAGCATAAAATAACTATTGTTGATTATCAGTACTCTAAAATAAGGCTAAGGCTAAGCGGTGATAGAAGAAAGTGACTCTACCTACCTTAAATCGTAGGTCACCAACCGGTGGTTTAGCGAAAGGTATTCCCAAAAATGCCGAAATTTCCCTTCCTTGTCTTGTTTTCAGATATTTCCCTCTAATTTTCCCATCTTCACAATTCACCACCAGTCCCGAACAATCGACACAGTCATCTGTAGAAGCCCATTTTAATGTGGATATCGCAATGAATAAGGCAACAATCAATATGTATTTCATGGTTCTACGAAGACCTACTTTCAACTTATGTTAGCTTTATACAAATCAAATTGTAAAAATATTATTATGGCCAGTAAATGTTAGCTTAGACTTTAAAACGCTCTGTATGTCAAGAAAGTTATTATATACCTACTATATACTTGAATTAGAATTACTACAGAATTGTTATTGGTGGGAATGAGAGAGTTTTTGCAAGCAACAATTGCATTTACTTTCAAGAGGTCTGAAGATGGCAAATGAGATAGAAAATCCATTATGTGAAGGTAAGCTCATCTGAAATTGCATAACAAATATTCATCATTGATTTTATGTGATAGCTAACCGTATTAATGCGATATGAACGAGCGCTAAACGCATTTTTTTCAATTCGAACTGCAATTGAAGCCCTTAGTGCAACATAACAGTCAACAAACTAACCACGCGAAGTTTTATTGATGAAAAGTGCTGCTGCATTTCCAAATAGCCTGAACTAACCATTTTTTGTAGAGGAGGAAGAAACCTCCCCTCTTCACCCTGCATCGCCCCTGAACAGGCGACCAGTACTACTTCAGGGGAACCTGAATCTGAATTAACCAAAAGCGCATAACGAGTTACTTGAATATTTCTTGATCTATATTATTTCCTTACTTTAGAAGTTAGCATAAATATGGTACAATGAAATAAAATGGGTGTATAAGAGACGATTAAATATTTATGTAAAATGAAAAAACGAGTTTTTATGGATACGATAATTCACACGGGGACATAAACATCAAAGAAAAAATATCTAAATGGGAAATATTAATGTTTGAACTTAATCATTTCCAAGAATTTGTACCGGTTGTTTAAAATTGAAGATATGGTGGAACGTTATGTTCTGGATTTACCTAAGTTGAATACCTATATGCCTACCTAATAAAGATTCTCGAGAGAATTTCTTTAACTTAGAAGTCATGTAATGATAATAGAGAATACTGATAGATACCATTCAGATAATCTCAAAAAGCTCTTAGAATGTGTGGATCATTCTGCATATTGGGCAATTATTTAATTTTAACAATGCGTCGTCAGTCTTTGCTTTATAGATGATAGTTTGGTGATCGTTATGGATGTTAATGGCCTGCGAGTGTCAGAGATGATGTCCATTAAAAACTCTATTTACGGAATGTTCCGAAAAAGTTGTGCCAAACTTAAGGAGGTTATAAGGAACATCGCGGTGAACAATTCTTGCATAGGAACCCCTAGTGAATAATAAGCCGTTTTGGCTCTAGAATAATTTTTGTTCAAAAGGCTTCGAGATTTAACTTAAGAGAATAAAATAAAAACAAACAAAATTCACATTTTTTTCTCTCCTCTGTTTTATTAAAGATGTTTATTGAAACGTTCCTATGGAGATACTAGACAGAATGTGGTTCCAGCATGACGGTGCATCTGTACATTTTGCCCGTCCTATGCAGGACCATCTAGCCCTACATTTTTATGGGCGATGAATCGGAAGAGGCGGGTTCGTCAGATAACCAGCGTGAAGTCCCGATTTAAGCCTATTGGATTTTTCCCTCTAAAGTTATATCAAGTCGTTGGTGTATAAAACTCCTGTAGCTAACCAAGAGAAACTGTTGGAAAAATTGATGACATCTTCTCTTTTCGTGCAGCAAGATTCCCATATCTTACAACGGGTGAACGATTCAATGGTTCAAAGAACAAATTTATGTAACCAAGTTGAGGGTTGGCATTTTGAATTTTGATTCTATTTTTTTTGTCTCATCTTAAAGCATACTAGCAAGGGAAGCAGGAACCTAAAGTAAATAAAGACCTAACATACTCGGAGTAATGGTGCTAAATATCATCTCAAAGTCGGTAATAGATAGGCGTATAATTTCCATGTCACCCATCATCTTGTTCTTTACAGAATGGCGAATATAATAGTACTATTGTTGCTATTCATTTACAATACATTCATTAACAAATTTTCTATTGAGTCTACCACTATCACACTGAAAGATTAAGGAATAACATCTAACGAACAATGAATTTTGTGTTCATTTTCAAACGGCTCACACAAACCTGCTGGCTCATGGTATTCAAACGTCTGAAATATGCTTTTAACAAGTGGTATTAAAACCGTATACACTTAAGACATAGAAAATAGGTGTAGAATTTCTAAAATTTAACTCAAGGCATACATGAGAAACACGCAAAATATGAGGAAAAATATAAAACTTTGCCACCCTGTATATCGAAAATGGTGCGTTTTTGATCACGGGTCTATTAGCATTTTTTAAAATAATTTTACAGAATACTATCACTCCTTCAATTATCTCCATGATGGAACGCAACTCAATGTTATACCCTATATAATTTCTGTACATCTTACTAAATATCCTCCGCTTCGTTTTACATAGTTCTAATGTCTCTAGGTTCCTCCACAAGTTATATATATTTTAGAAACTTTTAGGGATTTAGGAATTAATATAATATACTAAATATCTCAACAATTGCAAAAACTGCAAAGAAAAAACAAACACAAATTTTAAGTATAAGACTCTGGATGTTTGTTACAATGCTTTTTTTAATGATGTTTATTTACATGATCGTCTTATTTAGTAACTTTCTAGCATCCCCTGAAACGGTGTAAGTTAAAATTGGAGCACCTCGTATACAGACTGATCCTCTAAGCGTTTCTTTAATATTATTGTTATTGATGATTTTACAACTTTAACCGTAGCAAATATAAGGAGTTGCGTTCAGAAAATGAAATGTTTTTAAAAGAATCGTGAATAGACGGGTTTTAGAAAGAAACTTAATTGAATTGTTTGTTTTAGAATGGTTTTTAAATTTAACAAGTCCATTGTGTAAAGGACTGTCCCCATAATTTTTCTCTTACACATTTTTAGATTAATCGTAAGTAATATAACAAGTAGATATTTTAGGGCTATATGCACGAATGCAATTTTGGATGCACGTAGCGCATGAATACCTTTTTTTCTGAACCAGCTTTCATGAATGTACATTGGTCTAAAGCTGCCTAGAACTTTCGGTATACATTGTTATAAATTTAATTATATACAGGGAGATTCAGAACTACAGGATTAAACTTCTAGGGATTATTCAGTGTAACAACAATAGAAGACATTTGAGTATAAGAACCTAAGTTCGGAAATGCTTCCCTAAGGCGCTAAGGCGCTACAACATACGTGGTTTCTGCGGTTTTGGTTAAAGTTTAATAATCACTTTGAAGGACTTCACATGCCGTAGTAATTCGTGCAACCAGGTTTTGCTTTGTTTCCACTGGCGTTTCATAAACCAGAAACGTTATATGTCCCCACAGAAAGAAATCTAAAGGTGTTAGATCGGGTGACTTAAGGGGCCACGGAACTGGACCACCTCTGCCGATCGATTATTGTCCGTTACTAACGAAGTTCTCGTTATTGCAACACTGAACGTCAACCCTCAATGTTACATTATGAAAAACGGCAAACTGAACATAAGTATGAAATATTTTCTGTATGATCTTCAGAAAATTACAAATCAATTTTAATCAATGCCAACAATCAACAAACCACCGTAGGTACTGTTCTTCCAATTTTGTTATTAACTGTTAATTAATCGCAATTACCACAGAAACAGCTAAGTTATTTTAACCTTTATAAATTCTGTTTTAAGCCACTCTATGAGCTTGAACGCCATTCACCTTGCATTCGCCTTTGTTTTTCCATTAGGATTTTAGGTAGCAATTTTCGCTCCGGAGTCATTAGATATTTCACATGAGTTATTCCTATGTTATTATGAATGTCAGCGTGCCTTGTTGTAACTCTTTGTCTGATGGAATTAATTAAAAAGTTTTCTAAACTTCACACCACGCCCTATGCCGACTAGAGTAATTTTTAGGGATGAAGAGTTTAGGTGTCAGTGAAATTTACCATGAATGAGCTTGATGATTTATAACATCACAGTTGTTGTTCACAGCAATTATTATGATATTATCTGAAACTAGACATGTGTTTTTGTACTCGTTCGGACTCAAACGGTGCCATTATATTTATGACAAAAAATTATTACATTATTTATGTAACAATTTTTTACCACATAACTAGCAGCCTGTGAAATTAAACAATCAAACTTTGTGACGAGTAAGCATCACTATCATTCAGTCAAGGAAATTGTCCAGTAAACTTAAAAGACCAACTCAGATTAGTGTCAAGACCAGTCTTTCAATAATACCTTATTAAATAACTTTGCTATATTGATGATTTACTTTCTCTTTCATTTTGCTTAGTGAATACGTATAATGCGGTCTAAAGAGACATGTGATAGGAATATCAATAACAGTGAGGTAAAAGAGGAGGTCTCAAAATTGAGAATATGTTTGGCTCAAATAGTGGCAGTGAACGTGAAAAATGTGTTGTTGGTAGTATATGGGTTGACCCTGGGGATGCCCACTATGCTTATACCCAATTTGACTGGAAGCGACAAAGACGAACCTATAGTTTTAGATAATGACGGAGTTTCGTGGCTTGGTAAGTATCCATTGGATTAAAGTTCAATAGGCAGCTCGTACAAAAAATAATCTTCAAGGTCTCAGTCAATGCATGTGTCAACAACCATTTCCGTTATTAAACACCTTCATTAATGCACTTTTTGGTTAAGTATCTATTAATCCACGGACACAACTGACACTATGTAATAAAACTCTTTGCCGTTTCGCTTGTATTCAAAAAAATCAGCCACCAAAAAAATAGCTATTAAATCGCTATGATATTTAAATATGGTTGTAAATTTCAAAAATTTATCTCAAGACATACGTGAAGAAAATCAAAATATGAAATTTTGCCACCGTGTATGTCGAAAATGGTGCGTTTTTCGCCACGGATCTATTAGAATTTTTTTATTACTTTGCAAAGTACCATCTGAAATATCTCGATAATGTGTTACACCCTGTACCCTCTTAGTCGTGCTAGTAGATGTTGATTCTCATAATTCAGATGTAATTACTGAATTGAAGTTTTGTTACCCCCAAGTGCTTCACATCGTTTTTCAGTTTAGTTTGAGCGATGCATTGCAAATTTTTTGTTTATTTACATATTTCGATTTGGTACTTTCAACGACGAACTGCAGAGGCGAAAGCGGCCTTAAAGTACAATATTTAATCTTCCTTTGAATATTTCAGGTTCCCTAAATTTCCTTAGCGTCCCAATCGGTTGTTTAATATCAGGAACCATGGCAAGTACACTTGGAAGAATCCGCTCTATGCAGATCATCTGCATTCTATTCTTCGGAGCCTTCTTACTCTATTACTTCGCGTCTCAATCTTGGCACATTTTCTTCGCTTTATTTTTAACAGGATTTTCGGGTGGACTTCTAGAGGCACCGGTAAGACTCTCTATCATTTAACTAAACTTAAATTCAATTCAATTATTACAGACATTGATTTACACAGTAGAAATCACTGATGCCAATCTGCGAGGCGCGTTATGCTCGACTTCAACTGCCGCCATCGCAATAGGAGTTATGGTCTCTTTTATTCTTGGAACAGTGTTTCCCTGGAGGATTATGGCGATTATTAACGGCTCGATACCCATTACTGAATTGGTACTCCTCATGTTCATCCCAGAGTCGCCTTATTGGCTAATCTCCAGGAAGGAATTTCAAAGGGCTAGGGAGAACTTGGCATGGCTAAGAGGGTGGTGCGGTTTAGCCAATATTGAGGAAGAATTTCAAAACATCTGTAACAGATTAGATGCCGAACAGCTGCAGGCATCCATGGAAAAATGCAGTTTAAATTTTTTGAAGGAGTACTGTAAACCGACCTTTATTAAGCCATATCTGATGATCTGTGTTACCTTTGTGTTGGCCAACTTTGGTACTCCGCAAATCAATGTTTATGCAGTTAAGCTATTTGAGCTCCTTAAAGTTTCTATCAATTCTTACTACGCGACTATTTTGGTGGGGGTTGCTGAAATATTAGGCAGCATTTTGCTGATAATTTTGGTAAAGCCCATGGGGAAGAGAAGGCTCAGCTTTACCACTCAATTAGGAATTTCGATTGGATTCTTGATTACTGGAATCTACGCCTATAACATAGGAGTGTTAAATTTCGAAACAACGGCAGTAGGGAATTCTGACTATAGCTGGATACCTCTGTTCAGCATCCCTTCTATAGCCTTTTTTAGTTACCTCATGACGTTTACGTTGCCTTGGATCATCATGGGCGAGGTATATCCTAGTGATATTCGGGATAATGCCTCGGGAATATCTGCAGCAACCGGTTACATTATAGCTTTCATCTCCAACAAGTGTCTGCTTAGCTTAGTGGAGGGAATAACCCTCCCAGGGGTCTTGTGGTTGTACAGTGTTGTAGCATTTCTAGGGATATTTGTATTATATTTAATATTACCGGAAACCGAGGGAAAATCTTTGTTTGAAATTACCGAGCATTACGCAGGGCGTGCAAAACTGGACAATAAAGTAGGGAAGAAAGCCTCAAAGTTAACTCATGATATTGCGAATAATGTTATTCGTGAAAGAATTGCTAATAAAGGTTTTGATGAGTACTGACAAGACGGAATTTTGATTGAAAAATTTTTATTTGCTTCGACTACCCTTTTTTTTGGAAGAGTATGTGGTTCCATAATTTTGCATTAGCAACTAGAAAATCGGACACATAAAAAAATGTAGCATTTTTTAACTCCAACGCCCCCCGTGCAGCACGCCTCTGACGGAATATTTTCCATTCAGCCACATCTGTAAATTAAGGCTTAAAAGGTATAAGATCATACCAAATTTCATAAAGTTATCTTGTACCGTTTTGGGAATATTTCAAAATAATCATCATCAGAGTTATGTCTTTAAAGAAACATAGCTCGTTAAAGAAGCATTTTTCGACATATATTTATATAGTTTTGGTGTTATTTTTGGACGTAATTTACACTGTTTAAGTATGACGCTTTAATTTGGAGAGATCCTGTACATACGGTGAAATCATACTGAGTTTGACTTCAAGTACAACCCGAGATCCATGCGACGCAAAATTGGAAATTATACGAACACTTCTACCTAGAAAAATTACATTCTAGTTAATGGCTATTTAAGGAACAAGTGTATTATTAGTTATTCATTAATGCGCATGTTAAATGAATTTTTCCACCAACTGCTTTTTAAAAAAACCTAAAATTCATAAAATTGTAAACGTTTCAACTTTCAAAATTAAAAAGCCCTTCCACTTATTGCGCGCCTGCGCTTCCGTCCGGGATACAGAACTCCTTGTGCCGAAAATGAAAGCCGTCATGAATGACAGATGTTGCTCACGTAACGAGCCTATAGCGCGCCGCGATTCGTTGGATGTAAACGCGGCTTGCTATGAGTCAAGGAAAAATCATGCATTAATGAAGGTCACTAACGAATGATTTTGTATACTACATTAAAGAAGTGTGTTAGAATTCTGCTAGGTTTTTCGTAATACCAAGATGTTGATATTGATAGTCTCCCTTTCCTAGCCCACCATCATTTTGAATATCTGTTGCTGAGTCCACGGTATAGCGTTTTGGATCCATTGCATGGAGAATTGCCTTGACGATGGATTTGGAGGAATAAAAACAAGCCTAGAAGAAACCTCTAAGAAAATAATTATTCCATTATAAGTTTTCCAAGAAACTCTAAAGCTAATTCTTGTTTCATAAAAATATTACTTACCTAGTTAATTTACTTTTATTTGTTCTGACGCAGGGAAAACATAATAAATTGATAGATTCAATAAGCGGTATCATCCTCCATGGATTTCGTTTGAAATTCCACTACCACAACACCTAATAAAAAGAGAGAGTGCTGCAACAACTAGATTCACTCAAGAGTACCTTCGATAGTGTAGCCTTTACTATATACACGAACAGTTCTCGCTAAATATTAATACAATAAGTATGTAGATTCGTAGTAGGTATATAATTGTATGCTATTTCCGCATTTAGCTTTATGAGGCATGAGCAATATAAGTGTCGATAAGACACTGTTGAACGAAACAATGTGTGTTAATAGGAAATAATATAAATGTAACGTGTGGAAATGAAGTGGAGGTCGGTTGGACAGTTCGACATGCTCGCGTAATTTTTTACGGTTTTGCTTTTTGACCCTGTATAATGTCACTGTGGAAATAACACGAAGGTAAGATATATTTACGGGATTCGATTGATTATTGAAGCCAAATTTTTTAGAAAAATTACCTTTGAGAAAAAAGAGAAATAACAATGGAAGGGTAAGTGAATTTTTTTAATAAAGGTTCATAACATTTCACTTGAGTGATTCGAAGAATTCCTGTACCAAACCAGACACGCGGATACTTTACAGATTGTTATATGTCAATGAACTTCCACATTTTCTGCTTGGACATTATGAACTTGTAGCATCATCACCAAGAAAATAATTTTAAAAGCTGGCGACAATTCAAATTTAAACTCCTTCAAATCACTTACACTTATTAATTTTAAAGGTAGGTAGTAGACAGAAAAGCAGGTTTAGTGCTTTAGATTATTTCACAATTTTGATCCCTCTTTTCCGCGTTATTTAATAGTTATTTACTTCATACGGCGAAAAAGTAGCACATTTACTACCGCTCGAAGTAAAAACTATTCTTTTACTCCATGCAGCATTTCATCACAGCACCTATTTTCTTCTCTGATTTTTATATATTTCATATATGTATTTTTACTGCCTAGCCAGTAAATGTGTTTTGCTGTCATTTATCTATCAAACTTGAAGTGAACGAAAAACGTCTTAATGTTTAAGTAATAAAAGTGCTACTTTGCAGCCGGACTCGTGTCATTAAAGAGGAACCGTTTTCGTTTAGTCCGTAAAAAACGAGATTTGTTTCATCACACTGCAAGTTTATTGGTTCATTTTAGAGACAAATAAATAATCGTTTACAGCTAAACAGGTGCTCTGGGCACCATCACCAATAGTTTCCGAGATATTACTTACCTTACATGTTGTCTGAAGGATTTCTTTTTTGTTTTACTCAGTTAGTCGGAAAAAGTGATTAAAGATCAATGGTTAATGAGCATCTATAGGAAAATTTTTTTGGGAACAGACACCCTTGTGCCCATCGAATCTTTTTTGTGCTACGCCCCTGGCTATTTAATTCCAGACGTTTTAATATCATCTTCACCTTATTGATTTGTTAGCAACTGTCCCCAGTTTTAAATTACTGGCAAAAAATATGATACAGAACATCTGGTTTTTTCAGCATTCTGGAAAGGAGTCTTTTGGTCCTCCTTTCCAGAATCCTTCGGCTATATCATGTTTACGTGTGCAAAAGATGTATACATTTAATACGTGGTCAGGATATAAGTATTGTTAAAAAGTATATTTGCACAAGCGTTTACATATGTTAATAAGCGCTTCTATTACGATTCTTGACCTTCAAAGATGGGAAAACCATATTGGCTTGATTATTCCGTTATAAGAGCGTCTTTATTAACTATTATTAGATAAAATTACCTGACGGGTCCTAATTTATGTAGGTAGTTCAAGTGGTGACATTACCTGTTGGGTTGAATGAGAAGCCTTTAATCAAAATTCCAAAGAAACCCAGTTACGAACTTCCCTGCTACCCGTTTCTGAGGAGCATAAAAAGACACATGAATTCCTTTTCGGCGAAAATCTGCACTTCTCTGAACGCTCCGGTAACAACTTATTATATAATTTCAGCTGTAATACCATCTTCATAAATAGCGACTACACCTGTTAGGTCAATTTGCATATGACTCATTTGAAAAAAAAAGCAAAATATGTTGCACTAGAACTTCTATGGCTCATGTTAAAAAAAAACCCTGCAGGCATTACATGAACAGCAAATTCTTAAGTTACCTCCATCTACAATATTAAGGTTATCTTAAGCTCGGTTTTTGAATTACCTGCTGTAGTGCATGTGAAGGAACTCACAATGACAGTTAACCATCAGTCACATTGTCTCTGTTACTTGCGCAGATACTTCATGGCGGTCCTTACTTCAGAAGTTGGTCACGACTTAATTTCAGTTTGAAAAACATTTCATCTACCAGTCAGTTGTTACTTGCATCTGTCGTTCCTTAACCGGATATTGAAAAACTGGCTTTAAAAAAATGTGAAGTGTTAAGGCTAATCTCTGTTTCCTAATGCTTAACTAGTGACATAACTCTATTATATTGCAATTAAAATTCGAATCAAGCAATCTAATTCCTTAATTGTATTTGCAATTTTTCATCACTTGCCGGTGAAAGCTATTCATTCCCCACACACAAAAAAATTACTTACCAGACACTTTTATGGACTACTCAAATGGAAACAAAGCATTGCAAGAATAGTTAAAGTGCGCAAAGATATGTGTTTTTCTACAGGGTGTAACATATCATCATGCAAATATTTCAGGGAACGATAGTACTCTGCAAAATAATAAGAAAATGCAAATAGACCCATGGACAAAAACGTACCATTCTCGATATATAGGGCGACAAAGTTTCACATTTTTCTCATATTTTGCGTTTTTCTCCCGTATGCCTTGAGTTAGCATTTTTAAAATTATTTTGTGGAGTACTATCGCCCCCTGAAATATCTCCATAACGATATGTTACACCCTGTATATGCGTTTCTCAAAGATACCTAGATTCTACTCACCACTACTAGATTACTGCTTACTATACTTACTAGATACTAGATTCTACTACACCTTACCTATGGCATTTTTTTGCAGGGAAAAATCGCAATCACCTGCAAAAGCAAAGATATCTTCTATAAGAAAATCTCTGCCACAAATTCTAGCCGTTAGTGTTAAAAATGTGCTACTTCTTGCATTTGGCATGTCCTTGGGGTTTCCCACTATCCTCATTCCTAGCTTATCAGGTGGTGATCCAGAGGAAGAAATTGTGCTAAATCAGGACGCTATTTCATGGATAGGTAATAGGAGTACAACACTGCAGTGCGCAAAGTAATTTCTGGTTAAAACTAGGATCAGTAAATTTGTTATGTGTACCACTGGGTTGTCTGCTATCTGGATTTTTAACTCAACCGATCGGAAGAAGACGATCTATGCAATTGGTCAATTTACCCTTTGTAGGAGCTTGGCTATTGTTCCACTTTGCAAAGTACCCCTGGCATGTATTTCTCGCGTCCTGTATTACGGGAGTAAGCGGAGGACTATTAGAAGCACCTGTAAGTACCTAATTACTGTTACATTTGAGATATCGGAAATAGCAACATCAAAATAATTTAAAAAATGAAAATATGAAAAATGTTAAAAAATAACAAAATAAAAATATATAAAATTCAACAAGACAACGCATAATATTTCAATATAATATTCATTCATATGTTATTTAAATCACTAAGGGCCTTCCAGGGTAATTTGCACAGGTGACCATATCGAGTGCAAATTATTAAGCACTGAGGTAAAGCCGTTTTATCATATTCTCTTACACTTCCAGGCTCGAATGAAATATTTAGCATCTACCCTCGTACAATTTTTCCAATTTGACATGGAATCATTGCTCTATTTGAAATATCCCTGCCTAACCAGCTTGAACTAACCAGCAAAACTTCCAAAAATATATCAAATTTGTCGATATGTGAGGAGGTAATCTGAACTCATTAAGACAACAGACCGTGATTTTCTCAGAAGTCTATGAAGGAACTTTCAATAATCAAATGCCTTTGTGAAGAATTTATCCTCTTCTCTTTCGCTCGAAAAGCATCCCTAGATTTCTAGATGGTTAGCTAAACGGGCTTGAGACTAATAATTTATTGAAAGTGTTGAGGAAATTGTCAACAGACAAACAGACATTTTTCACCGTCACAGACTTTAGGGCAAAACCCCTAGGAACCCGAATAGGAGTATTCTTGGATCTTGTAAATGATGATGGTTTGAAATTCCTCATTAGCTTCACTTACACGGAGGAAGATAAACATCATTGACTGCAACAACAACTACAGCAAACCTAATTCTTGGAGAGATTAAATTAAATGGTATTGTGCATAAAGAAGGTCAGGTATTGATAGCTTTTTTATCTCAGCTAAGAAAGGCTGTAAAAACAACAGATTATCGTGAATGGAATAGTTATAAGTTTTTTTGGGGCAAAAAAAAGCGAAAGAAAGATTATTGTGAGAATTAACATTGACCTGGAATAAATCAATAAACTTTTGTCCTGCGACTGAGATTATACAGAGAATTCCAATATTGGGGCTAGAGGGTACAAGAACGGAGCAATTCGCTCAACTTGCCTTATACAAAAGTTGATTATTTTCATTCTACAGAGTCTCAAAATAATTTTTTTAATTCAGTAAATTCTGAATAAATCTCAGAGTTTTTATTTACAGATTTGGAATTGATCCTAAGGAGGTTTTTCCCTACGATAAATTAATTTAAAATATCTTTTTATTAACAAACAAATTTGCCATGTTGGGTAATTGAGTAATTACTTTTGCTCCACTTTGCACCTATTAGTAATTTCCAAAATTAATTTTATAGACTCTCACATACCTGGCAGAAGTCACAACACCAAATCTACGAGGCGTATTAGCATCAACTTCCACTGTGGCTGTAATATCGGGCATTTTGATTCAGTTCCTTTTGGGCACATTTTTGCATTGGAGATCTGTAGCTTTGGTTAGTGCGATATTGCCGATTACTTCTTGTATCCTGCTATTTCTTGTACCAGAAAGCCCTTATTGGCTGATATCAAAAAATCGGCTGGAAGATGCCCAGAAAAGCATTGCTTGGCTTAAGGGATGGCTGGAAATGGAAGAAGCGGAGCAGGATTTTAAAGAACTTTATGAGCAATTAAAAAAGAATACGGAAAATGAGTGAGAGCACCAATAATAAAATTTCCCCGGTGTATTGTTAATTCACTTTTTCAGACGTGCCCATATTTCCACAGGTCTCAATTCTGAATCAAAATTCACTCAAGTTAAAAATAATTTAAAGCTTTATACAAAAAAGAACTTCCTATGGCCTTTTGGCTTAGTTACATTTACTTTTGGACTTGGTCATTTTTCTGGTATGACAACACTTCAAACATATGCCGTAAATATCTTCACTACCTTGAAGGCACCTATTGACAAGTATTATGCCACAATAATGTTAGGTGAGTTGTAGAACTAGTGTGTTATCATAATACCTCTTTAACATATAGGATATTTCAAAAAGGTGATGCCAAACTTGAGGAAATTATAGAGCACATTGCAGTGAAAAACATTTGCATATAAACCCCTAGTGGAAAATGAGCCGTTTTGATAGATATAGGTATAATGTGATTCCAACATGACGGTTCATCTTCACATTTTGCCCGCCATATGCAGAATCACCTAAACCTACAACGAAGAGGCAAACCTATCGGATAGCCCGCGGAAGTCCCGGTTTAACCCTGTTGGATTTTTTCCTCTGGGGTTACATCAAAGTTCTTAGACTACGAAACCCGTGTAGCCACCAACGAAGAACTGTTAGGGAGTGATGCCAGCTTATCTTTTCGTGCAGCAAAATATTAAGTATCTTTTTTAGTGCCACCGGGAAAATATTACGTTTTTGGACAAAAATTGCTCCAGAACCAAAACGGCTTATTTTCGTCTAAGGGTTTATATGCAAAAATTTTCTACCGTAATGTCTTTTATAAACTCAAATTTGACAGTGCCTTTCTGAAACACCCTGTATGTTCACCTCAAAATAAATATTTAACTGAACATAGAAACGTTCGTTTTTCTAAAATTCGTGTTGTTTCGTGGACTTCAGGTGTCGCGGAAGCATTGGGGTGTATTCTAAGTTCCACTCTCGTCCACTTCACAGGAAAAAGAAAAATGAACTTCGTCTCACTTATCGGGACGGGTTTATGTTTCTTTATAGTAGCTACTTATGCTCAGACGATAAATGTAACGAAGCTACAGACTGCGGGAACAGTAGCAAGATCAACGAAAGATGAACAGAACTGGCTACCAATGACATTTCTTGTAACAGCTGCGTTCTTCTCACATGCCGGGATTAGAATTCTACCTTGGATGCTTATTGGTACGTGGCAAAAGCACTTGATTAATTGATGATTATAGGTTCTAATTTCATTTTTCCTTTGCAGGAGAAGTGTACTACAGTAAAATTCGGGCTCCGGCTAGTGGATTCTCCGGCGCAGCCAGCTACATCTTAGGGTTTATATCTAACAAAATTTTCTTTTCCATGATCTCCGTATTGACCCTACCTGGAACATTTTGGTTTTATAGCTTCGTTGCTCTCTTAGGATTTGTAGCATTATACTTCTGGCTTCCCGAAACAGAAGGAAAAACTTTATTCCAAATCACCGAGCATTTCGGAGGTGGAAAAAAGCTCGATCGGGGGGTTAACCATTTCATTAAGATGAGGAGATTAAAGAAAAAGGGACATGATTTGGAAAATCAGAGTGGCGAAACTAATGCTGCTTTCGACGGAGATATTGTCAAGCAAAATGGGGATACTGACGTGAAATTGTGATATAAACATTGTTGATATTTTCTTATTAGTCCGTTATTTTCGGTATAGGAAAATTTAAGCCAACGAGAACATTATAAAATAATAATAACTATTTTAATTTTATATAATTAAAAAATATCTACCTAACTACATACACATTAAGTACCTATTATAGGATACTTCTAATTCCAATAAAGTGTATATTTAAACGTGAATTGAATATATTTTCATCTTAAGCAAAACATTTCATGAAATACGCCCCTGCTTCCACTGAGGATTTTTCAACTCATAGAACACCTTTACGACAGTGGATATACTATAAATCATTGGCGTATCATAACTTTTTAAGATGTAGCAATTTAATTTGAGCAAGGAAATTTATAGATTTTCCCTTGATTTTTTTTGTTACTAGTTATTACTTGGACCTTGCTTGCTAAAAAACAAATTTAAAACTCATTAAAAATTAGCGGTTAGCACCAGTAGTGTAGAAATTCTGATGAGGAAAAAATATATATGGAACGGAAAAAACAGCAAAACAACAATTAAACATGAAAAAAATACGTAAAAAAATTCATTATATCGATAATGATGTCATAATACAGAAATAGACAAAAAAATATAGAGACCCCTAACCATCTTCAGATAAAACGTACACACCATCACCCGAACGCATAAAGTTATACGTGCAATCGAAGTCCATAAACTTGTACATTTCCCAATCAAAGGAATTGTCATCTTTTCGGGACCTTGTAAGTGTGTTTATGAAAAAATCAATATGATCTAAACACAGCAGTTTCGACTTAATCATTCTGGCCTGCCGCTTTAGCACAATTTCCTTAAGCTTAATGTAACCGTTGAAAGTGCACAGCCAATCGGTGGTGAGACGCAAGGTCTCATATTGATCAGGTATAAGGCTAACTAATTCATTAAACTTGTCTCTATCTAAAAAAACATCATCACAATCAGGTTTCTCTTTATCACAAGACGAGAGAGTCGACAAAAGTTCATTCCTATAGTCACTGTAGTCAATTTCTTGTTCTTCGTCAGACTCTTGAGTTTCGGAGTCCTTTCGCTGCTTTCGGACCTTAGGAATAGCTCCGTGCTTACTTGAACTAGTGCTATCTGTGGCAGAGGGCTTCTGTGGAGTGGTTGAATCAAGGCTCAGATTTTTTATATCAGCATCCAAGTTAACAACCCCCGAGACGCTGGGGTTGCACTTTTCATCAATGTTTTGGGAGACCGTTCCAGTGGCACTTCGTTCATCTTCTTGGCTTGTCTGTAGTTCACAGGTTCTTCTCAGTAACAGGGCTTTTCCGGGACCTAAGAGATTTAATAAAGCATCATTAGGAAATTTGTCAATAACACGTTCAAGCTTTAAATCACCAATGCGGTCTCCTTTGTTTTTGCCGTTGTCATTATCTTGATTTATTACTTCTTTATTCGAACAGGTAGGTTCTGGTATAACATTACTGTCTGATTCTACAGCGACGTCAGGAGTATTGGAGGAACTACACTCAGGTTTATCGGGTTGAGGAACGTTTTGTTCTAGTAAGTCACTAATTACAGGTTTTTTTTCGGTACTGTCGGTACTCGACAAAGAGATTTTTTTTTGAAGAAGAGATTGGAAGTACTCCTTTAGAATTCTAGTACAATCCGGTCCTTGCGTTTTTTCCGAAACATCACTTTCGGCAACTTCTGTGACCGTATCCTCATTTGACCTCAACGACTTTTTAAATAATTTGTAATCGTCAATTATCATCTTCCGCAGAAACATGTCAAATGCATCAAACCTCTTTTCGATAGGAATTTTCTCACGAGTTTTATTTAGGCAGCCTTGTAGCTTTGCAGGAATAACGTTACTTTCGACTTTCGTATTGTCGTCCTCTGAAATGCTTTCCTCGCTAAAAGTGTCTAAATAAAAAAATCCAAATCGTGCTGTGGCTAGAGCAATCCGAAGATTTTCATTTTGGTCATATAATAATTGTATGCCTTTTGGGTTCATATGAACATTATCGTTAAGGAACTCAGCGAAGGGAAACAGCAGACTTAGGAAACGTCTCGTAGAATCTTTGGTTGATGAACGTAACATATCTGGAAAAAAACATTTAAGCATGAATAAGGCGTGGCTACAGTAAGCTCCCATAGCACCATTCATGTATTTCTGTTCGAATAGTTATCGTAACATTTCTTTAGATTCGACGATAAGTGAGACTATTTCTTAGATCTTCTGAGACTCAACAAACTTTATTTAAACACGAATATATCAATACATAACACGCGAATTACTTGAATAACGCCTTGAACTACTTAGAACCCATTTACTTGCATTGGGTCTTTTCACTACGGTTTTTACTATTCAACTTTTTGTCTTATGTATCGGGGCGTGTCTACAAGTAGTCCCATAGACTATCCAGATAACCCCCGTGCCATGGTACAGTTGTGAAACATTTCTCATATTTAAGGAAATTATATGTGCACCACTGGTCCTTTCCTACATTTAGGTTCAATTTTGACCCAAAATCAAAAGATGGGGGACTTGTTAAGCAAACGCTGTTTTGCGCTTTGGTTACACTCTACAATCGCTACCTATCTAATAAACCTCTAAACATTTAAAAAACAACAATTATTAAATACATTATACAGAGTGTAACATATCATTATGGGAATATTTCAGGGAGCGATAGTACTTTGCGAAATAATAAAAAATGCTAATAGACCCATGGTGAAAAAAGCACCATGTCCGATATACGGGGTGGCAAACTTTCACATTTTTTAAAGAATATTTTCAACAGCTTCTATAATTTTGTTATCGTTTAGATATATTTTTATTTTAAGAAATTTGATTAAACGTTACGAATTGCTTCAGATAGTTAATGACTGAGCCAAATGATTTTTTTCTTACTTTCTTTACATCCTTAATTTGCATCGATAGATATTTAAACAAATTCTGCAGAAATGGTGAAAGATACGAAAGTATTGTAAGAGACCAAAAAGATAAAAAAGTGAAGAATTAATTTAAATTTTGTATCAGAAATCATACAGGGTGTTTCAAAAAAAGATGTAAATCATAAAATAATACACGACTTAAAAAAACATAATACCCTGTATATGGGTACCGACAATTTTGACATTTTGTTGTAAAAGGCCTTGAAAAATAGGTGTACGAAATTTCAAAATTTTAACTAAAAGCATACCTAAGAAAAACGCAAAATATGAGAAAAAATGCGATACTTTGCCACCCTGTACATCGAGAATGGTGTGTTTTTGACCATGGTTCTATTAACATTTTTTTACTATTTTGTAGAGTACCATCGTCTCCTGAAACATCTCCATGACGACATGTAACATCCTATATACAGAGGCGTGGCACACATACCTCTGGAGACGTATTTCTGGAAAGTTTCCTTGAACGTGGCATTGAAAATATGAATATGCCGTGCCGAGGAAGATTGGGACGTGTAAGCACATTCAACAAGGTTTAAGGTCAATGCAGCTACAATGTCCTTCCAATTGGCACAGTATACATCCAAGTTATTTGGCGAATTCGTTAAGGTTTCTAAAACATGTAAAAAATTGAAACGATCGACTTATTAAATGAATATTGTGTTTTAATTGATTTGATTTATTTTATCTTTGCCGATGAAAATTGCCAATGCAGAAAGTTACTTGCTTTACATGTACCGTAAATGTTCACTTTCCGCACTTGTAAGGTAAACAAAAACTAACTCGATCGCATCATACTTTACAATACCTGCATCTGAGCGTGTAAGAAACACTATCTCGCCACGTTCATGAAAAACGGTTTGCAATTCCTCCATTAGTAGTCTAGCATCGTACAGATGAAGAATTTTTTTATATGGCCAAACAGAATAAATAATTGGGTCAGTGTCATCGTTTGAGTAAGGTTTCTAAGAGATAAAGGATAGAAAATATAAAGTTACAATCGGGGTTGCGTTAGTCCACTAAAAATGGGTTTTTACCCAAACCTCGTACCAGAATTGCATGAGAACGTAATAAATTTGACTAACGCAGCACTACAAAAGTGTCCGGTAAGGACTGGATTTGTCCTGCAGGCCGGAGTAGTTTAGTAGAGTTAAAGTGTTTAATATAAATAGCTATCAAATAGAGATAAATTTGGTGATAAATGCAGAAACAGATATAATAATAAAACTTGCGTAAAAAGTCACATGTAGCTCATTCCAAAAATAAATAATTATGTCCTTTGTCTCCATAAAGGCTTCATGGATGGATCGTAAACAGTCACTTTTACATGTAAATAAAAATTACCTCAGTCAGTTTCTCTAAAATGTTATGAAACAGTATGGAAGCTGGGGAAATTGAGCCAACCACGATCAATCTTAAAATACTCAGATCTTGAATCAATGCTTTCCATATAGTTACTAGCTTATCCACGTGGTCAACGCGTTTATTTAGTTCAACCATGGCGATTGGATTGAAGATATCTGCCTGTATAATCCTGAAATGAAATAAAAGTGCAACTATCAACTTACCAACAAAAATAATCCTTGGAAAAAACATAACTAACTTAGACTGAATCCCATTGCACACTGTCAGAGATTCGTAAGCTTGTATGTGTGCGGTAATGTGAGGTCTTACGAAACTTGTCTTTTAATGTAAGATTCAGACACACACAAAATAAACACTTACCTTAAACAAAACACAATTAAATGAGTTGCCTTACTCCCTTGCGTATTTGGTCGAGCAATTTTAGGATACTCTTTCACTGACAGAAATACATTTCTATACGGAGCTGCAGTTTGCAGCATATAATCTTCAATCGATTTAAACATTTTTTCTGGAATAACAACGGGACTTCTGGAAGACTTCGTTTTGTCTAGAACTGCTGAACAAGTTACTGAAAAGATGCCTTTAAATGTTAATCACGCATAATCAGCACAATACATGAAATATGCCAAGAACTGTATCGAATTTTCATTTTTTCCTTGATCCATTTTTTTTTAGCACATCTCAGGAAGATAAGCGAAGAACGTTAAAGTATGTGCGAGTAATAAATCGAACTACTCTACACAGAAAATATCATTCTTTCCTTTATTAATTTTTCTATTATTTTTGAAATCGTGGGAAAATGAGCAATTGGTCGACACATTTGACCATCTGCGAACGAGTAATTAGCAGCTTCAGCCAGCACTTCTGGAGAGACGAAAGGAAGGCTTCTAGCTTCCAAAGGTTTTCATCAAACAGGGTGAAGGAATCTTAGTCTATAGCTTTTCATCAATGATAAGAAAAAATGCTACGGATAGGTTCACCAACCAAGAACTTCGCGTATTGAGTGAGAGTAAAGGTTTTCTGTTTTAACATGACATAAATCTCAAAAAACTAGGCGAAATTTTTATATAACGTTTTTTCGAAATAACAAAAACAACCGAAATTTGTGCGTATGAAAAATATTCCAAAAAAAGCGCGGTATTTTTTAAATTATCAATTTTCTAACAGGTGAATGGATCGCAATGGACCGACAAGATGGGCCGCGAAATCACCAGATTTAAATCTATGTGATTTTTATCTGTGGAGTTATATATAAAGTTTGGTGTTTACGATTGAAATTAACAATGGCAGAGTTACGTGAACGGGAAAAACACCGCAGAAATAATTCGAGACAAAAGATCTGTTTTAGCACCACCTATAGAGTCGTGGATAAGGCGAACAACAATTTGTGTAAATGAAACCAATGGCGACAATTTCGAACACCTTTTGTAGGCAGTCTCGGAGTGAATAATAATTAAAGGTTTTATTATTTATTAAAACTTTCATGAGTACATGTTTCGGTTGTTATTGAAATTTCGAAAAAATGTTACATAAAAATTTTGCTGAGTTTTTTGAGGGCTATGTCGTGTTAAAATAAAACCCTTACTTAAGATTCACCTTATATTTCAGGCGAGTGTT
The DNA here is from genome assembly GCF_039881205.1 of Euwallacea similis. NCBI lineage: Eukaryota > Metazoa > Arthropoda > Insecta > Coleoptera > Curculionidae > Euwallacea > Euwallacea similis. Next base: position 4,213,707 of record NC_089619.1, read on the forward strand.
AAATAAAATAATCTCACCTTCGTTTGCTGACGATTTATCAGCCTTAAATTTCTCTCTCTTCTTCCCCATTGTTTCTTGTTAAGTTTTCAGAAATATTCTCACATGACCTTGTTATAAACTAAAGGTGAAGTGTACTCTAAATATCTGAAACCAATAACGCAATAATTGTTAATTCTAGCCAATGCATTACACAGTATCAACGAATTAAGGACCCTTTTAGGCAGCAAGTAAGTAGGGGACATAATTTTTTTTAAATTCATCCTTGGTCATATTTTTAAACACATGAAATAAAACGTCTATACTTATTGTTGATTCTAAAGGTTTATGTTTCGTTAAACGTACACCTAGCAGTTTATTTATTATTCAAATTTAAAGTGGATAATCGTGTGCCAACTATGTAATCCTAAAACTGTGGTTTGCCATCTGAAGACATCGTTAAGAAATTAGTGCGATGATCCATTAAAGAAATATATTTTACATTTATCATTATCCTAATGAATTACCCTGTATTCATTAGGATAATGATCAAAAATGGTATTCAAAAATGGTGTTTTAATAAATATCAAATGAAATATTAGTAATCTGGAATACTAAAAATTCACCTTGTATAATGATAATAGTTTTCTCAGTAGAACAAGTCACCTTTGCAGAACTAATCTGCTAATTATTACCCATGTGAGACGATTTCTAAAATTCGTAAAAGTACTTTCAGGTTTATTCTGACACGCACAGGTCTCTATTCGAAGTACCTACTAACTATTCCTTTCAAATTAAACGACTGTAAGGAATAAAATTTAATATAAATAAATAACAACTTTTTATTGTGAAAATAAACACTCGAGTTGAATCAAATATGGCCGTTAATTTCTTTATGTCCGATTGGATTATAAAGGGCTCTTTATTATACCGTTTGACGGCCACTAAGCGGTTCATTATAATACAGGAAAACAGGTGAATTCATAATCATAGTAGCATAAAACAGGCAACATACATAGTATGTATTTATTGTGGCCCTCGCAATACATCAATACTAACTGATGTGATGGATACATTCCTTCTAGGGGGCGGGTAATGTAAGGACAGGGAAGGGCGAAAAAGTAACCCAAACTGGATTAACTAACCTAAGCCACAAGACTTATCTTTAAGGCTCTATTTGATTGCCAAGTGCAATGTCTTTTATCAACTTCCTGTAAAAAACATTAATATACTTGGCCTTGTTAGGTCTTAACAATACGTCTTCCGGCTTAAACGAAACTATAAACACGACTGAATCCTGATTTTTTTTTAATTTGTTGTTTTAGGTCTTAATTGTATACGCCTCTGGCTCGAGTCAAAATTAATTCGAAACTCAAGTTGTTTTGAAGATTTTTTTCAGGAATTAATATTGAATATTTTTTGTGTTTCAGGTCTTAGCTGTGTGTTAAGCCCAAAACGTATCTGTGACTTACATTAGAATTAGGATTTCTAGTGTTCCCCTGTTCTTGCGCATCTTCCTTGCTCCCCATAAATAAAAATAATTTCAGTTCTTTGCTGAATTGCGTATACCATTTTTAACATTAGTCACACGAATTATCGCAATAAATTTTAACTGGTTTGAATAACTATTAACAGCGATCAGTACGACAGTAAGCCCTTTAAAATAACATTTATGTATATCACTTAATACCCCTTATCATTTAAGATATTTGAGGAGAACGTCGATTTGATAACAAAATCAATGTATTCCGATGATAAAAAAAAATCCATCCCGTTTCGGAATAATAGGGCTGGGTAGTATTCAAATTGACACCCCCTATAGGTAGCTATAAGAAATTAACTACTTACCTTTTAAGCCTTAAAAGCCAAAGAAATGACGCAAAAAAAACGAAAAAAATCATAAATTTCAACTTACCTATGTGATGTAATTTGTAGTTTCAGATCCAGGATCCAGATATATGAGGCTTCCATAAACAAACTTTTCTATTTCATCACTTCCATCAATTATAAGCAAAACAAAATTCCAAAAGTTAAATACAAATTACGAGTACAATACACAGACATAACCTATCTCTTTGAGTTCTACTAGAGATGGAACTGTACAAACACCTAGAATTCGTTCACAGTTATTGTCAGGAGGATGCCAAGTATTTCTAGGCATCCAGCGCACAAGAAGTATTCATATCGAAAAACTAGCCAAAAGCTTGAAGTGCGAATTTCAATGTAAGGTTTAGCAACTGGGTAATTTAGCATCCGCATTTTCTTACATTTACATTTAAGACGTTGGGGAGGCACTAATAACACTTTAGTCGTATTCGTTTAAGTTTTCTGTTGGATTTTTAATTTTTAACATGCCAGTAATGTATTTTCAACTTCAATAAAAAGGAAAATTATAGATACAAGAAACAAAATATTTCACTCTTTACATGTAAATATAAGATATACGTAGCACGAAAAGTATGTGGTAAACAGACTTGAGTAAACTGTGTACATGTGTATAAACGATATAAACGCAAAGCAGATTTGTTTTCAACTTTTGAACATTTAACTTAATTACATTATATTCATTATATTTCTGCGTAAAAGCTAAAAATTCCAAATTTAAACTATTTGTTATAGAAAAAAATCGTCTAATTATTTAAAAGCCTAGTCTTATTGGAATGGAAAAGCTGTTTTTAACAGCAACCTAGGTAAAGGAGAGGTGACAGTTCAATTAATAACCAACAGTTTCTAACTAGCAAAACTTGATTTATTGTCATAAATTTCATTCACAACTCGATTACATCTAAAGCACAACTCATCGGCTTTCACGGATTTCACTAATCTACACCTTGGGCAACTAAATTTGTCACTTTTGGAAACCGAAATGTGAAGAACTTTGCCTGGAATACTGCTAGTTTTCAAAACAATACTTGCTACTTGCAGCATATCTTCTAACTCCTTCTTGAATCGTGGATTTAAAAACGGCTGAAAATTTCGCAATTAATCCTACTTATTAAATCATATTCATGATAATTAATCATATATTATAAGAACAATAAGAAAAGTAAAATTTAGTATACAAATTATAACTTTACAGTCGTTTACATACAGTCGTTTCTTCTCAATGATAAAATTGACTTGAGATCAACGCGTTATCCTCTTCTCACGCAAAGGGTATGATTTAAAAGATTCCTTAACATTTGTCTTTTCACAAACCCTGTACCCTTTAAATAACATATTCTAATCTGTGCTTAGTCAGCGCTAATAAAAGATTTGCCTGGTTTCCGTCTTAATTTTCTCAATTCCTAATTGTCCTTCATGCAACTAAGTAAGAATTTTTCGTTACAACTTGTAAAGTATAATACCTTATCATGTCATCACTCAACCAGGCTTCTAAAGTATGCAACTAAACAGACTTTCATTCCAGACTATTCTCCCGCACACATTTAAGCTTTATCATCATCGATAAAATTTGTGAATTCTTGCTGTTCTTATACGTTTGTTTAAAACCGTAAATCACTTACCTCTAAGCAACAATAATAATCCTTGCTCAATTCCACTACAACATCGCTACTTAGCGAACTTCCTAACTCATTTATCTTATTAATTTCTTTTCTAACCTCCAATAACACCTCCATGGCACTCGCTACTTCTAAGTTGAGCCAATCGGCTTGTGGCTTCAACAATTCGCTGCGGAAAAATGTGTTTCTCTCAACGTTCTGAGGTAAGTGGGCAAAGCACTCTTCAGTCAAATATGGCAAGATGCCCCCGACTATTTGGGAAATGGTGTAGAACAGATAAAGCAACGTGAACTGTGCTGCTTTTCTACATTCATCATTGGCTGGCTGACAATAAAGTCTGTCTTTGATTGAAGTAAAATATTGAGCGGAAATTTCGTTGGTTAAAATGGGTATTAAGCTGAAGTTGATTTTGTGGAAATCGAAGTTGTTGATGTGGATTAGCGCCTAAAAGTTTTTTATGTTTTGTTACTATTTCATAATGGCTGCGACAAGTAGAGGTTACATTTGCGCAATTGTTTCAAATTCGCAACAAAAGTGGCAACCGCTCTCATTTGAATGTATTGGGTATTTAGCAAAAATTCCAACAACTGAGCATGGTATTGTCTGATATTTGCGTTTCCTAGGTATGCTTACTTTCTCATAGAATTTAAATAGTATGTGTAAAACGTATTTGTCTGAAAACCCCAAGTTTTCTACATCTCTTTCATCGAATTGGTAATCGGATAATGCTGCTACCGCAAAGCGCAAAACGCTTCTAACTTTTTGAACTTCATCTTTGGCTTGGTTTAGAATACTCTCGCTAACTGACGCTTGGGTGACATGGTTAGCGTGGCACGCTACCCACCATCTGAAACAAAACATTATTACTTTATATGAAGCCTTAAGACTTACTTATAAAACATTAAAAGAATATTTTGTAAACAATATTTTATAAGGGTATATGAAGATCTCTAAAGCACATCCAATGTTGCAAAACACGACACCTAGAAAAATATAATTTCACCTTGTATACGTTTTCGAATATTTCATAATTTTGGAAGGATGTATGCAATATTCAATAAGTTGAAATTTCAAGAACTAGAAAGAAGTAACAGAATGAACTCACCTAAGAACATCAACGCCGTATGCTTTGTGGCCATTTTTTCCACACACCACGTCAACAGGATCAACAACATTCCCGAGTGATTTGGACATCTTCACCCCGTTTTTATCAACAGCGAAGCCATGAACAAAAATGGTTTTGTATGGAGCACAATCTCTTAAAGCTACAGAAGTAATCAAACTTGATTGAAACCATCCCTGAAATTGATCGACACCCTCCAGGTAAAGATCGGCTATTTGAGAGCCATTCAGGACGTAAGACCACGAGATGCCACTGTCGAACCATATGTCGAGAATATCCTATTAAAAATATTAATTAAAAAAACTGAGACTACACAAATGACAGGAAATAAACATTTTAAAATTACAACAAAATTGTGCCACTTTTTTCTTGGCTCTCGACGTTAAAAGCAATTCATTTCAATAGCTATACACTAAAGACGTGGGGTTGGTGCCTATAAATTGTTTTTTTAGCACCACCAATGTGTATATAAAAAGAAAATAGCTTTTTAGGTCCATATCACTTTACATCAATAAATTTATAAAAGATGTGACCATACCTACTTAAAAAAATCTTACCTCCCCCTTTGAGTACTCAGATGAATTGTTTGCATATTCTACTGGTAACAGTTGTTCTACTGGCAACTTCCACCAAAAATCAGTGTCACCTTCTTGGAGGCGTCGACATAAATGATCAATAATATTTCTGCAATTAAACTAATTGCTATTTTGTCATCTAAACAGGTTTTATTTCGAAACTAAACATGTACATATAGAGTAAACGCCTCTTTAACGATCAGATCTAATCTAAATCCCCGTATAGTTAGATTTATGAATAAGTATTATTATTGTTAAAAAAGATAAAGAGTAAATTAAATGTACATTAACATGTAAGACGTAATTTAAGGTTTAAAAATTACTTACTCATTTATAATAGGCTCGTTCGTACTTTTACGATAAAAAACTGGAATCGGTACTCCCCACTTTCTCTGTCGAGAAATGCACCAATAGGGCCTCTTTTCTAACTGAGATACCAATGCTTTTTTGTAAATCTCGCTTCGCTCATGAGGAATAACGGAAACCTCATCTTGAAGAATTTTCTAAAATAAAACCACAGAATATTACAAATTGGATGCATTAACAACTTTCTAAAAATCCAAATGTGCCAGTAATTATCTCAAAACTTCGTAAAGACAGAAAAACATTTAAAAAAGTTATACTTAAGCTGTAATTAGAGATACAGGCTGAACATAATTTTAATCATGCGAGGGTTTAATAAAAATTTTTACTGAAAAAGAAAAATGAAAAGAATCAATTTCTACATAATATTTAATCAAGAAATTACCGAAAATTAAAAATATTGGACATCAATAATTACTTACCATGGCTTTTATTTTAACTTTATCAGTGTCCACAAACCACTGCTTGCTAGCTTTAATTATTACCGGTTTCTTAGTTCTCCAGTCGTATGGGTAACTGTGTTTGAATTTAGATGTATACAGCAAGTCATCTTTCAGATAGCTCAGTACTGTCTCGTTGCCTTCTTTTAGAACATACTTATTTGCAAAAAGTTCACCTGCTTCGGATTTATATACCCCTTCATCCGAAATCAAATCCAACTACCGAAAACAAAACATTTTGCAAGGATCATTAGCTGAATATTTATAGACATACAATGGGCTTAAAAATTAATCCTACCATGTATAGAGACCTTAGTTACCGTAAGAGATTATTGTACTATTTATTTAGTATACAAGGTCTTTCAAATAAAGCTTGATTATTATTTGAATATCTGTTGGTAACGTCCCGTAACATTTTTCCATCTTATTCTTCAAAAACATCCATAAAATTTGCCTTAAAAATTTCTCAGCAATTCTTCAATACAACTTAAGATAGTTAATAGTGTAAATGAGTTACAAAAAAATAATTAATAGAAACTTACAATAGGCATCTTATTCTTAATTCCAACCAAAAAGTCATCAGGTCCATGAGCAGGGGCGGTATGTACTAAACCCGTACCTTTTGTATTGGTGGCATGTGATGAAGGTACAAATCTGCAAACTTGATCTTTATAAATGGGATGAATATAGCTGGCTTTATTGAGCATATCCCCTAAAAAACAATTAATTTTGTTTGATTTATACAGAGTTGGAAAGTAAAGTATAATGAAATTATTTCAGAAAATGGAGATTACCCCAAATAACAAAGAAATCTTACCTGAATGTACCCCCAACAATTGGTACTCGCAATTTACTTCTTTACAAAAGGTTTCATATAGATCAGTGGCAATAATATATAAATCTTTATCTTCCAAGTCTGGCTTCTTCACTAAGCAGTATGATATGGTATTATTGTAAGAAATCGCTTGATTACATGGTAATGTCCATGGCGTTGTTGTCCAGATGATAGCATACACTCTTAAATTTGCAAAAAGTGTCTTCATTATACATAGAACAAGTTAATTTATGAAGAAAAAATAATTAATAATGACATTGTCTTTTATAATAAATGAACTTGAAACAAAAAAGTTTGGATGGCAAAGTTATAACATAACACTAAAATATCCTTTGTTATTACCTATTAAAGGAAATTTCTGTTTAAAAAGAGACCGTGTCATTCACGAACACATTGAAGAACAAAATAAAAAAATTGGATACCATAGCAAATAAAGAAAATTGTTTACCGTTTATCAGCAAGATTAGGAGCTCCAGGAATATCTTTAACAAGTATTCGAACATATGCACTGGGACTAATATGACTGTCGTTATATTCCAATTCTGCTTCTGCTAAGGCTGTCCTAAGAAAAATAGTTTTTTAATTACCCACAAAAATTTGTGAAGGCAGATAATAGAAAAGATGTAATTTGTAATTAGTCGTAATTAAACATGAAAATAAAATTACACTACAGTGGGCTCTTGGTGAAGTAATTGAGCTATTCTGTGGGGATAATAGGCATGTTTAGATGGACACTGTCAGTGTCACTAACAGCCAGTTTCAAAGACCTGTGATAAAGATTCGGTCACTTCAGGAAGGAAGGCTTAACGAATTTTGACAAAAAACACTGTAGTTATATTCACTACACATAAAGATGTACGTATAACCAGTCTGCAAAAAAATTCATGTCGCCTTACCTTGACGACGGACTCCAGTAAATAGGCTTAATGTCTCTATAAATATATCCCTTTCTGTAAAGTTGCAAAAATATTCTTAATTGATTTTGAATATAGTCTATACTTTTGGTCTCATAATGCTTATGCCAGTCTCCAATTACTCCCCAGGACTTAAAAACGTCCATTTGTTTCTGAATCGTTTTCGTTGCGAAATTTCGAGCTAAAAAAGAATCATGTATGTAGTTATATATTGTGTCCAATATAATGAAGTCTAATCTTAGATTTCGTAACACGGAAAGAATCGCCTTCATAGCGAGATTTTGAGCTAAAAAAGGATTATCGTTCCATACAGTGTGTCCAAGATAATATTGTATAGCCTAGGATATTGTAAAACGGAAAGATGGGAGTGTTGATTAATTTATGAAAAAAAGTAATGCGCCGTTAAAAGGTAAATAAAAATCTGATTCAAAATTGTATATATTCGACTACTTACGCAGATATCTGAAAAAAAGGAAAATTCCAGTTTTAGTCTTAACGAACCCTCTAAGTTGTTGTTTTAACAATATATAAAAAGGCAATAATGAAGTATACGTGATCATTTTTCATTTAAATTTACTGCTGACAGCAGTGATGCACAACTCTTAGTAGTTATCTTAGTAAACAATAGAAAAGTTTTAACAACGATTTTGATATTGGAAACCATTAAATTATGAACATACAGAGGTTACGTATGAAGGTACTAACCTTTACTTCTTATAGCTATTGGATCAAGATCTTTATTGTCTGACAAAGCTTTCAATTCAATCGGCAGCCCGTGGCAATCCCATCCTGGCACATAGTTAACTTTTCTCTTATCCAAGACTTTATACCTTAATATTACATCTTTCAAAATCTAAAATAAAGTTCTATGTTAAACACATACAGATATTAAACACACACATGAAAGGCGAAATATCTCTCATACATTCTAGAAAATTACATTGAGATTTTGTTACGAAAACGCTAGAATTTGTTTCTATTTTTTTTTGGTAAATATTGCCGGCATAATCTGATTTTGACAATAATATGACTTATAAATTTTTTTTTAGATTAGTTCAGGTTACATTAGGTCATTAAATAATCTTATTTCGTAGCATTGCGTTTTCAAACGTGCATAGGCTTTAAATAATCTTATCTTGGACACTATGTACATATTTCTTTATATCATCGATATCTAAAATGAGAAATAAAATTTTATATCTCAACAATGCTATATTGGTTTCTCATTGTTATACTGAATCAGCCAATGAAAATTTATAGCAGTAATTGCACTTGTGCAGTTATCTTCATGATTTCCCTAGTTACCCTAGCAATATTGGAACAAACTGAAACTTTTCAATTTTTTGACAATATTTTCTTCTTAAGTATAATTTATGAAAAGAGAATAAATGTATAATTTTTTACAACATAACTTTAGACTTATGTAACTTAAATCAAATCAATTTAATTGATGCTATCTCTGATAATTTATTATAATAAGAAAATACTTAAATAATACAGTAAGAAGTACACAAACAAAAACAAACTTTCTAAGTCTACCTTGTTTATAGCATGTCCCATATGAGGCAAACCATTAGCATAGGGAGGTCCATCATGTAATGTATATTCTGGCACATCTAACTGGGTCCTTTGCCATTCATACAAAGTATCAAAACCTCCTACCTCAAAATAAGAAACACAAACTAGAAAAAAAAACTATAGTTGTTCCAATTAAAACATAACTATTGATTAGAACTTAAAAAGTTTCAATTAATATAAAAATTTTAATATTGGCAGATACTATGTGACAATTTTGGCATCTATGAGCTGGGTTTATACAGTGTACAATGGACAAGAATTACACAAAATGTTTAAAATATAAGAATTTTCGAAGGTATGTATATGCTATAAATTGTATGATATGTACCTACTTTCTATGTTACAGTTTATGTTCAACTTATTGTTAGTCTTTGGAGAGATAAGTTAGGTTGATACAGGGGTAAATTACAAATGGGTTCAAATGGCAGTTTTGATAATGAAACAGAATAAATCTAACTTTACTACCAATTCAAGTTATACTATACTTAGGAGTGCATATTACACCAAACTAACAATTTTTGGTAATATTAAATAAAGTCACATATACAAACAGATTCATTTAATGTAAATACTGCATTTCAGAGCTGCACTGAAAACTGTCAGATGTGATTTGTACTTCTTATGAGCTGTAGGTAATTAGATAGTAAATAGCAGTAAATAATTAGATAGAAGAATTTGATGCTTAAAATCAGCACATGGATAAAACATCTGTTCATAAACAGAATATAGCAATAAGTACCTTATAAACATGTTTATTGAGATCTATAAGCTTTTGCCCCTCATTTCGAAGTGGCAACTTGGTCTTGGGTAGAAGCACCGTGTTGCTGTAACGATTGGATTTAGGTGTAACTTTTGTACAATAACATCTCTTTAAAGGTTTTCCCTTCTTGAGTAACAATTTTAACATTATTTGGATATTTACGCTGAAATTCTAAATTCAAACCTAAACTTTTCAAATAACTACAAAAAAAATTAAGGTTAGGTTTTGAAAGCGGTAACAGATTTGTTACGGGAACGTTAACAAGGGTGCACGTCTGAACCCTTAGTAAAGGGTGAATGGTTATTCTCAGTTAGTTTCAACTGAGAATGGTGTTCAGTTCCACCAGAACAGCAATCCCATTCATTGATAGATTGAAATCGATTTATATCTATAATCTATATGACGATAGATAATTACAGTACCAATGACATGTAAAAGATGAAGGCGATAGAGTCATCAGTCATCAGTCTCTTGTTGGCAGTTTGTCGGTTTGATTTGAATTGGGAATTTCAAATTTTTATTAGTTAGATTTTGTGAAACTAAGAAAAAATCATATAACATATATAAATATAGCGGATAACACATAATTGTTAAAAAAACGTTAATTGAGTTTGTTCCGTTCAAACCACATAATGGAAGAGATAATAACATTTGATAAAAGTTTTAGTGATCGCCTCAAAGAATATGAAGACATCTTTTTAGGTTTAGAGAATGTACCATTCTCCAAGCTAAAAACTGAATGGGCCTATTACTTGGAACTTACTGTGGACAAAAGTGGCTGGCAAGCGGTTTGGAAAATACCAAGATTGAAGTGTGAAGAACTAAAAATATCATTTCCGACCATAGTATTGGTTTATGTGAGTGACATAGAATTTCTTAACTTGACAGCTTCTGTTAAAATCCTGGCTGTGCAAGATGATATTCAATTGCCCATGAAGCATTTTGTGCCACTATCACAGCTTTGGCCAACAAAAACACAGGATAAAAGCATTGCATTAAATATGGAGTTACTATCTAATGCGTTGGACTTGTATCGATTCTTTGTCATTCATTTGTTAATGCCTTGGGATGAAGAAGAAGATTCACTTGATTGGAAGAGAGATCATCTAGTTAGTAGGTAGGTCAATTGTATGAATCAGAAAAGCAATTCATGTATAGGGCAAGAATACACATTCTCATAAACTTTTTTATCTGAAAACTTAGAAAACTTTATTAAATACAGACATTGTATAGATATTTCTTAAGGATTTTTTGGCATCAAATGTTACTGAAGAAACTTGTACACTCTGAGTTCAGGAATAATATGCTGGACTGGTTTAAATAGTACCTATCTGGCAGATCTCAGGTTGTAAAATTTCATAATTTAGTGTCAGGAGGGAAGATTGATGCTCGCATTTCCAGGGTTCTGTATTGAAACAATTTTTTTTTTACATATGTAAATGATCTGCCTTAAGTTGTGAATTGAAAGATATACCCTTTTTATTAATAACCTGGTATTTTGTGATATCACTAGAATTCTGTTTGCATAAACTATGGCACTAAGGAGGATATCAGACTACATTTTCACAGAAAAGTTAAGAGTTGTGTATATTCTTATCTGAAACCTCTGTAGAGTTGAATATATAATATTCAGTAATTATATACAAGGTTTTTTAAATTTGAGAAACATGATTGGAGCCCCACAACCATAAAATATACAATTTAGGGAGGTACACCTAAATCTTGTCTTAAATATTTATACTATTTATTTGCAAAGCAGTACATCCTGGAAATATAGGCAATTAAATGTCAAATCAAATTTTACTGACCTAGTTACCGCTTTACAAATAAATAAGACATGGGTTGTTCACTCATATAAAGTTATTTGCTTTGGTTTTTGTATTTACTACCATTGATAAATTTTCTGTTTACTATAGGAAACTAAGTATCATATAACACTTTTTTCCAGGTTGCAGTTGTATTATGACCTTAGAAATGGGAATATTCCAAAGGCAACTTGTGAACATATTCATGCTTTAATAAATGAAGCACGGAGATTGGGTAATAAGAGAGAACAACTCACTGATATGTGTGATGATATTGATAGTGATTCTGAAGGCAATAATGGTATGTATCACTGAGGGTATTATATTGTCAAACACCTATATATAGCACTTAAGAATAATGAAATTGTTATAATTTCATAGGGTTAAAATGATAAGTTTCTTTACTAAAATTTAATATAAATAATTATAACATTTAAGTTTGAAACAACCTTTTCTATAAGCTGCAAAGCATTTTAGAATAAATTAATTCCTAACTACCACCCTGTATTTCTGTGCTCCAAAAATGAATACTTAATAATTTGGAATTTGTATATCCAACATCCAATTAAAAGTTAAGCAAAAGTGTCTTGTTTCAGATCAGCGAATTGAAGGTCTCATCAAAATAAACGTTAGGATAATAGAAATCCAAAATGAATTGAATCTTTTGGAAAATGAAATGTTTAGGAAAGTAATATTAAAACGTCAGGAATCTTCTGATACTGAGTGTCGTAATTTGGATAAACACCATATATGGATAATATCAAAAGGAGGTAAGTTTAGAAAGAATATTTTTTTAAATTCTAACTTGATAACTGCGTTATTTTTTAAATTTGATGGATTTATTCGACGATCTATTGAGAATGCTATTTTATTCAGAACTTATTTCTTCACGGCTCTATAACCATATAGTAATTTTTTACTCATATGTTATATAAGTAATTCCACTGGCCATATTAACACCATCTAATTATATTTCGTTGTCTTTCCAGTTTTTCTCAAATTTTTTCTTTCATAATAACGTTTATATTTCAATATATATCGTTTCAGATATGGCCATGAATTACATCCGATTGTTGAACTCCGTAGAAGAATTGTATCCGCATCAAAATATAACATTTGCTACAAATTTGATGTCGAAGCTTGAATCCGCCAATCATCGTGACATTATACTACTCAATACTGAGGAACACACAGTAAAAACCGAAGGTGCCTTAATAGACAACGTCACCATTAAAGGAGTCGATTCTCGGAATCAAGTACAAATATTGTCTTTGGCCGAAGATGTTATGTTCAACTGTGTTGGCGATTCAATCATAATTGAGAATATCATATTTGATTGTAACAAATCCCAATGCGCGGTGTTGGTCAGAAAAGGTCATGTGACCATGAGGAATTGCACAATAATTGGAATTAATTCTTGTACTACACGCCACGGAATAATTGTTTTCAATAACGCGAAGTTGTCATTGGTATCCTGTGAATTATTGGGGTTTTCAACCGCAATTATTGGAAATACTGGTTCTTCAATTACGATAGAGAATAGTTTAATTGAAAAGGCTCACTGTGGGCTTTTGATTCATGAAAATTGCCAAATAAAAATATCATCAACTGTAATAAAAAATTGTGAGGAATTTGGAATTGTTGTGGAATTTGAACGTGATTTGGAAAGGGAACTTCAAACTGAACAATCGTTCGATGCTCTCAATTTGTAAGTATCAAATTGTATTTATACTATATTGGTGAAAAAATACAACGATTTTCAAAAAATTTAGTCAACAATGTAGTATACAAGGTGTTTCAAGTTTTAATACACAAATTTTAATACAATTAAGAATAATTGCAAATAATAATTCTTATAAAAGTTGATAACATCGTGTTTCCATCTTGCCTGAATTTGCTGCAGTCTCTTAATTATTATTGTCATGTGTGCCCTCCTATAACAATTTATTAAGTAAGTAGCGCAGTGAGCTGTCAGGGTGCTTTATCATTGTAATCAGTCTTAGTGCAGGTATTTAAAGTTTTTTCTGTGGTATTACCACCATTAAAAATAAAGATTTGAAAAGTAACTCAAAATTTAAAATTTAATTGTGGACTGAACAGTATAATTAGTAAGTGTGGTTAATGGTCTGTATAGCCAATGTGTTGCCTTTTCAGACTACCTGACGTTAGCACGAAATCTGTAAAAGGCAGTGGTAATAAAAAAGGTGACGTCTGTATTAAGAAATGCAGAATTTCACCAATTGAAAATCTCTTCGAAAATCCGGATTGCAATGTCACAATTATGAATGATTTCGACTCCAATGAAGACCTAGAATCGAAAGAGGCAAATATGAGTGACACTACTTGAAATTTATAAGTAAGAAAGTATAGTATATTATTTACGTTAAGGTTGATAGTTGTTTTATCTGTATTATATATATATATATATATATATATTAATTATGAACATGACGTATTTATTACCGTATATAATTCTAAATTAGTATTATTCTCGAAAAACCACTTATTTCTTTTTCGATCAAGTTCTCTTTGCAATCGTAAATGTATTTTTTATTCCGTCTGAGTATGCTTGCATAATAAAATTACTGCCTTAAATTCGCAACTTTTCTCCCATTTTACTAAATTTAGAAACGTGGCATGTATTGTTTCTGATCAGCTGTACCTTTACAAAAGACAAGTTGTATCGATATCACTTCCTAGGTGATTCACTCAAATGTTAACGCGGCGACGAACAAGATGTTCTTTATACGCGGAGCATTAATAATCGGAATAATCGGATTTTCTTTTGTCCTAAAGATTTGTAAGGTACACTTTTAGTATATCCATGACTTAGTGAGTGAAAATAGACGTTGCCGACATGATTCTGGCTCACGTTCTTGGCGTTTGGGGATGGTTCTATTGTTGTTTCTTGTGGTTCATAGTTAAGTTCTATCAGGTCAATGAGAACGATGTAATTAAAATTTTACTTGAAAGTCGAAATTATTTGCAATTTTAGAGTTTTTAGAAGACACTTAGGACTATTTTTGGACGTGGCCGAAGAATGATATTGCAACTTACACTATTTCAAAGATTTTTAAAAAATCAAGAATTAATACCGATTTTTATGCGTTTCAGATCTGAACTGTGTACGCCTCTGCTTCAAATCAAAATTAATTCGAAACTGGAACTGTCTCGAAGATTTTCAATTTTTTTTTAGGGATTAAAATTGACTCATTTTTTTTTTGTGTAGTGCCATCTGTGAACTTGTCTTGTAAACGCTAGTAGATTTCTTCTTTTCGTCAATCTATGACAGTAAACGGTAATGACATCTATTAGTAAACAGACTATCGAGATACCTCGTTTATATTTGTTTTTATTATTAAATATATGAACATTTACTTAAACCTTTGTGTTTTATTTAAAAAGTTCGATTTCGAACTGCCAGATATCATTTAAAATTGAGAAGAAGAAAATATGGTGCTATCCCAGTTGATTGATATATCAAAGGTATCTAATAGGACCTACCAGACATCCATTTTTGCTCAAATTTCCAATAATTCCCAATGTAAAAATAAATAGTAAGAAAATTTTTAGGAGTTCGATTAAGAGGTAGAAGTATGTTTATATTTTTTTGAAAATATTGCAATAATTGTTATCAGTTAAAAACGTGTTATTAATAAAAATTACGAATTCTGGATAATTTGGTGAAGGTTAATCCCTGCAGAATTGTCACATGACGATTATGGCTATTACTTCTTAGATCATTATACAAGTTGCATAGTCAGTTTCGAAGTCGTAGTTTTAACAGAGCGAAATGATACTGGTTTCATCTGGCCGTTCTTTCTATATGTGCACTAATTACAATAAATACGTGAATATGAATATATTAGTTTATTTCAAATCGTCGTTGGTACCAAGGAGAGAGTAATAATACATTTTCTGACCCCATTTCAAACTTGGAGCCTAACAAATTATAAACAAAAGATGTTAGAAAAAAAGCGTCTTATTAAAATAAATAAAATAAATCCCGCATTTTATTTGTCCTGCTGGCGAATAATGGTATTAAACAACAAAAAAAATTGTAATCAAATTTGTTAATAAGAGGATTTATCTTTAATTTTCAAAAGGAGAGGTACCCATTTTTTGCCACTTGAAAAATCCTCGAGTTATTGTAAAATTTTTTTACTTGCGAATTTACTCGTTATAAATATGTTTCAGCATTAAATGATACCTAATTTGTTACTTTTTAAATTATTTATTGATCTACTATTATATTTTTCATCTATGCATATGTTTGAAAATGGAAATATTTATCAATTTAAAAATAAAATTAAACATTTGTATTTTATACTTTCTTTTAAAAATTATGTTCGAACTGGTTATAGTTATTTATCTAATAAGTGTTGAAAGTGCTATTTTACATCATGCTGATTGCGGGGTCAGCAATATTTTGTTATAAGGTATAAAGTGACCTGTTAGTTCCAGTTCGTAAATCTATGTGGTAAAGCCACTGTACTACAAGCTTGAAAGGAAATAATAGTACTGCATGTGCGGCGTTGCATCACTTACCATAATTTTCTTGCAGAAGCGGAGCCGAATTACAGGTAGGTATATTTGAATGCCAATTGAAGTAAAAAAGTTAAGAAATATCTATCCTGAATAATATTAATATTGTTTTCTTTTTATGGATGTAGGAAGGAAACGGGATTGTCTTGTTTATCTTGTAAGGCAAAAAGGATTCAGGACGATCTAGTTATTACGATTCTCTATCCATCTTGTCTGTATTTGTTGCAGTGTAATAAATGAAACGTATGACTTTTTACTCACGTTTTATTAAAACGACTCCTGAAAATTAAATACGATCGAATCAGCAAAATTAAGAGACATATGGACATTTAAAAATATCATCAAAAGTTAAAAAAAAGACTGTAAAAACAATACAATACCAGTGTACATCAAACTTGCACAAATCGCTAGATGCTAATGCGAATATTTATTTGCTGTCCAAGATTAATTACATTTTGTGCTAATAGATTATTATGAGGTCCTTGTTAGCATCAAAATGCTATTGAAAATTGCGTTGGTTTGTTACAAATTATTTCTATTGATATTTGAATTTTATTATTAGTGGGGACTAGATACATTGCTTTTGCACTTTGGGGCCGAATTCAGAAAGGATAATTAAGTAGACGAAAACGCCAAATCTACGCCCAATTCGTACTCACACTCAATTTCTAACAAAAATTTCTGAATTTGGTCCTCAACTTAGAATTAATAATAATTTAACAGATCTCAAAATTCCTTGTTACGTTAACTGTCTTTTAAAATAGAAAATTATTGTGTAATATTTTTATTTAGCTAGAGTTTTATGTTATATTTTCCTAACACTCTCTTAACTAAAATTGTTTATATTTAAATATTACTTATCCTATTATGTCTTTAGGTTAAAAATGTTCGAAGATGTTTTAAAAGTATAAATACAGGGTATATTAATTTTTTTTCCTAGCCAATAACGTAGTTATTGTTTTAGCACAGATAGAATTTTCGCACGGAAGCAAACAATGCTTGTTGTCACATTTATTTATTACTAATTTCATATTTTGAAAAGGAAAACATTATATTTATCTACGAGGGAGTGTGAAATATCAATTTCCTGCATGCTGTTTGTACTTGAAATTTCTATCTTCTGGCACTAATCCGAAAAATACCTCTTTTTCTGCATTAGTGTGCAAATAATACAATAACACTCATTTGCAACAACAAGTTATTGGCCACAAAATTTAAGATCCTAAAATAACTGACATCGTCACTTCCCTGGCTTTTAACGGTGTAATAATCACTATAAATTTGAATCGATAAATAAAAGAAATAAGTAATAATTAATGTATCGAAACAACTTATTTGACTATTAGGTTTAGATTATAAAGGAACTTACGAAATTATATATATTACATTGAATGAAAATATTTTTATATTTAAATTTAGAGAGCTAGAGTAATATACCTAGTGAGAAATGCAAGATGATACTTAATTATGTATTATGTTGTTAAGGTATTAAAAAAATTCAAGCTAACTTCCAGTCCAGGTTATGTTCTGTAAGCTCAAATTTATTATGATCCTGTGTAATTTAAAGCAAATACGCAAATTGCTATACAGGACGTCCTAACATTGTGAGAATAGTTCGATCTATTTTTGCATTAGAATCAGAGCAAACTAATCAATTCAGTAATTGGAAGTAAAACTGATTAAGAAATATTTAGGGAGTTGCAAAATAAAGGCGACAATTTTGTTTTTAGATGTCGTGATTCAGAACAGTTCCTACGATACACTTGTCTTGAACAATTTTTCAACAGATGGGTGCTAAAATTTTCTTTTTTTTGGCGCCTGTTGAAATTGTTTTATTTACATCCATCGCAATGATGTTGGAAACGAAAGGTGGAAACAGTACAATTTCCGACTGTCCCGTTCCACCCAAGTGAATATCTAATTTTACCTCGAAGAGGCAATAAATTCTCTTCAGCTTCTTGCACAGCTTTACGTATATCTTGTGGAATGTATGCAGAAAAAGGCTTTACAGTATATTCAATCTTCGCCATGTTCGCACTCTTTCGGCAGACAAAATACTTAGTCACCCGCAAAATCAAAAATGTAATAATCTGAACTATCGAATTTTTCTTTTAATATCTTGCAACATTTGTTATTTTTAACAATTAGATAATTGAAAGGTAAATATTTTAACTCAGAGTAAACAAAATTTTAGTCTAAAGGCACAAATAATCAAAGAACTTTAGGTCCGCATTAGACATTACAACAGGCTCATGTTAAATGTAGAATTTACTAGAAATCGTAATTTGAATCTCCTTGTATGTTAGATGGATAAGCTTGTTTTATAAAACTTAATATGTTATTGTAGTGGACTTTGTAACAGATCTTACTGCAAACAGTGCTACTGTAAAAGCCCTATAATATATCGCTATTATTCTATCCAAAAGATAGTAACTAGTGATACGTTAGTAACAATATTGTTTTAATAAAAATAATTCTCTTAATATCAGTCTCCCATATATGCACATAAAATAGATTGTTCTTATTTTAGCACAGTGTCATGAACATTACCTAATACCAAAACCCATTAGTCGTAGTAGCATTCTACGGTTGAAAATGTTTATTTTACGTTCATCTGAATAATATTTAATTTCAGATATGCATATACAGATAGTAAATTACTTGTTTTGTGAAACAAATTTTAGCGGTTTGCATAAAATTGTCTCTGGGTAATTTATATACTGCATTATGACTTTTCGGACAATTGATCTTCTTCAAAATTATAAGATTCCCAGGAAAAGTCGTATAAACATTTTCGTCTTCAAAATTTATAATCATCTTTAAATAAGAATTGAATTCATTCCCTATTTTTATTACCTATTTCCCTATTTTCACCTCGTTCTCTCTACTGGTAGGACTGCTGTCTAAACATGGCAGCTATCTCTTCAAGCGATTTGTTTTTAGTTTCTGGAACTTTCTTGTAGATGAATAATAGGAACAACAATTGTAGAGCGACGAATATTATGAAGACGTAGGGTCCCAAAGCCACCTGGAATAATATTCCAATAATAGTATCAAGCCTATAAGAATATCTGTATAAAACAGTCTGTCAACTAAATATTCGGTGATCTATGTAGTTCGACTTAACCGTTCAAATCGACTATAACAGAAATTCTACAAGATGTATAAGTCGCCTCTGAGTTTGTTAGTTGCTTCAAGTATATAATATGATTAAAAGAGGGACTGGCGTGGTAATCTTGTAAATACCATTAGGTACAGATTTGGTTGAATGTGAAAAAGCTGTACAGTAACAGTGAGGTAGTGGTGCAAATAGATTTTGAAAATAATTTCTAAAATGTTACAGTTTTATGGAAAAAAAATGGAAATTTCAAGTTCAGCGTAACTTTTATTTTAGATAGCAATTTCCATATCCGTTATTTATAGTAATCCTGAGATTTTGGAGTCTGAGCTCTCTTTATTACCAGAGTCACGGATTAAAGAAATAAAAAATCTGGTATCTGATTTGAAATTTTAAAAAATTTTTAGAAACATTACAACGCCAGGCACGATTATGAGATTAAATCCGAGATTAGATCCCATCATTTTAGGATCAGATTTTTTCACTCAGGTTTCGGGATTAAAGACTCCAATGTTAACGTTTGGAAAATTGGACCCTTTTTAATAGTTGCTGGGTATTTTATTAAAATGGAGAACAGACTTTTTTACGTATCCATGAACTAATACTTACTGCTAATGGTAGAAAAGCTAATCCCACAAGGAAGTTAGCAGTCCAGTTTAGGCATACTGCAAGAGCGCTAGCTGTAGGTCTGGCTGCCTGGTTAAATAATTCCGATACCAAGAACCATGGAATGGAACCAGGTCCGGAAGCAAACATGATCACATATACCAGCACGAGAATCACGCAGATGATACCAGCCGCCCGTGATTTATCCTACAAAATCAAATAGAAAATATTATGGATTCATTATTAAAGTGTACCTTAAGCTGTTTAACTAACTTAGCTATGTTTATGGAATAATTAAACAGAACTACTCAAGCGAAACTACACATGGAATCGTTTTAATTAGTTTAACCGTGACCGTATTATCTTTAGAAGTAGTTTCGTATTGTCGCAATTAAATTATTGGAACTTGAACTAACTTGAACCTCTACTTAAAAGTTACTCACGGCAAACAGCATGCTGATTGTCAATAGGGCCGTATCGATAGCCATACCACCAAATCCGATCAGAAGTAGAGTCTTTCTGCCTGCTTTCTCAACTAAGAACAGTGAAACTATTGTCATCAAAACATTGATTCCACCCATTCCAAGTGTTGCATAAGTGGCATTTTCGTCGTTGAGTCCGGCCATTTGGAATATTTGAGACGAGAAAAACATTACCTGAAAATATATGTATATTCAATAATGAGGCTGATAATTAAGAAGGGACGCACGATTTAAAACAACAGAGGACAATGTCCCTTTTTTTTATACAAATATCGTTTTATAATAGAATAGAATAACCATCTTCATAACACTTACCGCGTTGATTCCAGACAACTGCTGAGCTATCATAACAGTCAAAGAAATCACAAGAGGGATTCTTAATGCGCTGTTCGAAATCAATTCTCTAATAGTGACTTTTGGAACCAATTTCATGGCATCAGCCTCAGCCCTCATACCATCCATCTCCTCATGTACGTCGAGAGTCCCTCGAAGCCATGATAATGCTTTCTGAGATCTCAGTTCGAGGCCTCTGGAAAGAAGAAGGTATTTGGGAGATTCGGGGCAGAAGGGCAATGTCGCCAGCTGAAAAATGAATAATTCGATAAGCACCCAAGTAGATGTAATATTCAGGTATGTTTATGTTTTTTTTTATTTTATCGAAAAACGTTTTAAATTTTGTTAACGCAATTGCAGACCTTTCACTGTATCGTCCGGATTTGTTAAAAATTAAATAATGTTAAGAGAGTGACAGAAGAGGTCGTTATTTTCAGTTCTCCAAAATTTTGTATTTTTTTAGTCGTTTGACAAATTTTGAATTTATAATCTGAATAGACAAGGAGTTCTTCTTAAGCGTGACATCTATTTCCGAAACTATAGTTCTAAGATTCAATTAAGGAAGAAGGGCTTTTGTAAAGCTCATTTAAGAAACCTCTAAAATGTTATCAAACCCCGAGTGGTTCCAGAAATATTTCAGAACCGATATTATCATTTCTGTCTTCATTTGAACGTCGTTGGTTGTCAACATGGGGTAAATGACTTGTTATGGAAATAAGAGAAAAATTGTTTTCATAGTCATGCCAGTTTTGTAGATAATATATCAATTTTGACGTGCTGATTGGTGAGCGTAAATACTTACTTGAAAAATGGCAGGAATAATCGTTAAAGCCAGAAGCGTGGGCCAGTGCTCTGCAGTTCCCAAAACAGATTTTAGACTCACAATCTGAGCAATGAGAATTGAGATCGTGATCACCAACTGATAGACGGTTCCCACTGCTCCTCTGAGGTTTACCGGTGAAATTTCCGCCAGATACATGGGAGCCAAACCGGCATTTAATCCTGAGTTGATACCTACGGACAATTCATTTTATAGATAAACGATTATTTTTATTATTTACAAAATTAAAAAAACCACTACATTATGTGATACTCTTGTTAATTTTTTAATCGGTTTCTCTCAGAACTTATAAATACAAAGAAAAAATTAATTACTCTTCATTCATTTCTAACTTCATGCACGTCTCCTCATTTCGTTTACTTACCAATTAAGAATCTACCTAGAATAATCAGTTCGTATGAGGCAGCTGCTTTTGCAGAAGACATGGCAATAACGGCCAATAATACCAGGATGTTATTTAGCAACAGACCATTTTTTCTTCCAAATCTCTCAGCCACAAAACCTAAAATAGAAAATTATAATAAGCATCTGAGAATTAAACAATTTTAAGAATCTGTTTAAGGATGGTGTAATTGCCTGTTCAGATAATTATAAACGTCCTACTTGCTCAGATTAAATAAGTTAATTTAATTTAAGCACCTTTTGACTCTTTTTTTTTTGGAAAAAACAACCACGAGATCTATATAAAAGAATAGCATGAAATTAGCGAGTTGCTGCAATTTATGTTTGATCCGATGCAATTTTTTCAACCAGCTGTAGATATAGACTCCTTCCTTTCAAGGAAACATTTCCGCTTTTCTACAATACATTTCTGTGTTAAAAAAATGCATTTTTCATCTGTAGGTACTTCCTTCCTTCTGAATGTACTTGTGTGAATGTAGTATAAATTAGAATAATAATTAACGTAACACCCTACATGATGACTAGCTTCACATACCTTACCTAATTAGCGAGCAAACTAAGATATTTATTAGACAAACAGAAAGTGTAAATTGAAAAGATGTGAATAAACTCCGAGCAATTTTTTGCGTCAGTTTACTAGTTTTTGATAAAAACGTCGCCTTGAAAAATTTCGTTACCGAGATACAGAATGTAGAGGGTTAGAGATTAATTATTTATTTTTGTTTCCTGATTTATACCATAGTACCTACATATTAAGCATTACTTTGGACTCTACAGGATTAGACTTCAAAGAACTTAAAATTTCTGTAAAGTCTATATTCTGTCCAATTATTGCAGAAATTAGCCATCAGGATAGGTCACACAAAAAAGAGTCAAAGATAAATATGAATTGCGATTACAGTGGTTCAAAATGTTGTTGAATGGTCAAAATCAAAACCACTCCCTCATCCCTAGGTCCTATTGGGCTTCGGCCGTCCATGGTGCCAGGTTTCTATATGTGGGATAATACTTGGACAAAACAAAATACGAAGAAATACATATGATCATATAAAAATGCAGATGGCCCTGGGATGTTGCAGATGGCTCTATTACGTTACAGATGGCTACATAACTCACTTTCAGAAATAACTGGAAACTATAAGCTGCATGCAAAAATAGATTTTACTTAGGATACCTATAGGCACTTAAATAAATTCTTGACTAGCATTTATTGAGGCCTTCTATTAAAAAAAAAACTGTATATGAAACGTGTGTTGAAATTTACGATTAATAAGATATCGTAAAATTTTTTAATATATTGGACCACTGGGCGGTTTATCAGGCGTCTAGACATTTTTTGTTGCTTTTTTGTGTGGCCTATGGCGATGAATAATCTATTCAATATTTAAGTGAACTATAGAGTATTTTTTTAGCAAATTTTGTAATTTCCATAACCTATGTATATCTGTCCTTTTGAGCTTGAATCATGAGGTCATTAGAGAGTTCTCCTTCCAGTTACGATAAACTTATGCATTAACATAGCCCGAAGCAACCTAGATTTAACAAGCAATGAAGTAGAGATCAGATAGTAGTGCCAATTTGACACATTTGCTTCATCAAGGGGACAACCCCATTAGGGGAAAGTTAAGGCAGAACTTATTAAATAAAAAACCGAATCTGACAATCACTTTACAGCTGGTTTAAATGTAAGTAGTTTTGAATTACTGCTATTTCCCAGAAAAAAAAAACTGGTACCTTAGGCGGATAAACAAATTAGTTTTTTGCGAGGATTAAAAACTCTCATTATTCACGCTCTATACTAAGTCAATTCGATTGGTTGAAACTCGGCTAATAGGAATCAATCCGACTTTAAATCACCAAGTAATCTATTTGTTAATTATTTGGTGATTAAAGCCTAATCCGTTAAAAGTTCTTCTCAAAGTGAATTATGTGCAAATCGATGAAGCTTTACAAGTAAACCAGGAGACAAGAAAGCTCTCGGAATATCAAGGAAAAGTTTATTTAATTGTGGTCTGTTTATACACTGAGATTTGGTGTTAAAAGATAAACAATAATGGCTTCTTATAACGGGATTATTTAAAAGAGATTTGTATTTAGTTTGCGAAAAGTACAAATGTTTAGCTGTAAACAACATATAGTATTGTACTCGCGTATAATGAGGATCTTCCTGTCAGAGGAATTGCGCTACTTACTCGTGACGCAAACTTCTCTCTCTTTCGGGAACGACAAAGCTTTCATTATCAGCTCGTAGAATAATATATTATTTTCTATTGCATATTTTAACGTTTTTACGGATATTAGTAAAGATTTTTAAAAAGGCATTTCAATTTTTGAAATCGTTTCGAATTTGTAACAAATGCCTTATGAAAGTCTGATCTTTTATCCTTGTAGGAATAATGACTTTAAAAATATAACAGGTTTTGCAATAGGGAGGGTTGCTGCAGATAGCTTTAAAAATATATATTGCAAAAATCTGCTGAAATATTTCACACTGGTTTTGAGATACACACGGATCTCAATAAATAAACATCACTTTAGTTGATGAGATGATTATCCTTTCCAATTTACTGCAAGACATTAAATTTGACGTTCAAGAAAAAGCTAGAGCTTTTCTTTTATAAAGATGAATAGAAAAAAATCTCAAGTATAATATTTCCACCTACATGATTTATTTTTATGGAAACTCCTTATATTTCATCTGCAGATCACAAAATTTCAACTTTCTGCTCCCCCTGTAGATCTGGCTAAACCCTTCTAAGCCACCTCTAGTTGACTATATGTATACCATAGACACCCATTACATATAAAACTTTCAAGGAAATTTCCAGAGAAGAAAATTCCAAGAGGCCAATTACAGCCCTAGTGTTATAACAAGATTTTTTTATGAGTTTATGAAAATAAATTGTTAATAACTCTAAAAAAATATTAATTATCACATTGTCTCTGCGACTAGGAAGATACGGTAATAATTGTAGTGAACAAGCAGTTAAAGTACGCCTACTGAGAGGTCAATGCACATTGTACTGGGTGTATGTACGCAAAATGCAATGGAGCTTTGAACTCGGCCGAATCTTGAACTTAATTCTATTGTATTAATTCGGATTGGTTTTAATGGAATTAATTTTAGATCATTCTATGAGTTTTTTTTTAATCAATAAACGTGAAAAATTAGTAAAAGTAAGATCTCATAAAAACGCTTTCATTGCCAACTGTAATCGAGGTACTACCAACAGAGTAGCGTCTATAACTTGGCAAATAAATAACAGAAAAGTTTAAGTTTAGAATTTTTCGCGTTTACTTCGAAATAGGGACAATGAATATAAAGTAAGTAATAAAGCTAAAAAGTGGAAATTTGTGGGCAAATCGGCTTTGCGGTTATCCCCTTGATGGAGATGATATTACAACGAACTTAAGCATAAAAAGCCACAAAATAAAGCAGATAATTGAATAAACTAAGCAAAAACTAAGGTTCAGCGTTTAAATGTGCGGTAAAGTCACTATACGAATTAAAAAAATTAATCAAATTATTCGCTTTGGACAGAGTGACTGTAAAATCCCCCTTTGCAGATGTGCTTGCTTCGTCATTTTCTTTCACTAACTAAATTTGAATAATGAAATTTTAAATTGTGTTTGACTTTGATTCGAAAATAAACTCTCCGTAGATGGATGCGTCTTGTCTCATACCTGTTATAGCTCCTCCAATCATTCCACCAACGCAGAATATCGCCACCATAAGGGAAAACACTAAAGTAATGCTTTCTTGAGATGGTACTTGTCCTCTACCGACCATTGTATTGTTGATCCATGCCTCAATAATCTGTAAATGCAAACAAAATTTATAATTGATAGAAGTGTAAGTGGGCGCTGAAAAATGGAAATTATGGATGAAAGGGGACGTACATTAGGAATCCCGATATGATAGACCAAATGTAATTGGAATGCATCTTTTTGGTGTTAAAAATATTCACTATGCAACAGGTGTCGTTCCTTATAAAGTTTTATCATATCTAAAAGTTTTATCTCCATCTTCCAATTTCAGCCATTAAACATTTCCTTAATTCATATAAGGTGAAATGTTAGAAATTTTCAAGATCATGCATAATAACAAAAATAGAAAATGATCAATTATGAGCAGTTTCACGAAGTAATATACTACTAATTTTTTAATGGTTAAGGCGTAAAAACGAAGAATAACAAAGTTGGATAAATCCGGCCTTATAGTGCGTCACGGATTAAACGAGTCATCTGAGTTATTTAATTAAAGTTAATTTTAAAGAGAAATGCTGATTCACGTAATTTTTCTTTCATTCGAGAGATTTTGGCATATAAGTATTCTGTCCTTGAGTATTCCTCTGAAAAAGTTCGATTCGGCATAGACACGTCAGCAGCGCTTTCTTTAGAATCTATTTTAAAAAATAACAAAGATAGTCTTTCTCACACAGTGTACATATTGAAATTCCCACAAACTTTTAGAGAAGTTACTAATCGATTTTAAGGAATATTTAAAGGTCTTCAATGGCTTAATAAATACTACAAAAATACCAAAAGCTCCTAGAAGTCTCCAGAAATTTCTTTTCTGTGTCATGCAAAGGTGCATTCGAAGTCCTTCAATTTTCTTAGGAAGTTGCCAATGTTGAGGAAACAAATAATATATAAATTCCCAAAGGTGTAGAAACCTTCAGAAGTTTATTTACCATGAAAATTACGACTTGGTGTCCCTCAGGAATATCACAATTACCAATCTCGGGGAATTCCCTATTTGAGATAAATTTCTGGAAATCGGTTTTAAATTAAAGATTGCTGGAAAGTTCAAGAAATGCAACACTATTCAGAACTTGATGAAGAATAAAGAATCTCCCAAATGTATCCAAGAATTTATTTATTCTCAAAAGTATTCATGAATCTCTAGAAATTTATCATTTCAAAAATTTCGCAGTGAGTTTAAATTTTCTCAAGGAATTCCCAATTTCGAGAGATTACTAATCAATTATACGGGGCTCTTGCTAAAGCTTTCAAAGACTAGATAAAAGTACAAGAAAGAATTTGAAATTAATAAATATATATATATATATATATAATACAGGGTGGCCCAGCCTCAGTGCATGATCCGATAGCGTTTAATCTAAAATATCACAAATATTAATTTTAATAAAATATGATGTGTTGAAGGATTAGTGGGAGAATGGTGAAAATGAAAAAATTGTGTGCTGCATGAGATACTTTAATAATTTTATACTGTTTTATTTACCTTTTGCGGATTATTGAGAACGCCAGTATTATAACCATGTTGGAACGAAGACCCCAATGCCGATGCAGCGATAGCAAACGCCAATCTTCCATTGAATCCCTAGAAAGAAAAGAATAAAATTATAAAATAATATGTAAAAAAACATAGCTTTTATTGTCAATCTGTGAGGTAAGAAACATTTCCAATTTTCAATACTTTTAGTTGAAATTCCCAAAAGACCTTAAACGTGATGTTAAAAGTCGAAGGTAGATTTTTCAACTTTACAGAAGGCGAAATTGTACGTTTTTTGAACTTGTGCTTTATACTGTTTTCATCTCACCGATTCATTTATTATTTTATATATAAATATACACAACACACAAGATCCTATTTATAAAAATGTGTTGCGTCTTCGTAAACAGCGAGGCCAACTTGTATGTTAAATGAAGTAAAAAATAATAAATAAGCATAATTGGAATGATCCATACAAACACTTTTAGACGCGAAAAATGTATTACTTTGGACTACAGTAACTGATAGCATATTAAACAGAATTATGGAAAAAGAAATAGTTTAGGACTAAAATATACTTATTTGTCTTTTTCAAATAACTATTCATAATAGGTGGAAGGGGGGAGCGGTGAGTAACCACCTTGTAGTCCGTTATAATGGGTTTAAATTTATTAAGATATTAGTACTACTAGTAAAAACAAGTTCGGTTGCACTACCTATAAAGTGATGAATGCACATTTTTACTTAATGATGTCTTAAGATGTAATAATGCTTAAGATGTGATAATAGCAATTAATTCATAATAAATAGGTTTCATTGACAAGTGCTCATATATGGTTTACAATGGAGGTTACAAAGGTTAGTACTGGTAACCTGAACTAACCCGAAATAACCTTTGCGAAAAACTTTAAAGACTGTTTTGTACTGACTCTTCAGACATAAATGTTAATATAATTATTATAGAAATATGTATATACAAAGATACTTAATAAACTAGGAAAATTAGGGGTGATGGGGTGAGGTCAGAATCAAAACATATTTTCTTCCAGTTGTTCCAATATTTCTCGCAATAACTAACTGTTTGAGTACTTTTTAGATACATTTTATGTGACTGTAAATGTGTACAAATTTCTCAAAAATTGCTTTATAGATACACAAAATATTTACGAATAAGTATGCATCGTAATTTGCCTGTGTGTGGATCTGAAATGCTTATTTTATTCAGCATAATTTGCGAACTATCTACGTATTTCTAACTTTGACCTTAGACAGTTGAATAAATTATCTATCCTATTTATGCAGGTACCTAAAATTACCTAATTTAAATATGTTTTCTTTAGATAGGAGGTTTTATTACCGTTTACTGATATGCGGTACTAAAAAAAATAAAATTTACCATATAAAAATTATGCATTATTCAGATACAAACCTCTATAGGCACCAGAAATTTGAAGGTACCTGTAATGTAAGGTGTAAAAACTGAGACGTACGATTAAAGGTTAGTCCTTATTAAGGGGTAAAACTGTAAAGAAAAATATAATTTCAATCAAAATTGTTTTCTTTTAAATATCCTTAGGTGCCTAAAATTGGACGTTACTCGTTTTCAAATGGTGACCCTCTATACGTATTATCTGTCCAGAACTAGCAAAATATCAGGCAAATTCGATATTTTCCAAAGATCTTAACAGAAGATTTAAACGATAGAATGATTTATTTATGTCTTAGTTTTTATTCAATAATGGCATGGCGAAGGAAAACTCTATTTCTTGAATGATTTTATTTGAATGACATCTTCAATGAATCATGCCTCATTTACCCTCTGACATGTCCAGACGAATCATGAGAAGTCGACAAGTGATTCTTTAGAAATAGAAAAACATCCCTAAACAAGTGGTATGTGGAGATATTTTTCATTTACCGCAATTGAGATTCGTTGAAATGAAATTTAATCGGAGAAGATAGGTGGATTGTGCAATACTTCCAAATATACACGGTCGTCCATAAATTTCTAAATTAGTATTAAAACAAATTTTCAAATATATTTTGATAGGATTTTATATAGGGGCCAATCTAAGACTAACATTTTTATGACACTGAGGTATGTACATACCTCTTCCATTATGTTACGAGGAAGGCAAACCTACGGGACGATGTTATGAGGACACTACACTCAGCACAATTTACACAGCTATGCAAACAAATCAAGTATATATTCTATCAAAGAATCAAAATATATATTTTTGTGCTTGTGCAGGAGAACCTGCTATTGAGTTAAAGGATAGTTTTATTAAGAAAGTGGTGCCATAAAATAGCGATAGTGCAGCTAAAGAGTTATAAGCAGTGGTAAGTTGTAAAAATTGAAAAAAATACTGTTGAAAAAAAGTTGTTGAAATAAATAGATAATATAAAGTTACACTACAAATTTAATTGTTCTAATTACTAGTTCTAAACACTATGGGTCAGAGTAAAGATTTTTCTACGGTAGTAGATATTGTTTGTATGCGTGACATCATGATTTCCCTACAAAAAAAACTTTCTAATTTAATATTCGAAGTATATAGATATTTCTTTTCTTCTTCAAAGAAAAATAAATTTCTTGAGATCTTCATACATGAAGGTATTTTAATACTAATGAATTTTGGGCAAAAATATTATTTCAGTCAATAATCGTGCATTGGTCAACAACAGTATACTTATTAGAGCTCCGGAAAATAGCATTTTTCCATGGGCTTATGCAAAAAAGATATGTTTTTAGTATAGTTAACTAACTGAGAAATATGCACATTTTTAGTGTTTTATAACCGAAATAAAATCATCGACGTCTTATCAAAATAAAAGCCGAGTCTTACTTCTGACCTCCAAATTTTATTTTCAGCTACCGTAACGGTGTCTTAAAAATCAATTCGGAAAATATGGAGGAAAGTTATAATTAATTTTTTCCTTCAGACTATTTATTGATTTAATATTGAAAAGTGAAGGCAACTAAAATGGGACGCATTTCTTAAGTCACGTAGATCTAAAAGTAATATTTGCAATGAACAAGAAATTTATGTAAAAGCAGAACATTTTTTATTATTATTTTTACTTTTGTTGTTTGTGTGTGTAGTTTTGTTATTATTTATTACTTTATAAGAGGGTAACTACTTATTAATTTATTGCCTTAAAGTAAGTTGTACCTAAATGTGGATTTTTTTCACAAACCTGACAAAATACACGCACTTCGCTTAACCGCAGAATAATGAGTAAAATATATTTTTTAATAATAAACAGATAATATTACACACTAAATTGCCAATCTCAAAAGTAAAGCATGAGCAAGTTTGTTATAGACCAAATTCTAATGAATTTTGATTATTTTATTTGCTGTAGAAGTTCCCCTTACATTGGCAATTCAGAAAAGTGAACCAACATTGAGCATAGTTCCTAATTTTGTAATTCAAATTTTGTTAAATTGCAACGGGACAAACGGCATAAAGGTAACATGGAAGAGAAAGTAAACTTTTAGTGGAAACGGAGTTAACTGTACCTTTCATACTGTTGCCTGGCAATATTTACTTTTTAAGTTACTTGAAGTAGTTAAAATATAATAAATATTAGTTCGACAAATATATCTGAGATAGCAATAAAAGAGAAGAAAATACTTCACTTGGTATCAGAAGTAAACGAAAACCCGCTATCTGATTTTTTCATCAAATACGAAGTGTCGCAGAGATTTTTGCGCCCTTTTTTACAATTATTTTCAGTTGCAATTAGCATTCTTAACTAAATTTATCCAGCACTGAAACCTACACTTATTGGAAGAAATGCAGGCGTGGAGAATTATATGAGTACCATCTAGAAGTCCTCAGCTGGCGTTCTTCCAAGCCAAGTTGTATGTTTTTCATTA
The DNA here is from genome assembly GCF_039881205.1 of Euwallacea similis. Taxonomy (NCBI): domain Eukaryota; kingdom Metazoa; phylum Arthropoda; class Insecta; order Coleoptera; family Curculionidae; genus Euwallacea; species Euwallacea similis. Next base: position 4,245,031 of record NC_089619.1, read on the forward strand.
ATTTTGTACAATTCAGGAGTAATAGTTTCAGTCTACAAGACGTAATTTTTAAGTCAAATAAAATAGTGACAATAAATTTCCAGGCGATTACTTCTCGGATTATTTTAATCGTAAAAGTCAGGCAATTATATCCATCTCAATAGGCTTTTAAGTTGGAGATAAAATAAGTGCAAAGTTCTCTCAAATAGCTTGTAAAACATAATTTTTCTGTCATAAATAAATAGATAATATGTAAAATATCATTTGTTTAATTTTTCTTCCACTATCTAATTTGCTAGCAGTGTTGGATTCTAAAAAATGTCTTTTTAGTGCAACTTGGCCTAAAAGTTATGATTTAAATGTTTTACAACTCTTTTGTTTACAATTAAATTTTGTTTTCTTAATAAGTTTTTTGCAAGATAAAATTCTTTACGTTAAAACAGCATCTTTATTAATACATAAAAAAAATGATAAAATATTTAAACTATAATGTCCCTTTTGACCCCCCGCCCTTATATATATATTATCTACTTTAATATCGCATTTATTATTTTTAATAAAGAACCAATAAAGTACATCATGTTGCTTACTACCTACTTTAATCCCACATGAATATGAATGCACCAGAAGTCAACGTACTAAATTTAATTCTACGGTACATTACGTAGACATATAACGACCCCTATGCCTACGCGCATCCCGTCCTCGCTAGCTCTGTTAGCTGCTAAAGCTTTGTTCGCCGAGATGTTGAAATCGGATGTTATAGGGCTACTATTGTGTTTAAGGCTGTGAAGTATGTTTGTATTTATCATCTGCTGTAGGGTCAAATTATTAATGTGTTATTTACTTCATACATCAAGTTAGTCCGAGAATCTGGCCAATACTCAAGCTCAATTTCAAAATTTCTATGAAAATTTTCTTGCAGCTAAAGTTATGAAAAAACGATTCTGGAGCCAAAAGGGATCGTATTTGACTGAGGATTTCTATGCAAAAATTGTTCACCGCAATATCCCCCATAACCTTCGTAAGTTTGACACGAGCTTCTTGGAACACCCCGTATATTGATATACATATGTCTGTTTTCCGATCAGTTTCTGTAGTTTATTTTTGATTTTGTGTTCAAAAACTTTAATTAGCACCGTGAATAATCTTTGGATGTATATTTGCAGCATTTTATAAAGTTCTTTTATTGGCTTTTCGCGTGTTAAAAAGAATGTTACGTATGTACATTTCGGCGACAGATGGGCCCAATTATACCATGCAGCACTTATAACTAAAATTTTACCATCGCCTTCAAAAGCGAGCAAACGATTCGTGAATTGTAATTAAAAAATCGTTATGCAAATTCAAAAAAGTTGGTTTGACCTTGATGGCTTTAAAAATTTAGTTGAATACATAGTTTTATGAAATATTTCACAATTTGACTCACTTCTGTCCATTTTCCCGGGGCCGACCCTTCAACGTCCTTCTCCGCGACTACTTTTTTTCCGATAAATTTAACCTCCAGCACCACCCCTTCCACAGCTTCAGCTTTGTCACCACCTTTGCCCATCTCGTCCTTTCACCTAAGTATAGAACTCGCGATTCTTGCTGCGTTCCTAGCCAAACTAACCAACCGGGATTCTTAATTAGCAGCTGTAACTTTAGTCCAAAAACAAACAACCGCTTTCACTACAAGATATCAATAGCCTTGTAAAACTTGCGCGTTACACTAAAGTCATGCGGCATGAACAGACAACAGACCGAACCTTTCTACTTTACCTATAGTGTTAGTACTGGTAAATTCATTCACTTCTTTTTAAAGAGACTACAACGCGTCATGATAGGCTTATAAAAGGGGCCTGCGCGGGGCGTGTTCGAGATAAATAAATCATATAGAAAGATTAATGCTATTACGTTATAACTACGACTGTTACTTATCTCGACTGCGGAACGTAACAAAATATAGCGTGAATACATAACAATGCTTCGAAGAATCTGACTAACACTTATTAATGTTCAAATAAGACCTTATCCAGTCAGTCAATTTTCCATTTAGTGGAGATGATTATTGTTAGTAATTGATACTTATTCTAAGTTGGTTACGTGTAGAATTTCTTTTGTCAGTCAATATTCATTTTATTCTGCTTTCACAATGCACGCCAGTGCAATCTCCAAACCGCAAAAAATAGTGTTACTTACGTTTTGCAAATGTGTGTAAAAATGTTGAATACTTTAATAGTTGGTAATGGCAGTTTTTATTGGCAAAACTAGCTTTGCACGAATTTTGCACACACAAACCACTTTGAAAAGAACGAATTTACATATAAAAAATATTAAATTTGTTTTATGCAAGTGATGCGTACGGAGCGGATCTTAAATAGGGGTTTTTCTGCTAACGTGGTACAGACCTTAAAAAGTGAGCAAAATCCTTATGTAATCTCAAATCCAAAAAAATCTCGAATTTCAGTCGAAATCTCAAAAGCAACGAAAATATGCGCGAAACACTTTGAAACGATGATATTTAGCAAATTTTAAGAAATACCTTATTAAGAAAATTTAAAAAATTCGATTAGTAACCCCGAAATAACATAGTTTTCTAAACCATAATGACCAACATGTAAGAGTGAGAAACGTTGCGCAAGCCTTTTGGTAGTCTAATTCAGACGAAAGAATACTCACATAGGCCCTTGATCAAATATTTATATTTGCTTTGTCACACGGTACATATAGACCAATAAGCGCAATTTTACTGCTATATTGCCAACATGTTTCACAATATTTGCACGCGTCAGAACAAATACCTACATATGCTAAAGTGTTTGTTCCAAGGGTAGTAATTCTTGGTAAATTTTTGTTGATATGCACGCCCTGCACAAACATATTAACGGACCGGCGCCATTGATTAGATACGTTCACTATTGACAATCTTTTTCAAATGGCGGTGAAGAAAGTTGTTTCCTCACAGTTTTCCGTATAGTTCACGCACTTTGTCCTTACCATTTAACTTTAAGATAAACGCTGAAAGTGGCAGATCACGAAATAGCTTTTTTCATCCCACCCGCTGTCAATTGCAATAATATTTACAGAAATGCGTAGTTTACATAACCTGATTCCACGTGTTTACGTGACTTTACTTAGGATTACTTATATTAAAATCGGTAAATTGCTGCTTTGCGCTCCTCCAAGTGTAGATATGTCGAAAAGTAGAAAAAGACAAAATTGGTAATTAGGTTTGATTTGGTGCGTTTCGTTACCACAATCGACAATTATTGACAATATTTGACAGCTTTAATTGTCAAATATAATATACGACAATATGATTGTTAATTGTCAAATATTGTCAAATAAGAGGCAGTTATACACTGTCGTAAATGAAAACTACTAGTGGCCATTTAAAAATTTGCGATCGTTCCATCCGAATATATGTCAAACGTGCAAGAGGGTGCAGTTACTGTCAAAATTACAGATCACATCTAAAATCTTTCAAAATGTTGATACGAAATGTGACGAAATGTATTTATATTACACTTTTAATGGAAAGCCCATGAAATCATAACGGATCAGATAGCATCTCTAAATAATTTATCAGGAAGAGATTTTACTATAGGTGTTCGGAAAATTCCCCAGGATTTCCACACAAACAAACGACTTTATTTATAGTATCTTGAATTACAATACTATCAGTTAGATTTAATTGAAACTGGAAAACCCAAAGAAAATAATACGTCACACTTTTTGCATTTAATACATACTACATTCCTTACTACTTTCAGTTTAGAAGGGATTACTATGTGCGTGAGTATAGGTAGGTATAGTCGAAAGAAGTCTTAGATTTTTAACTGGCAGCTCCGAAGTTCATTAATCATATGAATTAAAGCTAAACAGACAGGAATCGTCAAAATGTTAGCTAATAATGTCACAAAAGGAAATAGAAGCAAAGTTAGAAGTTGTCCTTGCAAAAATCAGAGGATATGCCAATTCAGAATGCTTTTGATTATGGGGACCCACACACCTTTGCTCTCTTCTTTGACTAATACAAATTCAGTTAAGGAAGAACCGGTTTATCGATTAAGGAACGAACCAACCTGAACCAACAAAGACGCATTACAGCTAACAGTCGACATGAAGACATAGTGGAACGTCACGTCTCCATAAATTCTCATTAAATTTTTTGAACCGGTGAAGGGAACCTTTCTAAATGAAGGGTTCCTATCATCAAATTACTATCAACCACTTCCTTATTTTTTCCAAATCGGAGTATACATTAGACAAGACAAACCTGTTTAAACGTAGGAATGTAAAAATCTAGGTATCGATAAATAATTGTAAGGCATGCTTGACATTTTCTAATTGAAACTTCGATAAAAATACACAGGAAACGGTAAATATTTTTAGATAATAATAAAATTTTAGGTCGGATATTAGCTCGAGTTAACCGCCCTGTATATAGCTTTGTATCTTAATGAGCTTTGGAGGGTGGTTAGCGCTACATACCCCGGATGTTTTCGTAGATGCTATTGGTATTAGTATGAAATATGCCAAGAATTGAACATATACCTTTACAGTGGCGGATCTAGGGGTAAATGGCCGTCTGTGCAAATTCCTGTCGTCTTGGTCCTGCTTTCAACATTCAATACCCAGTAATTTTCCAAGATTTATTTCTGTTTATTCTTCCTTCGGTTCTTGTTCTTATCTCAAAATTGCGTCCGGTACGCCATTACTTTGAGTGTAATTAAATGGAAGTTTTAAAAAATTTTTTCTGTTAATGTTGATTCTTATCTGATAGCTGAAACCGAACGAAATGGAACTATTTCGGATATATGTATGTTTATATGAATCTTTAGCTTTATTTTAATCCATGCAATGTACTTTTCAGCTTCTAAAAGTTGTTTAAGTAACTCCTTGTACGTTTGAAAAATTGCAACATTCCAGGCTTTCTTGGCACCCTGCGCAAGTACCTATATGTCTACGTAAGAATGTGTAATTTTCTCTTTCTTTTTCTCTACCGACTGATTTTTTCAGATGTCTGGCTTTTATTTTAACTGGAGGAATTTCGCCACTACCTACATACTTAAGTGAATAGTTATGTAGTAGATTCCGGACCAGAACATTTTCAAACACAAACATACCGAGGAAGCTATAATAAGTTCTTGCATATCTTACTTAAATAAATAATTTTGTATTTTTAGATTTAGATTGCCCGTTGTGAAAATAGCCCATACTTTTTATATGAATATACAAATCTAAATATTTATCCTCCTACAAGCGTCAAAGCTAACGATTTCTAGAAACTGTTGAGTTTAAATGTGATTGATAGAGTTATTACTTTTGTGTGACTTCGATATCTGAAGACAAATTTTTAAGCTAGAACACATGTCCATCACTTAAATTGTAAATAATTGCTGCTATTATGCGGAAACTTATTAAAAGAAGCTCAACTTACCTCACTCCAACTCTCTGATTTTCCCATGTTTGAAAATATGTCCTAACAGGTATAATTATTGCTAAGTTTTAACACAAAAACACAATAATAGTAGCCTTTAGTATGGCAAACTACTAACAGCGGATGAGAGTAATTATTAGGTAAAAATTGATTACAACCGAAGAACTACAGTTCTAAAGCAGTGAACACCTATAGGTATTAATCTAAATATTTACACACACCATGTAATAAGTTTTGTCAATAAAGTGGGTCCGTTAGTTCGGGTTAGTTATCTTTTATATCGTGCTACCCTAGCCATATCTAACTATACATAACTACAATAACATAACTGTTGAAGCAGTTTAAACTTTCGTGGGCAGTTGTGGGTCAATTATTGCCTATTTGAGCTCAATTACTGTCTCCTGTAATATATTGTTCTGTTTAAAAAGAGTTTTTATTAGTTTCTGTAATATCCTGTTTATGTCAGGTATGATCTAAAGATAGATACATATGCATGTAGCGCAGCCCATTGCTATCTATAACTGTATGAGGCAAATAGTTCCCAAATATAAATCACAAATCAAGATGTTAAATAAGAAATAAGCTTTGGATCTTAGGTAGCGTTTGATTACGACGCGATAACTGATTTAAAAAAAATAGATTTGCGTATCCACGTAGAAGCCGTAAAAACAAATTTACAGGTCAAAAGATTGCTGAAAATTCATATCGGAGTGGCACAAAGGCAAAAGGTCAGGTGAGTGTGAGTTACAGTGAGTTCTACTCGCCGTGCAAATGCATCTGGTCGCCAATGTAAATCACTCAACTGTACCACGCATCTCGAAAAGTTACCTTAAATAGTTGCACAAACATTTCTTAAAAAACACTGTTGCTTTTGGCAAACAATTTAACTGGTAGTTCAGCATGAATCCGCCACGTGATGGAATATAAAATTTTAATTCAAATAGACCTATTACAGGTAAGCTTCCCAGGTGTCCGCGTAATGTACCTATACCATGCCCATCACGTCAACATGAGCGGTGCATCATAGGGATGACTGAAAGTTACCTAATGTCCCATACTAGCAAGACTTGAAAGAACGAGACCTAAGTACCGGTTTTTTAATGTCTTTTATGGAGCGACAGCTGTGGTGGCAGTTAACAATTCACTATTAGATAAAGTGTTTTCAAACTGATGTTAAAACTTTTACTGATAGTTGCAGTAGGAACAGCTATCTGCCCAATAAAGTGCCAATTCTCCAGTTATTTGCAAAACTGCATGTGAAGTAACTTACTAATAAAGGGTGGCCATCGACCACAAGATAACGTTCGATCTGCTAAATGGACAGTTAGCCCCTTACCGGAACTTCCATTCTGGATCAAAAGGGAGACCATGGCTCGCCATGGAAAGATTGAGGTTTGCAAACACTAGGCGCGACCAATTATTTGTGGATTGTTAGGACAGAAGATTCCAACGGTACTGTCGGAAAAGAAGAGTTGAAATGATCCCTAAGTTTTAGCTCGTCCAGGAATGCCGAGACGTTCTTCAAGAACTGGTAGACAACACAAAGAAAGTCACCCTAAATCAGGTCGCTGGTCACAGGGGCGTCGGTAAAAATAAACAGACGGTTGAGTAGGTGGGGTTCAAAGGACCTGAAAAATGTCGATGGATTAGGAAAAATTACATATCCGATGTGCTGAGCAGATGGAAATGGGAAAGAACAAAGGCAAACTGGATACAGTCAGAGGGATATACACAGGGCGAGGATATCTTACCCAACTCAGATTCACTCAAGACTTCATAATTGCTAAGGAGGAGTCGTTTATGCATTGTGGACCTGCTGCTCACATGTCATTGAAAACTAAATCTGTTTATACATGAAATTCCTGGGAAAGGAGAACAATCCGCTTTGGGAATACTGCGCAATGCGCGATATAGATTCTTATACCACTTTTTGGCAATTTGCAATAGAGGAACACATCTAAGACAGAATTTTCGGAGCCACCGTTCTTCTCTGGAAGGATTTTTCTATTCTGGAATGGGATAAAATACTTTCCTCCATAAAGAGGACGGGCTATACTATGATAGAGGGAAATGTAGTGCAAAGAGGGCTTTTGGTAAATATTAGTCAGATTCTCGGTTTTTATGGAAACTAGCTTGATGTTAAAGTTAACACATGCTTATAATAATTTGTCCCTTAACTCTAAGGTCCGTCGTAATTGAGAGCAGTTTAACTATATTTATGATAATACGAGTAGGCAACTCATAATTATTAAGCAGGTATTTTATTATGGTAATATAACCACAAGATGAGATTCTCGAGTCAATTAGTTTTACAAGCAGTGTCATATTATAAACAGCAAATTGCAGCTGTAAGTAGCAACATAGTAGCTATAAATCAGTATATGTTACATATATCTACATAATATGAGGATTTTAATTTTTATCTCATTTATTCTTTTTTAATTTTTTTTCTTTTCTATCCGCCTCTCTTTTGCTCATATTAAGTTTTAGATTAAAGAAACTGGAAATATTTATAGATCTTTAACTAATTAGTTTACAAGAAATTACTTCCACGCGTGGATATTTATGTATGTATATGTATGTGGATATTTTGTATATCGCTTCACCGATTTTATGCCAATTCGAATTTTTTATATTTCAATATAGGACTTGAAATTTTTTCGTTATTAACTATAAATGGCGTGCGTATTAAGAGGAAAGAAAATTTAGAACTAAAAAACTAAAAATATATTTTGGCAGGGTTTCACGTATATAAGTGGTACCTACCATGACACTAACATTAGATTCTTATTTGGTTAAATAATACTTCGCTTTACCTTTAATATAAGCTGCTGCCATTGATATTAAATTCAATGTATCAAGTGTGATATAAGGAAAATATTACAACATCTACCGCCATTTTAAATATGAATTTTTATGTTGCAATTCTACATACTACACTCTTCTCATTAAAAGGTGTAGTTAATATAATTTCTGGTATTGTTTGGATATCGACACTCTTATATATATGTGGTAAAAGAATGGAAAATTCCTATGTCATGAAAAATAAAAATTTTATTTTAAAAATTCGAGAAAATTAAGCATTGCCAACTTTTCGGAAGTCCCAGGCATGTATATTCATTATACAAAATTTTTAAATTTAATTAACGCTAAATAAATTATAATTGACAATTGCACCACAATTCGAGTAAGATAAACTTTAAACACTTTTACTGCTGATATTGTCTGTAAAAAAGCAATGTTGATAAAATATTGCTGCTCCTATCCCTAGAGAAATTTCGAAGCGTATTCCTTGAAAAGTGTATAAATCAAAATTATATTTATTTATACGTCAGAAAATTTCTCAAAACAAACACATAGGACATTGCAACATAGCGAATATACTAACTACTTTTATTTTAAAATAGTAACTTACCAAATCGTTATCTTTTGAGTTACTGTCAGCAGTGGTTGTGGATTCGTTAGTTTCTTTTAGATGTTCCTTTTTTCCTAATTGTTTTGTCTGCATATAATATTAAAATGCGACATTATTAACAATAATAACATAACTAGAGGGATTCTTAATTTTTCTCCATTATTCTTACAAAATAATTCAAGGCTCTCGAGAAGTTTGACTATTTCTCTTTTTACAGCAGGCATTCCGAATGTTAAAATTCGAAACATTAGTATTGCTATCTCTGTAATTACACGAGATAGAGAATTGGTTAATTTAACGTGAAATTGTGCATTTTAATGCTGAATAATTTGCTGAAAATAAATTTAAAAAATTAGTATTACTTCCAACAGAAACTGAAAATATGAAACTTCTTGCAGTTTTATTACTGTTTTTTCAATTAACGTTACTTTGCTAAAGCATTTTTTTATTGCCTTCCTAAAAATAATTTTATTTGTGAGATTTGACGTGTCTGTTTTCAAACTTGACCTTTATTTTTTCAAATACGGGCCTGCATTTTCTTGTTAATTTTTGAATAGCTTTAGAGTTGCCAAAACTTATGGTGTTTTAGACTCGTCTTTGAATTAATAATATCTCCGAAAGTGTTCAGATTTTTTAATATTTGTTTCAGCAAATAATTGTAAATTCAAATATGCAACTTAATCGCCAATTAATCAACTTTCTATATTTCATACTTACACAGATGCTAATGCATCGAATTTATAACACTCTGTATTGAAATTGACTAGAAAATCTTAAATTCAGATTTCTTAATTTATTTAATAAAAGTTTCAAGTAAATTGTTCCGATAACAAACCATTGCAAGACTTTTCAACAGCCTTTAACAGCATTAAAATGTTTAGCACATTTTTTTCATTTCGGCTTTTAAATGGTCAAAAAAGTTCTCTATTTATGAGTTATTAGTTAAACATACACTATAACAAAATAATATAAGTTATCCTCACCTCAGGTTCCATGTTTTAAAAGTCTGCAAGCTGCTTGTAAAGTCAAAAAATAATTATTAGGTAAAATCGAATCCAGTTTTATCTGGCGAGTCCAAAGTTAATCAACCTGACTTGATTATTATATGATCTATATCAGAAAATTTGGAGGCTACAAAGATCCAAATGTTCAACTATTATACTGCCATGCCATGACCAGAGGTAATATCTGACTTGTAGCACTTAGAATTATTAAGGTTTTTTAGAAGCTATATAGTTGAATGGGATTACTTAATTAAAGAGTAGATGTTTTTACTTTTAAAACAATAAATGCATTTTACAATCATATTTCCAATTTATCGGGGATAATAAACAGGATGATACTGTTGTTATTAATCCTTTAGATAGTTACGAGATTTAATTTAAGAATACACGTTAAGTGATTTTTATCGAATATTTGTCAATCAGGTCATTTCTTACACCTTTTAGATTGTAACTTATTCAAAATAACCACATTTTTGTTGTAGCATTTCTTTAAAAACGATTTGTTTTCAACACCAAAATGATTACTATTACCAAAACTCTGAGATTGCAATAGGATTCGCATGGTCTTCTATATTCAGCAACTTTTTCACAAAATTTGGAACACTTTGTATATTGATATCTACTCGTCGAATTTAAAAAAACTGTTGAATATATGGATCGATCTGAAACAGAAGAGCTGCTATCTCGATTTGAGTAACGAAACACCTTGTATAATATTAGTTGCTTTGATTAGCTTGAAGCTCATTCAATCAATTTAACCGTTTACTTCTAGGTTTACCTATTGAGATTGTTCGGTCAGCACCGAGTGTTCAGTGCTACTTGGAACGCTGTGTAGGTACTAAAGTTCATAATTTGTGCAATGCATATAACCTAATTTGCAGTGCATTGTAACTGCCGACATTCACATTAATTATTGAAATAGGAGATCAGAATAGAACTCAATCTTCCTGCTTTATCTACCATACGAACTTATTTGATTAGCATATACAGGGCGTGCCCTAATTACTGGTATACAAGTGAAGAAATAACTCATGAATGGACAATTTTAGTTTTACTTAAGTTTCGATTTACAGTGTAAAGACAACTACTACTAGCCGGCTTTTTCATACCTCCAAAAGGTCATAACTTTTTTGCCCATGACATTGATAATTTAACTTAAGCTACTAACTGTATATCTACTTTGTAAATATCCCTGTGATAAGTCCTTTTCCATGTTTCAAGATTCAAATCATAAATAATGAAGTACATATTATTCAGCTCATCATTGAGTCTGTTAATTATGATGCAAATAATGGTTGCATTAAGTTAAATCCCAATAGTATGAACTCAAGATCATCATTAACTCATTCACTTCAAAATTTCGTTATCATGTTTGGACCAAAAAATATGTAAAAGCTTATTTTACTTTGATTTATAGCTCTATGTTTATAAACGTATATTAAATTTAATTATTTTCAGTAATAGTCAAAACAATAATAAGCAATAATTGATTGCGAAAGTAAATGTTTATTCCGGCGATATGAGGCTATGAACATTTGTGAAACCTTATTACCTTCTTACCGCCTTTTCTGTCAACAATAATGATAATTATTTGAAAAATCCACATCTATAGCGTTATTCATTTTTGTAGCAGGGCATAAACTTCAAAAGTTTATGGCTCAAAAAAAACTCATGTTAGTTGTAAATAAAAATTGGTAGCGAATTCAATTTTATAGGATTAACTGTTATTATTAACATGATGATCTTGAATTTACAACATTTTTTAGATTTCATTTACTAAATTCGTCATTATTTTCATCTTAATTAACAAAGTTAATATTAAAACTGAGCAAATAATGGCGTTCGCTCAATTATCTTAGAATGAAACGTAATTGACACCTAGTTGCCTGACGATATTTGTTGATCTATAATAAGAGTTAATTAATGTGATCAGCATTCCTGGAACAAGAGCTGATTCGTTATTGTAGGAGTAGGTATTGAAATGACTGTGGTTAGCGATTAGATATAGTCGAAAACCGTCTTATTTGGCCAGTTCAAAGATCACTAATTATCAAATAATACAGAGATATTGCCAGTCCTGGCACCAAGTAGGTTGTCCTTATAATAAGAGCTTTAAGTAAGGATAAGGTTGTCTGTTTTTTTAAAGAGCGGAAGGCCCACCTTAGTTTTTTTCTAGTATAACGTTCATCATCATCAGTAATAGATTTTTCAAAATGCAGGAACGCACATTTTATTAAATTGAGTTACATTTTTAAATAGGAGTGTCGACACAGAAATTCCGGGATCTTTGCAAAGATCTTTGTTATCTAAAGGTCTCGAAATTTCTCTGCCTAATGCTGTCAATATGGCTTAGATATTGTCACAAAATCATTAAGATTGTGTCACCTATGCGTGTTATCATTACTACAGAATAAGAACTGTATTAATAAGTGATAATTGCACAATTAAAGAAAAATTAAAAGGACAATAGTATGTGGTCATATGTATATCGTATGTAATATGTGTCAGTGTTTTCACTTAAGTCTGTATTTAAAAAATAGTTTGAAGTATTATGAGAAATTAATTTTCTCAAATACAAGTTCAGCATTAATGAAATCATTGAAATGAAATAAATATTATTTGCCGACATGTGTTGACTTACATCGAACTTATATCCAGACTTGCTTAAAATGTAATTTTTTTTAAGACCTGCCTAGAACATAGAACTTTCTCCTTCCCTCATTTGCTGGCACAAAAAAAATACTTTAGTCCATAGGAACGACAGAACTTTTACCTATAACGTTGCCGTTCATTCCGCGAATTTGCTTGATTACCCACGCAATTTTTTAAAAATATTTGCTTTACTAAGACTTGCTTTTTTTATAAATCAAAATATTAGTAGTAGAAAAAAATAGGTACACACCTATGGAGCAAAATACTTTTTACTTCTTCTAACCTGCAAATTATTCACGAGGGAAAAAGTAGACCTTTCCTGCCTGGTTGTGAAAATAACTATTTAATGCTACGGGGTTATGTTAAAGCTTTTGCAATCCTGCAAGTGCTTTTATTTGCTTTGTAAAATAAATGATGGATTTCAGAATGTCCGACTTTTTTAGAAGTCAATTTTAGTAAATATTTGTAAAATAATAAATATATAATCTGTAACTGTAGATTCCTTACATGTATGTATGATACGTGGGCCAATATTTCATCCAGGTTCTGGTTTAAATTACTGCATAAACAACTATATAAATTATCACGATACATTTTTAAAAAAATAACAACAAACAAAACAGTGTATTAAAACCTAATTACTGCGTCTACATCTAAGGTGAAACAATAACCATAATTTCTAGACTAAGATCAGACAGCTGATTCACAAAAGTGCTTTATTATTTATGGAACTACACTTCCTTAAATAATGCACACTATGCAATAACATTTTTTGAAATGTTTACCTTTTTTTTAATAATCTGTAAATCACCGACACCGTATGGAACACACTGAATAGTGGAAACCGGTGAAAATGCGTAGAAATACCCTTGATTCGTCCTCGAAGGGCTGGGTAGGGGTGAAATCGAGGCAGGGATGAAATGGAAGCAGGGATGGATTTTAAACTTTTTAACAAAAATTGCACAAGATGTAGTAATTTATATATACGTTGCATTCCAACTGGTGCAATTAAAAATAAATAATACTAGGTATTCGTATTAAGCGACGTTGCATCATGTATTGAAATTAACAAAAAATTTAGAAATATCGAAACATCCAGGTCAGTACATTTTTTAGCTGAGTTCATAAAAATAATGTTAATTTTTGCTTTCTGGTATTCAACATTACCTTCTTTGTGATAAATTAGTACGAGATAAAAATGGAGAGTTAAAACAGATCATAAATTATAAAATTATATAAACTTAGGGTGCTTAGATAGACAAAATTCAATATTTTTGATATTTTAAAACATGAATTTATTAGATTTTTAGCATATATCCGTTGAAACAAATTTGTCAGCTGAATCCTTAAATACCTACTCAGATGAAAAAACAACATGATGAGTCGCTTTCCTTTCACACCTGGGAAATCATGCTCAAGCGAACGTGATTCCGAGTTTTCCGTTCTAAACCATTACAATTTTTATTTGTTTATTAGATTCCACCACAAAATTCACCCTTCTTACCAAACTGAAATAAAAACATTTAATGTTTCGGAGAAGTAGGGGAATTACAGGATTTTTTTGTCTTATGTGAGTTACAATTAGAACTTCCAAAAGAACGAAAGGACAATTCTTAAATCATAAATATGTAGTTTTTATCTGAAATCACAGGTTAAACAGACCCGTGTTACATCATGTGAGCTTAAGTAATGTCATTCACGATCACACCTAATACCAAGCCCAGCCGGGAAGAGCTTTGCAGACTCCATGGTCTATAAGCAATTATCACGTTCCAAGTCAGTATTTACTGAAATATTTTATAAAATGTAGAAAAACAACAACCATAGGTGTACCGTTACATATGAGCGTTCGTGATATACCACATGAGCGCACGTGAAACGGCTCCATGTATCTTCTCACATTTACTGTCGCAGAAATTTGAGTACCTGCCAAGTACCAATCTATAATGACCATACTATATTTAGAGAATGCTCACAAGAACATCAACAATCAACCCATTGCAATAATAAGCAACAATCCAATGATGTTTATTCAAAATTAGCTATATATATATATATATATATATATATATACACACACAATATGAGTGAGTTAAATATAGAACTTAAGTATACAGTGATTGATTGTGCTTTCATAACATTATTTAACATGGTTAATGTAACGAGTGATCATTAAAAAGAACCTCGCAGTACAAACCGAAACCGTAGGGCGTTGATTAAATTATTTGCTATTATTAGTGTGTGAGGCCAGTCGATGAGATATATGTAGATATTAACAGTTGTATCTTCTCGGTTCTACGTTTTGGAAAACTAATAAAGTGTAATATCAAAACTGTGTTAATAGAAAATAATTTCGGTTTGTTTCCAACCACCTAAAGGATTCTTCATTAAAGATTCTTCACTGTGCGGTACCTGTCTATAGCTATTTACCACTAAACACCTGACTAACTACAGATCAACAGATGAACGGATCTAAGACATGCCTCAAATATTTCAACACCTACTTTTTTCCTTTTACTTTCAGCACGGTCCTGCAACAGCCTGACGTCATCATCACGTGGACTTGTTGGTGTTTGTGTTCGTAAGCACACACCTCCAATTGTTCAAATTTAACCATGTTTTATTGTTCAAGTGCAAACATCAAATTTTTGCTTTATCAGTCGGATTAAGGGATTAGACGTCTGTGGATTAAATACTCTTATCTAGACCTTGTGTAAATTAAGCGTCCTCTTCGCTGACGCTTGTGATTTCTGCTGGTCGTGTTAGTCACATATTTTTCGTTCATAGTCCAACTTGGAAGTATAACAGTTCAATAATAAGTGAAAAAGAGACAAATGATGATCTAGTTTCGAAAGAACGTCACTTAATTCAACTTTGGCTTAGCTATCGATTAGAGGTTTGCCGACACGGAGCGTTGTGATTGGTTGGCGTGATGGGTGTTGGCACCGCAGGCCCGCGGACGTCATTCATGCTATTGCCCAGAAATATCGAAATCGAAACGACTTTCATATCTATTCATAAATAACTTTGTTTGCGGTGTTGTCAGTAGGTGATGAAAATATGTGGAGACTTTCTTCAAATTGAAGAAGTTCATATATTCCTTATCAACTCTCTGAAGATCTCTAGATACACATGACTTCTGTGTTCTGGGACAGAGTTTTGAACATGGGAAGTACGTCACTGGCGGAATGACGTCAATGACGCGTATTCCAGGGATTCAAAAATTTTATCTCTTACTCGGGATAATTTAATCACGCGTCTGGCAAAGATCTAATTGAAAAATGCTAATTACATAAACAGATTTGAAAAATATTGGACCGTATTATAATTGCCGAGAAATAAAGCACCATATTTTAATTAGATTAAAAATACATTGCCTGTGAAAAATAGATTAAGTTTGGAATGTTTTTATTGGACTACACATTAAGCCGCTTTTCTCTAACTTAACCGATTTAGCATATTCTTCAAATAATCGAGATTTCTGTGATTAAACCTGAAAAGGAATAACTCTGTATACTCAAAGATTTACACAAGATCGGAAACTAAAAAAATTACTATTTGAAACTACGTGAATGTGATTTAAATCCGACGGTTTGGTGGTCGTAGTTTGTAGCGTCTTCTTACAGGGGTCTACCGGAGGTGAGACCAATATGTTCGCCAACAGACGAAGGGCTCAAGACGAAATAACTCGCATATTAAAATTAAATGAGTTGTATTTGCTCTAGTTGAGAATAATCGGTAGGATCGTCTCATACAACTCGTAGAATAGGAAGTAATTTTAGTTTAACTCTGAACTAAAAGGTGATACTATTGACCCCTCCAGTGCAGCACGTGGCACCCAAATTTATAAGATAGTTTGTTTATAACGTTAGTTTGTATTCCTCTATGAATTTGAAATTATTTTATTGAGAAAAGCGTTTTCATTTTTGTTATTTGCTATTTTTTTAACAAAATTACTTTACAATTTATAATATTTTTACATTTATTATTTATTATATACAATTACTTTATTATACATTTTTATACTAGACTTGTGTATTTTAAAGTATAAAATGATTTTTTTATTTGTTTTATTTCTTTTAACATCTAAAATATTAAATACAGTTTAGCAGAGCTCCAAACAGTATATTCACAAGCCTCCAAAAATCGGAAATTTTTCAAATTTAACCCACTTTTTGACTCAACATCCAGAAGACAGCAACAGTTCTCCGTCGCATTTAAAACACCCATAGCCGTGTTATATGTATGTATAAGTGCCTACATAACTAAATTTAAATTGAATTGAAATTTAACCCCTATTACTTAAATGCAGAGCTGGACAATTAAGGACATCGTAGTTCTACGTATTTCCCGACTTATTATAATCACTCTCCCATTAGATCTATACGAGGTAAATTTACAAAGTTTTAAATTGAAAATAATTTAGCGTCTAAAGGCCTATAGTTCTCGACAGAGAAATTGAGTATTTACACGAATTTGAATGCACTTCTGCAACAATAAAAACTTATACTAACCTTACGCAATTCCTCAACAACAGACTTTATGGAAGCTGAAACACTTTTTCTTCTGGGATAAAAAAACATACTACTGGAACTTCCAAAAACACCAGCCATTGCACGTTACAGAGCTATTCACTTCATAGAAAAGCAATTATTGCCGAAATGATCAAAGCCTTACCAAATATTCAAAAATTAGATCATTATGATAAGATTACGTAGATATTCCTAATCTAACGAAAGACAATTTCTAATTGATAATTTTTATTTAATAGCAATGATATTATACAAATTTTTATTCTTTACTCGAGAATAAAAAAATGGAGCGAGTAAGCTAAGAAAGAAAATATTGTTATAGAATATACAAGCAATTTTTTTTGCTTAGATTGCTGGTGTTGCAATTTGTATACATTTTCAACTAGAAATTGATAAAAATGATATTAGTAATTTTTTTGTGCCTGAATAAAATCCAGATAGCGTTCCAACTATCTATCAGCTTAAAACATTTTATAGATTGTAATTAAATGTGCCGTATTCAAAAATCTCTTTATGAGAAATTTTATATCCGCAATTGAAGAACGTTATCAAAAAAAAACTATAACTGGGAAATATCTGCAAATTTGGTACTATACAAACTATATGACAGTCCATAGGGGCAATACGATTAAAAGATGGCGGATCTTCTACCGGTACTAATAAAAAAGTGGATGTCGAAGAAATGTGGAAATAGAATAGAAGAATTATATTAACTCAACAAATTGAGCGATTTAAATTACTGCTTTGCAATTACTAACATGTTATAGACTTATATAACTTCATGTCGAATAAATACTTAATAGCTCTGCGTAAGACGATAATTTAGACAAAGAAAAATATATATGTTCATCGATACATACATTCCTTCGCGTCTTTTTTTCTTATGCATGTTTTCCTTTGAGTATTGAAACATAATATATTTCCATTATTTAAAAAAAAAATCAAATAGATGATAGTTGCATAAGAGAAAAAAGTACCCATGAGAAAATGCTGTTAGTTCACCGATCTATTCAAATAGGATCAAGCAATGTTCACCAATTTAACCCATCCAAACAATCACGTGCTTGCTTTCAAATACGTGTACTTCAATAAAAGCGAAAACTCACTGCTTAAGTGTTACTATTCATATCTTATTATGGTTTTTTACGATGTTACAATAATCTAAATTTAAACAAATTTTGTACAGAAATATTAAAATATAATCTCAATAAGCATCCGTTATCATTTACACATTCGTTTTTCCGCCAGAGCTTAATATCGTGTCTCGTGTTTGGATGATATTTATTTTTACTATCACGTGCGCACTTTTACTCACGGGACATGAATGTTTGCATTATAAACACGTAAGTACCACTTGCAGCGCTATAACACGGTGTTAATTTGGCAAAAAATTTGATAAAAATAAATAGATTGCTCCAAAAATAATTATTGTGAAACTACTACAAATACTATAACCAATTAGGAGTCGGGTCTATTACTTCATGGAGGGAAAAGGCTTATTTTATGATACAGGCCAGATTTTTTTTTAATACTTAGATATTGGAATAACTTGTTGTTCAATGACTCCAAATAATGTATTGTTGCGTTATCATGTTATTCGATACACATGCTAACAAAACATGTGGTTCTTTTTTATTTTTGGGAACAACACACCAGTAATTGTTATTGCGGTGGATTTGCACGTGGTTATTGCAGCTAATACTAACTGAGAATAACATTCACCCTTTACTAAGGGCTCGAATCAACACCTATGTTAACATTTCGGTGGAAAATCTGTCAGCGAAACCGTCAAATTCCCACCTCCATTTCCCAAAAAAATAAACACGAAACTTTCCAGTAGGAATTTACATTTTCGGAACTGAACGTTAAGTGGCGCACTTCAAAACCGCATGTCATTGTTAAGTACATAGAAAAAAATTTTACATTGATAGATGTCACTTTGAATTACGTCTGTGACGTGCGGTAAAATGTTACTTTCAGCCCACAAATTCGTGCGGTAAAGCCACTTTTTTGTGCGTACACGCTAAAAATTCGAAATTTTACCTGTATTGCACAAAGTTTATCGAACTAATCCGACTCATAATTTACTCATAAAAATAATACTTGTTAGAAAACTATTCTTATAAATGTTCAACATTTTTACCGAGTTTTTGTAAAACAGATTTTGAGATATTTGCATCAAATTTTAGCTTTAGATAGGCGTGTATAGACTTATGGTCTTCATTAACTGACTTATTAAAAATTTACATGATCAACCTGAATTTTTCTGTTGTGTGTACATAAATAATTGATAGTTTGATATCAAACTAAATTTTAATTTGATTCAATAAATGTTTAGCTGAGGACGTCAGCTCTAAGCTTTTTCATCTCAAATGTTGTAATACCACTAATACCCTAAATCGCCCTTGAATCATTTACACATGTAAATATTGAGAAAAAAAACTTCAGAGGGTATCTAACTTACCGATTGTACTTCTCTTCTAGGGGTCGTTGTTAAGTTCTCCGATGAATAGATCGGAACATCCAAATCACTTACACTCGACGATAAACTTCCATCTCTTCCATCCCTGCCAGGAACTTGTAACAATCTCATAGCCTGTTGCTCAGCTACGGTAGGACTTTTTAAATAATGACTTTCCGCGACGAAACCGACACCGTCGTCATCGTCCATGTCAGCGAATGGAATAGACATTGGGAACAAGTCTTTCTTATCTCGTTAAAAAAATGTCTCCGTATTTTATGAATATCCACTAAAGTAAAAAACGGTGACGAAAAGCTGAAAAAAAGAAAAAAACATTTTTAAAAATGTATTTTTAATATTCAAGGTTCTACATGGACACAAATTAGTATCACTGAAGATATATTTGTCATAGAAAGTTCCCTCACACTTTGACGATCTAGTCAGTTCAAAGTAACGTCGATAAAACTCGAAAATGCCAGGTGGATTAGAAATTCGATCTCTAAAATTTGAATTACTCTTATCGTCCGATAGTACGCTGAAATAAAGGAAGCTGCCGCTTTCACAGCTTCTAGCGAGTGTGCAAGGTAAGAGATGAAGGGTACTCAAGTTGTTAGGAATTTGCTCTGGTATTTAAATAAGTGACTTTTCTATGATGGATACACAGAATGTTGCGTGACCTGCTGTACAAATTTAAGTGCAATAATACGTGCGGAAAGTTGTACTTTACCGAATGCTGATTGTACCTTCGCTTCGCGTTCTTCAGTCAAATAGAACTTAACAATTTTAGGATACAGGAATATATTTAAGATACAGGAGGTTTAACAATTTTAAGATACTTATATTCTATAAGGGGGACGCATTTTGAAGTGTTAATGACACGCAGTTTCATTGGAGGCGGGGCTGACATTGATATATTAATTTGAATTTTATTTTAATTTTCTAACACCTTAGAATCATTGCATTGTATTACTATAAAAAAACAGAATATTTATTTAATTAGTTTTTACAAGCTGTTCAGCTAAGAATAAAACGAATGGAAAATCATTCTCTTGTGTCCAAGATAAGAGCACATTATAAAAAAATCCTGAAAACCTTTAGGTATAGAAAATTAATAAAATTAGGAAAAAGTTGTGCTCTGAGGAGATACTATATGACTTTGTGAAAATGAATATTATTTTTCCTTTTTTTTAGATATTTTGATATTTGTTGAATTTTTTGTATTAGCTCTCTAGGTAAATAATGAATTATTTTACGTGTGATTATTAACATCTTATTCAACTATTTTGCTTCTTATAACCGATAATTGCGATTTTCCATCGCCTTTTAGTAAAAAATTGTTATTATTGTGTCTTAAAATAATCATATTGTATCTATGCTACACACACTATACATATCTACATATAAATAAAATATCATTGAATTAGTTATAAATGCAGGTATTCTCCGTAACCGTTTAAGCCAATTTAACAATTAAACCCGGCTGATACTTATGATTATTATAGGTATAAGCTAGTTATATTTACTATATACGTATACAATTTTAATATATTATTATAAGAGTAAAAAGGTCCTATCTAATTCCGGATGTATTTTCATTCAATGTGTATAAAAAATAAAGTTAATGATATATCGGAAACGAATCGTTGAACAAGAAAATGTATCATTTTTTTTCAACAACTTTCAGGTACAATGACCTTGTAGAGCTTAAAAAGCTGCCATGCGTATATTACTCTCCTCATAGCGTATTTTTTCTAAATCAACCTACTGATCTTGGACATTATGAATACAATAAAAATTATATCGACACGTAGTTTAGTTAAAAAGCTGTAAAGTGGACTTTAAAACATATTAGAGGGACGATTTGGTGTTGGACCTTTTTATTAATCCATTCCATGGAGCTTATTATGCTTTTAAAGCATCGTTTAACGTCCACCCAGGTAGAAAGTGAGGCCAGAAATGAGACATTTGTCACCAGAGAAAAAAACTTAGAATACCATCATTATACACATAAATGTATTACATACTTTCATAGCTCAGGAAATTCAAATACATCAGAATATTAACTAACTGTAAATTAATACCACCAAAGAATTTAGTGGGCTCTCGACAAAAACGCATAGGTTCCGTTTTAAAGATGAATTAAGTTTAATTTTTAAATCCAAGATTGCCGAGTTCATACCTAATTTAACGTATTAATTCTTTCACTAAAAACACAAAAATATCACAATGACGCACACGCTTTAATTGTATTAACGTTACGCAACACAAGGGCTAGTACCTGTTGCGCCCTTTGAAATGTTTATTCCGAGAAATTGTGCAGTCGCGAATTATTTCAGCAATATTCTTTAAATTTCACGGCAGAACAATAACTGCATATTATTGTCGGTATTATTTCAGAAAAACAACTGAATGACCCCTCAAAGACACAAGTTTTGGTTGGCGTCGAAATCGACGTCGGGACGTCCACGAGACCTAATTTATTTTTAAACCACTGACTGTTACGTCATATTCGACGCTCCCCCAATCTTTCGCGGCATACGTTAACGAAAGTATTGTATTCACTTCTATATCTACTTGTTTTCCATTAAATTGAGGTATTTTAAGTTTGGAGGTGCGTTTGTGTAACTTTGGCAATGAATTGAGAAAAATATTTTGTTTTTTAGAACAGTACAGGGACTGAGTAAATCATAATCTGTCTCAAAATAGGTACATCAATCACCATTTCCCTGCGGTTATTAAAACCTTAGTGTTTAAGGAGTGTGATTTATTATTTAAACGGTTACATAGCCATTCTAAAAAACCAACGGTGAAAGTATTTATAGTGTATATGAAATAAATTGAGGTTTCATGAGTATTTTCTAATCACAAGCGATAGATATTTAATTACCCAATTGGTCTTTCAAGAAATGCATATACCATTAGGAAAAAGTGGCGGTGTTCTATTCAAACTATCAGGGGACATTTACTTAAAGTTGCCTTCTCGAACAAATGTTGCTGTTTTCTTTTTCCATTTTTTATTCTTATATTTCCTCCCCTTTACCGCTTGCATACTGATAAAGTCCAAGGTGATGAATTATAAGCAATGTTGCGAGACAACAAAAACTAAAAGTATCAGATTTCTAATACACCATAATAGTTCCGGCCTGTTCTGACTGATGCTTAATTTTAATCATAAGCTTTTGTTCACATAATATATTATCACAAAGTTACATAATCTCTTAAGGTTTATTGAGATGTAAGCATCAGTCAAGCCAATTGAATCAATATCGTAATAAAAACCTTAAAAATCGTACAGAGATAAGAATTAGATTTCTAATAAATCATACTGTTTTAATTTTCATATGATTGTCAATGTGTATATATATATTTTAATCAGAATCATGTAATGTACCACAGTGTGTTGTTTCAGCCTTGACAAAGACTAAAAATACAGTAGTAACGTCGGCCTTTCTTCTATAAACGAGAGGCTGATGCAATCAGTCCTTTACCAACGAACTTTCTTATTGATTAATTAAGAAAGCTGTCACGCACAAAAAACTACTTACCTTTTTTCTAATGGGACGAACCACATAATTTCAATTGTTTTGATTTGGGAAGCATTAAGGAACAAGTAGTTAAGGTACTAAAAAAGACACTTTGTATATTGATACTGACATTTTATTAAATACAGTTGATTGAAATTGACAAATTTAATTTATAAAAATTTAGAAATAACAGATCACATACGTGACCCTTTTGAAGATATTTGTATTTAAGCAATCGTTTCTTCTTTCCCGCAAAATGTTAGAGGATCAAACAAAAATATGTTATTGATTGGCACTTCCTTTTGTGAGACCCCTTTAATTACTTCTTGGGCAATGACTCCTCCGAGTACCGCACAAACAGGAACAATTTCTCCAAAAACTAACTCGAATAGCTCATCCTTTAGTTTATTGTGATCAAAGCCATATAAGTCGAGGACTTCTGCTTTTATTTCTTGTAAAAGAGCAATGTCTTTTTCTTTGTTCAATATTTCAGGATTGCGATTTTGACGGTTTCGGAATTCAAGGAGAACTAAAATAAATATTAAAATGAAAAACATTTCTAATTAGTTCCTTAATATAGTTAATGAACTAACCTGAACTAACTTCATTAGATTATAGTCTAATAATTCATAATAGCATTAATTAATTAGATTAATTATAACACACTCGGTAACATTTCGTGTTGAGTGGAATTAGTAACTGCAAATATTCAATTTCCTTTTTTTAACAACTGTATTTAACGCTAAAGCACTCATCAAATAGTTCATAAATTTGGTAAAATCCATAAGAACGATAACAATAGAAATGCCAATATTTTAAGGCAATAATAAAATTGGTACTTTTGTACCTAGTGCGCGAAATACTGCTTTGGTGGAAAAGATTTGAAGGGAACACATCATGTGTCAATGAAAGATCTTTTAGTGAGTGAACAGGACTTAATCTTAGCAAGAGCATTAGATCTGTGCAAGGCAACTGAATTTATATCTCAGCAGCTACCAAATTCACAAACAATAAGTAGCCAGTAGTATTTACAGTTGAAACAAGACTAAAAGAAATCAATGACAAAACCACGCACAGCAGACTACCAGTCACTTGGCCTAGGATTTTGTTTCCATCAATACAATTACTTAATTTATAAAATCTGAACTGTGTATATTTGTAGGATATTACGTTTTCTTTTTAAATTTTTGGGCGTTGAAGTCGACGTAATATCATTCATAACAATATATCATAAATCCAAATGCAGTGCTTTACTTCAGTGTTACGTATATTTCAACATCCCTACTTGTCCTGATTATCCAAAATTGCTCCATAGTAGCGAATTCGCAATATGACCCAAATATGGCGATAAGTAAGTGGTTTAGTCGAAATAGACCAGCTTCAAACTTACCTAACATCAAAAAAAAAAAATCATTCCTCCTCTTCACCTTCTTAATGTGATCGACACTCTGTTTAGTATTGGGTAAAATTATGACTTTATTTATTTCGGGGTAAACAATTTGGCCTTTCACTCTTACTGTTTCCTTTTCAGGCTTTGATTCTGTTCCATCATGGTTTCGTTTCTTACCAATTAACTTTAATTGATCTCTATATTTTTAAAATACATTTAGCAAAAACAATAAAATGCAATATACTTAGTGTTTGTAGAAAATGGGTCTCCCTAATTTTTCCACTATTAATTTAACTACTGATGGTAATTTGATGTTTTTAAGGATGGTGCAAAACTTAGGGGGAACCACCTTTTCAACGCACAGTGTAAATTCAAGCGAGTTCACTTACATATAATAATCGTGTTCCAGAAAGTCAGAGACTGAATAACCAAAAGTACCCAGGACGTCTCCAAATATTAACTTAACATTACTGGACCTGCATATTTTATCCAGCTTTAATAGGAAGTCTGTTTTAATTCGTGTAGCTATAATTATGGTAAATGTTTCAAAGAATTTAATATCTTTCGTTGCAGGATCTGATGTGTCTGCTGTGATTTTCACCAAAGGATTGAGTGCTTGGGCCTTGATAAGTACTTCTTTTGCAATCTAAGGACAAATAAATCGAATACCTATATAGTTCTAAATAATCATAATACATATTTCAAAAATTGTTTTATATCTTTTATAAGAAATTGGATACCATATAAAACAAGCTTTCATATGGGATAAATGTACAGACGCTTTTCAACAAACACCATGTTGCTGCTTACATAGCTAACTATTGTCATTAAGATTTTACAAGTATGTGAAATTATCTTTATTAGATATACACTTACCTGTTTTCCAATACTGTCTCTGTTAATTAAGAAATTTTTATTTTGTTCCTCTTCAGTAACTTCTCCATCATCTAATATAACCAAAGAATTAATCCCTGACAAAAGAATATTTTTAGCTATTTCAGACCCTAAGCCTCTCACTCCTATCAACAAAATATTGGCTGCTCGCAATCTGAAAAATGAGATGATTAGCTGCAATCAAATTTGGCCGTACTACTGTACACCATGTCCCAAATTTTACTTCCAAAATAGGAACCTCAGGGATCTAAGACATTTTTTGGATGCTTTCATTAAATTTGAAGATTTCTTTGCACTGGGAAGCTTTGAAAAATATTCAGATACAAGAAATTATTTTGAAAATTGAAAATTATGGGTATAAAAAAAATTCAGCAAAGTAGTTGGTGGTAGGTTCAGTTTTCTGGTTAGGTGTTCTTAATAACAATAATAATAACATAGAATCTTCAAAGTGAATCTAGTGGTTGTATTGGAATCAAAAACAAGTTTTGAACAAAAATTATTCATATGTGAAACATTTTAAATGTTTATTTGATGAGAAACATTGTTTGAAGCGTTTTTTAGTCTTTAAATACACCAAAATTTATTTTTAACATTTAAAAGATTTAACATTTTTTAATTAATTTAATTAAACATTTAAACTAAAGCTTAAAATGCAAATTAATTTTAAAAATTGAAAAAACCACAATGTCAAACAAGTACATAAATAGAAAGCAATTCTAGAATCAAAACACCTATTTAAAATTGTCAGAAACATTAAAAAATATGTCCCTGTTTAGGGCATATTTTTGTATTATCTACGATTAGTTTACCACTCTGTTACAACAAACCTTTTCATTTCCAGCATATTTGATTGAAATATAGGCTTTTAGTAATGTTATTCAAGTTACTTAACTTTATACCTTGTGAATTTGAAATAAGTGAATACCCCAGAATTCACTTGTGATTAAATTAACTTAAGCAACTTTCCGAAGAAGGCTTATGGCTGTTTCGAGGTTATATATAATAAGAAAATATATGTTGTCACAAGACAAAAATTCTGTGGGGAATTAACAATAAACATGACTTTTGGCAAATAGAGGATATGTTTTTAAAGGAAAAAATCAAATCTGCTTTTAATCAGCGGCATCACTTACCGTTCTTGAGATTCGATTCCCCATAAACGAATTTGGCGATCATACAGTTCGGTTTCCACAGCCGAAAGCTGTTTTTCACTCATGACTCTTTTCTGTTGTATCAAAAGTCAAATTAAAAATAAAGTAGGAATCCGTGTAAATGGTATAAGCTGAAGAAAATTGCAGAAAGGAAACCCCAACAAACAACTCAATTCCTGAAAAGAATCCTAACCTCACTACACTGAAGCCGCCACCACTATTCCTAATTCGATTCCAAATTATTAAAAATCTTGGCGTGCCATTGATGGAATTCATTACGTGAACTAAACTACTTGTATTACCCAGTACCTGATGATTATTGTAAATTTGGTAAACTTAATATGTTCTCTATTCCAATGTGGGTAAATTTAGTACAATATACTACTCATTGCCCTAGGCTTTGAGGTAGGCCAGCTAGTTCAAGACATGTCTCAATAATGTATACAAAGGCCACTTTATTGTTCTTTTAGTTCGATCAGCTTTTAATTGAATATAAATTTGAACTGCTAAAATTCACTTGGACTTGAAAATTTAGGTCCAAACCGGAAGCCATAAGACGCTGTAAGAAATTTTCACTGTTTAAAATTTTCGTGTTTTTTTACTCTAACAATGAATTAACTATCGGAAAAGAAAAATTTAAGTTTGTTTTATATTGCTTAACTGAATTTATAAAGTTCTGCACCAGCTTGTGCAATAAAATTTGGTTTGCTCTTCGGGTAGTATGTTGATGGGATAAAAAAACGGAATTTTTATGCAGTTCAAAATTGTCATGGCAACTTATGGATTCCGGTCTGTGCCCTGCCTTTCTAACCATAGTCATTTGTCGAATCTGACAACTGTCGCTGTTCATAATTTATGTGGGCAATAACATCTGTATTCCTTGGCAAGCCTAGATTTTTAATAAATCGGTATAATATATGCGGACAAGTTTGTTGAATGTCGAGTCGCGCGCAGTCGCACCATTGCGCCACCGAGTCGCGCCACTCAGTTGCTGTATGCTGAGACATAAACAGTAAACATAAACATATTGTCTCCCATCATCATTCATCACCACTAGTTTCGATTTTTCTACATTCATCATTTTTTCACTTTAAAATTTAAGTACCGTCTGCTGCCTTACTGAGTGGTGCTTACGAAGGAATAGATAATATGTCAAAAACAAATTTTGATTCCGATAGATTTTTAATAGAAATTGAACACAGGCCCGCTATTTGGGATTCAAGATCTACTGAATACAGCAACAAATTACTGAGGGGAAGAGCATGGGAGGAAATATGCATTAAGTTTGTTCCAACTTTCGAAATAATGAGTTCTTCAGATAAAAATAAAGCAGGTAAGCTTACTGTATCCTGTTAAAAAATGTATTTCCCAAGGCCCCCCATGAAGGGAAACTAACAAATGGAGTTAATACTAGTGCTCAATCAAATCGCGAAAGCAAACGCTAACGGTAACGTAATCACACGTGTATGTCAGAAAAAAACAAATGAGTTATGTTCACAACTTCACCGCAAGAGGTCGCGAACGTGTCTGTCAAATCAGCTGTTTTGGTGTGAAAGGAACGCACTTATCACCTAACTTTTTATTTACGTCACAAAATATAACGATTGAGCATCGCTTTACTTAAAATGACAAGTGAAATAAATCTAATATGCTAAAAAAGAATAAAGATATATTTGAATGTCTAAACATAACCCTATTTTTTGCACGGTTGCCGCTTAATTTGTCGAAGTTTTGGTTCAATTAATTTCTTTTTTATTTAAAAACTTTTTTGTTCATTGGTATGATAGTTATTTGCTATGGATCTAACAATACTGTTGAATGCCACTAAATACTAATAGCGTTGCACCAATATCTAACAAATTCCTGCTACGTATTAATTTTAAAAAGATATGGCATCTCTGCTGATATGAAGCCTGTAACGTGCATAAAAAGTTCGTTATTTGAATCATATATGGAAGTTTGTTCGACATTTCGGCAGTTTATGAGGAAGAAATGTTCAATTATTGTTTTGAATGTTCACAAAATTTCAAAAAATTACTGAATACTTATATGTTTATAAGTGAATACGTATTATACACTGAACATTCAGTTTAGAAGTGTTGCTGAAATCTTCGTACTTGTGGAGCAGTTTTCAGTGTGCCATTTTCCAAGATCCTTTCTGAGTAGATTGGGTAAAAAAGTATTCGTACACACAATACAGCAAGTCGAATTAATAATTATTATTAGAATTAATATTTTGTATGTATGCCCTTGGTGTTAATGATTGTTTGAAACCCTCTAGGCATTAATTCAACAAGTTTTCTGGTTATTCCTGGACTAATTTCCGACCAACATTTTTGTAATTGTAACTTCATAATCCCATTATGACAAGATTACTCACACTTGTGGCATTCATGCTATTCCAAAACAAGACATTTTAAATTTTGGCACAATGTATTGAACAGAAGTATGAATGATTTTAAGTGTGTTCCCTATGCTGCAAAAACTTAGATTTTGTTGAAATAATGTCACTATTCAATCTTTTTGGTCTTTGTTTAGCTTTAAATTGTTAACCCATTTCCTTCGACTATTATAGTGCCACTGATTATTCCATGAAAATAATTGTTGTACCAAAAAATTAAAAAAATATGTTTACAAATTCTAAAAAAATGCATTTTGCAGAAATGCTCTACATGTATGAATACATTTCTAGCTTCCCAAAGTCACAATTTTTAGAAAATTTATGTTATTGTTTCCATTTCTTACCAATATGTAATTGTTCCACAGTATATTTATAATAAATATTTCTAAGATAAGATTAGAATATTCAGTCATTTTGGGTACTTGTTAGACAAATATCTATTGCATTTTACCTCTTATAGTGTTACTCCTTATTATTTGTCCTTAATATTTATCAAAATTGTTATAATTGTTTGATGTATTGTTGCTGTTTTAGCTATATATTGTTCTAGCTGTTGATATGCAAAGAAAATGGAAGAGTTTCAGAGACTGTTTTAGGAGAGAACTGGCAAAAATGAAAAAAACTAAATCAGGTTCTGGTGCAGAAACCGGAAGAAAAGAGTACATGTATTTCAAACAACTTCAATTTTTATTACCAATATGTGAAATAAAATCTCAAGATGAAGAAATGGTAAATGAGGGGGAATTCTCATCACGAGACACAGAAGAAGAAATTACAACTCTCACTCAGCATCCATCGAGTCAGAAGAGGAAAAAACAATCACCTACCTCAGATGAACATCACCATCTTATTCAAACACTAACAAAATGTTTTCAACAAAAGACAGATCAAGAGGAAGTTGATGACCCCGACAAACATTTCCTTCTTAGTCTGTTACCTTATTTTAAAGGTTTACCTGATGAGTGCAAGCTGGATGTTCAAATAGAATTTCTAGATACTCTCAAACGTTACAAGCAACAGTTTGTATTAAGTCCACTTCAACATAAACCGATTTTAACCGAATGCGAATAACGTATCAAAATTTTGTGTGACGATGTTGATACCTTAGTATAAATGCATTGCTTGCTAATTTTAATTTTGGTTATTTTCTTAATCTCAAACGATAAGTGTTAGAACTAGTATTTCCCTCGGAAAATTAATAATCTACTAAATATTATTTGAGACGCATTATTATTTAAAGGCATGTGCTATATGGCACATGTTCTAGGATAAAATGATGAATGATCCATCTTGAGACAAAAAGGCATACTTGATCAGGCGCATTCACCAGAACTTCCAACCCTGTAATTTATTATTTATCGCATTTATTATACATTGACTACGATTTTCAGGTTTTCAGTTATATTTAAAAACAAATGTTTAGATCTAATAGTTTCCTTAATTCTAATAGTTATTGGACGGGATCTATCTATAAATCGATGTTTGTGAAGTCTTTTCTGGTGGCTCCAAATGTCTTATTTAATATCTACCCATAAACTCTTATTTCATTGTTGTTATTGGGCAAGCAGGACACACTCATAGCGAACGATTTCACGGCAAATAATCCCGCGGAGTTCGTTCTAAGGACCCGGCGACATGACGTCCGTTTGTCAACACAAGGGGGCTCAAATTTGTGACTTTAAACAAAACGGACCCGAACAGCCGTTCCGAACATTCTGGGGGGCCAACATCAGGGGGTCAGGCGTAAAAAGCGCGCTCTTAAGGGGGCACGGGCCTAAAAAGACCCACATGCCAGCCCCTTGTGTGCGGTATGTGGTACGAAGGGCATATGCACAGTTTTGCAGCGATTTTGACCAGATAATTGGTGGTTGAACGCTTTATATGTGTTTAGTGACGACTAAAACGGTTTGTCAATGGCTCGGTGTGTGGTAACGGGTGCCAATCTGATCTTTTGAGATTCTGGGCACGGGTGTGTCGTATAGCGAATAGATTTCATGAGATCAACGAATTTTTCAGCCTTTTTTATTTCTAATAATTAATATTTGTTTCACAGGGCGAAAAAGTAGCAAATATTCTGCTGCAGCCATATTTATAGCCGAAGGTACTTCAGAAGTTGCATAACTTTAATAAAAAAGCGTTTTCAAGTCCACCAGTGGTGCGCGTAGCAGCACGTTATTGAATACTTTTGAAGAAAAAATTGGTAAGCCACTGCTTTGCAAAACAATTTTTTTTACCTCTATTGACTTCGGAAGAGGCTGCTTTGCGTATAACTAACTTAACTTACATGAATTGTTATTTGCATTCAAAATCTGAAAGTGATGATTTTGTTGAGAAGTCATAGCTTTCAACGAAATATCGACAAAAATTCTAGGGCCATAAAGTAAAGATCGAAAAAGATTTTTAATACTCTGTATTTTGGTACCAAACCATTTCCAGCTGCATGTTTATAGGGCTTTATTAAATATTTTTAGATGTGAAATCTACTTTAGAATTCTTTCAATAAAATTTCGCAACGCCCGGTACATTCATAGCATCAGCTTTTCTGTGGCTATTCAAAGCACCTATATGTAAATCACTCATAAACTGCTTAAATATAGGATCCGCCTATTGTTCTTGCGAGAGTACTAAGACAGAATAGTCAGTCATTTGCAAAAATGAAAAACTCTTTATTTGCAAATTACTGGCATTCTAAAGAAATATTGAACGATTGATTTTTTTACGCCTCAAAGAAATTGGCATCCTCTATCTATTAGTATTATTGCCGAAGAGTAAAATCTGAGAATATCTAACATATTTATAAATTCGACCTGCTGGCCACTTTTTTTGGTCACCACTCACCGATTTTGTTTGCTAAGGCAGAAGAACAATATTAATTGTTTCGTATCCCCCATCTGTCCGAGAACAATATGCTGAGTTGAACTGAAATTGTCTGAATGCCAGACGTTATAGTTAACATGTAACAGCAAACAAATTGCTTGTCAATCGAAAAAGTCAAGGAGAAAGCCTCCACTTCCTAAATCGTTCCCAGAAACCTACGACGTGCCCTGAATAGACCCTAAATTCATTCCTGAAACTGATTTTTAAACTTTAGCACAATGGTTTATAGGCAGTGGATCTGTTCCCTTTTGTTACTGATCGCGGAGGTGACACTTTCCAATGTATTCGAGTCTGGGGTTGTTTATACCACTAAACCTTTTAAATTTCATGGGTGGTCATTTTTTCAAATTTACAACGGACCCTAATGTTTCTTTATATGTTGCTATTGTCATGACCCGAAGTTAATCGATTCGTAAGGATTCTTGAAGCTTTTATAAATGTAATAAAACGATTTTCTGTGATTTATGAATTTCTCTTAAAACTAATGAAGAGGTACATTATGTATAATCCGTGACTTTTAAGAATCTACTTTTTTACATGTCATAATAGGTTTTAAGCATGGAATATGCTGTAATTAAAAAAATAAGGGATGGACTGTGATGGGATATGGAAAGGGGGTAGGCTGCATAATTGTCTTTTCGAGAGTCAAGTTAGGAATACTCGGCTTTTAAATTTGCTATGATTGTATTTTTTGCGTAACCCAAAAAACAGAAAATCTGACACCTTGTATATTCAGAATATTTTTAAGAGTTTATCAAAATATTTTCTATCGCTGAATCTCATATTTGGAAAGCTAGTAAGAGTTACCAATTTACAAATAAGTTATAAAATATTTTTTCTAATTTTGATAAATAATATATCTATATAGTTACATAATGATAATAATGGTTGCTGTAGGTCTACGGCTAATCTACAGATTAAAAAAATGTCCTATTGCATCAAGTAACAGAATTATCCGCGTTTTTCACTTCACGTGGTTAGATTTTTTAAATATTAGTTCCTTCGCGAATACTAACCATCAATACTTGAGTTAATATACAGTTGTGTGGATATGGATATACTTTCGGATATAAACAGGGTGTGCCTGATCGGCAGCAGGTAAGAAAAATAGTTTCCTGTGTTGGATTGTAGGTGACGCATTATTTTACAGAGTTGCAATCGGATTAATTTTCGTTGCTTTCGTACCTACTTATGTTATTTATTGTTGTTTGTGATTTGTTGATATCCACATATACATATGTATTTCAAATTTTAATTTATTAAATTATTTTAGCAGTAAACTCACATATTGTCTTTTATTACATTTTAAGGGAGCTTAAGTGCGGCCCTGTTCAGTAATTTAGCTGTGACTGTGTACGTGCGTCTGTTTTGATCGTGCCTATCTTGAAAATAAATGGTCTTCAGTAATTTTACAATTGCCAAAAGTTAACTCGAGAGTTAAGTTGAGAATTAATCAATACATTTTTCAGAATAACTTTGTTCCAGCAGTGAATATTGATAAAAATTTCATTTTCTATCGCATGTTCCTATAGACTCTGACATTCTCCGATGGCATTGCCTTTTATGAACGAAACTTGCCATTTAAATCTTTCGCATGAATCACAACAAACACGACAGAGATAAACTAACTATAGTTGTACGGTAATATAATAGCTACTAGTAAAATTGGTTGTATTCTCCTAAAATAGCCTTAACCGTTACAAATTCGAAAATGGATATTCCTTTAAGATAGCTAGATAAATTTTCCTTCTCCTATTTTTGTTCTTATTTTTGTGATTTATGGCTGAGGTTCACGGCTCATCTGCAATTATCTAAAGGACAGTATATTAATAAAAGCAGATTTTAAGGCAAAACGGTTAGAGCTTAAGTAAAGAACTTTTAAACAAAAACCAAAGGTTTATGTCGGTTAATTTTACAACTAGAATTTACAGTAGTTGCCTTTTTATCTGTCATATCCTCTTTTTTAGCTGAGCACCTTCTTGTCTTTTCTAATTCGGAATAATTATAGCTACATAACCGACTGCTAGAAGTTTGGTCACGAGTTCTATTACCGTACAGCTATAGTTATTTTTCTCTGTTGTGTTGGCTACCTTCAAACTTTTCATAATCTTGGAGTGTGTAGACACTTGAAAATTATGATTATTTTTTATTTTTTTTAAAACTGTTCCAGCTCAATAGAAAAACTAATGTAGGATACACGTTTCATGAGACCATTGCTGCACTTATCCTTGACAAAAGATCTCAACTTGCGCCTTATTCCATTGCCAATTCGTTCCTTCGCTCCTCGTCTTGTAAACTGTCGTGCACTAATATACTGTATCATGGAACCTGTATCTTAATGTAATAATTTTGATGTCTCCATTCTCACGCTCTCTACAGAGTGAGCATGAGAGTTACTCGCATTTTCGCTTTTCCCAAAAATAGAGCATTGGTTAAACGGGAACAGTTTAGAAACACCATATGAATAATAAAAAGTTAAAATGAGTCAATTCTTTTGTGTATTTAATTATGCAATGAATATATTACGTATATGTAAGTGGCAGAATTATAGCATGATAATATGGGGGTATAATCTCCTGTGATACTTATTCGAGTTATTAGTGCAATTTGCTTGATTTCGAGTATTCTCCCCAAGAAGTCATCGCGAAAAATAGTATAGTTCACTGTCAGTAAAAGTATTGTATTGGCCCTTGATGTAGTTGTTTATGTTTTTTTTATTTCTCAACGATGCCTTACATTAGGGTGTTTGCCTATCGCATTCTGATGAACGTCCACCATTCCGAAACCTTTGCCGGTTTCGGAATGGCCTGATGTGGGATTCTGTGTCCACTAATGTAATGTGAAACGTTTTTAACATGGAAGTTTAACCCCCGGGGGGTAATCATTGAGATCAGTTGAATTTCTTTGACTTCTCACTCAGTTGTTCAGCAATCTAAAGAACTTGCACTCTAATACATCACAGAAAGTAGAGTTGGGGGTAAATGTATCATTAAAGTCGGCCCCTTTTTGAACTACCAACCAATTAAATCGTAACAAAGAGTTGACCAGGGCATAATTCCATCCGAATAAAATCGAGCGCTCGACTGTAATAATAATAAATGTGCAAATCATTAACTCCTTACAACAGTGGTTTCTATTATTAAATAAAAGTCTTGAACGGTGGGGGGCGCGAGCAACGTTAATTCGGATCTGCTTTCAAAGAGGTGCCGATCAAATCAGACTGTAATTAATAAAAGTGAAGAAGGGCATCTCGGTCTCGGTTGGAGGTCTGTTGATATTTTTCGTGTCATTCTGTTTTGTCGATCTAGATTACAATTGCTATGTTCAATTAAACCGAATATGCTTTACTGGACCCAAAGACTATCTTCGTTAGGTGTCAAAAACGAAGCGCTTTTCAACATAAGTTTATACGAAGTTTTCGTTATATTTTTGGGCCTAGAGTACGTGGTTGAATTTATGGCGCTATGTTCAGAGACACCCTGTACAATATACAAATATACTCGTATTTGAGTTTATATTAGACATACGCCGCTATTCCGTTGGAACCCGCTGAACTTCTTCATAAGGCGGAACACTCTCTTTGTAGTACGCAAAGACGGAAACATACTTATAATTTGTTAAAAGACCGTCCTCAATTAAAATTGTTTTCGCAGCAGGAACACCTTAAACAAAAGGACAAACAATGAAAAAAGGTTCGAAATAAAGAAAAGCGTCTGGTTTGCCGCCTGTCTTTCCATGACAAATTAATTCCATGATTTTTTATTATTACATCTGGAAAAAATTACATTAATTTGCGGACTACACACAGCAGATGTTGTGTCACTGCGTCCCGCGGCGCCCCCTATCGCGAGAAGGGTAGTTTTTTATTGTTGCCCTTTCAGAAAGAGCCCCTTTGTTATTAGTATTATTTTTGTAACACGAATATCAGCTTAATTTATAGTTTTTTATCGTATTCTTGATCTGGAAAAAGAAACTTATGAGGGTTTGCAACAAACTCCGCTATATCAAATAATGCAGGTATTCTCCTCTAATGGGATCTTACGTTTTTAAAACAATAATTAAATGTAGATGTACGACGATCAAGAGTCTAATTTGACTAACAATTATACGGAATTTTACACCTTTTTGGCATATTTCTATACCTTTACAATTATATAGGTCCGATTGTTCTTTACCACCATCGCGTAGAGATTCGATAGATCAATTCGATTAGTTTAAAATCAGGTGATAGGGAACAGTCCGGTCCAGGTCATCGTTTCTCGAAAGGGCCCTTTACTAGGTTTTAGGAAAAATTTTGGGCGGTTTGGTGACTTCTGGTAAAATGCCTGGATTTCTAAATTTTAACGTTTACATATTTTCCGCAGCTCAAGTGCATCACTAGTCACCGAATTTATAAAAAAAGAGATGATCGGAATTCAATTTAAGAAAATCGAAGCCCCTTTTTAAAAAAATAATTTATAGTTCTTACAATCCAGAAATTGCTTTGATATTGGTTTAGTTATTTTTAATTACCTAATTAGGGAAGTCCGAACAACAAGAAAAAGCTATTTTTCCTGAATATTTCGAAAAACTAAATGTCTAAATGGCGCATGATTGAACGAGTACTAAACTACACATCATTCACCAAATGGAATGATAAACATAATACATTAATAATTTTGCCGTTTGTCGCTGACATTCTTAATTCGCAGGTGACAAGGACTATTGATATACATCAGATGCAGTGAAGACAAAAAAAAGCAATCATGGCATTTTGCTTTGCTGCTGATGTGCAATTCACTGCTACACGCACCTTTAACACATGCTTTGACACCGTAGCGTGTCTACGCTCCCGCTTACCGTGACCGTAACGGGTGGGGGCGTAATTACTGCTCCGCAGGACGAACGTGGGCGCGTCCGGAACGCCTTCGGACCGCCTTTCGCGCCTTCAAGTATAAATCATATCGTATACAGGTTGTTTGATTGTGAGTGACGATTAATTTAATTTTATACTTTTTGTGAACTTGAATAGTTTTATACGGGCATTTACATTTTACGACCATAACGATTAGGTATATATTTTATCTTGACCATGAAACATAAAATGTAGTTATACTGCGATATATGCAGTAATTACCAATTTGATTAAAACTATAAAGTTGAATGCAGTTAACTGCAAAAAGAAAGATATTTAATTTTTAAACATTTTCCTTAAAGAACTAGAGAATAATGTGGAACTTATAAACAATTGTATATACTTTCTATATTGCTCGTTTTACACCTCTCTTGGGCATTTTTTGAAATAATATCATTGAGAGTCTTATTACATCTTTCAAGACCTCTTTCTTAGGTTAAAATTGAGTTTCTACTATACTAGTTGCGTTTTGGAAAATTTGGAACAATTATTGAGATCAGTTGTAAAATTACAATAATTTGTAAATTTTCGAAAATTTTACAAAATTTTTGAAAATGTCCAAATAAAACGGTATTTGATAGACCTTCTAAAACTAACTTTGCGTAACTATTTTTTCTCGATACGTTAATGAAATACGGATCAGGAAAGTGTAAACAATTTTAAAATTTAAAATTCTCTCAAAAAATGTATAAAAAAATAACTGAAATTTTATAGCACTGTGGAAATGTGCATCACTGGTGGCGTCACAAAGTGGAAATTTTGGAAATCGACATTGAAGAGAGAACACATGCTCTGTACTGCATCTACACGGTGTCCTACTGAAATTTTGAAGTACATACTAGTGTTTTTTTTTATCATCTGTCCATATTTTTTTGTTATATTCAAAAGAAACCGCAAATAAAAAAATTACTGGGGTGAGCTGCTTCTCAGACACCCCATAGTGCCTTCATACTTGTAATGCATGGAAACCCTTGCAAACCATCAGTACAGGCATACTTAGTGTAAATTGATAATTTTTTTTAAGCTATTTGTCTTTTTTCAGATAGGTATCTCCATACTTTACGTTATTAAAAAACATAAACAATTTTCATAATTCAACCGACGAGAAACTTAAATTTTAATTAGATGAACAGCGGTGTAACAGTAATTTGTGCCAACCCCCACTCCCTTCTATTCGGCGTAGCTTTAGATGTACATTAATTAATTTCGCCACTTATTTATGCTGAAGCGGGAAGTCATAATTAAAAGTTTCATTAAGGGCTTTATTACAGAAGAAAGAAAATTGAGACTGCACTGTAACTCCTTGTTTAGGAAGCTAAATTTTAGCAGCGTTAGGTTTTAATCAGTCTTTGTTCGCCTTATGAGCCCACCGTTAATTAAATTAGTGCCGAGTTGAAGATTGCTTCACTGAAATATTTTGTAGCCTGAACACAGCAGTGGCATTTTGATTTACTGAACATAACAAAAACTCGCAACATTTTACTATTTTATAAGTATCTGACTTATTCAAAAACCTTTGGACGCCGCTGTTCTTACTGGTTTAAATGATCAAAATATAATAAATTTTTATTAAGTGAAGTACTTAATTAACCAGTAATTTTTAGACATTTTTTCCCCAATACCTGTTATTGCCGACCTCTTTTTTAATTCACGGCTAAAACCAGTATGCTTCTGCTTTTACTATATCTACAGGATAATTTTACAGTGCCTTGGTGGGACCAGTTGAAAACGCGACATAATAAATCATCGGCTTATTACATCTTCTTAACATTCACCATAAAATAAAATTAATAAGTGTAAGGTTCAATACTCAAGACTATCAGTACTGCAACTGGCTTCATGGGGCTACAAAGTTTTAAAATTTTCAGTCATAAGCGGCGTTTTTTTTTTAAATAATGCAGGCACTGGTTTTGGTCCGACACTGATTTTTGTACAAAATATAAAATTATATACTTTCAATGGGCACATCCAGGAAAGAGCAGCGCTACAGCGTTCTATTGCAGCAGTTACATTTCACTGTAGCGCTTTATTGTATTGTATTATATAGCATTGCATTGAAATGGGCGGACTGGTAACAACCCTTCAGTGGGACCAGCGGACCCATTCTGTACTCCCAGAACATTGCCCGAGAAATAACGTCAAAATGGCCTATCTAACCAGCATCAACATATAACGGGTGATCATAAAAAAAACCTCGCGGAAGGTAATCGCAGAGCGTCGATTAAGCTTCTGCAACTTACCATTTACTACTTAACATCAAACATCTGACTGAAAGTAGATCAAAAGATGAATTTATCCAAGGTACATTTCTGATATTTCAACGCCTACTTGAGTTTTTTACGATCATCCTTTGCAAGGTAAACAAATACACATCACGGGCACGTCATTTTGACATAATTTCTGAGGAGCATTCTACTCCCTGAGTCAGAAGTATACAGACGCGTCCGCTACAGCACTGACTTGGTAACTCACCTTGAAGTTGAAATTTTGATTCTTGAGTTTTTACAAGTTCAAATTAACAGTCGCTTCTTAAATTCAATTGCCCTGACAAAAAGAAGTCAGTGAATTCAAGCTTCGAGTACTGCCACGCTCGACAGCTGCAAATTCCCTGAATGCGCGTACCACCAAAAATCAGTGGCGTACTTCGCTTTATAAAAGTATCTATTCATTTTCACAATTGTGAGTGATAAGGACGGACTTTTTCCTTGGCGTTTTGACTTTTTTACCACCTTTCGGTATAGCTCTGATGGTTTTTGTGGAAGCTCAGATTGTTACTTGAAAATTGTCTTCTGTACGGCTCTTTCTTGCAGTCAGTGACGCACCTAGTAGTAAGTGGATTTAAAAACAATAGAAGAATTAAGCAATCGGTATTTTAGAACTCGAATTTTCCGCTTTGTCCTTGGAAAAATTTGACACTCCTACCGCGTCCTGACGAAAAATTACGTCATGTGCCCGCGCTCTACCCTAAGAACCAGTACTGTGTTTGTGTTTACTATTTATGGTAAAACTGTGTTACTTTTTATTACAAAACGTTCTTTAAATATAAATAAATACAAAAACTTCGTGACTGAACATCAGCTAACGTTCGACTCTAAATCAATATGGCCAACAACGGAATTCATTAGTAAATTAATATAGGTCCATTACTATTGGAACTATACAGTTTACTGCCCTTGTCGACATCATCGTAGAGATAAAAAATGGTTCGACTCGTATAATTTAATAAAACAAAATTGCCGGGCCGATATTTTACCTGACAGGCTCTCGGACGGAGATTAATGTTGTAATTTCTAGAGGCCATTACTTTGAACGTATACGGACGCCATTGACAGTGCTCGCAGGACTTGCGAGAAAAATGAGAAAAAATCGACGTTCATTTATTTACGGTGGGACCAAATTGGGGAGAAGAATGAAAAGTAACATCTGACGACATGAATACGGAAAAGCAGAATAAATATTTAGTTCCGGCGTTATTGAATTGAAAGGGAAGTTCAATATTGCGTATGTGAAAACGTGGGTGAGTAATAACTATTAAAAAGAAACTATCCTGATTGTGCGTCTATTTCTTACAGGAACCGATTTTTTCTCCTTACTGTCGGGATTCTCTCTAAGATCACAAAAGTGATGAGGGTATGTATTCTCAACGTCTTCGATTCTTGTTATTTATTCCTGCATGTTGATAAGGATGTAATGAGTTTCAGCTTCCAGCAGTATTTTCCAATCTAAGAGCACATCGTGATCAACGCGGTCAATTGCCTTTCGCATGTCCATAAATATGTCAATATACCCGTATTTTTCGTTAATATTAAGATAAATATTGTTTAGGAGCGTAAGTTGAATTCGTGGATATCTTGAGTTCATCAAAAAGGACACCTTTAAGAAGCGAGATGCGCCCTAGACTTACGGTGAATTGGGGAATCTACATTAG
Organism: Euwallacea similis; assembly: GCF_039881205.1. Lineage (NCBI taxonomy): Eukaryota > Metazoa > Arthropoda > Insecta > Coleoptera > Curculionidae > Euwallacea > Euwallacea similis. The sequence continues at coordinate 4,285,558 of NC_089619.1, forward strand.
AACGTGCGCTCTAAGTATGGCCATAAATAAAATCATGGTAAAACAAAGTTAGTGGTAGTAGGTAGATATAGTGGGTAAAGTAAGGTATTTTGTCACGTTCGATGTGCCCTCTTCACTTCCCAAACACTCGTTGAAATACACAAAGCTTCAAAAGTTTTGCATCACGTGATTTTTCTGTTTCAAGCCAACTTGCCCACGCTCATCCCGTGTCTCCTTTTGCGAGAGGAAGTACCATGTTTTGGGGTGGCATAATGTCCGACGAACGCACCGACACAGTTCATGTTCAAGGGACAACGACGGGCGATAGATATATTAAGGACATTCTATATCCACATTTAGATCCACATTAGATTAGGGCGAAGAGATGTTGGTGACAGATTAGTCTTCATGGATGACAATAATCGTCCTCATCATACTATAGCAGTAAATAACTACCTTGCTAGTGAGGGAATCAACCGTTTAGAGTGGCCTGCCTGGTCGCCTGACATGAACTCTATAGAACATATTTGGGATATGCTTTCCAGAGCTATGACCTCTTGAAGAAATCCTATCAGAACCATCCAGGAGCTTGTTAGTGCTGTAGCAGAAGAATGCCAGCATATTCCTCAAGATCTTATAGCTAACCTTGTTCAAAGCATGCAGTGACGTCTTCAAACTTATATTGATGCCAAGGGTAGAAATACACTCTTATTAATTTCTTTTTTACTTTATTGTTTGGAAGTTAATAGTGAAGTAATTATGGTACAAACTAATTTATTTTTAATCAAAATTTAATTGATACATAGATATTTCGTGTATTTTTTGCACCGCATAATGAAATATCCAAAAATTAAAGCGATGCAAAATTTTTTGAGTTATGTATATTTATTTGGATCATCAAAAATATCTAAGCACCATATTAGCTACATTTTAGGCTTTAAAAACACGTTTTTTATTCCCGTACCTAATTCAGCAACATAAAGTAACATTTTCATTTACTTGGCAATCGTGAATATCGAATATGCACATATTTACGATACATGCGGCATACTTAATATCATCTCATAAAAACAAAAACTTTTACGACAAAATTCTTCTATAAAATTACGCCCGTTTTATTTGAAATTCATGCGTGTCGTTATCTCGTAAATATTTCGTAAATAAGTAGAAACGTCACAACATGAAGTTCTTGAATTTCGTTATTAACTAAGTGGGATTATAACTCGAAGTAAAATGGTCGTTTAATGTATGTGGATGAGGTTCTTGTGTGCATGTTGGGTGGTTAAAAAGGAAGAATCGAATTTTCTTTAATTTTAGTGTTAAACTTTAAAAAGTAGCAGGGTGAGGTATAATTACTTAAAGATAACAATTAAGAAAAGTATACTGGAATCTAAATAAAACGAAGTCGCAAGTTCCTGAAAACATTGCAATTTAGCTGACTTTATATCAGAAACGCATCTGCGATTTTCACTTGACTAATCTCTTACCACACCAGCTCTTTCCATATATGTACACACAAGCGGAACCTATCCAGAAATGTAAAAATTCCTTTAATGGTAAAATCCATGGTCATTGTGCGAGCTCTCCAACTGCAACACAAACCGCAAATTTTAAAAGTCGTCTTGCTATTATAACATTATAAAACTCAAAGGTTATGTCGAAATGTAACAAATTTTACGGCCGACAACGTTAAAAATAAACTCGCTTTCTGAAGTAGTTTAATTGGCCAGCGGGTGGTCAAACTGTTTAATCCCCATAGTTTATTTTACAAGCCAAACAAACGGAGAACAGCGCCGTTTAGACTCGGTTTGTAACACGGTTGGATTTAATTTTATTGTTTGATGGGATGAGGCATTTGCCATTCCATAATACATAACAATATTTCAAAATAAAGTATCATCTACTTTATCCGGTTTCTTTCTATTGGAATTTCTTCATTCTTTTAGTTCGGAATTTAGGAGGAGAGATATTAGAAAGTTAATCGTGTTGTTGATTTTAACATTTTAAGACTTATATCCTCAGCGATACTAGGTTAAGAAAAGAACGGCTAAATAACAATGATGCCGCTGAGCTACATCAGTAAAATCCAAAATTCAAAAAAATATAAAAAATCATGGTTTCCTAAACACAGGATTTGTTTACGTGTGATGTGTAGATTGGTAAGCACCGGTAGCACAAAATTCTCACATGACGAGAGAACTGTGGGCAGCTGTAGCTCAATCTTCAATAACTTGAAAAGGTATGGGTGCGGGGAGCAAAAACCATTAGCACGTGCAAGAAAGTGTATGGACACGTGGAATGCAAGCTGCGGGTATGTAACACTCAGGATGACAGAAAGGATAAGCAATCGGTTTCTTTCAATAGAACACTGGGATAGCATGGCGTTTTTGGATCCGAATTTGCCTTCTGACGAGAGTTCTTCTGGCTTACATATGTATAGTAGCAGGAATCACTGTGCCAGCCAACTCACCACAAGAATATATCAGGTATGTAAATATAAAACCGGAATTTTTGTGCAGAAAATACGCGTTATTATATGAAAACGATGAAGAATATTTTATCTGAAGTATTGCCCATCGCTAGCTATACATTTTTCCCACCTGTTTCATAATTTGGAGATACCACGACAGAAAAACTGTAGCTTTTTTGAGACAAACCAGTCACAGAACCATTTTCGCACATTTTCGTAAAAAGCGAAGTGCTGCTCAGCAAGTGCGTGTACCATCGATACAAATAAGTAGTAATCAAACGGAGTCAAGTCTGACGAGTAAACCGCATGCGAAAGTATTTCTCAACTAAACCTTTCCTCGACCACTTTGACTGTGTGTGATGGTGCATTATCATGAAGCAAAATCACTTTGCGTTGCCTTTGTTGATATTCTGGTCGTTTTTCACGCAAAGCTTGGTTCAAATTGATGATTTGTCGGTAGCGTTCAGTATTAAGGATTTAGCAGCTCACAATAGATCACACCCGTCTGATGCCACCAAACCCAGAGCATTCCGTCCATAGCGATTTAGCCTTGCAGTCGATGTTGATGGTTCACCTAGAGTTGCCCATGATTTTTTACGATTAAGATTTTTAAAATATATCCACTTTTCATCGCCATTCGCAATTCGCTGAAGGAATCACTTTCTTTTGTGCCTGACGAGCAACATTTCACAAGTGGTTTTTCGGTTTTCCTGCTGTCTTTCATTCGCTTTATGTGGAACCAATTTTCCCATCTTCTAGATCTTTCTCATGGCTTTAAAAAGCATGGAGCTTCTCGTATCACATTTAATTGATCTGCGAGTTGTTACGTTTGAGCGACATCCTCATCCACCAGTTCTTGCTGTCTTCAAATTTTTTCGGTGATCTTTCACGTATTTCCTTTCTCACGTCAAAATCGCCACTTTTGAATTTTTTTAATCATTCAAAGCACCGTGGTTTACCAAGAGCATGTAGAGCATGTAAGAGCACCGTAGGCTTTGACAAGCATTTGATGCGATTCTTCCTGCAGCAATTTTCTTCAAATGGTAACAGAAAATCAGTGCTGGTCGGAAATTATAATTTCCAAGCACAAACTGTGACTGTGTAATACAAACTATGGTGTTGTATGAAACTTGTATTGTTGTGAATTAAAAATCTTTGTCAGAATGTCAATAAAAGAAATGGCGCGTCTTGACGGTAACTACATTCACCTTCTTTAGTCCTTTCTGGAGAAATTTCGGTTTCATATTTACTGTCCTGGTAGCACATTTTCATATCTTCTCAACATCCTCATAAAGGCCTTACGTTCATTGATATTATTGTGAGTTTCCGTGTAATAGTACTTTGGAGTACCGTGGCTTACTTCATAAATGTTAAATTATTCCATTTAGTTAAGTTGATTGAATATTCTTTTCAACTTAGATATCATTAACAGTACACCCGCTTAACATTGACACACTAACATTCGTCTCACTGTTTTATTACACAACGGCCCAAGCCATAACTTATCAACGTAATTACATAACGACACGAACATAAAAAGACAGAAAAATCTCTCGAAGAAGCCAAATACAAGTTACCAAAATAAATATTTATATATTCGAGGGTTTGAATAGGGCATTATGAATGGACATATCTCGGGAACTATAAAACTTAAGTGGTTCTTTTCGAGACGTGGGCCAGCGGGAACTTACAAATAAACGTGCTTTAGTGCTTGATGTTAACGTTTTCCGAAATGGGAGCTTTTATGTTCCAATTACCTGTTTGTTTGGGTTTGTTGTTTATTTGGTAAAGTTTTGATATACGCAAAAGCAATTGTTACGCCAATGAAGTGTGATTCGTATTCAAAATAAGTGAAGTTTTTCGGTTTTATTTTTGTGTATAACTCATAACCATAACGCTAGAAAGTTGTCGTGTACCCAACGTTAAGAACCCCCACACCGTAATATAGAACCGTAAATACCTTCACGAGGAAAGAGCTGACGTTATCTCTATTAACGTTATCGTATTTTATTGTGAGAAGGCTCTTTCGCAGATGTCAATTAGCTGTAGCTACGGTAACTGCGTTTATGTAACGGACACCGGAGCCGCTGTCTTTTGAGTTGCAATTTAGGATTAAAAGCATTATGATTTAAAAATGAAAGAAAGCACCTCGTGATTAAATGCTGAAAAAAAAAGAAGTAAACAAGTTTTTTATCGATTTTAGAACGAACGAAACGAAGTAAAGATCAAGAGCGATCTTTAGAAAGGCAGTTATCAATGGAAAAGCGATAGAACTGGACGCCAAATTCTTCGATTAAAATAAATAACTATGACCTTTAGCTTTCGGAATTTTTTGTTCGCAAAAAATACAGCAAGAGACATCACCACTATCAATAAATGTAATTCCTACAAAAAACTTTATATATTCAGATCCCCCGTTATGGCCTTCATGGAGTAAATTCTTTGACAAATATTTCTGTGTCGAATAACTCAGTTTAAAGTGAGAAAGGAAAGCTAAACATCGTAATATACTAGAATTAGGGAGAAGAATCTGTAAAAAATTTCATGCAATTTCCTATTCAACCCAGCACTTACAAAGAGCTTTGAGATCATTTTGAACAGTATCTTTCTTCGTTGAAATATAATCAATCATATGTAATATAATTAGTGCATAGAAAATTGTAAATTAATTGTTGAGCGATATGCATGAACGCAATTTTTCACCATTTCCACTTGTGCCTTATAAAAGGATTTTAAAGTTGACGTGTTCCGCCACGGGTTTCAATTCAGAGAAATTCTGCATTTTCTTTTAAAACATTACAACAGTATGTGTGAATACCGAGATGAATAATTTGAAAATTGCCCCGGAATATTGTTAAGGTTGTAATGGGAATTCACAAAATGATAGAAATAGAATATCCTGTCAATCATTGTTAATTAGGACACATTCTACAATTTACTGAAATCAGGCACTGGCGGCTCAAGCAGCTGAGTCCTGAAAATTTAGTTCTCAGTACCTGAATACTGTACTGATACTGACATTCTCTAACATAGAGATTAATGTTTTGCCAGTTCGGTGCCATTATGTTGAAAAAATATAGGATTTTACTTGTATAAAAAAGGCCTTATGCCTTCAGGAGAAATAATTCAGTTGTCAGTAGCTGGAGTGCTCTGTGATAAAAATTCGTGCCAGCTCAAGTACGGTGCCCGATTATGGTGAAAAGGCATAGGATTCTTCTCGCAAAAAAGGCGTTATGCCCTCAGGAGAAACATCTTTATCGAGAACGATAACCTTCAATATATGTTCGTCAAATAACATACTATTATAATTGTCACATTTACACAAGGGGGAATCAAACTACCGCCGCCAAGCAAAATTGTCGTAATAGCGTTCGCTCGCTATCTTCTTCATCGAGATGCCTGTATAATTTAGGACAATTGTTTCGACATTTGACGCCAGAGTAAATATACGATGGAGGTTTCCATCCTACTCCATGTTATGATTTCTCAGAAGTAGGTCAATGCCGGAAATGTGAGTTTCGTATCTGGTAGGGTCAATTTGTGACAAGGATTAAAGTGTGATTGGTGAAGCGGCTTCCAAACTAGATTAGTTGGTGATTACCTCTTTTTAAAAAAGAAACGTAACTACTTAAAATTTTGAGTTTACTCTAATTTTTGACCATTACCTAAACATTCTGGAAGGAAGTGCGTCATCATTGTGTGTGAAATGTGAAAAAAATGTGAGACTTTGTCACCCCGAATAAGAACGTGGTTCGATTTTGACCATGGGTCTATTAGCAGTTTTTAAAAATTATTTTGTAGAGTACTATCGCCCCCTTAAATATCTCCATGATCTTATGTTACATCCTGTATTTCGTTTTTTCTACAAAATTATTGCTTAAAAATAAAGTGAGATCTATTTGCTTATTTTTTGAAAAATTATGAATTTTAAATCGGTGTCTTCCATATTTTTGCCACATGCTGTAGACATGATATTTATTACTGAGGTTTGCATGAAACGGTGTGCAGAGACGCTGATATTACAACTAAAGAGCGAGTTCTTTCGCATGCAGGGTTTTCAACCGTATTATTATAAAAATATTGTGCGAAGTACGCAAAACTACAACATCTTCTTAAAAACATCATTAGTTTGGTTCTATCATTGACTTTGGTAAGTTTTAATAATTCAATGCGTGCCCATAAGAGTAATATTTCATATAGAGAAGGGTTAGGAGAGCACGTTTGTTCTTGGACATCCAAATATAAATCACCAGCTGCAAGTTTACTTCTAGTTTACGATTTTTCTCTGCGGGCGACTCGCCAGGAACCCACCACGGTCTACAAATACACCCATCAATCTTCTTTGTTTATATGTTAGAAACTCCTTCCTAATAGAACTAATGTGTTTCAGGGTTTGGAACTTATTAAACTTGATTAAAGGGTTCTACTTGGTTCATGGCAATGTAGGCCATTTGGGGTATATATTTATGACGTATAATAAACCTTTGTTTTGAGCTGGGCTCGGCAGAGGTCATCTAATGCAGAGAATTATCATTAACTGTTTAGTCATATTTATTCGAAAACATTAATTTCCGAAAATGACAAAACCCTTCTTATCTAGGAATCTCCGCACGGTCATTTGTTAGGATCGAAAGGGACAAAAGAACTGGAGACCGCACTTTCCAATTTAAATTCAAATCTACCTTCAACTAAAGAATGACTTATAACGATTTCACCAGAAAACCGTGTAAAAATTTTTTACCGGCGACCCTTCAAAGGACGAAAATGGTTCGAAAAAGCTGGCAAAACATCAATTTTCGACGGTGTCCTCTTAGGAGAGATCTGATAAGGCCCAATGGGAGTTTGGAATGAACCGTGGCAGGGCGTGCCTTGTTTAAGTTATTGCTGTTTGATAATGGTACTACACACCACGACAGCTTTTACGACTTTGTTTGTAGAAAGGAGAAAATGCCTATTTTTTGTTTCTATTGAATTATAATTAAATAAAAGTGGGTCATAGATATTACATTTTTTACATGAGTCTCAATAAAATGATACTGAGGCGGATAGATTTCTTTTAGTACCGTGTTTAGCACCTTTTTATGAGATGGAATAAAAATGTGGGTTTTTAGTAAAGAATGGTAAATAAAACCAAATAAATCCTCTTCACTATTGGGCGTTGGTTGAAAAATATTGTTTAGTAAAATATCTCGATGGTATCTCCGAAAATTATTAAATTATTTATTGTATTACAAATGAGGTATATTTCTATTCAAATAATCAAAACGTTGGTTAGATGTAATCTAAACTAGTTACCATTGTGTTAAATTTGTCCTTCAACCACTCAGACGAGCGTTCGGCAAATTGAACACAATCGCTTTTAATTAATAGAAGCGAGTGATCCTGTTGATGGTATCTAATTCATTCTTCCTTTACTCGGGTAACAATAACACAATTAATTAGAGAAGTAGGTCCTAATGGAGTCGTAGTGGATCCGGGGGGGCGCAATTGCCCTTTCAATTACCGCCCGCAAACGGGCCACTCAGTAAGTGCTTTCTCTTTCTCTCTCTTCCTACGCTTGTCCAGATAATGATGTTGAGTACTAAAAGATATTAATTTTGTATTAACAATTTATTATTATTGCCAGCTATACGCAGTCTTATTTAAATTAGCTGGAAAGAGGGTAAAAAGATGATAACCATTATTGGAAAAAAAGTTACATAATGATAATTAGACATAAAAACTCTCTCAAATGAGGTATCACTATAGCGCTATTTGAGATTCGAAAGTCGAATGCACCCCCGTGAAGAGGGTTGGTTTGGTGAATTTGCATTTCACACTAAAACGTGCCCCCCTCGAAAATAAGACCGACGTGTCGTAGCAATTTGTAATATTTTAAGCGCAGTACAAAATAAGCAAGGTGTAAGGTTTTTACTGATACACCTTGGATAGTTATTCCATTTCGTAAAGTGAAAAGTACTAAATTTGCGTTTTCGCCGAGTAAAACAAGCTATAAAGTGTCACTGTTAATATCTAGACAGTTACTTTACAGCCTAGGAATTAAAAGTAACACTTTGCAGCCTGCTTTATGGCATTAAAAGGTTGCTTCTTTTGTTAGTCCGACAGAAACTTTTGTTTTGATTTTTATAATTGTATACCATCCATGTTGAGTATTTATTTAAATAATTCTAATTTAAATTTAGTTTTTAATAATAATTTTTAAAAAATTCATTCAATTTTTAATCATTTTAATTATTGAATTTTAATAAAAAAACCCCAGTTATTAGTACCTTCCTTAAAGGAACAGTGTTTTTTTGTGAATCTAAAATAACTTTGTTGTTTCGTCGAAGTAATCAAATTAATCAATTATGACTTATTTTTCGAACTTGGACTGTAAAGGAATTGCATATATTCACGAAAGGTCAATTATATAAATTTATATCAAAGAGCCATAAAAGCGGGCTCCTTCTAAGCTTAACAGCGAGAAATGAATTAGTGAGCTCGATTTTGCTCAAGTTGTATCTCATCGGGAGAACTAGATAGTGAACTAATTTCCTGGCGTATTTATTGCTTTCGATTTAAAGTGTGTTGTAAATTGCCGCCATTATTCCACTCCGCGTAGTTTATTATCCTTGCATGACTTGGAATAAAACTCCACCTTTTTTAGGGCCAATAGATCAAAGCCCTGGCAACTTTATCTAGAGAATAATATCCGGGGAAACGTCGAAAAAAAGACAGTTTCGTATTTTTAAAAGGGCTAAATTCGGTGTGTCAAGATTTTCATCTGGAAAAATAAAAAAAAGAATGTATAGGTGTAAAAAAGCTAATAAGGTGTATCTTCTCTTTCAAGAAGATCACAAAGACATAACATCATACTAGCGAAATTGAATTAATTGTTATATTTTTCGTTGTTGCTGAGTTGAAAATTCAGAGGTCTTTGCCACTTTAATAGATAACGCAATAGGGCAAAACGATGTGCGTTAAGCGCTGGGAGATCTTAAATTAATAAAATAAGCCGTTTTAATGAACTTGTTATTCAGCATTTTCCTAATAGGAAAGAACGCAAAATTCAGTTCAGGTTCAGGACGACTTAAATTTAATAAAATGTTAAACATGTGTTTGGCTTTTCATGTGCTTGGTTAAATGATCCTCCTGTTATAACAACCAGGAGCCGTCGCTGCCAAGACCAAGACAAGTTTAGTCTTGATTTTGATGTTGACTCGCTCAGCATTATTTCTAGATGTCGAATATTTTCCTCCGATGTTGAAATGAGTGCCAGCGAACCCTCGCAAATGAATTTGAATTCAGGCTCGAATTACAAAGCAAATGGAGTACAATTTAGAATTTTACTGCAAGGCGCCTTTTGAGTTGAAGTGTTGCAGGTTTTTGTGGCGACATGATCTTTTCAGTTATGCATTTCGCTACTTTCTCGCGACCCCTTAAACTTACTCACATTCGTTTTTGGAGTTCGCGCACAAAGTAACGAATCTAAATTAAACCGTCATCAGCACGAAGTTCTATAGGTATAACGGTCAATAATCACCCTTCGACAAAGTCTTATTCAAATACCCTACGTACAATTACACAAGAATATCTCCCCAAGTGAGCCAAATAAACTGAAAGGAATCGAAAATAGCGTCACATTCTCAATGGAATCCCCGGGAATCGCAAGGAAATAACAATGCGAGTAGTGCCTTTTATTCATTTCGGTAATTACAGGGCAGCAAGTCAAATCGCACGTGTAACTTCCGGTTTGATATGACATAATTACATCACGAAGGGCAAATAGGAACCTTAGACTCGTGAGAATGTCGCGACCAAGTTAGTTCTTTGTGCCGATGACTTTCGACAATGGAATTATTTTGAAATAATAAAGTGAACATAATAATACCATGGGCGTTCACTATGCTGAACTGAATAAGTCAAGTATTGTCTGGTATGATTCTTAAAAGATTTTGCAACCGTCGATAAGCGCGGCTAAATAGGGTTGACTCATGCATATTAATCTGAAGGTTCTGTATAGGGATTCTTGAAGAAAGTATGAGGCTGAATCAGATTTCTTCAAGTTCAGTGTACAAAAATAAATCCCAAGAATCAAGAATGCATATAAAATCGTGAATTTTGATCGCCTATGAGGAAGGTCCAAGATATGAGTTTTAGATTGACATAAAAGTCAACACTATGACAGGTACACTCTGGACAGGTAATTGTCGTGAGATGCATGTCATCCGCGTTTGACAATGACATCTCAAGGGGAAGCGGCAGTAGCCACCCCCTTCCATTTTAATATGTTTGTCGTCATTGAGTTGAGTGACGTTAGCGTGAGAAATCGATTGAGTCAAATTTGACCCCGCCATACCTTAAGCGAGAAACAGAGTTTTATTTTACTTTTAAAAATTTTTAAAATACTTAATTACAGCAGGTACATAGGTATTTTAAATACTGCATAAAACCAAAATTAAAAATCCGTTTTTCTCTATAACGATCAATTAAATCATTATCGTTCGAACTAAAAAAATTATGCCTGCCATACCGGGTGAAAAAAACATTATTCTGTTAAACCTAATCCATCCCCGATATACTAAATAAGGTAAATTCATTTGCAGGGAGTAATTTTATGTCCAAATTAGACTCTATTATGTTAGAAAAACTTACTGATTTAGTACTTAGACATCTCTATGTTTTTGTAGTTTAATAAAAAAATGAAGAAACTATGAAACTGTGGCAAATTGTTGCCGGTTATAAATGGTTAAAGCGCTTTCCATTAAATAAAAATCGAAGATGATTATAATAGTAACATGTTCGGGACTAGTTGATCTAGCAGATTACTAAAAGTAACAATATTTTACTCGATGTTTTACCTAAAATTCTTGAGATCGTATGATTTTTTATAGGCTTGGCAACCTCGCTTGTTTCTTTTTAAGACCACAAAGTAGGAGTCAACATCCTAAAATTAATACTTTCCTTCACTAGAAAGTTGAGAAGAAAATCTTTACTCTCTACTACATGAGATATCAGGGGGAGCAGAAACAGGACCCTAGACACAGATCACAAACTTCGATATGCAGATGCACAATTTCGGTACGTTTAATCTCTCCACTAATAATATTAAATTTAGTGCCGGTTTAACACATTAGAAATGGCTTAACCGGCTTCTTTTGACCTCGTATATATGGATTTTTCTCTATTTGGTTTTTACTTATAGTCGGGTTGCAAGTTCTCATTATGCCAGTAAGAATAGATATCCTGCAGCTAATAGTATGGTTGAATATCTGCATAGGCAACTGAAAAGAGCACTCAGGTGTTAGGAAAATATTGTTCGGGCTGAGACGATACATGCTGCCTTTCTGCAAATCCATGTTGCATGAATAGATGACATCAAAGCAACAGCAGCAATATGTACAGTCCTGTTTGAAGAATTTTTACAAATCTTTAAGGTAAGCTTTTCTAGGAGAATATAAACTCTCAATTCAATAGGTCGAGAGAAGACATTAATCAGATTTTTGTTGTCAATAATCTGGTATCAACAGATCAAGATTCCTGCGATGAGACAGCGTCAGGATACAACTACAATCACCTTACCATTTGTGATTCACGTCAATAGCAAGACGCCACAGTGAGAGGAAAACCTGTCTGTGCCATGAGAGAACATACATAGCTGTCTAATAGTCACCCATTCATCACCAAGTCCTCAGGTGAACTATAACCCAGAAAAGAAAACCAGTCGTAAGTAACAACCTGCAATTCATGAGCTACTAAATTCATTAGAAAAATTTAGCTAATATTCTTCAAAGCGGTTTTCTATAGAAAGGTATTTATGTTCTACCAGGGGAGATCTGTGGGGTTCCCCCACAATAACAATTATAGTCTGTAAAACAATCGACTGGCGATGAAAAGGTTCCTCTTAGACTCTCTTCAAGTTATATCTCAGACCTTCGCAATGACATTGCCCCTTAAGTTTCAGGAAAATTATTCGCATGCAAAATATTAATTACTCATCAACAATCACAAAGAAAAACATTGAAACACGTTCTCCTGTCGCAACTGGCCAACTGTGAAACCACTTTAATTATCAATTAATAACTAAAGTTATCTATGTAGGATGAAATATTCAATTAAAATTCAATTCGAAAATATGCTTAATTTTGCAACCAAATGGAAAGGAATTCGTTAATGATACAGCTCTTAAAACAATCTTTAAAAGCGTTCATCTCATTACCAGACCAACTTGCGTTCTCTCTTTACTAATTATCCAAGTAGTCAATTTTTCTCTCTTATCTTCAGTTCGCGTTGAAAAATCAACAAGTCTTCAGGAAAAACGTGATATTATCACACACCCTTGTTTCTTATAGGTCCAGCTCCGACCAATCGCGTTCAGTTAAGAACTCATATTTCCTTGCGCGCCAATCCTGACGATCTATATATCGTCCAATGGCGCGCACAAAATAAATGCTTTCCTTGGGGTTCACAGCATGCGCCTGCTCACGCAGCCTGAGTATACTCAGTCATGCTGCGAATCCCCAGCACGAAATATCTGTTCTCGAGTGTATAACGTTATTTTTGGGGTTAACAAGGGTGAAAACGCGACCAAACGTTTTTCTAAACAAAATTCGCAGACTTTAAAATGCCCTAAATTGTCGTGTTCAGTGACGTTTGGATACTAGGCAGTGTTCAACAATGATCAACGCGTTTATGGATGGGGGACATCACCATCTTAGTGCGTATGGCTTGAAGATGTCACCACCTCATAACGGAGGAGCCGCCGCCTTACCATCTCCCCATCAGAACCCAGCAGCTGCTATGACAGCTCCAGATATGGGTCCTGGAGCACAAAATCACCATTTTCAGCCCAACTACGGACATATGGGACACCTCAATCCCCACCCAGGCTACGCCGCTCGGGATTTTCTTCTGAGGCGAGAGCATCATGACTTTCCGACGGCTCAAACGGCTCCGAACGATTCCATGCTTTTTCATCACCACTCAGAAATGGCTCCTCATCACAATCTCCATCTACCTCCGCATCATCAGATGCTCTATTCGCGGACTGATCACCATGCGGCTTATCATGCTCAACCCAACCATCAGTACATCAATCATCACACCATGGCGATGCCCCATCATCCTGGCAATTTGCATGGAGGGTTCTTCAAGTACATGAGGCCCATCAAGCAAGAAATGCAATGTTTGTGGGTCGATCCAGACCAACCTCCGCCGAAGAAGATTTGCGGGAAGCATTTCACTACCATGTCGGAGATTGTGGGACACTTAGGAGTTGAACATGTTGGTGGGCCGGAAATAACAAATCACGCTTGTTATTGGCAGAACTGTTCGCGGAACGGTAGACCATTTAAGGCGAAATATAAGTTAGTGAACCATATTCGCGTACATACTGGGGAAAAACCGTTTCATTGTCCTTTTCCAGGCTGTGGTAAAGTGTTCGCTAGGAGTGAGAATTTGAAAATTCACAAAAGGACACATACAGGTATGTCAATTTGCTTGTGTACGTATGCAAGTCGGATTATTTACCTTGTTTTATGGGTAGTTTTTTTGATGAGTAGAATTTCGTTTTGGATCACTTTTAAGTTGTTGAAAAAATCTTAATTTACTTAAGTCTTGCATGATAGTTTTTGATAGATATTTTTGCATAGAATATGAAGAATTTTTTTGCAAAAATTGTCGTGGGCTCCGGAGATATGTCACAAACTTTTTTTTAAATGGAAACTTTACCCAGTTGACCATGGACTCGCTCGTTAATGACTCGACTGCATATGCGATTTATTGATTGATTCTTAGTAAATGTATCGAATTAAAACGTGGTGCAGTTACTTTCACAGTTTCCCTGAATAAGTCACTTCTAACTTTGTGAGAAATCCGATTTTTGTTAAAATACGGCGAAATTCAAAATAACGAAAGTTAGGTATGCAATTACGCATCGTTTGAAAAAAAAATTCTACCGAGTTATTAACGTTCAAGCATAATTTACATGAAAAAATTAGTTTTGTATTAAATCTTGACAACGAAAAATAGTATACTTTAAGAATACCGTCGTAGGTAATCTGTGCATAAAAACATCTATCAAGCATAGTGCTCATTTTCTTTGTTACGATAAATAGTTAACAAGATATTTCACTTTGAAATATTTATCCATTACCACTTTTTTCTGCACATTTGAGTAATCTTAAAATTTCTTCAATCTGAAAGTAGTAATCAATTCTCCATCAAGTTATACAAACTCGACGCAACTTTGCCAATTTATGTTACCCGTACAACGAGGTAGATTAATAACCACCCTGTATAAATTATGTCGTGTATTATATTTCGATTTTATAGCTACCAATATACCGAGTTATTTATTGCGAAAATTCCATTCACCACTTATTTTGTACTAAGAATAAAGCATTTCATCATTAAGTAACAATTGTAGCCACGGTAATGGAAAATGTTGATTTTCTGTTAGGAAATTTTATCGCCATGAAATTTCTATCAATCTCTATAAGTCATAAATTATACAATTGTGTCAAAAATTCGTTTATCAACAGAATGGATGTTTTGTTTCGCGGTTTAATAATCAACAACAAAACAATAATTATTATTGCAGAAAATCTACGGGTCCATTTATACAGGGTGTCCCGAAAAAACCGGCTTCTAATAAGAGATACAGAAACCTGAATCGGCAACCGTTTCGTTGCCAAAATTCGGGACGCAAAAATTTCAATGCCGGTTCAATTTTTTCCTTGAAGGCTCAATTTGTATTTTTAGCCATTTGACGATGTGCTGAAAACAAAGTTCAATCGTCAATGTTTCAATAAAACTATTGTTATTATGAGATAATGTCACTTTGAGTGTAAAACACCATGAAATATTTTCCGGCTTATATTTTTATCTGTGTCTTTTTATTCGCAAATAGGATAAAATTGAAAAAGTTGAGCTGTAACAAGGAATTTAATAATCTCTTTCCTAGTTAATTAGCCATTGAACAAATGTTCAACGGCTCGCTCATTTGGTCTGTAAGAACATACATATACCTACTTATGAAGGTTTAAATAGTATCATATAGATTCATATATTCTACACAAACAATGGATACTGGAGATATAAAAAACAGTTATTTTCCTAACAAGTATAAAAAATGACATTTTCTTGCACACGGCTGCCGTTGCATAAATGACAAGAAGCAGGGTTCGGACAAGCAGTCAAGTGCAAGAAAGACTTTCCGCAAGAGTTAGGAACAATGTTTTTCTTTCAAGCATATTGTGATCAGATGCTTTGCTTGATGAATAGATGTAACAATAATTTTTAGATAATCTGTGCTCGAAAGTAACTGCCAATGTCACTTTTGTGAGAAAATAGCGCTGAATCTTCTGACATGCATATGTGCGGAAAAGCATAACTTTTCACACTGAAAACACGCACGGGAAAGAATGATTTCTCGCACGTGATTAGAAAATAGTATTTTATTGCAATAGCTTATGATCAAAGCTGCTATAATAAATTGCGCCACTTGTTTTCCTTTTAATTCAAATTTCTCCATCGCGGATGATGGCCATTATATGCGAATACAATACTATATCTACCGATAAACATCCGTACTTTCCACAAATTAGCTAAAAACCCAATAATTAGCTAAACAACTGTTATGAGAAATCTTTGCTGTTTCTCTTTTAACACCAAAACTAATTCTCGATTTATAAACACGCGGCAAGTAAATCAACTTTCTTGGATTTTTCAAGCATTTTTTCGCCTCCTGGTTTAGTTCTAGGGCTTCACTGATTTACACATAATTCATTTAAGTAGAATTTTCAACCAATTTGGCTTTAAATCAATAAATAATTAACATACACTTGCTACATATAAACGTTGTAGTCCTTCTGCACGGAGAAACAGAGTTCCTCTAAACCTTGTTAATACTACGTGAAAAGTTAGTTTTATTTTAATTATTATACGTTTACTTCTTAGTGTTTAGCGTCGTAACTTATGTATTGCAAAAATTTTGAAGAATCCTGTTGCTCATTATACAAAGGACCACAACCCAAGAATCAATCTCAATATAATAAATAATTAACATTAATTTAAGACCTACCAAATAGTCAAACTGTTATTATACAGGGTGTCTCTGGAACGGCTGTACAACGCTTAACCAAAAATAAAGAGTTTTAGGCAAACTTACCTATATTCAATGAGGCTTCGTTTTACCACTACAGGGCGCCAAAGTTCTCGAGTAATTGCTAAATAGTTTTATGGATTTTCACTAATTTTGGAACTAACAGTTACTACATAAATTGGCGTGTTGTTCTGATCTTTTTTTAATGCGTGAAAATATTAAAAATGACGCGTTGTTCGTAAATAAAGGTTTATATTTTTGTTACCAAGTGTATCGTTGCCTCTTCCGATCCAGCTGTTAGGATATGTTTCATTTAAAAATCTACGAACGTTTACAGTAAAGTGGGGTGGCGCCCCGCGGTGCATAAACCACATTTCGTCACGAAGTTGTAATGGAAGATCCTCCAATAAATCGGGTAAAGTGTTTTGCAAAAAGAGTAAATAGTTATCTCCATTTAACCGATTTAGCATTATAACTGGTCCAATAAATAAAACAAAACAAAAAAATTAATATTAATTCTTTAAAAAAAATTAAATTTTACTTCTTTAAAAAAAATGTTATATCTTCGAAACAATTCGAGTTTTGAATTAATTTCTACTCGAAGTAGAGGCGTACACTGTTGAAACCTAAAACATAAAAAAATTCAATATTAACTGCTGAAAAAAATCTTCAAAACGGTTAGTTTCGAATTATTTTCGGTTTTAAGAGGAAGGATACACAGTTGAGACTTGAAACATAAAAAAATCAATTTTAATTCCTGCAAGGAATTTAATATTAGTTCCCGAAAGAAAATCGATATTAGTTAAGAAAAAAATTCAATATTTATGAGTGAAAAAAAAATCTTCAAAACGGTTAGAGTTTCGAATTAATTTCGATCTGAAAGAGAGGCGTACACCGTTGAAACCTGAATCACGAAAAAAACAGTATTAATGCCTGAAAAAAGTTTTAAAAATTTTCAAAGCAGTCCAAGTTAAGACATCATTCTTGGGTCGCGTCCAAAGATGGCCCTAATTACCTTTTAGAAGAGCCAAAATGGGCAAGTAATTTCGATTTTCAACCAAAATTCTAATTATGTCGTTCTCGTTGACCTGACAAAACTTAACTGTAAACCATAAGAAAAAACAATCAAGGCTCACCCCCGAGCACCAAAAGCGTGAGCCAGAATCTCGTCAGCAACATCCACTTTCACTCACAGAACAACAGTTAAATAATGCCTACTTTCACTCACTAAGTCATGGATGCACTAACGGCGTACCTCACGAGTTTTTACAATAAAAGAAATCCCGATTATCCCACTTCTTGGCGTAGCGCACATTACTATCTTGTTCATCGCCGCACTAACGTTCGAATGAAATCATCTACGAAGTGATATCGATACGAAAACATACAAAAAATTTATAATCTGCCTTTTGTAAAGGTACAGCTCATCGGTCTTGGAAACGATACGTGCGACATTTCTAGATTTACTAAAATGGAAGAAAAGTTGCGAATTCAAGACAGCAGTTTTATTATGCAAATATATTCCGACGGAATAAAAAATACATTTCCTATGGCAACGAGAATTTGATCAAAAAAGAGGCCTGAGATGTTCTGAGAACAATATTAATTTAGAATTTCATACGCTATTAAATACGTCATGTTCATAATTAATATAGATGGGTATATAATAAAGATAAAGCCACTATCAACCTTAACATTTTATGTGTGATCTAATAAATTTAATTCTCTTATCAACAATAGCCATAAGCGCCGTGTCGCGATCCTACAGTGGCATCTCCTCCTCCATCAAATTGTTCAGAATTTGTAATTTTTGTCTCTAACTTTTGCAGGCAACTATTTCAATATTTTCAATAAATATATAAACAGAGTTCTAGCTCTCAACCGACCTCCTGAAGGCTTTTTTACTATTTATTTCTACATTGGCAATAATTGGGAACTCAATTACGTTACGGGTTTTTTGGTACCCTCTAGACACATAGATATTCTACCAATAGATCGGGATGGCACCATACTGTTTTCTTCTCAATTTTTGGTGTCTTTTCATATCAACATCCTTGATTAACATTATGTGGATTATAAAACTATCCGATTCCCTCAGTTGCTTTTCAATACTCGCGAATGCTTGATGATTCGGAATATTGCGATTTGGATATTTGCTACGATAGACTCTGATACTCATATGTCCATTTACCTCATAGAATACAGGTGCTAGAAGCGTGTCACCTCAGCGATAGAATAATGTTCCATTTTAAAAGACCAAAAATTATTCAATTTACAATAATCTCAACTCCGATCAACAACAACCATACACTGACAATATGTCAAATGTACGGAACATTTAATATACAATTTCGTAAGATTCACGACGGCACACAGATTGATCTAGCTGACAAGATTGATCATTTAATGCAATCGACAGTACCAGGTAGTAGAGTTAGGGCTGCGCTTTCCTGCCACAGGTGAAAATTATGCCAAGATTGTTAACATTTTGCAGTCTGGTTTTAGAGAGATGACTTTCCGATAAAGGTGTACATATGAGAGCTTCTCAAATTCATCTTGAAAAATACCATGTTGAAAGCTGGAGTGGAGTCTACATGTTAATAGTGGGACAAAATTAAGTGCAAGTATTTGAGACCCAGGGCACCAAATCAGACAAATATTCTGTGACACTGTTTCTAATAATAGAATCATGCCTTCCAGAGGAGTGATTAACGGTGTAAATGAAGATGGTACTTCGATACAGACGAAGGAGTCTCAGAGTGAACCAGATGTCAGTTGATGGCAGTATCACCCTGAAGAACCAGCAAGAACATTAATAAAATGTTTTCGAATTTAAGTAGAGAATGAAAAACAGTAAAGGATTTAATTGGCAAAATTAAAAAATGCTGGCAGCTGAGGAGGAAATGTGAAGAGAGCGACTCGGGCAAGAACCAGCGATGTTTTACACCTACTGCTGAAGAGTTAATTAATTCCCAGCGAGAAAGAGCGAAGAAAATTACCTTGGAAGCCAGAAAAGATATTGTAAATAGGGGAGCATTCTCCAAATACTTAAAAATATGTCATCAAATGCAAGTTGGCCACTCCTCCTAGCTCCAAATACATGATTTGAGGTGAGGGACATGTTTCCTTGATGTGTCCCAGTTCGCTTATGTAAAATTTCATAATAATATTTTAAAGACAGTAAATAACACAAATCTGAAAAGTAGTACTACAATTCGACTTTAACCAATCAGACCTGAGTTCATGTTTTCCTGCAAATCTTGAAAGTGATGATAAAAAAATTATTGGTCGTGAAAACGGTTAGGTCATTGATCCATGCAAGATCCCAGAAAAAATATATACTGAAGTCCACAGCTCTGGCTTTGGTTTGCGAAGGTACGATGGTGCTGGAGAAAGGCAGAAAATATTACTGCATCTTTCAATAGATGTTTGGAAAAGGGAATTAATCTGATCGCTCCAGCCAGGTTAGAATTGTTGCGACTCATTCAAAGCATCGTCCCAATGAAGGCGATTGAGGGGTACCAGAGGTAGTACCATCGCTGGCTATGGAGATGGTAGACCGGCCCGGACTGGACCACAGTTTAACCTGATCGTGAAATTCGGGAGTGATAATGAAAGCAGAGTACCCGTTGCGAATGCTACCACTAGTGGTACGCTCGATTCGCTCGCGTTAGTGACCGCGAAATTCGGGAGTGATAACCATGAAAGCAGAGTACCCGTTGCGAATACTACGAAGAGTGGTGGTAACTAGCTTTTGTATAGTAACACTTAATTAAGTTTTGAGCGTGTTTTTTTTTTATGTCGCCTAGAGGCTCATCACCATTACTTATAGTTCATAGCTGGTTTTTCAGGTAGGATAATGTTCTGAAACCATAATGTATCTTGTGTCGATCTTGTATTCATACGTACGTTAAGTGCTACACTCGAGGACACACTGCTCTAGTAACGCCCTTAATTTTGAATTAGTGCTATCAGAAAAGGGCGGCGGTGGGTCGACAGACCCATTATCACGGTCATTTGAGTTACGCCTGGTTTTATAGATAGGAAAGGTTTCTGGGTCGTTGATGATTGGCATTGCGCCTCGAAGGCGAGATTTTTGATCAATAAATACGTTTTTTCAAGATCCCACAGACGGTGTTTGTAGCATTACAACCGTTACCATTCATATTTTGCATTGTAGCTTTTGTGCGAGCTTCCGAACACTTTGTTCAGTACTTTTATTTGTATTAAATTAATTTCTTCTTCTAGCAACGCTTAATTAAATTGAAACGACATAATTAGAAATGGACATGTAGGCAGTTTGATTCCATATGTAGTGAGCCGCAGATTTACGACTGACGTATTGAGCGCAGCAAAGTAAATTGTTGTTGAATGTGCGTAATTGATCTTTTTTTTTTATTTTTCACATTGTCATTCCTGAGCGATTGAGACGAGGAATTTTCAAAATGTTTCACATATTTTAATTTCTGAAATTTCATACACTTTAGTTCTGTTAATTGTTGTTTTGTGGTTTTAGCCGTCCATAAGGGTTTTCGTTGAAGTTCTTAGTAAAGGGTGAATGTAGGGGAGAATGCAGTCTCAGTTGTAATTGAGAATGATTAGCAGTTTCATCACTTCAACAACGCGTACTTGTGTGTGAGGCATTATTCGCAAACAAAATAAGAGAAAAAATGAGCAATCCGTCTCAAATCCATGCACCAGTAAAGGATCTCCTTAGCGTTTAAAATATTTTCATCATCATTACTTTTCTTCTATCCATCTCGCCCAATTTCATTGCTCGAACTACCCTTACTGAAGTGTAAATCGTTATTTCCAAAAAATTAACAATTCGCCTCAAGAATATATGTAGATAGTAATGAAGGCTCTGCTACACGATTAGTTTCAATACGGAACCCTAAAAAACTTAAAATTCTTTGATACAGCTAATTCGCCGTTTTACCCTCACTTTCTTTTTGTAACGTTTGATAAAACACTCGGGTCTAGAATGCTAAGCACCCCTGCTACAGGGTAAGCGAATTCGGATACGGATTCAATGCTGCGTGTTCAATCAGGTCCTCCACAGGAATGAATAGTAAATTTATGTTATTTTATATTATATTATTTATTTTTGAAAACCCGAAACTCTGTGTTAGAACATACCTATACCCTCTTGACCCAGTTTATACTAGTTATGACTATTTTTTCCGCACTTGTAAATATTTCTCAATGTTAAACCAACGACGTTTGAGGCATTTTGCCGGAAGGAAAAAACGCGGGAAAAATAAATGTATGAGAAAAAAATAAAGAAATAAGCGTGGAAGAGATAAGCGAGGCGAAAATGAGTTAACTCTAAAATGATCTTTCTTGGCCATAGCTACCAGCCAGAAGCAATAATAAATACCTCCATGTATTTTGACAGACCAAAGAATGCCCAACTGTGCATAGATTTAACAAAAGAATAACTTTTGCGGAGGGGTCTACCCGAAAAACTCGACCGACAGCCGCTTGCGTTGTCATCAAAGCTCAAGAAGGCTTGTTGATTGGCCTCTGGAGGACACTCGAACAACGGCAACATTGGATTTTCAATAGGGGTTGATAGAAAACTAAGCACCCCGTGAAACGTCCATGATCGAGGGGCTGGGGCGCAGTCTTGTTCCAAAGCACTCGAAAATAAAGGCGACTAAATGCCTGTTTTGAGTGATGATGATAATGTGGTAACGAGAGCAGAACTAAATGCGATTTTATGCTTCTCAAGGGGATTTTCGGGGTGGTTAATCGGATTCGGATTTGCGGGGTCAAGATTTTTTTATCCGCTGAAATTTTGCCAGAAAGACTGGTGGAGGTTACGCAGGCCGCCGTATTTTAACAGCAGCGAGGAAAGTCGTTTCACTGTAACTTTTTGAGTTTTGAGAGGGCGTTTCTCCGCTGCGAAATAACCAGCAAAAGGAACTTGTTTTATGAGTTTACCGAATTTGAACTCTGGAGGATTCGAGAGACGCATTGCCGTAGATTCGTGAAAGGTGCTAGAAGAATACCGAACAAAATTTCAAAAACTTGGACCGTAGTTCAAACAAGCGGGGTGCAAGGTTCTCAAAGGGACACCCTGTATATAACAAACTATCATTGATGTGACATCTGGTGCGTAAATGATCGGTGACATGACTATGTCATTCAATGGATGCGATATCCGTAAGTTATTAGTTACGTTCTTTACTGCTTTCCGCGATCTTCGATGATAACCTTCGCGCCAAAGAGTTGCATTTGCATCGTGGAATTTTCTCTTCGGAACAAAACAATCCTCACGCAATCGTCGTATAATACACCAGTGGTGGTGCATAATTTCACAAATAAATAAACATATGTCGGTCCGTGGCGCGATATATCACTTGTCCGTTTTAATTTGCCAGTTTTCATTCGACTCACGCGAAACTTTTAACTTATGTGCACTTATATGGCGGCTGTTAATTTACATTTTTCGCTATATCGCTGTCCCGGTTGGCATTTGCGATAGTTGGACAATAATTGAGTTTGGTTTTATCGCCGCCTGCGTTATTTATATCCGACCTATCCGAAGGAAATGTGACACAGCAACGTGACTAGAAAATTGAATCACCTTACTGACTTTAAATGCAACTGTGCTCAATAAAAAGATCGTTAGTCTAATTGTCCTTACTTTTAAACGCTAATGCATGATCGTTTGATTTACCTTCAATCGCGTTTTGTAAGAAGAAACGTGCCTGGAAAATTTTGACAAATATGATATCCTTCCAAAGATGGCTCCCGAGTTCTTGTTTACCTGTGGTGAAAAAGTGTTTCATCACATTTCTGACTTTTATATGTCTAATAAATAACTTAGAAAAAGGTCCGAAAAAAATCACATTAGAAGAAACAATTTTTGGAGTTCAATTTTTGCATTCTGAGGCGACCAAACATAAAAACGCCGGTTTTGTGTTCTTAAATCAGCTATCAGGAGAGCAAAAACTGAATAGGCTCTTCTTCAGATATAACGTTTGTTTGGTTTGTATTCAGAAATCCTATTTTAAAAAATCCTAGGAGCGTGCGGTAAAGTGGTTTTATCGAGGACAATTGAATGCTGAAAGTAGCATTTTACCGCGTAAAAAAACTTTCTACTTTAATATTTTTAAGTAAATGGCACGTGTCAATAACAAATATCTTTTTGGGCAATATCAAGGCATTGCCATTACTACGAATGTGGTTAAACTTTTTACATGACACACACATTTTACTACGTTCACAGAAATCGATAAAGCTAACGCACATGTGCTTATAGGGAAAAACATTGTACTTAACACGTGCAAAAGGCACTTCATGTCATCTTATTTTGAACAACAAAAGGACAGTGACCCATCTTTTGTATTTGACCTTGACTAATTTTCCAAAATTTAGGTCTAAGAATTTCTTTTGATTAAGTCAGAACCCCTTTTTCTCCGCCTATAATTCTTGAATAGTAAAATTCGAAATTTTACGTTACAACAAAATTCAGCATGACGCATACTTAGTATAGTACAGTGGCGTATCTTGCGTTTTTTATCTTGTTGAATTTTTAAGAATTGGGATTTAAAAAGTTTTTTAAATTTTTATTTGAATTCCATTGAAATTGCCTCTACGTCCCAGATTTGTCACAGGCAAATTGTCAGAAATCTTCAGATTTTAAAGAAAACTATTCAAGTCATCACCATTTATATAGAATGTATTTAAAAGTCAAGTCTATTAACTGTAACTAATTTTTCAAATTTTGACTTTGTTATATCTATCGCTTTTCTGTCCTCACGCCATCAGCTTCTGAAGACCACAATGGGGTATCATGTCATTTGGCTATAATGAATTTTTCGAGTTTTAAACTGGCGAAAGTCTTTATTTTGTAGTAGTATGCTCACTTTAAAGTCTATGTTTCTATTGGACACATGTCAGGTTATGAGTTGAATATTTTCGTACACATATGTGACATGTTTGGCATATTTGACTTATTTGACAGATGTGTCATATGTGACAAATAATCAAAATACATCAAATTTGGGTGAAATTTCGATCTGGTTTAAATCTTCATTATGTAATCCTTTTATGTTCATGCACAAATTTTGTAGTATTGGTCACTAGTGAGCTTTTCGAGCAGATATTGAACAAATTTCCCGAGTCTCGATGATTATTGGTTAGAATAGGGATCGATAAGAATGAAATTATATTTAATTAAACGCCATGAAAGGCCTAGGCGATACCTCAGTCCATTAAAAGCAAGTTTTTTGATATCGTGTACGTTTATATTGTTTGCCTTTAGGATGGCCTAATATACTCCGAAATGTTATCAGTAAGATGGGGAAACCCGGAATAGTTTTTATAGACTCCTAATTCCAAAAATTGAGTTCCAAACAAGTTATAAAGCCAAAGACACACACGAATTAAAAAAAACCGCGTTTCTAATATACATCCAAAGTCATCATACCCCGATAAAATCCAATTATCATAGTTAACGAACAAACACCTATACCTGTTCGCTGGAATTCTCAAAAATGGGCAATTTACATGCCCGAAAGAAACATCTTTCAAATGACTTTTAAAGTTTGTGGGCGGGGCCGCCAAACAGATATCTCCGGTATTATTGACACAAAGGCCTTCGAAAGATTTAAAAGCCTTTATGACGGTTTACTTCTTCGTGGAAAGTGTCTATTCAGTTTTAAATCTGTTCTTGTTCCTAGAAAAGGTCTGCTGTGAAACCGGAGGGCTTGCATTTCGGACTACAAAGAATTTTGCTTTTCGCTTTTTTAGAGTTACCAAACGTTTAGGAATTTTTGGTCAATTTGAAGTAGTCGAATTAGCAGTGACGCTTAAGGAAAAATGATGATTATTACTACATACACATACAACCGAGGGCCTGTTCATCTGCTCATACAGGGTCCAATATAACCATCGAGGAACATCTTGCTGACTCATTTCCATACCATTCATCATACAGGTGCGATTATAATCTGGGATCTCTATTCTGTTCTGTTCTGTGTGTGTGTGTGCGGGGACGCCATCTTTAAATATGGAATCGATCATCGGAGTTGTTATACGTCGAAGAAATTGATGGATTCAATTTGTCTAAAAAATGGACCGGTCGACGGTTTCGCGTGTAAAGAACGATTAGTTTTCGGGGCGTTGTGTGTAGGGTGGGGCAGTCGAGGGAAGGTATTTTTCAAGGGAACAGCTTACTTTGAAGGTGTTAATTTCGTGTTCCATTGTTGCTTGTAATCTGGAAAATGCGCAGCACTTATGAATAGCAATCAATTTATATCCACAATCAGGGCGCAAAGAATAAACCCAATCAGCTTCTGATCGCTATCGCCCGCAATTTTCCTATTTCCCCTAGCAGCATTAACTGTCACTAATGAAGTGGGAGAGGGAGAATGTCTCCATTAAGTTGGAAACATTACACTCAATAAGTTTATTCGAGAGCCCTTAATTGTTGTGTTTGTGTACACCGAAACGTCATTATTCACCCACGTTGTCCTCGTTATACCTTAATTGAATAGTATTTGCGTTTGATTTAATGTGCGTAATGAATTTCAAAAAATCTAATCTGAGGTTGTGGTGGCAAATACGTACAGGGCGCACCACCGAAAACTTTGCGCTCGGTTTATTTTGAACTACGATCAAAATATTGAAACAACCGCGACACGTCGATTTTGTTTTTGAGGGGCCCCATTTTGGCGTTAAATGTAGATTCTCCAAAATAATCCCCTTTGAGGAGGTGCATTTGGAATCTCAGACGGCACTATGGACGAGGGACGCCTCATTTGAAAGGATTTTTATTTCTGATTGTCAGCGCGCAATTCATTTTAAATTTTAGATCACTTTTTAGAGAATAAACCAACATAATTCACTAATTTTAAAGTAACACAGGCTGGACAAATTGCAATGAGGTTCGAGGTGGCTAAGTGTAAAATCTTCCCACTTTCAATTTATCAAATTTGCACCCGTGCTCACCCATATTTTCAGGTTTATTTAGCAGTAATTCAGTTTGAAGAAAAAATTCCAAAAATTTCAATTATTTTCAATGTATATTCATCAAATTTCGAAGTATTTCATTGTATC
Organism: Euwallacea similis; assembly: GCF_039881205.1. Classification (NCBI taxonomy): domain Eukaryota; kingdom Metazoa; phylum Arthropoda; class Insecta; order Coleoptera; family Curculionidae; genus Euwallacea; species Euwallacea similis. The sequence continues at coordinate 4,312,161 of NC_089619.1, forward strand.
TAAAATTGACAAAAAATTACATGTTAACAATCGGAATTAAAGACCCTTTCAAAGGAGGTGTCACTCCACCTATAGTGCCATTTGAGATTTTAAAGTTGAATGTACCCCCACGAAGAGGGTTGTGTTGGTTAATCTACATTTAATGCTGAAATGTGTCTTCCTCGAAAACAAAATTGACGAGTCGCAGCCATTTCTAATATTTTCATCATAATTCAAATTAAGCCGGGTGCAAAGTTTTCCATAGCGTAGACCTTTTACATCCGCCTTTTTCAAACTGCAAAGTTCTACGAAAAACAAATATTTCAATTCCTTAATTATAGGTTCCCTAATCGCCGGGTCTACCTTTTAAAAAGATTAAGAGGATTAATTATAGGTCTTTATCTAGGGGTTGAAAGCAGGATATATAGGATGTTTAACCGAGATTTAAAACGGTACTACTAAAAGCCTTAAGGGGTTTTCGGATTTGCCCCCGAGAGCATCTTCTTTAGCACCCTAAAAGATTAGTTTGTCAGTAACAAATACAATTATCAACAAGTTGTGAAGATTGTTGAGTGATGATTATTTACTTTCTTTCACAACCATAATTATGTGCATTAAAATTGCAAACTGCTACTTTAGTCCATTTCCTGGAAATCAACGCGAGATTTAATGAATAAATCCCTCGTTCATGATCCAAAACTCCGAAAAAAGCAGCATCCCTTGCTCTGAAAGGTGAATTTAAACAACAAACAGAGCATCGTCGCCTCGTTCAGCGATGAGGGTCGTTTAATTTACATTCATAAACACCAAGAGGGATAAAATACATGGGTCCATCTGCTGCCCGTCTTCTCTCGGTTAACCCCTCTTTTCATGCGTTTTGCTCGATGTTTCCCTCTTCGCTTAGGGTGGGAAAGCACAGATTTCCGAATAAATTTTCGCCTTGAAAGGAATTATTGTTTTTTTGGTCCTTAATCGCATCATATGATTTATTGAAAAAATGTTGAATATATATTGTATAGGGTATTAAGAAATTTACATGCCAAACGTCATAGGTACAATTCTGCATCCTGCTTTATTCAATTCGAAAGTACGCTATGTGGTAATATCCTATAGAATCAATACGGCAATTTTTTTCTAAAAGCTTGCGGTAAAGTGGCTTGGTACGAGCTGAAAGTAGCATTTTACCGTACGAGAGCTGTAAAAAGTTTTTGAGGATCAAAAAATTTGTGGTGCGAATTTGACATTGATAAATGTGCGGTAAAACATTTTACTGTATGTGTGAATGTATATATTTTACCGTACGACAATATTTAATTGAATTTTCCGATGATAATAAAGTTAATACATGCGTTCTTATAGAAAAAATGTACTATATTAAAATTATAGTATCTAACGCGTGCGGAAGTATCTTTGCCGCACTCCATTACTGACGGAACTCACGGCGTTTGGTCAACTGTAAGTGGTCAACACTTTTCAAGTAAATAACTATTCAAAGTGGTGTCACTGTGTTCGCACCGGATGTATATATGATAAGTATCAAGCGAGATTACATTTCTAGATTCGGCACTAAATATCAAGAATATTTTTATTTGACACATCATGTTCTTCTCTTGTATGGCCTATTTAAAGAGGCCTCTTAAACATTACCTTCGAATTTTCCGTGCTGAAGGAAAGTAACAGTCCTATGGAAATTATGTTTCATGGATGAATATGTATATGTTCCCTATCAAATCAGATTGTTATCGGAAAACACTTGATTCGATCAGTACTTTTTTTCTCAAATCTTTTACAAAATTTCAATTCGAAATTTTCAATGATAAACAATGACTTCTTCTCTAATATTTTGAATTATTTCACTTTTCGGCTACGAATTTTTTCTTGTCCTTCGTTCTTTCTTAAAAGTTGTTTTTCTCTAGGAACCTATTTTTATTTTCTTGAAAAGCAGTTTTTTTTAATTACAGGGAACCTTTATAGGGCTAACTATACATTCAGTATTCAACATATGACAATGTTTTGAGACCCAGCAATATCTCTACATTATTTCCTTAATGTATCTTTTTCAATATTTTGAAATGTGTATTGACAAAATGTCATGAGTTGACGTAAGTCAACGAGTAAATCTGACGGCTTCTATGGCATACGATGTATTCATTAAATTTCATTTCAATCCATCAATAAAATCGAAAATCATGGAGAAAATATTTATTTATTAGCTTACTACATTTTGTTATTTTTGAACTGATTATAATAATTACATTACACATTACAGTCCGTCTTATCATACCTATCTAACTGGTGAAATTTGGGAGCTCCCCGACTCTGCACGTTCTCCCTTAATCCTCGTTGTTCGCATCGATCGTCACATGTCTCCGTCAGCAGCCAAAATGGCGGCCGTCGTGGATGTCGCGATTGTGTAAAGATACTCATCATTGCGAAGGGAGGGCGTTGTCCTAGAAACCCCCTGTATAAGGATTTCGGCCCCGTTAATCTCCCAAGCTCTGCTTTTGATAGGTCATAATAAATGTTTTCGACATTGTTTGAACGGGCTGAATCGCCACATAATCGAACGACGATCTTTGAAGATTAAGTATTCAGACACTTGGGCGTGGTCATACATTTATTAGATTCTGAAAAAACATATAAGTATTGTTACATCAATAAAAAGTGTTAACTATACAAACAGAATACACAAACATCAATCACAGCCGCCTCGTTGAAAAATATGTTGGTGTGAGAGTTTACGGTTAAGTGAGCTTTACAACCTCTCAAAAACCGCAAAGATGCATCCCCTCTCGCTCACAAATGTAATATATTTCAATAGACTCTTATTTCCGCATTGGAACTCCGGCATAATGAACGTATTATTCCACATTATACCGAGTTGGCCATGTTTGCCGACGCTATTCGTTTGTTCATCAGACAAAACACACTCGAAAGCACGGCCTACCGGCAAACATTTACCTGAACAGATGAATGGAGCAACTATTCGGACTGGATTAGAGTAAGCTTAAAGCTTTTTCATTGCTTTTTCATGGCACTCTCGAAGTGTAGCCCAGTGATTATTGTTTGGGTGCTTTTACGCACCTTCCTAATATTTGGCTACCTTTGCGTGTTGGGGGGATTAGGTCTTGCCAGTTTCAAGTAGTAGCTTTTTTCATTCATGTTATAAGTGGAATAGTATCGGTCGCTCTAGATCATGTTATAATGGCTAAAGGTCCAGCTATTTATGCCCATTTTTCGCCTTGTTCAATTCTGCACTTCGTGGTCGAAAATATCATATTTGCAAGCAAACTGGCATAAAAACTTTAGCGCATGATGAATTATCGTTCTTTCGTATAGTTATTTATTCAGTAAAAATCCTGTAAGCACTTCATAGATTTTCCCCCGCCAATTTGAAACTATTGTCATGGCAGTAGGTATCTGTCTTCTCTGTTTTTTTCCGAATTGATACAAAACTATTTCTGCTAAAATCGCTTAAATGATTATTACCGTTCTTCCGGCTTGGCATACGAGCTAAGTCCAAAATATCGTGCTCTCCATCTCCTATCTTCATGCGGCTCTGATCCATTTGAAGTTGCCATACGAGCAAACCTGAAATAATATTTTTTATCCGTAGGATCGAAATTTAATTCGCTGATAAATTTGCTGTCAAAATAACATATCACAATAAAAATACGATAAAAATAACTGCCCTCTTATACAGAACGTACATAAACTAATCCCATGGATACCCACCATACCGTCATGAGCAGTACAGCAGCATAAATAAAGTAGACACCATTTAGGTCTTTTACCTCTAAAAGCTTCGAGCTGATTGTAGTTGCGGATTTGTTTTAGGTTGCCAGTCTGCTAAACTCAGAAAGCAGTATTTTCCGGGATTTATCAGTTAAGAGCGGATTAGAAGATTGTTGAATACAATAGACTATGATAATTGTATCTTACGTCTTTAAATTTATTAGATGCAAAAAGGAGAGCTAGCAAGTAGAACATTTGCTTATTTAAAATTCTAAAATTAATGATATTTTAAATCAAGTCGCCGCTGTCACCATGTCAGTCTAGACGCTACAGCCCTTCGTCTTACTTTTCGGGCGCCCCTGCTATATTAATTTAATGCCAATTCATTTGTCTTCATCCCGTTGTTGTCACCGACGCTAATTTGTTTACGTTCATTGCTCACTGGGCTCGAATTAGGCCTCCTCTGATAGGAAAGCAATTTATTATCTACCGTTTCGTTTTTGTTTTCCTTGGGGTCCATTTGGGGTGGCGTTGTGGGGTTTCGGTTAGTTAGGTTAATCAATGTGGGCAGTAAACGTACGGATGCGTTTAAAAGCACAGTAACATTTATAGTCATTTTTACGAACTGACTTACTTACAGCTGAACACATTATATTATTTTCATTAGTAGGAAACGGCAACGACAAGCAATATGAGCCTGTAGGTTAAAATAATACGAGCGAGATTGGATTTCAGGAGGCTTATTGCTTATTGTCTACACAAGATTGGCAGCTGTCAGTTTCGCTGCTATTTAAATACGTCCCAGATGAGATGGATAGTTTGAAAAGGTTTCAGTTAATTTGTTCTCTATTTCAGGCGACAAAAATACGAACCGTCTGATTTACTGTGGTTGGGATATAGTTATTTACAACGCATTAATATAGGCACCTGTTTTTTCAGAAATGGTATTTTTTTCAACCCGTTGGAACAACTTTTTTCGCAGTTCATTGTCTCTTCACTAATGAAAAAAAAAAAAAACTCGTGATAGGGCGCCATACTACGTCATGCTATTATGCTATTAGCAAAAGTTAAGTTCTAGACCCTCCAAAGACACAGTGCATCATTGTACATCCTGTACCTAAGCGTTATACGTTTTTTTTTTAAATTTATTCTGTGAATTAATTTTTCATCTTGCAGACACCTTTGGATTTGCGGTTGGATGTTGATGGTGCATTTTCCTCGCTAAATTCGTGGATTTGACAAATCCCTTACACGCTGAAATCTATTGGTAATATTGACTTGATTTACAACTAATGATAGAGTTGTATGAATAATTAAAGATATATCATAAATCATCCCAAAAAGCAGAACAGATTGCACTAAGACTTATCACAAACATACGGAACCTCGACAACCCGCTACACAATCCATTCAACCATTTATTTTTCGAGATAGTCGGCTAACTCCGTTTCTCCTGTAACAGAGAAGAACTGGAAGCATTATATGAATCTTTACTTAAAATTTTCTTACTGCTTTCACTGTCCTCAAAATAATATCTGGCGGCTAGTCTATCCTCACTATTGGTCCGCTAGGTCTTTATAAAAGATACAAGCATCAAATTTCTCTAGTTGAAGGCCACACTACTCCTAAATCCATATAATGCATGAATGAATATCTTGATGTTCTGAACTTGAAAAAGATTATCATATTATCATAGGTGTGATCTTTTATACTAGACTCGAACGCTCGCTACATTAGATAATATTCTAATGGTTTTGTTAAAGCAATAAAGGATAATCGTTAAAAAAACCTCATGGAAGCGTTGAAATATGAGAGGCATGTCTTGGATAAAATCATCTGTTATCAGTTGTCAGTCGGATGTTTGATGGTAAATAGCAAATGGCTTACGCAACGCCCTTCGTTTACGGTTCACAGCTTCATGCGATGGTTTTTTTAATGATCACCCGTTATAATATGAATACATGAGAATTACTGCCATAATAGGTACGTAATAACTGATGAGTGTCTAATCTACAAATCAACTCAATTATCTTCTACCTTCAACTAGGTTATTTGATAATAAATCTCTATTTCCTTTAACTGTAAGGTGCTAAGTACATAACTGCCATGGATATGATATGAATTAACCTATCAAATTTCATTTTTTTAAATTCTTAGTTACTCCTTTCTCTTTTCACAACACAAATTGTTCTCCTCTAGAAATTTCTCCTCTTTCTACAGCTGTGGACTTCATTAGAGACGGTTAAGTGGGCAAAGTTTTAGAGAATTTAATAGAAAACTAATTTCCGGTTACTGTATCTTTTATCGTTTTCCGTAAAAATGAGAAAATATGTCGAAAAATGGGAACTCTTCATTTTCAACTGTGCTCAATAGTTCTTAATACAGGGTGTTAATTCGAACGTGATTTTGAAAATAAAACATTAATGCGCACTTTTTGCGTATAATGCGATGAGGTATCAAGTCAATTTATGGTTACCGGTTTCCGAATTTTGTGTGAGTTACTTGTGTTGCTTCGTAAATTTTTGTGGTGGCCTCATCTCGTTTTTTTGAATTTTTGAAAAGGACTTAGAAACCTTTTTTAGCGACGTATTTATGTCATCTACAATGTGGAATTTTTAAATTGGAAAACGTTTTTTAAGCCCTCTCTGACAATTCAAAAAAACGAGATGCCAGCATCATGAGAATTTACCAATTTACCACAAATAACGCGGAATCAAGTGACGATAAGTAATTTCCTGATACGTCATGGCATTTTATGCAAAAAATGTCCTAATAATAATATTTTATTTTCAAAATCACTTCCGACTGAGTTTAAGAACTATTGAGCAAAGTTTAAAATTCAGTTTTCCAATTTTTCAAAGATTTTCCCATTTTTGGGGAAAGCTAAAAATGAAAGCAATATTTAAACCTGATATGGTCTTTTTTATAAAATTCTCTAAGAATGTGTTCATATAATGGCTTCTGTATCTTTTACAGCATTCAATACGCCAATTTGGATCACACTATATATGCATATGCTTATTGTAAATTTTCTTAAGAAAACTTATGGAAATATCAATGTCCATAAGCTAACTTAAAATTGTCACGGCATCGGAAACACATCAAGGTATAGAAACATGAGATCAACGAGAATCAGACACTATTCCACAAGTCAAACATTAACTCCTTTGGTTATGCCTCGTCATCCGGAACTCGTGACCAATCGTGACGAAGTTCGACAATTCAGACAAATCGTGGCATGCCTAGGTTATTAATCGCGCGGCAAATGTTTCATTTATTTTATTGCTGTTCGTGAATCGTTCTTTTGTTTCTTTTTAATTAAATAAATAACCTGTGGAGGCCCCGGTCGCTCCGTTCCGCAGCTTGCACGACTTCGCCTTACAAAACAATGGCCGACCGTTGTACTAAAGGTCGAACTCACTGTATGGTCGCCGTAAATAAGAGTTCTTTCTTATTTATATTCTTTATGCTTTAGTGGTAAGTAATATACCTCGTGATTATTATTATTCTTAATACGAGCTAACACCACCCTCTCCCTGTTGCCTCTATTCGGCGGGTCGTAACTAAAATGGCGTCCAATCACGCAGATGTTACTCTTACCCACCCTATTGTTCCCAAGCTATCTCTTCATTCATTTATAAAATAAAGCGATTATGTATACACCGAAACTCTAATCCGCCATTATACCCGCTCCACTACCCCATCACTAACAATGGGCCTCTAAACCTTAATCTCTAAAAAGAGTAAGCAGTAGTGACAATAAACGTTTGACAATCGGCTCATGCACTCCGATGACAGTTGACGATCTATAAAACCGTGAATGATATCTGTATTTATTGGGCAGAGCCAACTGAAAAAGAGCGGATGCAGACATTTTGTAAGGAATAAAGAGGCCAATATAGGATACAGTGTGTTTCTCTATAATAAAAAAAGGCTTTGTTCTTGTATGAATGAAGATCTCTCGAGGGAGGAATGTTTAACCGCATTTTCTCAATGTATCGTATTACTGGGCTAGAAGGCAATGCGGTTCAATCCATGGATTGATTGTTCAGATTCCTTTTTGTACGGTTTATTATGCGCAAATATGTGTTATTCTACACGGTGCCAATTGGAAGGTACTCATAAATGCTGTTGATATTAACTGCCTGATGATATATTGACTGATAATCATATTAAAAACTTTATTAGTTTGTGGCAACCTCCCTGCTTTATATACATACCCAGTATCTCCCCAGAACTGAAAAGGAAAGGGGAGAAAATGGGTAGTCGAGATATAGAAGAGCAGAAGTATGGTCGGGTAGTAATAAATTCGTTAGTTCGTCTTTCTATAATATGTCTCCAGATGGGGTTGGCAAGAGGAGGAAGTTTCTTATTTTTCATTTTACGAGAAAAATGTATTCTTCATGGATGTTTTTGCTTGTTCCAAAACGGTTGAATCACATCTCATTATTTCAATTTTCCTTTTCGTCACAGAGAATGATCGATAAATGGGTCAATTTGTTTTACACTTAAGCAGCAGACAAGTGCAGTAACTCATGGTCATTGTCACGAACTACAACAATTTGTAAAAGAACAAAAGGGATTTCATGCTCAAAACTTCAAAATTCGCCTCAAAAAGTGACCTCGGTGGTGTGGATACTGGACGAAGCTTATTTTTTTAAGGTTGCGCCCGCGACCCGTAGGAAATGAAAATACATGAAAATCGAGTGTTTTCCGATATGATTTGAAATATTCTGACATTCGTAAAAAAATGCGCATTTGAAGAAAATAATTAAAACATGCTATATGTCGTATCTAAAAATAGATTTCTGTGGGCACTTGGCATTCCTATGACTAAATTTGTGATGCAATACCTGTTATTTCTATATTAGTTCTATCGTTGATAATCAACCTGTTAAATGGTACTATTTTTTGCAACAATAATTATTAACGGGTAGATATTAGGCAACAATTATATTGCTAAACTGCTTATTAACATTATTATTGGTAGTTGTTTTTAAAAGAGGTTTGTTAGGTTCGACATACTCATTAGAGCCAACAAATGCATTTTGCATCGATTTATGTGATCTAAGCAGTTGGCCCCCATTTATAATATTCCTTTACGTTGTTCGTAATGAGCCGTCATTAATAACTTCCTTTCAAAACGGTACTAATGTTATCTATGTCTGTGTAAACATGTATTACTATCTTTTCCTGCTGACCTGCCTCCTGCTCGCCAAAAATGTCATTTGTCATGTTCCATTCAGCCTTGATATTTGTTTTTAATCATTAAATTATTTCGTTATTTTATAAATATCTCATAGTATACGAGCATTAATATTCCGTATTACAACTGGTAAGGACCGCTATCTGCTCGCAAGGAAGACAAATAAATATTTCTGCAAGAATTTTTAAAACAGTCACAGAAGGCCTTATCAGAGCTGAGATCTCTAAACCGACGGACTGGTTTGTCGTTTTTCGATAACGTTTTACAAATGTACTCTTTTTGCTGCCGATAAATCGCACAACCCGACTCTCGAGTATTTCCTTTTTAGTCCTTTTTATTGATTTGATGCTTTATTTAGCAGACGATTACCATTGGACTATCGAATATGGATTTTGACGCATCGAAACAAGTTTATATTCCGACAACTGGTTGAATATTGATAAATGTAATTTGCAGAGTGGAAACGTATACTGAAGCAAAATAGGAAATGAAAAAACATACATTTTGATACTAAGTAAAATGCAAGTTTTACCAGGCACTACAGAACATTGCCGTGCCAGCCCCAGATTGGAAAAATTAGGAGCAAAGTACCTGCGAGTAGTTGGCAATGAATGAGTGCGCCACTGGTGATATGAAACGATTTTTTTCTTATTGAGATTTCCAGTTCTTTAGTTATTTATTAGTACATTCAAAATTCAAAAATACATATTTATAAATTTTATTATTAATTTTTATCTTTTACTCTCTACGAAGATCTGGCTTGAGTGCATCAAAATGCCTTTAATGATAACGGGGAAAAAGGAGGCTCTTCTATTAATTTATCATTCGCCTAACCCCATTATACCCGATAATGTCACTACTTCTCCACGGGTGCTCTGAATGGAACTGTGATTACCTTACGTCCAAATTTGGATCAATTTTGGTGTGCGATGGTCTGAACCTCATGAAGGAATTTCAAGAGAAAATTGTTCTCTTAGATTTGTCGGAAATTTTTGATTTAATTAATTTTGACTGAATACTGCCCCTGGAATATGGAATGGACGCACCTGCGGTGACCGCATCAGCCGTTTATTTCATTCTCGCTGCATCCAACTTGCAGGCAAACTGCTGTGGTCAAAGCCGTTATTATCATATCATCCACCCACTCCCATCCCAATATGTCTCCCAGCAAAAGATTTTCCCCAGAGAATATCCGTGAAGTAATTAGACTGCTATTCTCTATCGATTTCAACCATATGTTCTTGATAAATCATGTAAACAATATTATGAGTTTAGATGTAATTTTTAAAATTAAACGAATTGCATCAATATATTAAATTTGTGATTTACCACATTTCGTTTTCAATAAAAGAAAGTGACTGGCGAATTTTGGAAAAGAGGTGATACCAAACGCTCAACTCAATATAATCGAGATCATAAGTGTTGTGTTGATTTATTTGTCGGATATCATAAGTCATCATAAACACTGCTAATTGTTGGGGTTGAACTTCCTGTTTCCCATCGATTCGTTGTTTTTATCCTCCGATCATACTAGGCATCATTATTTTCTAATAAGGGTTCTCATCATTTTAATCGTCATTACGATGTAATTAAAAGTTTAATCTAAAACACTACTCACATCAACTAATTCAAAAAGGTGTATATACATAAGTATAGCACGAGTCCAAGATAAGGCCTATAAACGAGTTCTTCGTTTTTTAAATACCACAGAATCCCTTATTGGAAAGATTAATAAAAACACAAATTTTCAGATTTTCAGTTATTATTAAAACGTTTTGTAATCTGTTATTTTGGGTCTCTACGATGAGTAGTTGTTAAAATATTTATTAAAAACGAAAATTGGAATACTTCGGACATCTCTGTTAAGCGAATATGGTCGAAACTGAATATATAAATTTCAAAGTGGCAGTTTATTGACCTTCAAATTACGCAACATCTTCCTAATTTATCCAATCCCGCATCTCTTGCCGTTTACGAGATCCCCATGCTAGACATGTATACCTCCCAACAGTCTGTGTAGATTGCTGTGGCTGTACTTACCATTTCGCTACCAACTTACAGGTCCCTTAGCGACCCTTTAATTTATTAAATGAGCCTTTAGTTGTCTGACATCACCTCTGCAACCTGATATTGTGCAAAAGCAATTTTAAATAACCACCCAATCCTTTTATTTTTAATAAAGGTCCACAGCATATCAAGCCGTATATCAGTAAAGAACATCTTGACCTTTCTGGTTGGGCCCCAACACGTTTCAGTTTGTTACTAAACACCTTTTGACATCAATCTCTTTTGTAAATGGAATCCTACCATTCTTCTTTAATTCCCTGCCATAAAAAGAGATATATATCTTTATTAGATCAGATCTCGATATGCGGACCGTATGGTCCATTTCAGGAAAAAAAAATTGGTAACAAAAGGGAGATTATCTCAAAGTCAGATTTGTATCGGATGTGTTTGATAAATGAGGTCTGAAGGTGTTTAGGGAATTACAGGCTGATAAATAGTTTGTCCTTGGAAGAGAGGCTGAGCTGAATAATTGCCCTTATGCAGCTGCTTTATGTTCCTCGAGAGTAAAATGGATAAATTGAGAACGAAATTTGTAATGCGAAGGAAAAGCAGCTTTTCAAGTTTATCATTTTTTGCGATTATTTGCCATTAATTCATATATTCGTATTCATCCCAAAGTCTCCCTTCTTCGCCTTTTTAAACGCAGCCACCCCATATCTCTCAGCTCTAAATACTTGGCTATTTATCAAGTATTGTGTTCTTTGACAGGTTTTATATTTTATTTGGGCACATTCTTTATAGGGCCTTTATATTCGAACAATCTGGATGTGAAGCCATGCCAATTGTCACTACACCAAACTTAAATAGAAATAAATACGAGAGCGAGAGTCAAGTATTTTGTTTATTCGGTTTATCTATGCAAATGTGCCGCATAAGCAAGTCAGAACCGGTTCTGTTTTATGCATTTTGCCTATTAGTGTTTCCAGCTTTTCCTTACAAATCACTAGAAAGTTGTAAACTTTTGATATTCCTGATCAATTTCCACCTGGAACTTACATTTATGTTGGCACGGGGAAGCCCTTATGTGCGAGTGCCACGAATACCTCTAGACCGCTCACCTTTCGATGATTTCATAATCTTAAAGATTAAATGTAACTCATCCCAATTTCTCTTTTCAGGTGATCAATTTTCCTTAGCTGCGACTATTACACATTCACCTCCACTCTCGTAGAAGAACATACATATCTTCATAATTTCTTTAGTGGCTTGATCAAAACAATTAGATTCCATGGATTCAATGATGAAGAAAACTATTTTAGTGCTGGCAATTAGTTGGTAAAAGTTTGGTTCATCCAGAGTTAGTCCAGAAATAAATTTTCTGGCCTTCCAACGATTTTCCTCCTGCACATAATTAATTTTGTGATCCGAGCGGATGTCCCTCCTCCGATACTTGGAACTTTAATAGGGTTGAAATGGCATCTGTTGGCGGAGGAGGTGAGAAGATACCTTATAACTTCTTCAATGATTTGATCAGACTGGTCAGTTTCGATACATTCGATTATTACTGAACCATTAAATGAATTTGCTGGGGAATGTACTAGTATCGTAGACCGGAACGTAACGAGGGTCATGAGTTGGCCGAATCTTTGATTTCCTCGAGGACACGGAAACCAAAAATTATTTTATTATTTTTTCCTATTAATCAGTAGGAGAATACGTCAATGTTATGTCCAAATAAATCGTTCTAAGATGTGGTGTACCCATTACTGAAAATTCCACTTTAATTTCAAGAGTTTAATCCCTGCCATGCTGATATGGTTTAGGGTGAGTTTGAAGAACAGCAAAACTTTTCGATTTATGTTGGTCTTATACCTTTTACCACTTGTCATTTTTCTCCTTTTTCGCACTTTCCAGCGAGAAACTCTTATTCACTTAGTCGTCAAAATATCTTCAGCAAATGCAATGTCCATTGATAAATGTAGGTTCGTATTTATATTGAAAGCAATTGGCTTAGTGTAATTATTAATGAACAATTTTTGATGATCATGGAATACAGGGAGTCGATTTGCTTCTGCTCATCTCACTTAACATCGTCCATAACGTTCAATTCAGTAAAGAGAAAATGAAGCACACACATCTTACTGAAAATTACCTGCTGAGGAAGCGTTCAGTAAGAAATAGAGCACCTGTGAGGCGTGATAAAAGCAGAAACCAAATAGCCGATGAAAAAACAGGAATGAATCATAGAGAACATCCTAACACTTAGGGAAGAAGAAAGCCAATTCCAAAAACATTTATATAAAAAATATAATGGAAGCCCCAGGAGAGTGCTGAAAGCGATCAGAGAAGCTAAGGACGAGTTGCTGAATCATGGCTTAAGCTTGGCTTAGATGTGCACGATCATACGAAATGCACTGCTGTCACAATAACCGCAATCTGATATGAATAAATTCCGTATGTGTTTACGAACTACGCTACGGTCAGATATAGCGGAACCGAACTTAAGTCATGATTCAACAACTCGGTCTAAGGAACGCTGAACGTTTGGATACCCTGTTTGAGCCCCCTCAAGGCAATGGTACTAATTATGATCTTCCAACTTAAATCAGGCAGTTGAGCAAGATTTCGAAAAAAGTTATTTCCTCAAGTCACCATTTTCGGAAAATTAGAGGTTGGAAACCTCGAGTGGATAATATCTGCAAATTTTAAGTCATAACAACGCTGATTTGCAGCCGAGAATTTAAAGCCAAAATTGAGGCATTCTTGAGTTACCAATTGCCTTAAAACTGATGCCTTGCTTGCAACAAAAGACAACAGTAAAACCGATATCGGTTACCTCGAAACCACCGATGATAATTCTACCCCTGCGTTCTCGAGATATTGTAAAAATCGTGGGCGTTCCTCGGGCCATTATACAAGTAGCCAGAGGTATCAAGTTACGGGTGAAATTTAAGCTCACCTGGCTCCTTGTGCATTTCACTAGCCGTAACCCCGACTTAACGTATTTCTTCGAGATGGAATTGTCAGATAAGAATGGTTGCGTGGGAGATTGAACGTTTAATTTAGGCGCAATTCCCGATAAAGTGATTTTAATAAATGGAAACGAAAACCGAGGGAACAACTCAACGTAACGGTCGAGTTGGTGGAGATAATTGAGATGTAACGGGTGTTCTAGTAACAAATCTTGGCCGTATCTGGAAAACTATTCGTCGTAGGCTATTGGAAAAACGAATATTAACAGAATTGACCATGAGGAATTTATTAAAAATAGTTTCTAGAATGAGCGCCACAGAGGGTGGGCGGACCGAAATGATCGAAATTATTTATTTGCACCTTATTGGATTTTTCAATTCGTCTTCAAATTTTACAAAGTTTGCATGTAGGGCGACCAAATTTCATTTTCTTTTTTTTATTTATTTAGTGAGGAATCGAGCTGCGTAAGTCAGAGAGTGAAATGGCTGCTACGTTCCTATTAAAATATTGCAAAATAAATTCAAAGGTCTAATGTCACCAGGTTCGGATTTGACTGAGTATTCGACATGAATATTTAAATTTTAACCATTTTTAAATCCACCAAAAAACATCAGTAGGCACTCTGTTGTGAAATTGCAATTAAATTGAGTGCATGATAACAACATGCTCTCGGCGTGATGATTTAACTAAAAAATATACACTATTAATTACCAGTAACACGTTTGTTTAATATATACAAAATCGGTCATTAATGATATACTTTAACGTTCAATTTTTCAACTGGTTTATTTTAATGCACAATTTTATTATAGGCCGCCAAATATACACAAAATCGACACGGTAATGTCGTCCTACTTGACGCTTACTCAACAGACAGAGGTAGGTCATAAAACATTCAGCTTTTGTCATATGTCTCTCTGCTTCCTGTCATGGTTCTGTCAGTGAAATCGGGTTTTAACTTTTTTTGACTGCTTACTTGACTTGACTTTGACTGCTCAGGTGTCATTGTCAAACTCTTTCAAAATGCAAATTTGTTCTTGAGCTTTCTTCGTAGCTCTGTCTTCCACGCGACACCTCTGCGGAAGTAAATTGAGACGTTTTCCCCTTGGAAGAAAAATGAACTATTAAGACTTATTGAGTCTATTAGCTCACTTTATCGATTTTCAATTAATTTAAGCGTTCATGTTACCTTGAAATCAAAATTTTAAAATGCAATTTTAACTATAATTAAGACCCTAAATCTCTACTTTTTCAAGTAGTGCACCCAGTATGTCATAAGGTATTCCGAATTTTCTACTTATTTACCTAGAGTTTAACTACATTGTTGACTATAGAGTTACCCACTTCTCTTAGGTTTCGAGTAGTATAAACATGCTTTTTAAAGGGTGGCACGTTAAGATTACGTTATTGAAGTACTGGTAGCTTTAGAAGGGACATAATTTTGACGGAAAAGGAGCAGTAGCAAGCCTTAATTCTCATGCTAAGAAAAATTTGCCCGTGCTTAACTTAGCAACTAGAAACGACCTTTGAGCAAATTTTTACAATACTTAGTTTTTTCGAGTATTCTATGTAATACATTCGCTTTCTATACAGAGTGATTCAGAGCTATGGGATCAAACTTCTGGAAATTATTCAGTCTAACAATAGAAGACATTTGAGTATAAGGACCCATGTCCGGAAATATCTTCCTAAGGCGCTACGGCCTTATGATGCTTTCAGACAGTTACATGCAAAAATGTCTTTTGCCGAGTTTTAGTACGTTTTATTTTAATTTCTACAAAATAAAACTACAATATTTATTTAAAATGTCATCCTTAAAATTCGTCAATTCGGGCAACATTGGATCGGCAGAAGTGGTCCAGATACGTGGCCCCTTAAGTCACCCGATCTAACACCTTTAGATTTCTTTCTGTGGGAACAAGTAAAGTCGCTGGTTTATGAAACGCCAGTAGAAACAGACTGCACGAACTACTGCGGCATTTCAAGTCGTTCAAAACCATTATCGAATGTTCAGCCAAGTCCGCAGAAACCATGTACGTCATTTAAACAGGTGCATTCAAGTTCAAGAACGATATTTTGAGCAATTACTGTAGTGTTATTTTATACAATCAAATTAAAATAAAACTTAATAAAACTCGACAAAACGTATTTTTTGCACATAACTGTTTTAAAGCATCATAAGGCCGTAGCGCCTTAGAGAGACATTTCCGGGCATGGGTTCTCATAATTAAACGTCGTCTATTATTGCACTGAATTATCCTTAGAATCTTGATCCCATAATTCTCAATCACCCTCTATATTATTCTATCTATTTAATACGCAAATACTTGAAATAAGACCACCGAATTTAGCAAAGAGCAGCCAGGCCACGAGAGCAATATAAAATAGAAAAAGGAATAAAATCTATAGCCAGCAAATTATTCTCATATTTCACAATGCAACCTCGGCCTTCTCAGATGCATATTTGTAAATCTCTGTAAAGGCACATTACCGAAACAGTTCTCCATATGAATGATGTGCTTGGGAATTTCACATGGGATTTCGGGCCAGCCAAGTTGGTCGCGCATTCCGATCGGTGTGGGCGGAAGAGGGGATCGGGAGGGATGCTGGAGAGACCTGTGACCCGGCCGGATTGACCCCTAAGTTGTCTGTTGTGTGTATGTCGTTGCCAGAAGCGAGAGATGGCCATCTAAAAATCCGTTTAAATTACGATGGGTGAATTGAATTTAGGACCCTATCGAAAGACGTTTGACGAGGAATAATATCGACTATTCATTGTACTGACAGGCAACACAGTGACAGTCTTGAAAGTGATTCAGGCTTAACATTCTTCCTTTCCTTGTTTCTTAAAGGGTAAAAGAAGTAGTTCGCATTTGCGCCTAAGTCGGCGTTCTGTGCATCCCACATCCGACGATGCGATGGAGCACACGTATAAAGTTGAAGTAGTTTTAATTTCTGCCCTGTATGTTTTTAATGCCCATTTTTACTTAATATCTTTATTTTGATTATTTTATGGTCAATATACAGTTAATTTCCGGAAATTATAATAAGTTCGGCATTTCCGGCTTCGGACCATAATTTCAAACTTGCCCCCAAAAAGCTTCTTCAGTCTTCCTGTGTAAACTGAATGATTTATGAACGCTTCGTCAATGGTATTCCTTTCTGATTTATTATTATTTATAGGGCGAATGCCAATAAATTTTCATTCGGATCGGCCTGACAAGCAGGCTTGAAACGAGCTTGCTGGTTACAGGTTTTATGTCTTCTTTTTTCGGCTTATGAGTCAGTTGTTTAGTTCTGTTTAGCTCTCCATCAGTGACAGTTCGAGAGATTGGAAATATATGTCATGTATTGATTATTTATGTCGAAATAGGAACAATTGTTCTACTCTAGTGACAAGGGCCGTCAATAGAGTCCGGGCTCCAGTAACAGGGACCATAGGAGGACTCTAGAGACAGTCCCAGTGGTTCGGACTCTAGTGACAGGGACCGTCTCTAGAGTCCTTCTACGGTCCCTGCCACTACCCTGTCACACCGTAGAAGGACTCTAGAGACGGTCCCTGTCACTAGAGTCGTTGACAATTCCTCACAAGCTTGCATCATACAAAATTCCCGTAAATATTTTTTCCGACGTTTGAAGAATCTGCCGGGTAAAGACGCAAATGTCCAAAGTTTCAATATCGTGCCTTTGGGTTTCCGAACTAAGTAAAAGTTTCTTAATCCCATCGTTGATCAAGACCAATACATTTTGTGGCATCCATTTGCGAGCCAAAAAGTCCGTTTTCTTCCGGTAATTTATATTAATTTCAAATTTTCGAGAGATTTGAATTACCCTTATGCTACGCCTATGTATCAGATTTTAAACCATTTTTACGATTCTCAAAGTAATGTTCCTCGCAAAAAGTATAGTAAAAACGAATAGGAGGAGGTCCATGCGTTTTTTTATAAATAGTTCTATACGTTTGAGGTTTTTAGTTAGTGTTTACTCCAGAATCTAAGTTCCAGGAAGCTTATTTTTGACAAAAATAAGCTTGAAAATGACGTCAATCCTTGAAAACGCACTAAATGATATATAAGGTTGTAGCACATTTCATACGGAAATTTTGGATGTGCAATAACTTCTATTAGGTAACTTTTAGCTGCTAATTTTTTTGTATGATGTCTTTAGTTGTCTCTCTAAGACCACGTATTGCTCAAAGTATACTCAGTAATTTTTGAGACTTGAGGGCTCAAACATAGATATATGAAAACATGGATCATTTGAGACACTGCCGACTCCACGAGTGTCAAAAGGTCTGCAATACAACTATGGCTACAAAAATTTTTGTAGCACCTTAAGGGAGAGCATTGTAGACGTTAGGACTGTTCAAAGATGGTTCGCAAAATTGGGATATGTTGAAAGTCTTGGACGTTGGGTATCGCATGAAGCAAAGCCAACCTGGCAACCCTCATATCACTACATGTTCTGCATTGCTCGCACGGAATAATTTTGAGCTATTTTGGATCGGTTAGTTACTGGAGACAAAAAGTGGATCACATATGATAACCCAGTTAGAAAAAAGGCAAAATGTTTTTCAAATCAGAAGGATCCAGCAGTTCTTAAATACAGCAAATACGAATGCTCTGTATCTAATGGGACAAAAAATGACTTATATTCTATGAATTTCTGCAGCCTGGTCAAATCATTACTGCTGATGTTTGCTGTGATCAATTAGCAGGACTAGATTCAAAAATTAAGGAAATACTACTAGCATTGGCCAATTGCAAAGATGTGGATATCACCAAAGACCAAATAGAAACTAGACCAACTAGGCGATGAAGTTTTTTCACACCCACCTTACTCTCCAGATATGGTGCCATCAGACTATCACTTGTTTTTATCACTACGAAATTTTCTAGATGGGAAAAAAACTTATACTGTAGATGATGTTAATTATGCATTGATAGAATTTTTCCGCCGAAAAATGAGTTTTTTTTGCACCCGAGACCGATAAGCTGCCCATTAAGTGGAGGCAAGTTATTGATAATAATGGACAATATGTCGATTCTTAATTAAAATTATTTTCAAAATTATCGCAGTTTCAGTTTTCTTCAAAAATGCGACAGAAATTTTGCAGCAACCTGTATAAATCAGGCAGCTATTAACGGTTTGTGCGAGAACTACTTATTTTCAGTATCAGCATGATTATTATCGGCAAAAGTGTGCGATGGCAATGAAATCCCCATTGTCTTCTATATTTTGCATTTTTTTTTAAACAATTGTTCACGTCAAAATTGTCACGTCAAACTTCAGCATAATTGTCATTTGTTTAATTTTCAAAATTTGATTTACTTACATTGCTGCCTAGACTTCGCATCAATAATAATTAATCATTCAATCAATAATAAAAGAAATTTGAAAATAGATCCGAACCACCTTAAATACAATGCAATTTTCTCCATTATGAGCTCTTTAACCGATGATAAAAGAACCATTTAAAGTTCGCCCAAGGATTCAAGGGATCATTAATCTTGAAAACCCCGATGGTATATGCATCTGAGAATACCTTTTGTGAGGCCTCACCTGCTTCTTATATTCTATTGCAAAAGCAACTATACTGCTATATTCTATTGTAACACTAAATGCTATTGCAAAACAAACCTTAAATTTTGCCATTTTCATTAAAAGGAAAGAGAAATGAAATTAACATTTCCTTAATTTCAACTAAACCAACATCAAATAAAGCTTTAATGAAACCTGGGTGACTATTCGATTCCTTTTATCACCTTTTTGGCTAAGCAGTAATTAAAGGTAATAACTGCTGATTCATTTTTTGGGCAGTTCTCCCTTGTATGCTTCAATTAGTTTAGAAAAGCCATCGTAATTTGGATTTTATGCTTCGTTATTGATTGATGTCTTGTTTCACATTTCCTATTAGGGGGATGGTGCATCCACTGACCTCTTACTTAGCTCGGCTGTCCTTTTTTGCTTTCATTTTAGCAAAATGTCTTTCGTTAGAACATCGCGTTCGTTTACATTCGTAATGTAATGAAATTCGACCGTGGACAAAGAACTGCGGTAAAAAGAAACAATTTGTCAAAACCGATGTCATACGCTAATTTTATTTGCATAAGAGTAGGATGTTCTAATAAACAACTAGGAAAAAGGTTCTGTTTTATTTAAGCTGCACTGGCACGCAGTGAAACAAAAATAAACAAGTCTAAATACTTTATTCAATCACGCAACACCTGGAAAACACGCGAGTTTCGTGCCTACTTTTAATAGTTTGAGGGATCTGGAAGAAAGTAAATATCAAATAAACTTCATTAAAATAGTTATTTGATCAACTTTAATGAAGTTGCTACCTAGAATATCAATAATGTTTGCCAAAGGATCTCTGCTATTAACTCCTCACTTAAAAGTGATCATTAACCTTCAACTCAATGGTTTCACTATACGAGGTCTGGCCTGCCGGAACGTCCTGCACTACATATTTTGTACCGACCCAAATGTCTGCGAACATATAGGATGTCTCAGAAAAAACAAGAATAAACAAAGCGATTTATCTGGATTTATCTAGGCGCTAGAGTTTGCATTCTATGTTTGTTTCCCAATTCGCCAAATCCAAATGTGCAAAGTGATACTGCATTTTCAATTTTCAATTCTCACGTTGCCACTGATCTCTCGTACAACTGGCAACGTTGCACTTGGCGGAAAAAGTAAAAGATGGAGCGGAATAAGAAATACCTTTAAAAAAACAGCCAGTGAGAGGTTCGATGGCTGAGTCATACCGGATAATTTTACAAGCTCTGTATGCCCTAATCGCTTTAATTCTAGAAAACGTGAGAATCGAAAAAAAACAACATTTCCAAACATTTCTCGAGCGCTTTGTTTCCTCAGCTTCAACTGCTGGCCGGCATGGCTCGTTCTCGTTGTGCCGTGATTTCGCACATCACCGCGCGATCAAAGTACTGACTAATAAAACTACTTATATTCTGAACTATGATGAATAGGATACTTAAAACGCTGACCATCCTGCTATTTCATAATCTCACAGTTTTCATCTCCAGAGAGAGAATATCTCTTAACGTTAGTAGCAGTCTCTAGAGATGAAAATTTGACTGTGGCGTGTGAACGCACCCCCCTTCATTCAGGGGAGTGTTGTTGTCAGTATGCGATTGGCATATTTCAAAAAATGAAACCCGGTGACAGTGATTGACGTGAACGTCATTGCATGACATGAGGTAAAATGAAAGATAACAAGAACTGAATGTTTTATGAGCTGCGTCTGTTGGATAACCAGTCAGTAGCACAGCAATATGGTGCTGTGGCTATTTACCAACGAAATTTGCCCAAATAATAAAATCTTGTATTGTCCAAGCACAGCATGTACAAATGCTGTTGCCGTTTGTCATGCGTAGATAGAAAAAGTATAGTTGAAAATCATTTTATCTAATTCGGGAACATTGCCAAACGAGGCGAAGGCAAACTGTTTTTCTAGTGACAAAAACTATTGGTCACTCGTTCAGCAATTCACTATTTTGTGTAGTTTTTATTGAACGCTAACAAGTATTCTTCTCATTTCAGGTGAAAAACCCTTCAAATGCGAGTTCGAAGGCTGCGATAGGAGGTTCGCCAACAGCTCCGACAGGAAGAAACACTCCCACGTTCACACATCCGACAAACCCTACAATTGTCGGGTAAATGGTTGCGACAAATCCTACACTCACCCCTCATCCCTTCGGAAACACATGAAAGTCCATGGGATGAGTGGAAGGTCGCCTCCTCATTACGACTCAGACGGCGAAGAGAGTAACACCTCAAGCACTGGCTCAATAACAGTTGCCGTCAGTCCTCACATACCGCAAAACACTACGAGTGGACTACAAGTAGTTCCTGGTACTACCTCAATTAGCGACTGGTATACTGGGTGTCAACCAGCGGGACCTAATAGCCATACGGATCCGCTGGGAGGATTAGGCGGTCCCTTTGGTGGTCTGCACCACGGGGCAACGACGGCGTACTAGTACTGAGTTTAAGTACCGTAATTTGTAGTACTATAATGTGATTTGTGATGTTAGCGGTAAATTTGGATGGACGTTAAGGAAGTCAGTAAAATGTTTAGCGTCAGAATGTGTCGGAACAAGTACATTTAAAGCCCATAGCTTTCCACTTTGAAAAATTTAATTTCTGCTGAGGTCTTACGTGAATCGGTTAAGGAGGCAAGGAAAAAACTTTTCTCAGTCAAGGCAGTAAATGTTTCCTCTTAGTTGGCCTGCCCTTTACCGCCTAGTGAATAAAAAAGATACTTTATTGTCTGTTTTGCGTCAATACAATAGCACTTTTTCTGTCCATTTGAAAGGGAAGAAATTGTTTGTTTTCGCGTTCAATTTAAATGTTTTGCTTTTGCTGGCTTCCGCTGTTGCAAGATAATAAGGTGCTGTGTATTTACTATTAAGTAACTACTGACGTATAACTATGCTTGTAATTGTGCAAAAATGAGAGTGAAAGAAGAGGTGAAAAAAACTTTTTTTAGTTCAGTTTCAGGAGAGTGTACAGTGTATAGCTTACAATTTTGTATAACATTCATCTTAGGTTCAAATAGACATTTTTAGAGTTGCTCCACTTCTTATTCTATATAAATTTAAATGTGTTGCATTGTGTCCTGCTTAACTAGATGGAAATTATTATTGAATTTGTGATACCCGGGTCGTGATTTTTTTGTCGATTATTGATATTATTCGATATTGATTTTCAGTATTAACGTCGTTGGGGAAATGCGTGCAAGCGGATTCAGAAAGAAATACCAAGTGAAGTGGAGTTAAAATCAACTAAGAAGACGTAAGACGCGGTGTGAGAGAAGAAAAAAAATTCTATCTGTAATAACCCTGATGACTTATTCTTAGATCATTTCGATTTTACTGAGACAATTGGTTCTTTGAGAATCATGAACTCTCGAATGTAAAAATATTAGAATCAACATGATTTTTTTCACGGTTTTTCTTAAAAATATTTTTCCCATAACAAAGCATTAACAACATATTCGGATTTATAGGTTTTGATATGGAACCATTCAATTTTTTGGCATATTCAAAAAATTTTTGTATTTAAATCTGATTAGCATTAATATTGTCACTTTACTCTGCTGTGCATATTGTTTTCTTAATTCAATAAATTCGTGAGTTATTTAATTAAGTTAAACATAATTAAAAATACTGTTCGACTTTCTCGTTCTAAAATTTTCTCACACTTTCAATTTGGTTTTTTCTCCTCTTCAATTTTTTTCGCTCTGGTTTTCTCAGCACAAATTCTCTTTTTAAGAATTTATTCTCACGCAAATGTCTGATTTTTAAAAAAATTTCTGTCGATGCTTTTCCTCCTCTCTGAAATTTACTTGCAGTGAGCGTTTTATACTGTGTGTATTTTTAAAACTTGCCAACCTCAGACTTCCAGAAGCGCAAACTAAAGTTAAAAATGCTGAGGCACTTCAATCTTACAATGAAGGGGGAATAAAAAAGTTCTCACAATAGACAATATCATAAGGGTAGCAACCCCTTCTCTTTTTAAACAGTTAACATGGGTCAAGTGATATATTATTTCAAATTCTCTAAACAGCCATGCCACAATTTTGGTTTTTACACTGGTTGACCTATCCGACCAGCTAGAGTGAGGGGGGGGGGGCCTTCAGTTGCCCTGCAACCGACTTATTCGACCAACTGGAGCACCCTACTCCAGTAGGGACACCTCACCCAAGCAGGTCAAATCGGCTCTTTAATATCCCGGCATGTCTAGGAGACCGCCAAAATAAAATCCCTGTTAGTGGTGGCTGGTCACCAGACTAATCACCGCGAATATGACATACTAGACAAGTTTGTCAGTAGTACTGACAACTGAATGAAAATGACTTGTAGAACAATAATAGAACAATGGAGTATCGAAACGTGGCTGTCTGTCAATGCTGACAAGTCAAAGTTGGTCCTTTATAGCCAAAGGGAAAACGAGCACCAAATTCAGGCAAATAAACACTATATGGAAACCTCCTATTACTGAAGCCTCACGTTAAGTATTTGGGAGATGACCATCGACCACATGCTAACCTGGAAAATCCACGTGAAAAAAAAGTGCAATACGAGAAGAGAACTGAAAGTGGATTTTTTTCACTTGCCATAGCATGAGAGTCAGATTTGTGTACTGAGGGATCATAAAGAATTAATACCCAGTCATCGGGAGTCGGGGTAGACAGAACTGGCCGTGAAAAGGGCTAATTCTTTCCCTTGGAAGACCGGATAACTAAGATCTAAGGCGAAATCTACGCTATACCTACCTGAAGTTGCCACATGAAGACTGTTAGATATGGAATGGAACGGGAGATTTACATCTATTCTGACTGTCTTGCGGCCCTACGAGATACGCGCGATAACGGGATGAGTCGAGAGTCTCCTCCAAAAATCAAATGACACCCTCAGGAACCGATAGACACAAAGAAAGTAACTCCAGGTTGGGTTTCGGGTTGCAAGAGAGTCGAGGGAAATAAACGGGCTGACCAGTCGGTCAAGCGGAGTAATCAATCACAGTCACACGCTGAACCCCTCAAGGAAAAGAGAAAGAATAAAAATGAACTGGATACAGGCCGCGGCATGTGAACAACGCAAGTTGGCCTGGACACATCCGAGGCTACTAAGCAGGAGTGGGCAATACGGACATGCGCCATGTCTATACTAAATTTAAATAATGAAGAAATTAGTTATCACGATAGGCCACACCAAAAATTGTTTATAGATAAACAGATCTTCCTATTACAGTCAATCAAAGCTGTCATTGAATGATAAAAGGGCAAATAAGCAAACGTTAAAAAATAATAGTAACTACCTTACTCGCAAGTGCTACCTGCATAACATTATGTATTTTAATAGAAAACATATTTATTAAGGTATTTAACAAAAAAAACTATATAAAAAAGGTATTCTATTGAAACCTTAGATCAGTATGAGAAATGTAAAAATGGTTATTATTTTGAAGCTTTGTCGACCTTCAAAGACATATTTTGCTGCTTGGAATTCGTAAGTTTTTGTGTTACTTATCGTGATAGCTCAATTCTTCATTATTTGGATCTAGTAGATGTAGGTTCCCAAACATTTGAAGCATTATTTATCGTGTTTTTGGTGATAGGATAAAAGCCTGGAAAATCGAATAGAATTTCTTCATGTAGCTTCTATGTTCTTGCATTAAAAATCGAAAATCCCACGAAGGCACTGATAAGACGCAAGTGTTCAATTACAATAAGTGATTGGCAACTATTCGAACATTTACCTCTTATTCGGCCCTCGTACGTTGTTCATTTCCCCAACGGACAACTAAAATAAACAACTTATAAATTTTGTAAATTCGTACCTAAAAATAGGGAAGTTCTGCAAGAAAAAATATTGTAAAAAGATTTTATTGTAAATAAAGCTGTCACTTTCAGGGATCTCTGTATATTTCTGGCAAACTGGGAAAAGTTTACTATAAATAAAAAATAAATAAATCTTGACTGATATACTTTGAGTGTTTTATTTACGCTTTCGCCTTAGGAAAATAAATCTAGCGGATTAAGGTAACTGATAGAGAGTCGACTTAATAGATACAGGTATTAGAAAGATGCATATGTTAATTAGGGGCATTTATCCATTTTGTGGGTGTAACCATTTTAAATTTATGTATACCGCCGCTCTAAAATCGTATAGTTGAATCCGATAAATAGCCCAAGTACTAAGCATGTGGAATACTAATTTTATTAATAGTATTGAAAAAGTTTACATAATAAAAATACACACCAAAAATATGTATTTATTTAGTTTCAATTGAATGTATCAGTCTCAGTGTTCAGTCAAAATACAAATAATACCTGCATTAATGTCATTACAGTGGTAGTCTTAATTAAGAGAAGAAATAGATGGTCCTGTAAGTGCCATACTGGCACTTGAAAAATAATGATACATAAACCATATCAACAACTCTCGGTTATATATAAAAAGTGCTGTCACCTAGCGTTAAGATTATTGTACGAGCAAGTAAATGTATTCACTACTAATTTGTGAATAAAACGATAAGTGTAGCACCTACAACCACAAATCTAAGATCCAAAGACCAATCCAGAAGACTCAAAAGAAAAAATCACATCTCAACGCGCCATGAAAATTTCTCCTCAATATTATACGTATTTATCATAGCTTTATAACGATAATATCAATTAGGCCTTTCTATGAAATACATATCTACATACATTCCCAATTTGACTTATAAATTATGTAAATAATTTAAACTACATTTAAAAATTCCTTTAAAATTAAGTTAAACTTCTAATGCTACACTGACACACGCTTGATCAAAATTGTTGCGTATTTATGCATTTCAATTTTTACTTTGTGCATTTGTGAATATTGTTACGTTTTTCCAGGTTATTAATGATACTTGAGTATTTTGAGCAGCTGTTGAAGCTTGTTTTAGTCTCTCCTTGAAAATTCAATAAAATTATTAATTTTATTTAATTTTATAAATTACTGTTTGCGTACCCCAATGAAAAAACGTTCTTTAAAATGTCCAGAAATGCGATTTCTTATTTTAGTAGAATAAAAATAATTACTTTTTTGCAACTAAGTCGTCGTCAAACGGATATTGCTCGAAATGTATGTGTTTCGCAAAGTGATGTGTCGCGAATTAAAAAAATATATATCACGACTCAAATGATGTTGTAGATCGTCCGGAAAGAGATCGAAAAAGAGCTACAACAGCTGTTCAAAATCGTCGACTATCATCAATAGCCCGAGAAAACGTAACCATATTCAGAAGTGTACAACATCAAAATTGAAATACATAAATATGCAACAATTTTGATCATGTGTGTGGTAATACTAACTGTAAATTTTACTTTATGTATGTAGAAACAGTAATTACCTGTCTAAACCTACTGTTCGGGAGGGTTTTGTATTAGTTGCATAGTTCACAACTTTCGTCCTTTTCCCTCAAACTTTCGTACCCACTATTTCCATTTTATAATTTGTGTAATCCCTTTCTTCGTTCTTTGTCATCTACGATGATACCCAAGGCAAAAGTATAAAACATACTTGCCAGTTTCGGGAAAAAAAATCTGCTTCGATTCTATATACAGGGCATTTCTGAATAGATAGTACAAATTTTAATGGGCGAAACCTGAACCAAATTTAAAACGAAAAGTCCATATAAAGACATGTCTAAAAATGCTTCGTCGTCAATCTACAGGGTGTTAAAAACACTTTTTTTTCGTTTTTTTTTTGTCAATTATTTGTTTACTTTTTTATCGAAACTGAAAATTTGTTCACATCATACGCCAAGTGTTTTCTACATACGGAAATTTTCGACCTTTAATTTCATATACGGGGTGATGTATTGAGTTTTCTCACTTTTCAGTTTCTTGCAAAATTTCGCTTAAATTGATGGTTTAGGTAATATTCGCGATAATAAGGAACTGCTTCTTACAAATGCAATTATGTTAATCAACCAAGCTTAAACGAGAGGTTAACTTTATTTAATATGATAGTGTTTTTATTTTATAGCAGCTGTTGGAAATAACCTCCACCTACTAATGAAAAAAAATGTAATAAATAAGAACTCAAAACCCATCAATCTGCATCGCCTCGTATATCAAACCAAAGTCCGAAAATTTCCGTTTGCAGGAAACACTTGGCGCATGATACGTACAAATTTTCAGTAAGTTTCGATAAAACATAAACAAGTCGTTTAAAAAAATCGAAAAAAAAAGTGTTTTTAACGCTCTATAGATCGAAGATGAAGCATTTTTGAACATTTCTTTATATGAACTTTTCGTCTTATTAAATTTGGCTCAGGATTTACCCATTAATATTTTTACCATCTATTCAGAAACACCCTGTATGCCATACAGTTGTAGGAAGGACTTTGGTGCAAACTTTGTTTTTATTCGCTGCAGTAAAAAGAACTTACATATGTATTCTTGTAAAGTGCGCCATTATTACAAATCCCCTTCGTGCTGAAACGTGTTCGTTGTCGACGTTTTTAGTGTTCGTCTGGATTTTCAGTGGACCAAACACGTTGATTACGACGATTGAACATGCCGGGTTGGTAAAGTTGCACACATTCATGAGTTTCATGTAGAGATCTACAAGCTGAATCCAACTTTATAGCTAAATTTTCAACGAGAAGGTGTCTACAGTTTTTGAATCTTTGCCAACAACGCTTCCAGGAGTTGAGCTTTTTAACAAGAACTGTGCTGGAATGAACAGCAAATAAAGTCAATGTAACGGGTCAACGGGAATGATAATGGAATTCTGTGCCGACTTAATGAACCCCGTCGCAAAAATTATGGTTTGCGCCTTTGGCATAAGACCTTTTTACGCCCTCATCTGATGGGTGCCCTTCCGCTGCCAAGTTAACTTTTCCGTCTCTGGTGCAAAAATAAGTAATTTTTGAGAGGTTCATTGTCAGGAAAGTGACAACTTTGACAACAAGATAATTCCCAGTTCAACGCCAGCCACTGGAGGTTTTTCCATCTCCGTGAAAATTAACTTCTCGGCAGAGTTGTCAGGACATCGATAAACGGGCCCTAAGCAAATTACGTGGGGCAAACATGCCTACCAAATGATTTAGCTACCTGTTACAAAAAGGAGTATTCTAGAAATTGATAGTTAATCACATTTAACTCATTCCGTGACAGGTCCATATCGTTTTAAAAATATCCGTCACCATCGTCGGATGCCTCGCATACCGTTTATCAAACTCTGGCAGCCGCATTAAAAAGACAAAAACTCTATTATACCTGTTCGGTACGAAACGTTCATGTTCACATGGTGTAACTGATTGTTTTTCTCTGCGTCAAATTTAAAACGAAAAGGTCGGGAAGGCCTCGAAAGTCGAAACAATGCTGCTCCGGAGTGACAGCCAGTTATAAATGATCGCGATCGGTTAATGAAATGATAATGGTAATAAGGCGCATTCCTTTCGTTGAGGTGACCTGCGCCCGTAGGACCTGACCTCGACCAAAAACTACCTGGATCACATTTACATACATAGATTTAGGATGAGGAACAATATTTTTGGCAGTATTGACATATTGTTCTAGTGATGATGTATGAATTTGCTTGATTGGACTCGCCAATAATCCAACCAAGTTATTTTCTTAATGTTGATATCGCCACTAATAACACCTACTGTTATTGTTGGCGATATTTAGGTCCAATTACGCGCTTGGTATTACCTGACCTTAATTTTTTTCTTATATTTGGCTGGAGAACGATGCATAATATGCATACTAGTAAGACTTGTTGGAACAATGAAATTGCACCCAATGTCTTTGGATTGTTCCATTCCTCTTCAGCCGATTTAACGAAGACGAAATTACCTTGTTGATGTTCGCGCCAAGGAATTGATATATTCGCCCTTAAAGCCGCTATCCTGTATTGTCCTTAGGGAGCTGAGAATCAAGAGTATCCTCTAGACCAGGGGTCCCCAAACTTTTTAGAGATAAGGCAGCATGTGAATATATAAAACTGTGGGCGGGCCGGATATAAAGTTTAATAAGCAAATAATATTGATAAAATGACTTGATGAACTTTTTGTTATTTATGAAAATATATAAAATTGTCACAAAAAAAAAGATGCAAATAAAGACAAATATTTAATGTGATTGATGTGTGTGTTTTGTGGATATTTCAATTATTTTATTTACATTTGGTGCCGATTTAGAAGCACCACTATGCAAAAAATCTTTGAAATGACTACCAGTCAATTTTTTGATTTTGTTTCAAACCGAAAAAATTTTGTTCACAGACGAAAGTGGTTCCAATGATGGATATAATTTTTCTAGCAAAATTTCTAATATTTCTATAATTATTTTGTGGCAACAAAGAATAAGACTGTATTAAATTTTTATTTTTAAACAAAGAATTCAGAGTATTGTTAGATTGCAAGTTTATAAATTCTCGTTGCATATTCATATCCATCTGATCAGGATCTACTTCAAATTTTTCCTCTTTAGAACAAAATGAAGATTTTTCATATTTACAAAAATTTTTAAACTGCATATGTAGCGTATTTACTAACACTACAATTTTTCAGTGCAACTTTGAGCTGAAAATGTAAATGTCTTTTATATAATTTTCTGTGCGTTTTCGCAACACTGAAAACGTGAAAAATTATTTTGTTGCACTTGTTGCTTGAAAAGAAGTAACTTTGCTTGAAATTATTTAATACGAAAAAAGAGTTCGTACGCGAGTTTTCTTGTTCTTTGCAAGTTTACATTAAGAGAGTTAGATGATTAGTGAAGATGTTCAGTTATGTCAGTCAAAAATGCTAGATCCCACGATCATATGGAACCTGAAAGTTCGTGAACTGGCCTTAATTTTTCCTTCATAAATATGTATATTAATTTCGTTTCGTAACTCAAACAAGCGCTTTAGAACTTTTCCGCCGCTCAATCATCGCAATTCAATGTGGTACAATAAATCGCCATACTCAGATTCAATACGTTCAAAAAAATGTATGATAAGTCCAGGTTTTCTTATAAAATTTGCTGTAGAAAAGACGATAGACATCATATACGTTAAAGCAGCCATTTTTCTACATAAAGCCTGTTGATTTAAAATATTCGATACTCTTCTATAAGGCATTAAGACTTAACATAGTGAATAATTGTGATTTTTTTTGCCGTGAGCCGCATGGCCAAGTATTAAGGGCCGAATTTGGCCCGCAGGCCGTAGTTTGGTGACCTCTACCCTACACAATCCGAAATTTGAGATTGAAAAGTGGCATTCATAAATATGATATTAAAACGAATTCTAGTAGAATTTTTCTCCCAAAACTGTGCGCCTTTTGCAGTGGTCGGAATTTCGATTTTTTTATTTGATACACGTGGGGTTACGAGGTTTGTGGAGGAACAAGTTATGCTTAACTGGGTAAAAAAATAATTCACTGAATTAACCACTATCTGCATATCTTAGTACATTGAAAGTTGCACACAATTCAAATTCTTCATTAGTCAAAGAGTCTCTAAAACATCTCCCTTTTAAAAACCATTAAACTCATAAGGAACGGACAAAACAAGCATTCCTTACATTTTTTATAGGCTTCTCTCGACTCGAATTAATTTGATTTCATTTTATTGTGACGCAGCTCAATAAATAAATCCCGAATAGAGAGAGATGGCGCCGAAGCAGCCGTCTGGCGCCAAAAAGGTCCCCACATTAATATATAAAAAAATTATCAATTTTAAAAATTTCGACGTTTTACGACGTTTTTCGATGGGTTATGACGGGTGATTATGGAAAAAAAACCTCGCAGTAGGCGACGAACTGCAAACGTAGGGCGTTGATTGAGTCATTTGCCATTTACCATCAAATATCTGACTAACGACAGATTAGCAGGTGGATTAATCCAAGACATGCCTCCGATGTTTGAATGCTTACTTGAAGCTTTTTTAGTGATCACCCTTTATTACGCACATTTTCAAAGGTAAACGACAATTAATATGAAACAATCGAGCAATAAAGACATTAATGTTACCACTAGCGGCCTTGCAAGTTGACCAAATAAACTTCCAGCAAATTTAGATACTAACGCACTACCTGGTAAACCAACAACGTAGATATGTCTATATCTATCTCTACATTCATTCATCCCATGGCAATTGACTAAATTATTACTTACGCACCCTCGCTTTATGGCCTTATACAAATGCATATGATTGTGAACGAATCTTCGATCTATGACCAGGTCCATTGAGACGAGTTTTAGGTCATATTTCACGGGGATGACGTTGGTCATTGCCTGTTCTTAGGAATGTCGTCTGGCGTCTGCCTAAAGCCATAAGACGCGCGCCAACGCATCCTATCTCTACTCCAATCGAGCCCCGTCATACATTTATTAATACAACTTATGAGGTGGGTCTTATTTTGGGCTCCATTCGAAACGTCTCGACGAATATTTTGGTTGCTTTAATCGTTCCAAAGTATAAAACCTTTTCAGCATGGGTTCCACATTACTCGGAAAAAGTTGATAAAATGGGCTCAATGCGTCGTAGTTAAAAATCGCGAGCTAAGTAGAGAATTGAAAAATCAAATATAAATGTAATTTAATGCAATCAAGGACTTAAACGAATCATGAAGCAAATCTCTGCGAGTATTGCCGAACAGGAATATGTGCATGACAGCCCACGTTAATGAAACAGTAAAAAGAATGAGCGACCTGATGAGAGTATGGCCAAAAATTGGGACATCAAGTATTTAAAGCGAGCTAAATAGAATCAGTAACATTGTTTGCAGCGACAACCTGGAATAGAGTCATAAACATCAGGAAATACCTATTAGAGGTGGTAAATAGGACTGGCGCTAAACCTTATCTTAGCATACCAAACAAGTCCAGCTGCAGCAGTGGTGACAATTGTTCATCCACCTCCGATGGATTTGCTCTGGGAAATACCAAGCTTTGTTCACTTATTGGAAACCATCATAAAAAAAAACTTCAAAACAAAATGAAAAATGTTACATTTAGTGCCCATTGGAGTAACAAGTTTTTTCTGTAATTTTGTCTGCACTATTATTTGAAGATAAACATGATATATCGTTCAAGTCTCACAATTCTGGCAACCCAATTCGTCTCTATATTAAAATGGGTTTGGCGTATTCTCCAGAGAGTTCGGCTTCATGCTGGGAATATATAGAGTATCCCAAAAAGATTGTGCCAAACGTAAGGAGGTTACAGGGGACATTGAGGTGAACGATTTTTGCATAGAAATGAATGGATAGAATCTCCTGGTCAAAAATGAATCGTTTTGGCTTCAGAATCATTTTTGTGCAGAAGACTTCAATAATCGGCTTAAGTAAATAAAATTAAAAAAAACAAAATAAACACTTTTTTGGCTCCTCTGTTTTATTAAGGACGCGTATTAAAACGTTCCTATGAAGATACAGAATAGAATGTGGTCCAATTTGACGATACACCGGCACATTTTGCCCGTATTGTGCAAGATCATCTAAACCCACGTTTTTATGGGAGATGGATCGGAAGGGGCGGAGCTATCAGGTGGCCAGCACGCGGTTCCGATTTAAGCCTGATGAATTTTTTCCTCCGGGGTTGGATCCAGTCGTTGGGGTATGAAACTCCTGTAGTTATCCAAGAGGAATTGTTGGGAAGAGTAATAGCAACCTCTCTTTTTGCGCAGCAAGATTCGCACATTTTACAACGGGTGAGTGATTCAATGATTCAAAGAATTGAAAAATTGGAGCCGTCATTTTGAAGTTTTATTATAATTTTGTTTGCGTTATCTTTAGTAAAAATGAATTAAATATCGAAGTCTTTGGGTGTCAACGAGCTGACATTATGTTTTTGAACAAAAACGAGTCTGGAGCCAAAACGGCCCATTTTCCGCAAAGGGTTTCTACGCAAAAATTTTTCGCCCCAATGTCCCTTATAACCTCCTTAAGTTTGGCACATCCTTTTTGGAACACCCTGAAGAAGAGTTGCTCTAAGATGATAGTCACATCCTCCTGTATCTTCTTGGTCCATAGCTCGTCTCTCTGCTCTGGGATAATAAAACATATGAGATAAGAAATAGCCGTGTCAAATCTCTTGTTACCACACAAGATGTGCCATAAAATCAACTAATTTTATCGATAATAGTAGTTGTGTTAATCAATGGTTTCCATTTAAAACACCCACCCTCTAGATACAATAAAAGCTGTCACGTTTAAAAACATGCTGTCTCAGAACGCATCATCCCAAATTAAATTCGAACCGACCCACTGTTCTAAGTAGATGGCAATCAAGATAGGAATGTTAGAAATGTTTAGAAAACATCGTGAAGCCACGTGTATCTTCTTCGACCGCACCTGGGAACGAAATCGTTGAAATTGATGTAAAATTAAACCACCGTGGTGTTTTTGGGTCCTTCTGGGAGTTTAGCACATTATTTGGTTACCTGGGCCATATATCACCTGCGGTTGGGCTCACCTTTGACTGTTTTACAAGATTTAATTATTTTTCGGCAGATTTGAATCCCAGATATGGTTCTTTCCTTTATGCGCCTTTGCTGTACATTGGAGGGGAATTCAGTTTAGATTATTTTATAATCATACAAGTTTTAAAAAAAATTGCTTTTAAGTACAGGGCCGTTCAGTCATCGTTATCAGTTACTTAAAACTATGCATAATCTTCCTTCCAGAGAATGTTTAATTTCTGATGATGGTAATATCAGTTCAAATAACATAAAAAAACTGAAAAAATAATTTAATTTTTCATGTAATCAACTTATTCAAGTCTAATATTCGGCAATAATATAGTAATGTCCAACCAAATATTATGAATAATTATGAAACTTCGCAGATCTGTAGCCATGAAGTTAAGCAGTCTCGAATTTCTCCTGTCATGAGCCCAGTGGAATTTCCGGTCAGATACACATTTTTATGTTAATTTTTGTTTGTGTTGGCCGATGGTCATGGGAAAAATATTATAAATATATAGCTTGAAAGAAAATTTCTGAATACACTCGTGTGATTCTCGTCTGCAGCTCGCGCGCAACAGTTTTCACTGATGCGTCAACAGTTACTTTCTTCGCTCGTTATGTAATAATTATTCACCCAACAAGCAAACAGTGGAACTCTTACCGCATGAGCCATGAGCGAGGGCGGCAATCAAGTGAGTGCGTTTCTCGAGAAAGTTCCGCGAGCTATGAGCACTGTCTTCAGGAAATTAAGTCGATGATGAAGGTTTCTAAATTATAAAACAATGCAGCCATGCGTGTTCTTCGGAAAGCTCCATGGCCATGAATATTTCCGTACCATTATTTACAATTGCGATTGGCATTTTATAAATTCTGAATATCGTCAAAATTGTGAACAAGATATCCCACTAAGTGCAATGAAGATTCACTAAATGAATGCCAAAATATCATTACATTTTCTGGTGCAGAATCACAGTAAATGGTCAGGATTGCCTCCTTATAAAACTATTTCCAAGAATTGTATAACGATATCATTCACAACATAGTAATGATAAAGCAAAGGGATAAACAGTCATTTGGGTTATCTTCATTAGTCTCTAGGAGCCAATATATCGTCCTGATAAAATTGACAGTTTCGAAGGAAATGGA
Organism: Euwallacea similis; assembly: GCF_039881205.1. Taxonomy (NCBI): domain Eukaryota; kingdom Metazoa; phylum Arthropoda; class Insecta; order Coleoptera; family Curculionidae; genus Euwallacea; species Euwallacea similis. Next base: position 4,347,173 of record NC_089619.1, read on the forward strand.
GAAACTGGCCAATACTCTATTCTGAGTTTGTCTGTAAATTATGTTGTTGGCAAACTTATCGGGTAATTGAAATGTTGGCCTTAACTTTTAACTTAACGACTAAGTTCTTGAGATGCTTCCTAGTTGGGAAACGCCCGTTGACGTGTGGAATTCTGCGACTTTCAGCATTAATGGAATAGATCATTAGGGATTGTTTTCTTCAGAGGATTATTGCCCAGAGTTTCGGATTCTTTAGCTTAATGTTGAAGTTAACAGAGGCAATAATTACACATACACACACACATTATGTACAATATATGGAGTGTCTTACGAATATAAAAAATCCATATAAACAAATACATGTCACCTGCACGTGATTCGTTCAACACGAGAGTATTGAACAGGACCGTAGCCAGCCCGATATTACACCGAAATTTTTTAAAACAAATTCTAAGGTAATGAGCACTAGAATTTAGCCGTATTTAGTGTATTTCAAAAATGACGACCTCCTGTTCATTAAATGGTTAAAAAGTTTAGTTTATATTCGATTATGCGCGCGCAATAAACACTCTCCATTCAAAATGGAACAAGTTCAACCCTGTGAAACGCCGTCGCACTTGTGGTGTATCGATCGTTCAGACGACAGAACCGACCAATCATCGGTGATTAAGCTAGCGATGACGCCTTTGGTTTGTTTACATCGTTTTTTTCATTCTTAAGACATATTATAGTACCAAAAAAATAGATTTCAGCAGCTTGGCTTGGTTTAGGTTTAGAGGAGGATTTATATTTAACTGACGAATGACATTAATCGAACTAAGATTTCCCATAACATCTTTGTTTAAAATGAATAAGCCCTAAAACTCATAATTTTTACATCCAAAATCGCCAAGAACATACACAAACACACACCACCCAAAACGATATATCATCCTGTTTCACCGGCCTTAAAACGGACCCAATAAATTATGACGAACATGGAAAATATGTTCGGAATTTCAGCTCAGACAGAACGGCATTAACATAATTTGCTAATTAATTTTAACCCTCTCGTTGGGCGACGAGTGTTAAAATAGAATTTTGAAAAACTGACCACTAGACCCCTTTTGAATATTTATTAAATGTAAGTTTATGTTAACAATAATCCTCTCCATGATAATAATTGTCGTATACATAATTTCTGTTTGCACGGGATGACAACATGTTTTATTCAAAAAGTTTCAACTCACAGTAATAAAATTATTTCTAGTTAGCTCTGCAGACGTGGGGGTGCATTTTAAAGCCAACACAAGAGCGCTCGACTTCTGCACTACATCATCAGGACTAATCTGTCGCCTTATTCAATAACCCACCACAATAAATATTTGTTATTCATATAGGTACCTGGTTACTATACTGCTTTGTTACATATTTATCACCATATCTTATTAGCATGTGTATAAGGGACACTGAATTAGTCAGCAAAGGTAGTCATATCTTGTCTTTACACCTGCTGGCTACAAAAATATTTAACAATGGAAAACATTAACATCTGGTTTAGTATGTGTACACTAGACTTAATGTAGTCCATAATCATCCTACTAGACTTGCGGTTGCTTCATTATTATCCCGACTAACATGGAGATGTTTTTGCCTATCTCCCAAATGAAGATTAAAACAATGGTTTTTCGTTTCGAACGAAACAATTATGAAGTATTACTCGGCATGTTTGTGATCATTTAAAACAATGCCTCCATTGCCTGTTAATCAATCATTAGACTAATAACAGTCCTATTAAAATTTTTACAGAGATACTTTGGGTAGAACAAGATCATTATCTCTCCTTGTAGTGCGAGGGCTCTCTAAATGTGTTCTCGCGATGACGGCTCTTGGCTAAGTAATTTCACAATATTAATCGATATTAAAATTTGGTCTTTTGCTTGCCAGTAGAATCATCCTTTCGACAGGCACTACGTTACTTAGGAACATCTTGTGCTTTCCTACTTATTGAGGGTTCAACTCGGAGAAAATGTATACCTTCTCCAGCACGTCATGGATCGTTGTCAAAGTAGCTTAAAAAAGCTAGGCCTGCTTCAGAAGATAATACCCATGATAGATTTACTTGAAACGACAAATGTTCTACAAGGTAATCTAGTCCATCATCCGCCCGCATTTGGGGAGGTATAGTGGCAGTTAAAAAGTACACGCACATGCTTTGGAGCGTTCAAAGGAAAGCCCTGATGCGAGCCCGCATGGTACCCCTAGAGACAATCCAGGTCTTGGCAGGAATTGCCTCCAATCGATCTCCTCCTGGAGGAACACACCACTCTTAGTACTCTCCCTTGGGCCACAGAGGCAGATAGGCGGGAGATCAGGCGAACGACCATCCAGGAGCAGGAAACACGATAGACACAAGTAATGGACAGGAGGTAGTAGACCAAACGATTGATCCCTGATCTAGAGCTATGGACGTGGTGCAAACTCAGACGCTCAGGGGACACGGTAGCTTCAAGACCCACCGAAGAGGGAAAACGGGTCCAGACTGTAAGAACTGTGGATACAGCAAAATATTGCATTTTCCAATACCCGTTATTCGAACTGCTGCGAAATGTGCTAAAAGAATACGTGGATCACCTAACTCCAATTTCCCTCATCAACGGAAAGGCAAAACAAAGCGGGACCATTGTAGCAATACCATTTTTGCGATGGTTGAGCAAAAAGGAGTGCGTACCACTCAAGGGAGAAAATGATCCCGGGTCTAGAAACAACTGATAGCCAAATTACCAAGCCCCTTGACACTGACGATTTATCCCCCAGCGACTGATCCGGGTCGTTGTAGACTGCAAGATAAAGGAAACCAGAGGTTTTAATGAGTAAGCGCTCCGGTGAATCCCACACTAGTCGGTCAGAACATCAGACTGGATGTCTTTACAAGATTTTCCTCAAGATAAAAAAAAGTATCCTACTTATTAAAGATCTGCCGAACCTACTTAAAATGTCAAGAAAATGCTGTTTAAAACAACAGGTCCAACAGAGTATCTTTTTCGATCGATTTTATTGCTTTTTTGAGTATTAATCTGCAAACATGAAGCCTTAAATTTATAGTACCCCCTACACTCTTAACCGCCACTCTCATACCTTTGCAAAGCCGAGAGTTGGAGCGACAGGGCCACAAGCAGTGGCTTGTCCATTTTCGGAGAGGTGCTTACTCTTTTTCTGGTTGAGGCGAGCCAAAACGACGATAAAATTAAATTTGTAACAATCTTGGTAGCGGGTAAGGCGGTGTAAAACATTTAATGGTATCAGTTTTTAACAATCCGTTTTAATATTTTATAAAGAGGGCCTATTAAATGGGAGTTATTTGGCATAAGGTGGGCCTGAAGCCCATGAAAAACATCTCGACATTTTGTTGATGAGGCTGTTAGTATTTAGAGGGACAGGGACAATAAGGAACAATAAGAAAAGGTAAAGTGATAAAATATTTATTTCTCGCGTTTTTTGCAGGCCCATCTTTAGCTGATGTATTATTTCCATTTTTACCAATTAAAATATTTTGATTTCGCATTAATGTTCACGGATTTAATATCTTCTACTCCTTGGAAATTCGACGTTTTTGCCTCCTGCATAGTATGTAGATGCCGGAATAATATCGGGAACATTCTCTAAAGCTAATGAACGTCAATTTATTACCAAAATATATAAAAAGACAAACTAACTCACTGATACTCAACCGTACCTTTGCCTTTCTATACTTCTTTGTATATCGATTGCTCATTTTCTCCCCTTCCCTTTCCTTTTCAGTTCCGGAAAGACACCCTAGTCCGTAAGGTGATTCCCCGCACTTGGCCATTTAGTAGCGGCGGTAGTAGTAACTTCGTTCGACAGTGTTTCATCCCTAGATGGCTCTGTCAGTTTGCCTGTCACTATCTTATTACTCACTTTAATACCGCAATGCAAAAAACTTATGAACTATTAAATTTCCGGTATATACATATTATGTTCCATGATGTGGACTTACGTCGTATACTCATGTCTGATGAAACCAATAAGTAGAAATACGTGTCATCGGGTTGCCCAAACATTCTTTTCTTTCTACTTAAACGTTAGGAAATTTTGTACAAACACAACCCTGTCTTAATAGGCCCTATCATCCACGCACATACTTCCTTGACACGGTATATTTTAGTAAAGATTATGATTTCTTACTGCACAATTACCAAAACGGTAAAAATAATTTGTTTTTAATATTCAATGTAATGTAAACTGTTATAAATCGTTGTAATTGGAAAAATGACCAACGTCCACCCTTCTGTTGTTTAAAATTTTTCATAAAATGCATTACATGTGTTTTTAAAGGGGCGCGATATCGTATAAAAACATTACTGCACAACTCCAAAAAGGCTCTTTGAATAAATTTCTCTGGATTTTTAGGAGATTCTATGGATAAATCAATTAAACTTAATTAACTTTTGTATTTTGGTGACGTGTATAAAACTTAAAAATAATGTTACAACTCTTGAAGATTCGACGATGTGAGACCTCCCAAGCCTTGTGACACACAACTCAACAAATTTTATTGAACACATACTCAATAAAGAAACAACACCCGAACTTCTTTTACAACGTCTTGGACTACTAAGAGTACCAGTTGTATTAGGTCCTTTCACTGAACCCGGTTTCACACCAAGCATGCATGAGAGGCAGGAAACATGAGACCTGCAGCAATGCTCCTTGGAGAAATATTCCAGAGCGACATTTGTTTGCCCTAAATTGATCTGCCTCATAGACCACCAACAAGTACAACCAAGTAGCACTTTTGAAAGTCTCATGGTGCAGGTCTCGTGCAATTCTGATGAGCAACCGAGTTAAGGCATTGGATACTTGATTTCGTCTGATGGCGTACCACGTTTCACAGGTGATCCGTCGGGTGGAACTCTGAGGTACTTCTAAAAAGATTCTTAATTGTCTTGAGTTCGTTAATCGTCTGTGAATTCCTGGGAATTTTGTCGAAAACTATAAATAGTGACATAGCCTGCCCATATATGCACACCTATATGGGGTTATTTGGCATTTTCGCTACCTGAAACCCTAGACTCGTAGCAAGTTGAGGGTTTGTGTTAGGTGGATAAGTTAAGATTTTATGCAATTCGTGCATATAGCTGTAACGTGCTTTGCTCCTCTTCAAAGTTCCACGCATTACACAAAACTATGCATTTTCTAATTAGTTACATAAATAGCTGTTGAACGAAACCAGAATTTAAACCGCTATTAACACTTGAACATGAAAAAACATGAGACTATCCATACAAAAATAAAACGATCTCCTGATACGGCACTTACAAGGGGGGAAAATTAAGGGAAAGTGTGTACACGTTCCCATAATCAAAACTCATAAACCGATAGCTTTGATCTCGAAACACACTTAGTACCCGCTGAGCTCGCTAAGCGGGGGTGGCAACGCCATGATATTTTACCCCCGGGAAAATATTGTCCCTTGAAAATAAATAATAGGTTTCAAGTGGCAATTTCATATTTCCATGTTTATGTGTTTTTCGCCCCTTGTGTGGTTTTCTTTTGAGATTTATTGAGCCATTTTAATGACGGTTATATCCACTTATGGTTTAATTCACGCCTCGCAATTAAGAAAAGTTACCCCAAAATTGCGCTGTTTAGCAACGAAATTAAACGAATTCAACTCTGCACCTTGGCAGGATCCATCAACTAGGGCTCCGAGTACTCCATTTACTGCGAAAGAGCAAAACCGATAAATTTCGGCAGTAAAGAATCATGTGTGATGTTGAAACGGACGAACTGAGTCGGTGGATAGAAGCAGAATAAGGTCCACCTCATGGGGTACTCTCCAGGGGGGCAAGTGCTTCGGTTTCTAATTAGTCTGATGGATTGCGGAGGCCCAAAATGTTTCGTGCAATATTCGGTTGAGGAACGATATTGTTGCTTGTTTAAATCATGCTTTTAAATTGGAATGTCCGTCCTCTTATACGGTAGAAAATATTGGGTAATAAATTCGGTATAAACGCTAACAGTTGTCGGAGTAACGCAGGGGCAGAACGAACCGGGAGGGGGTACCCAGTTTTATTCGTTTTGTATTCAGAAGGGACCCTGCCAGTACACCGAATTGGGCGTATAGGATCAAGGCTATAATCTTCGATAAACTAATAGGGTTAACATAATTTTGCATCTTAATCTCTTTATCAAACAGTTGTGAATGTAGAGCGTACTCCCTGATATGCCGCTCAAAGTTAAAAAATCGGAAGTGAATTATTTAGCACGGCTATGAGAAAAATGCTGACGTGATAATTTAATAAAATAAATTAATAAAACTCATTAAATTAATAAAAAACAATAAGAAAAATACCCATTTATGTAACCAATTAGGAAAGTCCTAGTTTTGTATAACTAGCGAGATTGCACACAGTTTAATTTCCTAATGTGATTCATACATGAAACTGCGCAATAACCCAAGAGTTCATTCGAAGGAGAAATGTTTGGATTTTTCGCGATGTCCATGTAAAGCCAATCCGACGGGGAGAGTCAGAAAGCAGTGACCTAGAAAATTCTAAATATGTAAATTTATACCAGTTGTCCTATGATTTAGGTCAGAAATGTCGATAAATCGCGACGAAACTAGGATGCTCCAAAGATCTTGGGGGTTACAAAAGTCTATTGCTTGGCAATAAAATCGATCCAATAGGGAAATTGTGAGAAGCTCCCAAAGCTTGAGAAATTTTTACACTTGCACAGTTCGTTTCTATTCCGAAAAGATCTGTTATTTGAAATGCTTCGACATTTTGCATAACGGTATCGGAAAGAGCATATTTGGGTTATCTTAAATGACGTCCATTTTTAAAATAAACTTTTTGCCAATGCAATGGTAGCAAATAAATTGGTCGGGGAATTGATGCCCCTATTCATTGGCCTCCTAGACTCCTAGATTTAAACCCCCTTGGTTTTACTGTCTGGGGACAAATGTATACTGTCCTCCAGTAGACACACTAAAAGATCTAAGACATCGTGTCCAACAGACTTTTTAACAATTATTTGGCCAATCGCGAACAGTGTTTTCTTTGAAAAAAAGACCGCAAACATGTATGCAGGCCAGCGGTGGGGACTTTGAGAATGTGCCGAGTAATAAAACATAAAAGTATCCACCGATTTGTTTAATCTCAATTTTCTCAAAAACTGTTGGAGATTTCAACTTTCAATAAGAGTATCTTTTTATATAATAATCTTCAAATTTAATATTTTTCCTATAAAGTCGTCATTAAGGTTAAATACAAAAAAATTTAAGCACTTTTTAAGTACTACTCCCCCGTATTACCCGCCTTGGAAAAATGTGGTAATTTCTTTATAAAGATTCAGAAAAAGTAGAAAAAGTTATGATGAAATACAAAGTTTCATTAATTTATTTGGAAATATTTCGAAAGTACCAATAGAAAACCATCCTCAGGAACCAACCTTTCATATTGTACATCGAAAATGCCTTTCGACATATATTTATATGAAGTTTTCGGCATATTTTAGAGCCTAGAATACGTGGTTGAATTTATGGCACTATGATCAGAGGCACCTTTTATAATAAAAGTAGTCAAGGAAAAAGTGGTATTTGGGCAAATGGAACTGGCGAAATTTAAAAATTATACTCTATTCAGTGGTATTACTAGATTTTACTTCCTCATTTCGCAGTCTACTCATTCTGTTCCTACGATGGAGCCATATGTTAACAATATCAACTATAGAGAGTGACCAGAAATAAACAGAATATATTAAGTGATGTGTTAATAAGTATTTTCTTTTATTATTTGATTGAATAAATGTAAGAAAATGATCCTTCTTCCCTACAATTTAAACAATTTTTGCAAATTGATATTTCGCATTTCATCGGTTTTCTTGAAATTTATAGATGTATTCAGCCCTAAAAGTCAATTAATTGTTAAAAAAATGATTCACAATTCAAGATTAGACTCACATGCCTCGTAAGCACTGACCATAATCTTTTATCGCCTTTTTAGTCCCCAAGATTATTATACCTACTACAAAAGAGGGAGCTCATAAATTTCAGAAATAAATAGCCCGTGTTTGTTTTAAATTATTCAAATTTCGGTACCCAACTGGTTTTTGGGTATTAAAAAGCGTTTCACCTTTATGGTATTTTAATAAAGAATAAATTTATCATAACTTTAAGATGTTATTATAATTCCGAGCCTGTATCATAAATAATAGTCGAGGTTTTAATTGAGGAAATATTGTTCGATATTTGAATATTAAGTTAGAAATCTTCCCAACTTGCAAACGATAGCATTGATCCGACATGCGATTTAGATTTTAGTAAACATTTGGTTTGAACAATTAATCATGAATTTATGTATTCAGTAAGATTTGCCACGCATTTTGATCTGATCATCGAGGGTCGCTTATTTAAATAGATGGACCCCAAGGAACCTCACACTCGGTAAGTTAACTTAATTTTAGGTGAGGCCGCCCGTCCCGAGGGAGCATCGGTTCCTGATCTTGATCTCGAAAGCGAAAAGAAGCGACTACAACGTCGCCATGATCTTCCGACCCAAGATCCAGAAAGACTGAATGGAGCGAAGAGTTGCCAGCATTTTGCTTTTTGATCGTAATACGTCGGCACACTCACTTCATATATAAGATGTAAAATAGTGAGGTCACTTTCACTGATGTCACCACTACGTGACCATATTACCAAAAAAAGCAGACAGGACTGTAAGAACTAATGGTACGTCCACTTCTCCTAGGTCGTTGCTTTGAGAGTTGTTGATAGGTCCATAGTAGAGGAAACACTGAAGTGACGGCCCGCATCACCAAAGTATACATGATCAACATGCATACCATAAGGAGAAGTCGACGGAAATGGCTTTCCATTCAGTGGTGCACAAAATAGAAAAGACTTATTCAGACATAGAGGTAATGCTTTCACTCATTTGCAATCTCTTCGTGGTCCAGGGCATCCGGCCCTCACTGGCGGAAAGTTTGCAATAACAGGTTTATAAGGCTCTCTTTTGAGCACACTTCAGTGGTAGCATTAAACAATATTACATAAAATTTATTTCACAAAACCAATTTTGGGAATAGTAATTGTTGAATAAATTGTCATTACATCCGCATAACGTTTTATGTCCAATTTCGTTTAATTTATTAATAATTTAGCATTTGAGCCTAAATTAAAACATCTACGAGATACTTTCATCACTTGTTAAAAGAAATTTATGTTCGGAAGTTAATATTCAGTAATTGTCAGTTCCACAATAAACACATATGCCTGTTTATTCTACTAGGATCATAATGAATCAGTTTATGGTAGCAAAACAGTACCATAAAGAGCGGTTTATAACACAATGGGACATAAAATGATGAATTTAATGAGAGACATAAATTGACCTTTGTGTTTACGTTTTACAAAAATTATTAGTTATTAGCATACTGATGCATTTCAATGGCGGCATACAAAATTAAATTAGTGTGAACTGATATACTATGGAGGCATAGTATGGCACTGACCAGTCAGTATGCCTGAACCAGGTAGTGCAGCAGGGTTCACGCGAAACCCGGAAACACGTCCAGTAATTATTGTTATTAGTTTATAGTTTACAATATTCTTCAAGTTCATTATCTTGATTATAAATTTATATTATTCTTGATGACCACATGCATACTATAAAACTATTCTAGAGAGTGAAACTGTGTAGAGTGTATTTCTATATCAGAAGTTGTGTTTAAATTACCCCTATGGCATTCTCTTGAAACATCCCTTTATCAACTACCGGAGCACCCTGCAAGTTGATGTCAATAAGCGGAATATTTCGGGAAGTTCGCGGATTCAAGCGAGACCCAACCTGGAAGGATGAGAGGAAGGACATGAAATAGTCGATCAGGTTGATAACAATGGAAGTGCCACTGTTGGGGATTTACAAGGGATGCACATTTCGTCTATCTGCAAGATGTCGGGAGTAGCCATAGTCGGAATCTCCATGTTGCGGATCTTCGTCGTGAGGAGAAGGTCTTGAAAGAAATCGTGAGGATATCATCTAATTAAAGCGACGGGTAAGTGAACAGCGACGAGTGAGTACTGGTATAATAATGAAAGGTGCACCAAACAAAGCGACGTCGAAACTGTTGCCTTAGTGACAGAAAATGTTATCATCACTCATTGGAGAACACTTTGTAAAGGCTCGATGGTGGTGACACATGCTTTAACCGTATGCGAAAGAACAGTGGGATGCGGAGAAAGTTTTTTTTAAGTTTCAGCAGTTCATCACCAGCCAAGTTGCTTCATATTGCTGATTATTTTGCAAGTGTAAAACTGCAGTGCAGGGATGATTTTTGCAAAAGCAAGTGAAAGTATGATTTTCAAATATCGCGTTTAAAGGTCGAAAACTATGTTTACATTTCTCATAATCTCATATGAGCATCAAACCTTGAAAACATCAGAATTCCGTGATAGTGAGACGTCACCCAACAGTTAAGGTGTTCACTTTCTCCCTAAAGGTCTAAAAGCAACAGGTGTACCATTGTTCTGCGATTAATTAAGCAACGCGTGGGTGCGCCGCAACTGCCAGAGACATTTGAATATCTTCATCTGTTCCGTAACGGCTACCATTTTTTAAATTTGTTGAAACGGGCCTTATCGGCGATGCGGCTTCACTTGTTACCCCTAATGGCTTAAATTAGACCTTCGATTGATATCTTTTTACACGGGTTAGCCTTAAGGCGACCGCAATGAATTCAACATTGTTACAGAGTAGAATTTTGCCCTGACAGGAAGGCAAACAGGCTCGAGTAGACACGATTATAGATTAGAATAAACCTATTCAAATCAAAATGTAATTATTAGTTGATATACAGAGCGTCTCAAAAAGATTGTGTCAAACTTAAGGAACTTACAGGGGACATTGGGGTGCACAATTTTTCCGTAGAAACCCCTAGTGGAAAATGCGTCGTTTTGGCTTCAGAGACAGTTTTGTTGAAAAGCGTAATGTTAGATGGTTCGCACCAAGAGACTTCGCAATTTAATTCGTTTTTATTAAAGGTAACGCAAAAAATATATAATAAATGTTCACAATGACCACCCCCAACCTGATGACATAAATTTCTTCTTTGAATCATTGAAACGCGCACCCGTTGTAAGATGTGAAGATCTTACTGCACGGAAAGAGAGGCTACCATCACCATTCCCAACAGTTCCTCTTGGGTGGCTACGAACGTTTTACACAGCAACGACTTGATGTAACCCCAGAGTAAAAAATCCAATGGGTTTAAATTGGGACTTCGCGCTGGCCATCGGATAGGTCCGCTTCTTCCGATCCATTGTCCATAAAAAGTTGGTTTAAGTGATCCTGTACAGTACTGGCAAAATGTGCAGGTGTAGCGTTATGTTGAAACCACATTCTATTCTATACCTCCATAGGAACGTTTTAATAAACAATCTTAATAAGACAGAACAAATTGTTTATTTACGGCCGTTACATACTTATTATTTCGATTTATTAAAAAACTCAACTGCAACAGTAGTGAATACAAAGCATTTTCCACTGTAGAAATAAATTACAGTAACAAAGGCCTTTGGCAAATTGATAATATTAGAAATTTAGCAAATGTGAAATTTTCATGAACATGTGCTAAATAAATTTTTGACTGATTGAAATATTGGGGTAAGTTGCGATTTATCATCAATTCGCTTGTCGAATTTTACCACTGACATGCTCCGCTCACTATTTATGCAGAGAAAAAGGAAGTTAGAATATATAAGCGAAATCTGATTTCAGTAGCTAGCAGATCTGAAATTCACAAGTATACACTACTCTTAGTATTATCTTTTTAAGAGTCGTCCATTTTACTTCTTAAAGCAATTTGTTCTTGCGTTTGGAGCTTTTGTGCGGCTTTGCATGAAAAATAACAAGGTTAACCGCAATGCTTAGTTCTTCCTTTTTCGCATCCAAAATTTTGCCCCCTATCGAATTCTCAAAACAGCCAATGGTGTGGAATACTCCATCAGCAATAAGTATTTCTATGTCTATCTGAGGTTATTTAATTTAAAACCTATATCAATATTTTCATTACACATAAGTTTTACGACAATTTCTCTTTCAGCAACAAAGACCACTCTAAAACGGCCCTCCGGAATAGTCGTGAAGTAAAATATACTGAAGATAAACGTCTAATAAATTTCTTGATTCCATTCATGACTTTCAACCTGGCCGTATAACGCGAAATTCATATGCGACTAATTCAATTTTTTATTTTACAGCTCTTCGGCTCTCGAATCAACAATTTAAATGTCGCCATTCGTTGTGGTCATTTACAAGTTTTATGTTATAAATGTCAATAATTTTGTTTACATCTGGTGGACACCTTTATTATTGAAATTATGGATAATTTTGCAGATGGCAAATCGAATAAAAATGAAATGACTATTCGGTGAAAACGACAATAAAATAAGATGTGTTATTAAATAACATCAATTAGCCACTTATTTGTTATGCAAAATTATATTGAATCTTAAATCAACCAAGTTACTATTCATATTGAGTACATATTGAATTTCACCTGTCACGTTGTCAATCAATTCCGAGACCACCCAGATGAAGATCCACTTCGTTTTCTCCTTCAACTAAGAACCTCAAAAACAATAACTCATTTAAAATTTCGTATTGTTCGATGATGCCTTAGTTCTTCGATAAGTTTTTTTTTTTGTGGAATTTATAACTCTCTGGTGACTTATACAGATGGGTTAGTTCAGGTGATATCCGATCATTCAGGTTACTAGAGTAGTACTTTGTCTGCGTGCATCCTAAATTAATCATTGTGACATTTCGCTACAAGCGAACAGTAAAGTGAAAATGCTATTGTCAAAGCATCTGTTGTGAACCGCACGTGTGCCGTAGAGAGTTTGACAACACATAAAACAAATTGGCATGTGTCAGTGTCAAATATTTTGTGGCTAATGTCAAATTATCCCCACTGACGTTTATTCGCGATCTATTTGAAAGATTTTTCTATTTATCGGCCTCAGTCAAAATTGGCTATAAAAAAGCGACCTTTGAAGTTTAAACCGATTTTTAAATTTTCGTTCAAGTTTTGTTAAAGGACTATACTGACTATTTTACTAGAATAACGCGACTGTTATGATTTTTTAAAATTTTCCATACCTACTTTCATCTCACTTGTGATACTTACTTACTTATCTATCGACAAAAATTTTTTTTTGGTCCTCTCTCAGGGGCATATCATCTCCTGGCAATTCACAGAATCATATTGATCACTCATTTCGAACATTTTAGTTTATGTATCCAATATAGCAACATTTGAAACCGCAGTATTTTTTGATAAGTAGGTCAAAATCAGTATTACTTGTAGGAATAGAATATTTGACTGTTATCTGCCTCCTGTTAACAGGCCAATTTTCATAGAAACTTCGTTAAAATAGTGTCTAAATATTGATCAAATTCTTGGTTTCTAGCTTGATATTCAAATTTAATTTTTAATTAATTTAATTTTAATTTTAATTAAACACTTTAATAGTTTGGACCTTAAAGAATGTATTCATTTGCGCTTACTTAAAATTCAATAAGTAACAATAAGAACTAAGAGTGCGCTTTACAATTACAACCCTCATACTGTTCAGATTGAGAGGAAAAATAGAACAGAAAATTAACTAGCTTTAATAGTATTTTTATAATTTACAAATTTTTCAAAGTCTATGTGCAAATAGCTGCTGTTTCTTCATTAAAAACTATTTTCTTATTTATATATACACATAAAAATTCTAATTTATTACTTAAAAAAAGTTTTAATTGTTTTATTTAATTTAAATAATAACACATTTTATTTGTGGAAATATACAGGGTGTTTGATAGAGCGAGAAAAATTTTCATTTGGAGATAGATGAGATCATTTTGAATTTGTATGACCATATTTATTCTCATACAAAGTTTCATCATTTTTGAAATATTGGCTAAGGGGGGAGAGTAGGGAGGGCAGAGTAAAGGGGTCAGGTAAATGCACTAGAAATGGAGGGTTTCATTTTGAAAACAAAATCATTAATAGTGGCATTGTTTAAGTTAAAACTAGCACTATAAGTTTCAAAATGATTAACACTTATTTAAATTTGATGTCCCCCAGCTTGAAAAGTGTTGATTGAATTTAACTTGCAGTGGCCAAAAGCATCATGGCCAGCACGCATCCACTTCAGTGGCAGATCTCGTGCCGTCATATAGCGAGTGAGATCTACAAATTTTGATATACTAAGCACCTTTAGTATAATACAACGTTTTACGAACACCCGTAAAGTTTCCGATTGGTATGCCAGACATATCAAAAAAGGAAGTGAGCTTTTATGTTACAGTATAATTGCGAACAAGTTTTTTATCGGTGTTTTAAAAATATAAAATAGTTGTCTCTTTTATTTATTAGATCAGATTAATTCCACAAAATGTCCGTTTAATTTCTGACCTACCTAATCTTTTTACATAATAACTATGTGTGTAATATATTCTACTCATTTACGTCACAAATCGTGTAGGTGATCTGAGGTGAGGTCTTAAGGACTTAAGAAGAAAATAAAAGAATTGAGGCTAGAAAATACCAAGGAGTACTGTAAGGTCACAGAAGGCAAATGTTTAAATGAAATTAGAGAACAGTCGTGGAGGCGAGTTCAATTTTTCAAACGATAGGTCCCTAATTAGAACCCGGTTAAAACCTCAGTTGATAACAACTTTACAGTGTAAGGTACTGCAACGTTCGAATTATCGGTCGCAAATCAGCACAGTACAACGCAGGGTGAACAGATCTATCCGAACAGTAAGACATAAATAATAATAGCCATCCGCGTTATATTTATCTCATGTCTTTCAAGTTCACTGCAATGCATCGATTTTTCCAAATGATAAGCAACAGGCCCTGTCATTTTTCTCACAAAAAATGTTTGAAAATTTCCAGGACATCTTTTATATTATACAAGGGCACATTAGAAGTTCCCGATTGCCAATAATTTTCGTTATTTCACCTTTATCTCTGGCGGTTTTTGAGATATTTGCCTTAAGATACGAAGGCGCGCTTCATGCAAAGTGCCGCAGCGCTTTGTAGCGCATGTAATTACGCTGGAGAAAGTCTTCAAACAGGCCCCCTGTAAGTTTGACGTTCAATTCCAGTGAGAACTTAAATAATCACGAACGATTCCGTGCGAATACCGAAGCCGGGTTAATAGATTCACGGCGTAACGTAAGGTCAGCGTAACGTAAACAAGTTGTAAGGCGCACAAGTTTTAACATTGCGTTTTGTTTTACTCCGTAACACGTCGTTTGGTAAGTCCCGGGTCTAACTAAGAAAAACCATTTTTTTTTTTAGAAATTCGACTTTATTGATCAACACAGTCTGCGTCAAAAGTGATACTCGAAAGAAGAGTGATAATCGAAAGAAATCCTTTTTTATCTCGGCCGAACAGCGCTCTGAATCGTCGACGCGTTGATGTTTTTTGTCCGGCGTGAGCAAACGCGGCACTCGCTTCGAAAGCAACTTACGAATGATCGAATTTTCGTGTGAAATTGTAGAGACACATCCTTCTGATATCTTTAAAGTGGCAGTTATCTCACGCAACTTCACTTTATGGTTTTTTTATGTTTTCCGGACTAACTGTCGATTTTAGGGGACCAGAGCGTTTGACACCATCGGTGATTGTACGGCCGCGTTGAAATTCAGCATGCCAGTCAATAATAGTTGATATTTACCTGGTGCGGTCTCCAGAACTCCTATCACGCCCCTGTTCAGCTTCAACAGTATTTTTCCCCATAAAAAAGAATGTTTAATCAACACACGAAAGTCTTTTTTGATCACTAAAATCACCAACCGTAAACTAATTGTCAAAACGTCATGAAATGTTGACATACATCAAACGGGTCTGTCAACAGTGTTGCCATATTTGTGTCACACCGGAGACTTATTGAATGACGTGTATTTGTTTCTCATAATAAATAAGCAATAAATAAAATAAATACCATTGGGGTTGCAGAATATCATTTCTCCTCGTCGGTCTAGCAATTATCGTTTGCCAAACCGATATTAAGCAGTTTTACGAGCTGAGGAAATATAAATTCGAGACAAGCAATTAAGGAAAAACCAACAAAGGAGGAGCGTAAGGAAGGGATAAATAACGCGAGGCGGTCGTAATTACAATAATCTAATAAGTATCCTGGGTGATTAGGGGGCTTCCACACGCCCACTCGCCGCCCCACGATAAACTGCCCATAAATAATACGCGGAATTCAGACAACTCGATCCTCATTATGCGAGGCCCGTCTAGGCTCATAAATTCATTATGTGACAGGAACTGGTGGTGTTTCACTCATTCCTTTTTCGACAACTTTCGGAATAATCTTAGCAATAAAATCGTACTGAAAATCTTTCTGTTCAGAAAATGCATCTACATTCTGCCTAAGAATTAAGCGTGTCTCGTTAGCATTAAAATCTTTATGTTTCATCTATTCGTCTTCCTTTGGATCAGGCTGAGAAGATTTTCTGATTGTCACGATACACCACGCCCCAAAGGCCAACGAATAAAAATATGAAAGTCAAATTTCCAAAGGCAATAGATTAGGACAAGGATCATGTCACCAACATGAGATTTGGTATTACACGTTTGCATGTTTTTCAAGGTTCTCTAAAAAGCTGTTCAAATACATTTATCCGTTTAAATCTATGTATTATAATGTATTCATATCCAAGAGAATCCCGAATGAATCAACGTCTTGGGTGTCACATTCAATACAAGGCGGTCCTGGTATCCGGGGGAAACGTGGAGGCTTGGCAACTGCGCCTACATCATCAGAGTTTAGGCATAATTAGACTCGGGTTGATACTTCGTAAGACACTAAGCCACTTCCAAATTTAATACAATCCTCGTGCAAACGACTTAACATTACTTTTAAAAAGTATATTTCATAAAAGCACCATATCCTTCTCAGCGACTAAGTATAATAATTTACACTCTCATTATAGTCCTGTCACTGAATCTAAAGAGAAAATAAACAAGTGCCCGAAATAAAAAGAGGATGTAGGAAACGCAGATTTATTTACTGGGTCTCATAGGGCGTGAAAAATCGCTTTCAAAGACAAAAATAAATTCGGTAAATACTCGTTATATAACAAAGCCTGTCAGATCGAGTTAAATATTCGTAAAATATGTGAAACTTATGGCGGAAATCCCAGTTTTAAATAATGCATCTTTTCGAAAATCGAATTAGAAAATTCTGAAGCCGAATCGATTTAGAATTTTCCTACTAGTTATACTTCCTTTACTTCCGGGGACAGACAGGTAAATAAAGTGTTACAAATCATTTTTTTTCCGCCGCGATTGGCATAGAAAGTGGCAATTTACTGTTTCATGCCGGGACTAAATTATTATTTTAAAATCCAGCCAGTAACTTTTTTCTACCTTATCTGTGCTTTTGATACTCGTACTTTCCAGAATCTTTTTACTCAAAGAAATTTCGTTTCCAGCAGGATCTCCTCTGCACCCTGCCCCTCGTTGTCTTTATTCGTAGCACACATTCACAGCATATTTTCACCACTTTCCATGGTGCAAGGAAAAATTTCAAACTCGAATCAAACGAATCTGTGTTTTGCTCGGCGAAAATGCAAATTTGCTGTCTAAAGTCCATTTATAGCAAACCATTGATGGCTCAGTTCTACCCTGCAGTTTCCATGCAAATATAGAGTTTCGCGGCACTTTTTGAGCCATGTATTCTCTAAATAAAAAATAAAGAAAAAAGTTAATGTAAGTATGTATCAGATCTCCATCCGTAGCGGAGTTAAAGAGTGTTAAAAGTTAAGAAAGAAAATAGGTTTTTATTTTATTGCGCTTGAGCTACTGTGAGTAGAACTTTAAAATTTTATATGCGTATTTGGTAATAGGTGCTGCTTAATACGAAACTATAATAGAAGGTCTCCAACTACTATACAGGATGGTGTATTTTCTGAAATCTTGGTCCATAAAATCCTTTAGAAAAATTTACTGGTACGCCACTGGTAAATTTTGATATTTTTCTTAAGTTCTTCAATCTATTACCTAAATCGCATCTCTCTTGACTTTTGGCCAAATTCGATTTAGTTCCTTCATAAATTAATTTATTTAGAAATTCAATCAAATCTATAGATCCCTACTAATTTTTTCTTAACTTTTATGACAGAGATCAGATACGTGCTTATATGAACTTTTTTTTTAATTTTACACTAGAAAATACACGGCTCAAATAGTGCCATGCAATTTTGAAACACCCTGCATACAACCCCTCCCAACAAGATCTTCCGGGAAAAGTTTCGTACAATATATATACCATACATATGTACCTATGTGTGAAGATGGAACATTTTCTTATACAGGATGTTCTAAAAGGCTTTTGACAAACCTTGAATAATTATAGCTAAGATGAAGTTGTACATTCTTGGTAAACCAACATAGAGATCAAACTTTCGCCCTCGGTTTTGATATTTATACATATAGGGCAGAGACTGGAACACACACTTAATTGTAAATATGCGATCGAGACCAGAAATGTCTTGGTCTCGGTCTCACGAAGCCTGCTCCTGCTAAAATCAAAAGTCCAGGTTATTGTTTTTTGTTCCCTTATTATTTCCCTTTATATAATGTGCTTTTTCAAAAAAATTGTGAAATCTAAACATATTTTTCAATATCGTATTTTCAACTAACTAATGAAACGCATTGTTTGTGTATTTTCACAGCTACTCATGGATATTTTATAATTTAAAAATTCAACTGTTGAAAAAAACTATGTAGCTTTCAGGGCATATAAAACTGGATGAGTCTGTAAAATAATGAGTGGCCCGTTTATAATGTTTTATAGTCTGCGGCAGTAAATTTGTTAGTTTGTGCGCCAATTAACCCTTGTCATTTGTCAGTGTTTTAAAAATAAATTACAGTATTAACTAATAACTTATTTGCCGTAATCATGAGATCATTCGGAGAGCCGAATCCACCAGTTAAACACGAAACAAGATAAAAGCAACTGCGAATCCTCGGTCTTCGGTTTACTTCCCCAACATTTCGTGTTCCCTAAATATGTCAACAAAAACTTAATCTATCTAATCCCCCCTTGTCGTGTTGCCATACGCACCCTAGCGGGGGATATCGATTGCCCCGCCCCCTGCTGGGAATCGCCATTTCCATGGAAACCGCGACGTGGGGACAAACAACGGCGCACCGTCGAGCGACGGCAAGACGTCGCGGAACGTCGTCCGGATCGCCGTTTGGAATCTGGAAATCTGCGGGTGTTGAATGATGTCATTATAGATGACATTATGCATTTAAATCTTAAAATTGGGCGGATTGAAGACGTCCGGCAACAGCGCAAACTTCTTTCAGGATTAAATCGCCTGGAGATGGAGCTGCTTCGAAAATAATCGACAAATGAGTTCACCCTGTCATCTATCATCCATATTTCCTTTGACTATTTTGAAGTTTTGTAGTGTCAATCTATCTAATTTACGAATATTGCGGCCCGAGTAAATAAAAAATCAAGAACATGTTTCTTGCATTGTATTGAGGGAAAATTGGATTCAATAATTACTAGGGTAGTTATTGTTAGCTTATGCATTAAAACCAAATTCAGCAATGAGTTCACAGTCAATAACTCGTGTGTGGATGTCTATCGATGCCCATATCTCCTATAGCTTTGTTGTCTTGTATCTACCGGTTCAATGGGCTGCACGTTCATGTTGCTGTGTAGTAATATTTTTAATTTCGCTTAATATGAAAAGTGAAAAAATGTGAAATCACGCACACATACTCAAAATTGACTTATTCGCCCAGGTGCAACCCAGTTTAGAATGGACTTACCAATCATGTATTTCCTCGATGTATTAACTCACGAATTTTGAGCGACATGAAAAATAAAGGAAGTTTCAATAAACATGTAAATATTTACCATGTGATTCAAACATCACAAACGTACTAGCTATAAAGTTGGATTTCAATCAAAATGGCATCAAGAATTTTGAAAAAAGCACTATTTGTCACACACACACACGCACCGGCAGACGGGACCTCGAGGAACAATTCAGAAAGTGATACTAATGACCATATAGAGTACTCCATAAGTTTTGAAATATTAATAGGAAATGGTTAAAATATTGAAAACGTATTTTTAGTTTGTTTATAGCGTTAAAAAGTACTTGAGATAATTTTTTTTCTAAAGAACAAAAACACAAATTTGGAAACATGTACAAAATAGAGATTTGCTACGTTGCTGGATGATAAAGACTTTATTAGCAAAGTGTCTCTGATTGAGGTATCTTCAATATTTTACAATCATGCCTAGCAAAATCATTAACTTTTGATTTGAAAAGTGAAATAGTTGATGCTTATAAATGAAGTGAAAAAATGATAAATATTGCTAATTGCTTCAACATGTATTGGGGAGCAGTGTCAAAAATAATAAAATGATACAAAGAAAGAGGTACAATAAAACTTGTGTTAAAATCTGGTAACTGCGTAAAACTTCGGTAAAAAATCGTTTAACAAAACGCATTTTAGCAAAAAATTCAAGGAAAACGGTGAAACAAATTCATGACGAACTTGCAAATGCGGAGATAATAAATGACATTTTTACTAAAACTGTTAGGGGTAGATTAGTAGAGATCGGTTTACTCGAACGGCGCCCTGTGAAAAAACCTTTAATTTCTTCAAAAAATCGCAAGAAGCGAATCAAATTTGCAAACCAACATTTATCGTGGGCAAGTCAAAAACGGAACACCACATTGTTCAATGATGAGAACAAATGTCTACTTTTTGGCACTGATAGTGTTAAGCTTGTAAGGCGTGCTGTAGCAAAGAGATTTGTTCCTAAGCATTAACTACGTGCAGTTAAGCATGGTGACGGTGAGATTATGGTGTGGAGATGTTTTTCAAGATCAGGTCTAGGATTGTGCGATTTACAACTGTAAAAGATCCATATGTATATACGGACATACTATCCAACCAATCAATATGTTATTCTTTGTGGAGGAAAATACTTGTGAATATTTCAATAAGACAATGATCCTAAACATAGGACTCGAACCATTAAAGGGTGGTTTGAAGAACATACCGTTAACGTGATGGAATGACCAGCGCGACCACCCGATCTTAACTCTATTGAGAACTTATGGAATGATATTTATGGGAAGATCAGGTCTCATCACATCACAAATAAAGGCAATTTGTTTGGAGTGGGAAAAATTATCGGCGGAAAAACGTGCAAAATACATTGATTCCATGACAAATCGGTATAAACTTACATCAAAAAACAAAGGATTTTCTATAAAATATTAAGACAAATGACTTGTTTCCAAATTTATGTGGTTGTAATTTATGACTTATTTAGCTAATACATCTATTACTTCTCTACTATGTATATGGTTTCAACGCAATTATTCTTGAAAGATGACACGTTTAATTTAATGTTTATTGAAAATTTGAAACGCCAATCAAAAATTAATTAAACCCATAACTCACGTTTTTGTATATTTCTCTTATATGTTTCTAAGCTTTTGCGGAGTACTGTAGCTATTTAACATTTACATTGTTATTCTTTCTCATCAACACGGAAGAACAAGTTGATGTAACTTATATGTACATAAATATGTCTATAGGTTTCCAATTTCTAACCATTTCCCCATCTTAAGTCGCTGGTTCTCAATATCCTCAGACGCATCTCTATCTTGTCGACATACCATTGAAGTCACAAAGGTTTAAATTTTGAATGTGGAGGTAAACTAAGGATCGTGGCTCTTAGAGTCCATTTATCAAACTCATCAGAAAATTGTTGAAATTACGAACGTTGAAATTGAAACGCAACATCACTAATCAAAATATTGTCATAAAGGCTGGTCCCCATCTTAGGGATTTCACTTGCAGAGGACAGTAATTACAAGCGGAAGAAGCGATCTCTTTGTGTGCGTCTGGTAGTGACAGACGCCGGGCGTTGGCGTCCCCGGGAAATACACAATCGCGTTTATAGATTTCGGAAGGAAATGCGGAGAGATGAGAACGGGCGCGCGGTGTTGGATTTATCACCCTTTGATATGTTACGCCTCATAATATTTCAGTCAAGGGGGCCCGTCAAATAGCAGAAGGGATGTTACACATTACAGTCTTTTTCCTACGATGGTGGAGCAAATGCATTGCGAGCTGAAAGTAGCCTTTCATAGCACGTATGAGGTAGACATTTTTACCTCAAGCAAAGCAACCTTTCACATCATGTCAAGCCGTGACCGTGGCCAGGAAGAATATTGCAGAGGAAATTGGTATATTATGGCACACTATAATAGACTGGCATCCTACCAGGGTTTCGAATTAAGTAGAATGTGAAGAACCTCTTGAGATTGAAACTACATCAAAATTAGAAGCTCTTAATATTTTACCATTGTGTTTACCAGATATGTAAAGATAAATCCGATACAGAGAATACACGTTTATTGTACAAAAATTATAAAAAATATTTTATTCGAAGCATTGCTCATCGTTAGCTGCACATTTTTCTACCTCTCTGACAATTTGTGGATGCCCCGACAAAAAAACGTTTGAAGTAAACCACTCTCAGAGCCATTTTCATACATTTTTGTAAGAAGTGAAATGCTGCTCAGCAAGTGCATATCCCATCGATGCGAATAAGTAATAATCAGACGGAGCCAAGTCTGGTGAGTAAGCCGGATGCGCAAGTATTTCCCAAATAAACGTTTTCTCGATCACTTTGGCTGTATGCGATGGTGCATTATCATGAAGCAAAATCACTTTGTGTTGCCTTTGTTGATATTCTGGTCGTTTTTCACACAAAGCTTGATTCAATTTGATGATTTGTCGGTAGCGTTCAATAATAAGGTTTTAGCAGTTCACAATAGATTACATCCTTCTGATCTCACCAAACCCGGAGCATCTTCTTCCGTCTATAGCAATTTGACTTTGCAGTTGATGTCGTTGGTTCGCCCAAGGTAATCTGTGATCTTTTACGCTTAGGATTTTCAAAATATATCCACTTCTCATCGCCAGTCACAATTCGACGGAGAAATGACTTTTTTTGTACGTGGCGAGCAGCATTTCACAAGTGGTTTTTTGGTTTTCCTGCTGTCTTTCTTTCAGTTCATGTGGAACCAATTTTCCCATCTTCTCGATCTTTCCCATGAGTTTCAAAAGCATTGAGCTTCTCGTGTCACATTTAAATGATCTACAAGTTGTTACGTTTGAACGACATCCTCATCTACCAATGCTTGCTGTTTTCAAACTTTTTCGGTGGTCTTCCACGTCCTTCGTTTCTCACGTCAAAATCGTCACTTTTGAATTTTTTAAACCATTCAAAGCACTGTGATTTACCAAGAATATGCTCACGGTATGTTATTCGGCTATACAGAAAGATTTTGCACCATTAATAAACATGAATATAATGACAAATTGATATGAGTTTAACGATTTTCTGATGGTTTTTCCAGTGGGATGGGTGATTATTCATTAGGATCCATTACGACGTTAACTATGTTTGGGAATATGTTGTTACTCTAGTTTTCTTTTAACAGTTCTTGTATTATTAGTTTATTGAAGAATAATATCTTAATGTAATTCCCCGATAAAACGGTACAGGGAAAATTTGATTAAAATGGACACTTTGCATGTTTTTAGTGCAGTGAACTCGGACAATCTAACAAATAAACCGGGAACATGGGTTCGATGCCATCACTGCAAAAAATGGTACCATAGTGGATGAGCAAGTTAGTTCAGGTTAATAAAAAAGTAAAATTTTTACGAATTTGAAATTGGATAAGATGTAGTGAGGGATTGTCTGGCACCAATATGGTTCCTGGAATGAGGAGTGCTGGGAGGTAGCCACTGGATCGCGTCATTTTGACTGTCGCCCGCCGTCTTAGAGCTGAAAATTGGTTCTTTCCAGTAAAACTGGATGTAGAAGGCAATTGCCGACATTTCGCTAAAAGCGCCAGATTTTTTTACCAAATCTTCTACGTATCTAAACTATGATCAAATTGATGTTACGTGCTATGGATTCCTAAAAGAAATTTTAAACGGAAATTTTTGATTTGGGTGTGCTACAGAAACTCATTTTTGGGTCAGACTGAATCAAATCAAACGGGATTTCTAATCACAGACTCGCCGATTTGTATTTGAAGCGGGCAGAAATTACAAAAAAATAATTGTTATCGGGTGCAACAAAGATTAAAAAAATCATGACAGAAGTAAATTAGTTCCTCGTAAGCTATTATTTAAATGACAGGCAAATAAGAACATATTAAAATATTTTCCTCTGGGACCAATTCGCCGTTTGGACACAATAGACGGCCATTGTAGAAGGATTTGTCGGCGCACTATTCAGGAATGGGCACCTTATTTCAAACACAATAGTTCATTAGTTTATCGGCTTGTATCGGTCTGGTCATTAATCTTCTTGAGCTGTTGGAAATTTGGCCAAGAAGAATTAAGCCGAGTTTACAATACTTGCTTATATTGGATAGTGAAAAATATTTTGCATTTTGATGAACTCGACGCCCTGATTTGGCAACTCGGTCTTGATGTTATAGTGATAGATTCTCGATGTTTTTTTTTATGAATTAAGTAGTACTACCAAAGGTGCCCAATCACTTTTTATTTTTGGCTGAGGTTTTATGAGGCTGAGGTGAATTGTGCACAATTCCTCGTGATTTCACCCTCATAATTTTGCTGGTTTCAGATTAGAAGGATGGTGTGGATTTTATTTTTTAATTTTTTTATCGTACCAGAAAGTTATATTTTTCAAATCCAAGTTGTACTTGTCATAGTGTCAGGTTTAACATATTTCTTCCAGTCTAAAATTACCTATGATAGATTGGATTAGCTGTGTAGAGCGCGATCGCTGATAAGTCGGTAATAAGGAACCTAGGAGGACACAGAGGCGATGAGTCGGGACTACACTGCCAATTTCTTTATGAATCGATTAACTTCTTACATCTGAAATATGCTAAAATTAATTTTCTCCTGCAGTTTGTTGATTTACAACTACACTTTGTGGTATGCGAATTTTGCGCCACCGGTTTCCTCGATGTTTGGTCATAAAGGTGACACCCCTTCAGGGAGAGTCAACGGACTCAATTAATCATTCGTGTTAAGCAAGCACTAGTGGTACAATATGCAAATCATTGCCTAAATTTCCTAACCATTATTTTATCATGTATATCAGGAACACGATTTCACAATCGATGTCCTTTTTTAAATTGATTTTACTAATAGGAAATTGGTAGTTGCGGTTGCTGCTAATGACTATACGATGCCTTAGTGTTGAGAGGAAATTACTGGAATCTACCGAATCTGAAAAATTACTGGAATTTACGAGGTACGTTCTAAGTTAAAGTTCAAAATGCGCTGGCATCTTTCATAGCTCAAAACTCATTTTTATAGCGCGCTCAATAACGTTATGGATTAATCTTCTGTCACTTTTACCATTATTTAAAGAGAATTATTAAGGGCCAGCATGTCTCACGTTGGAAACATCACAGCTCAGAATGTCGTTGAAATTTTTCTAAAATTCGTCTGTGGAGGTAGTCGGTCTGACTTCTTTTTCCTGGGACGTCTTGAAGGCCTCGGAAAGGAACGCTCTTGTTCCCTCTTTTGGGAAAAAGAGCATTTAGTTTGTTGCTTCGCAACAACCGCAATTACTCCATTACATCCGTGTAATTTACACCAAATTACCACATAAGAGTGAGAACTCAAATTCGAATCTACTCAAATCTTTTGTCCTCCACAAGGCATTTTATTTGCTTTTGTTGCCCACGTTGCGGTGACGCTTCCTTTTGTGATTGCGAATGCGTGTGTGTGGGAGAAAGTACGATAAATAATAGACTGCACAAAAGAATAATGAAGTTTCGGTCTATCTTTTCGAAACAGGTGTCATTCTTTTATTGTGCTCGTTCAACGATATTAATTTTTAAGGGATCTGGAGATTTGTATGGGAATGAATTATTCTTTCATTAATCAATTTCTGTTGCCAAAAGAATCATTTGTTACAACCCAGAGCTCATGCAGGCCCAGGCGTATTTTCGTGCCTTTCCAAGAAATAAAATATTCGGACTCGTGAGAATAGAAACGTATTCTTTGCAAAGATATTCGATGTGGAGCCATACAAGAGTTACATCTGAACAATTTGGATTTGACTCTAAATATTCTCCAATTAAATCAAATTATGCAGGGCAGCTATATCGAGTGTAGAGGTGTTCTTCAGTAAATCGCTTTTATTCTTCACAAATTATTTATAATTGTCGAAAAAAATATCGCACACAGCTTGTACTCATTTTCTACTCATGCGACTTATTGCACTCGTCCGTTTGTGCTCGCGGTATAACACGCTATTTCGCAAAAGATGCACATTCTACAGCCGTACAGGAATATTATGCCGGCCTAATATTTCCTCTGACATTCCTGCAAAATTTGATCATCATTTTTAGTAACTTCAAATGCTGCAGTAATTTGTGCAATCAAGTCTTGCTCACTGTCATTTAACTTAAACCAGAGATTTTATCTGTTCTCATAGAAAGGATCTAAAGGTGTTAGATCGGGTGATCTAGGGGGCCATAGAACTGTATCACCTCTGACGATCCAATGTTATACCAACGAGCAAAGTTCAAGAACGACATTACTGTAGTGTTATTTTGAACAAACAAATTAAAATAAAATGTACTTAAACTCGAGAAAACACATTTCTACACATAACCATCTTAAAACATCATAAAGCCGTAGCGCCTTAGAGAGACACTTCCGGGAATGGGTTCTTCTGCTGAAATGTTTTGTATTGTTGCACTGAATAATTTCTAAGACTTTGTTGCTATAGTTCTGAATCACCCAATATGCTTAAAATTGTAAATACCTGTTCATTGCCACAAAAAAACTTAATATAATAATAAACAAGTCAGTTCTGGTCGTAGTCGTAGTCCCAATAAATTTTGTAAGGAGATAAAAATTCAATAAAAGTTTTATTGACACTACGACTGAAACTTGTTCCTTCATGGGACTAGTGAAGATTGAACTTTTAGAAATTGTTGTAGAATCAAAAAAGGCCAAAGTATATATATAAAGGGTGATGTATTTAAAAGTCTTGAATTCATGCCCTTAAAGACTGCATAAATGCTTTTGAAAAGATTAAGGCCTATCACGGTTTTATGCCTCATTCCAGCTCTGCGTTTAATTAACTCGAACACCCCAAAGACCGGTTTCGATCCCGTTGCATCTCGTCAGTTCAGTTCATCTCGAGTAAGTTAAACGCAGACAGAAATCAAGGGCAAGTTTGTTGAGCCTGTAGAAAAATATCCTACCAGCGCCACCTGCCGTGTCCTTTTTGATGCTTCTCGACCAAATCATTGAGTATAAGCAGTAGAACTTAGTGCACAGGGCCGACTTATGGACAAGAGTAGTGGAAATGAATGCTAAATAGTCGTAGGAAAAATCTGAGAAGAGCAACGCCTTTTGCAACGTCAAAGCTGGAATAAGGCATAAATTCCTAATAGGCTTTAATCCGCTGAGATTTTTTCTACGACTATTTGTACCTATCTTCAGAAGTACTGCCATTACACCACTTTTTGTTCCCTTTACATGAAATTTTAAATTTGTGTGAAGGCAAAGTGAAGGCAAGTGACGAGGTCAGTGTTGCCAACTCCGTGACAGTGCTGCTTTTTTGCTCGCGCAGTAGCGACATCTGTCAAAAGAGTTTCAGCAATGTGCAATAAGAAAAGGATAATGCATACTAGCTCTGTGGAAACAAGATACAATTTACAATAAGATAAAAACTGCTACCTTTTCACTCGTACCTTTTTGTTTTTGGGTTTAATTTATTTGTCTGAGTCTAACAAGTCTATTACCGCCTAAATATAAACATAACAGGAATGTCAATGTCTGTCATGGGGTAAATTGTCAAATTTCCATGGCTTGCTCGACCGCAAATAAAAAGTTAACGTATTATAGCTTCAAGTGCTAGGTCAATTAAAAGTACCACTCTTACCAATCTTACGATCTGTTCAACAATTTGTCAAGTAACAAAGCAAAATTATTCAGTCTTAAGCCGGGACTAATAATTCAAGACACATTAATGCGGTGGTCACGGTTTCAGTCCATATTTATTGCGCAAAATAAAAATATCGGCCATACATCCGCTCCGCGTGTACCAATTTGCATTTGGACAGTAATATAGTCGGGAAGTTACACGACCGCACGCTCACGAAATGTGTCTGAATCATATTGTTCTCATACTATTTTGTAATATATTGGTTTAAGTTGTTATTTGAAGCTTAGTGGGGAGCACAAACTACTTTTTCTCTTAATTTACATACGTTGTTAACAGGTAAAGTTAAGTGACGCCTTTAACTAGCAAAGAATGACTAGAATGTGTCCAATACCGAGAGGCGTGAATTCAACGATGACAATTGAAGTCCGTGCTAATGATGTTGATGTCTCTTGCTTAATATTCCGGGTGTTTCTGAATAAAGGTTCTTCCTTCTTCCTCTTTCAAAAAATGTCTCCACTGTCTTTGAAAGAAAAAAAATTAATTTTTGTGACGTAACGTGATAGAATTTTGACGTTTCCTGACATATGTCACAGACGACTTCCGGTTTAACCGGAAGTGACGCCAAATTTATTATTTTAAACAGAAAGTTTTGCATATTACTCGATTCATTCGCTTCGTATTTTGCTGACCAGAAGTCGCATTCATATTTCGAATGTTTCACCTACATGTTAAAATCAACGCGTCTTGTCTTTTTCTTGTAGATATTAGGCTTATTTACTGACAAGCCACATTAGTGCAAACTTTTAGCAGCGCTGGGTAATGTTAATATCATTATGATTAATGTGAATATGCAATTAAATCGCTAAAAATATTCCCCAACTCATCTAAAGGGATTCTCTGATACACAAGGCTTGACGTTTTTTCGAGAATGAATAGTGAATGGATGTCAAAGTCAGTAAGGCAAGAGTAATGCACATAAAATCCCTCATTAAGCCTGTATACACATTTCACGCACAGAAGTGAAACGCGTGCTGCGTGTTCTCGACAGCCAGTGGCGTCCCACCGGTCCCGCCCCCTCAATTAATTTTTCTATAAGACGGACTTTCTATACAATTGAACACCTTTTTGTTACATTAGTTACGAATTTCCGATGTTCCTCTTTTACGGTCATGGAATAATAATGTTGGATATTTCAATAAATGGTTGAGATTTTTTCTATGAATAGTGAGGTCTCAGGAAAACCAAATAAACGGGTATCTCCTGACGTAGTCGTGGAGAAGGTTTTTTCTATATCTGTTTTGAGGATTATTTTCTCAAAACAAACATATTGTTTCTTCTAGCCGGACAGGATTTATTAATATCCGATTTTTTTTCTTTCTTTCCATTGCAAAAAAATCCGACACCTCCCAGCCTAGACACCCCCCTTCGCCATCCCCCAACAAAAAACTCATATAAAAGAGCTCTTCTCTCCAGTTCACTTCTGAATCATGTCCTAAGCCAAGACAAACAATCACTTCGCGGTCATCACCCATATATAAATTTATAGTTGGCAATGAATTATGGACATCCGTTCCCATTGAACGAGCGTGGGTCTATGCGTGTGATATCCGCTAAGCAAAAGAGGAAATGGTCCAGAAGGGGATTACAACAGTAGTGCCACCCCCTGCAATAATGTCGAGAATAACGTCTACTTGACTCGGAAATCTAGGAGGCGGAATAATCAAATTCGTATATAGTCAACGTTAACTTAAAGCTTAGAAAGAAACACGCAGTAGAACCACTCGTTCTAAATTTTTAGGGATAATACAATAAAAGCATCGACAGTTATTAATAATTTTCGGGAAGTTCGGATGGCTTCAAATTAAGTTGAAAAAGAACATGAGCGTGCGCAGTGCGCGAGTGATAATTATTCGGGATAATTCACAAAAATTCTAGAGCGTCTATTTGAAGATAATTTAACGAGTTTCTTGCCGAAAAATGTTATGAGCTGGAAAGGGCATCTTCTGCGGAGGAGCTTTGTCTAATTTTGGGGGACTGGGGCAACAATATGAGAAAAAGGTGTGGCGACCAAGCATTCGCAGGAGGACATATTTTCTTGAACTCAGTAAATCAATTTCCTCACTTCAGTTTTGTCTACATTCTTATAAAGCCGTGTATAGCACATTTAGGGCCATCAAATCCTTGAAAAAAATTGATTGCGAAATACACCAAATGAATAACCCAGAACTTTGTTCCTGGAGATGTTAAATTATTCCACCCTGGGGCGCATTCACAGTCGCTGTCGGGCATATGTCGAGTGGATCCATAACTCGTTCACATTGTTTAGCTTGCATTTGTCGAGTGCAGACTCACCGGATGCACTCGGCATACCCCCGACAATGACTTTGAACGCGTCCCTGGCCTGATTTGTCGTGTGACGTCGGATGTATACCGAGTGTATCCGGCGAATATGTTGAATCGTTCATGGTGTTTATCCAATGCGCGACAATCCCACGATTTGCAACAAACTTTATCAAGCGTTTAATATTGTACCTCACTGAATGCGGGTGGTGAGGTTTGTCGAGCAGGGCCGCAATAATGGTTTTTGCCTAGTCAAGATAGATGATAGATGCTCAATGCTTGATAAAATTTCTCAGATATCGTCAATGATTTCCGGAAACACAGCGACATCAATAGTGAACGCGCCCCAGAGGGCAATAAAGATTTTATTCCAGGGTCCAGAATAGAGTTTATTTTTTTATTATCTTGACTATAGTCCGTTTATTATAAAAGCAAACTGACGTCACAAATGAGAATGAGTTGTTGCCAACCAACAAACATAGCTTTATCTTTGTTCGTTGCAATGAAATTTGCGTGCCTAGCTACCTCGCTTTCGGGCCAACCTGATGCGACGTTGACACATATTTTCGAGACTTTTATACAATATCGGATATTCAACAAATATGTTTAAAAGTGACCTTTTAGGCATTGTTGTTAGGTAAACTTAAACTTAAAAATAGTATTATTGGTTTCTTAAACATTTATATTATAGGAATAAGCCTCCAAAAACTGATAAAAGTTGACTATCTAGCGGGAAAATTTGAGTATACAGTCTTGAGATTTCATTGCATTTTAATGAAATTGAAAAAATATGGAGTATCGCATAAAAATGACTATAATAGACGTGGTGGTTGAGATGGTAATGTGGAAATCGATTGTCTTAATATGTGGCATGAAGCACTTGCAACAGTAACTCCAGACATATGAAAAAAAACAGTCGTTTATACTAAAAAAAATATTATTCAGCGAAATGAAAGGGAATCGAAAGGTAACAGATGATATGATAGAGATCAAGACGAACTCTTACCCCTAATTATCAATGTGAATGAAGATAGCGACAGCAGCGAAAGTGATTTTCTGCCAGATTGATAAATTAAGTTAAAAATATGTTATTGCTTTTTTAAACTTATTTAACCAATTTTAAGCAAAAAATATTAAAGTAACTTCCAGGTAGCTTCACATTACTTAATGCATAATGTTCGCATATATATCCATTACTATTAAAATTCAGTTTAATCCGAGACTCTCCAAAATTATGTCAAGTTTGGCAACACTGTGTGTCATTTGTGTGATGTCAGTTTGCTTTTATAAGGAACAGATTATAGATAAAACTATGAAGAATTGACTGATGTCCAAGATGTTGATATAGAACTATGCTCGCATTCACATGAACTAAAGCCATCTACAATGTATGAAAATAGTCGGTACAAATTCGGCACAAATGCGAAAAATAATATAGCAAAACATCCCGACTGTGCCGAGTCGAGTCGATCTTTCCGAGTCAATTCGGTGCTTAGAGCGTGGGAGGGTGAATAGAAATTATACCTGTTCAGGTTAATAACGATTTTAGTTTGCACCAACTGAAGTCTGTAAGTGCAGATCCGTCTAAAAAAGAAGTAAATGCCTCAAACTGAAGGTTTTAGTGTTTTTCCTGTCTGTTTTATTAAAAGCTTGTATTTAGTTGGGAATAGGTAATTATTCACTGGAGAAATAGGAATTCACGCTACCGGCATATTGAGAGTCTTCGTGAGAATTTTGATCACTAATTACAGGTTAATCTAGATGTTCTTGTAGAGCAATCCTTTGCAATTAACTAGGAGAGGGGCAAAATCGCAATTTATCTCATTGGACAGGATAACTTTAGTACTTTCCATACATCTTCCCTTTGTATTGAAATCTCGACAAAAGTGTATATTATTCCCCCCGTCTAATATATTAATCTGATGAATGTTCAGGATAAAAAGCGCGCATATTCATCGGAATGGCCGTTTGTCTCCTTATCAGATTTCGCTGGCATGCCATTGTTTGGCGATACTACGCCGATTGGACGGATAACGGCCGATTTTCTGCAATCCCGACATTCCGCCAGTTTTTATCCTGCTACCACGTTTTGCAAGCAAGAACCATAGTTTTGTTTTGTCTGTTATCATTGGCAAAGATGAAGATGAGCGATACCAGCCATCAACCAGGAAAATCAAAAAATGATTATGGTTTTCTCTATGTGCACTTCTTTAGGAAAAGACCTAATGAAAGTTTTGGAGACTTTTGATACACAGCGATTAATGAAACTATGAAAATGGTAGTGCCATGGCAGGCACTGGTGTTGGTTTAAGGTTTGCTTGTGGACGGGCACAAGAGGCACCGGTGTCTGTTAAGATTTTAAATGCAGTGAGTAAAAAACTATTGGTACACCGTGTCTTTCTTAAATAGAAAATACATATTTTCACCAAATTCAAATTGCTGTTACACAGTGATATGTAATCTTTCATTGAACATTTTTCTATTGATAAGAAACGAAAATAATAACATAAACAAATTTTCGAAAAATTATAATTCTCGACAGCAAAAAAAGTGTTCGTATACGTAGAGCAGTCTTAGAAGGGGGAGCGTTATAACCTCTCAAATTTGAATAGGGAAGAAAAGTCCTGTCTAGTTTTAAAGGTTTTGGGACTCTTTTTACAAGAGGCTATGATAAAAGTAATTTCGACGAGTTGTTTTTGCAAAAATTAAAATTTTATTGTTATTTGTATTGTGTGTATAATAAATAAAATCAAGTCATATTTGAAAGAAAAAAAGCAACCTCAGTAACATTTTGCACTGAAATTGATCAAATCCAGTAGCAATAAGTAGAGAATTTACTATAAACATCTTATTTTTTTATGTTGCAAGTGAATTTAACGATAAGAAATAAAATTTGAATTTTTACAAAAACTCATCAAAATTACTTTTATCTTTTGTTCTAAGGGCGGTTCCAAGACCTTTAAAACTAAGTGTCACACGACCGTTCTCCCCTATTAAAATTTGAGGGGTTGTCACGTAACATTTTAGGGGGTTGCTCGTTCAGGCGTCAAGGGTACGTCAAACGTGTCCCCAAAGAAAAATCAATCAACATGTTTCGGGAAATGTCAGTATAAGAAATATCCAAAATGCCTCCTTTTCTTTGGGAGGCCCTGTATATTAACTATTTAATAAAAACGGGGTACGAACACTTTTTTACCCACTATAAGTAGGAGGCGTATTGTTGATTTTCCTTTAAGTATTTCCGTGAATAAAGCCTCACACAAATAATAATTTTTGCAGCCATAGAATTGCACACGATTCTCAGTTAAAAGGAGCTGAAGATAACGTTCGCTATTTACCAAGAAAATGCAAATATTTTGTTGTGGCAGGCAGCACGAACACTAACATCATAAGTAAATTTAAAACTCGTTGTGATATACCGTGACTCAGTCAAATACGTTTCTATACCTGGGTTGGGCAAAAAATGGTCATAGAGCTTCATTCTTGAGATGGCTGTTTTTACGGCCCTGCAATTAACTTCATTTTTGTTATTCACATCACGCGGCCATATCAGAGACTCCACCTGAAAATTATGAAAGGTTACAGATAGCTCAAGCGTGTCGCGTAAGTTCGTGTCTGCTGAACTGAAGGTATCTGCTTAAAATATCTGTCACGGCCCCTTCAAGCTGTCCAGAGATAACCCGTCATTTATGTTTGCGAAATGTGTCTGGCTTCTTAGCCAGAATCCCTCCGAATACCGGGGAAAAATTTTACACAACGCACCAGGTGGCTGTGATTCACCCTCTTTAGTTCTTGCAAGTGCGCCTTGACCCTGCGAATGTCCCCTAGATCGGAACCTGACCCCTATCTGAACTAACCTGAACTCGCCCGAATCGACCTCGTTTTTTAAAATGCGAAAATTCGTAATAAATTCATTGTTATGTTGTGAAAAAATGTATTCTGCCCCAAGTAGCGCACACGGCTGCAGGATGGTGAGGAAATAATTCGTTTTAACAGTTTTTCGTGAAAGAAAAAAACAAGAGCGTGTGGGGTTGCCAGTGACCCCGCCCGATATTCGGAAGGTTAAAAATTCTATCATAGCACCACGACAGACACCGATGTCTCTTAGACACCTTGTTAGGTAGACCTTCGATGGAACTCCTGACATTTATTTTTAACATAAATCGCAAAAATTCACCATTAATTGACTCATTATCGTCAAATAATAGGTCACCTTTTTGTTCGTCCATGACGTAATAATATCCAAAGGGTATTTATTTAATAACCACGATTAGGGCAATAAATCACTACGAAGAAATATAGAGAGCAAAGGAATGATGAAGTCCTCCTAATAACCCGACAAGTATCTCACATAACTCCGCGTTTACGGCCGTCAAGACAATCTATAGGGTCGTACAAAGAAAGAACCAGTCCACTAAATTAATCCCATATATTCGCCAGTTATTTATATCTCTCGTGTGTTGGTCATATGTTACATGTATTAATCCAATAAATAAAGATGGCCGCCATAAATTTCCAGCGCTCAGAACGAGGAAAAAAGGTCCAACGTTATTTATAATCCAATTAAACTGGCCGAGGATGGTGCACAAAAGAACTTCGGACGCGCTGATTGGTCCACACAAAATGTTCTCTGTTTCTCTGGCGTAAACTGTTAATTTTGTTTAGGATCGTGGCAGATTTAAATAGAAATACAATTTTTTCCGTTGGGACAGGTTCCAAATTTTATATGAATATTTCTCTCCCCATCGAACTGCACGTAAATCTAGCGTTTCTTTAACGTTTCAGCATTAGCACAAATGAGGAAGCATATAACATGCATTCGGTGTGCAACCGGCATAAAATTGAAGTGATATTCTTGATGTGCATAGTCAAAAATCCAATGTGTTGCAGAAGAAATATAAAAACGGCTTGCTAAGTTGACCATATGCAGAAAATTGTGCATGACCCTGGGAAAAAGTGAGCAACACAAACATAGAGCGTGTCCCAAAATTCGTTCTACATGTACTGGCTATCGGATGAAATACACAGTCGTTTAAATGGAGAAAGTTTTAGAGTGATTTATGAGGAACTCATGCCATCTTAGAAACAAATTCAGAAACTGCTAAAAAATACAGTTCCGTGAATACTTTTACGAACGAAATGAACCAAACGAATGCCGACAATTAAAAATATAATTTACAGGGTGGCACGTTAAAAAATCTGCGACTTTGCCGCATTGGCCATTATCTAAAAGGTAATCGAAATCTACACAAAAATAAGTTTTTGTTTTTTTCAAAATATCTTTAAATCATTGTAACATGATGGATATTGTCGAGACGCAACTTGTTTCTAAAACCTCACGGATTTCAGAAATAAAAGAAGGTACCTCATTATCACCTCTCTTGATTTAAAGCATCAACTAAAGTTTAGATCATGAGATGTGCGTAAGCTCCTTTCCATTAGGATGACATTTTATTTTTTATTAATTTACTAGCTGCTAATTTATTAAAACAATCCATGTTTACATACACATACTTATAAATTACAATTATAATTTAAAACGCGAAACTCCTTAAATTAACACTTAAAATTATATTTTATCAAAATCTGTTTGTAACGTTACAATACCTATTTACGAATCTTTCTGCATATCTCAGCGGCACCTCCACTGATGTTTAACCGAACTTAAAAACAAACGTCCTTCTTCTGACAAAACCCTTGAAGACTTATAAACACCACTCAATTATCATACCAATGATTCCAACCACCACAAAAAAAAATCTGAAAAGGACGAATAGAACGCGATCCTGTTATAAAATTATTCAAAGTTATTCAAAACACCTAACAGAGCTCCCAGACGTATAGTGAATTATGAAAACCGTAAAAAATATGACAAACGCCTTCTGCCTTTTGTTATAATATTTTTGAAATATATCGGGGTCTAAGATCGGATGATAAGGGCGCCAGGTACACGGTTTGAGTTTTGGCTTGTGTGTGTTGGCGATTCCATAATTTATAGGCTGGGGTCCATGATTGTAGAATGACCCTACCGCACTTGTTGTTCTAAAAAAATGTGTGTTATTTAATAAAAATAAAGAGTTCAACAATTATTTACGTTTTAATTTCAATAAAGATTATTGACAATTTCCTAGACACTGAAATTTTGTTGCACTTGAAGTACTTGAATAAGCCTACAAATTAAGAGGCCTTTGCCACGTAAAGTCCGACAACATTTAACAGACACATATCTGTTTGGTTTTCAAAAAGGAAAAGTTGTTAATTCGTTCTTACATAATATAAGTGTACCTGCGATGCACCGCCCAAATCCAAATCAAGATGATTGTCATTTAAATCACTACCTACCTATTCAAGGTGCATGCATGTTTGTGTTTGACACAAAGCGGATAACAATACAGGGTAGTTTTCGACACAACATTCTTATGAGATGCATGTCGTCTGTCTCTTATTACTGTCGTCACGGAAGAAATCATTTTAAAAAAGGCTAAGAAAAATACTTGGGAGCCTTGTTTTTCGAAAACCGTTAACTTTTAGTTTAAATTGGGGTTAACCATTTTTTTCAAAAATGCCAAACTTTAAATTGTAAATATTCAGAGCTCACATCACCAGGAGTTATAAAGAAGTTAGAAAAAAAAATTTTGCAAATATTCTTTAGATAAAAATATGACTCAGAAATGTATTTGTCAGGTATTTAGTGTAAACGACTTGCTTTTACACGAACAATTTAATGACGCCTCTATAAAATGGCCACCACGTTCTTCGGACTTAAATCCAATGGATTATTTTTTATGGAGACATCTTAAATCCATGGTTTACATGACAACTGTCGATAACGAAGAACAACTGTGGTAACGTATTCAAGATGCAATAAATAATATTAGAAACGACGAAGAAGTTATGTAAATAGTACATTTTAATTTTCTCCAACGTATCAAACCTTGTATACGTGCAAATGGTGGGCTCTTTGAACAGTTTTTATGATATTTTTATTTCTTTACATTCATGCTTTTGTAATTAAGTTTTCTTGTAAAACTGCTGCGAATTATTAAAAGTCTTATCAAGAGTAGTTTTTTGTGGCAAATAAGTTGTTTAATCCAAAATCTTACACCTAAATTACTCAAATGCATTTATCCCGTAAACGGCTCCTCCTGGCGACATCAACAAGGTACACCTTTTTTACTTACTCTTTACCTTTCTAACCCTTCGAAATCCGAGGGTAGGAAAGAACGGAAATCACTCTTTGTCAGGATCCAGGGACTAGGTTATTGCATGAGAGAACAAGGAGGGCATCTCGAAGGCTGTATCAGTCTTAGGGGATGATAATAACATTAAAAAAATTTTATATATTAGCCACAAAGGACAAAATAAAACCAGTCAAGATGCAAAACATTTAATTGGCGATCTAAAGTTTAATTATATTTTAATGAATTAACGAGAAGGAAAAATAACATATTGAGGTCCTAAGGTACTTATTATATATATAAATAAACAAATGAACACAGGGTATTAAGAATATATAACATATCTTAACTCTTTTCTCAATTCCCATCGGAAAAGTTTGTACTTACCTTATTCATGAGTAATTGTTTCTATCATCATTTCTGATTCGTAAACATTTGGAAATAACTCAAAAATCAAATTTATTCTGCATTACAAATTTTGAAAATATCTTAAATTTTCGCGAATTGTAAATTAAAATTTCAGATTGATTACCGAATGCGCGTAACAACAAAATAGCAGGAATATAGCTTGTTACAGTTACGATAAATAATGATCGGAGTTGAAAATATATTATAATGAAATAAATTTATCTAGACAAATAAATACAACATATTACATAACGGGTGATCACTAATAAGCAGTAAGCGGTGAACCACAAACATCGGGCGTTGGTTAAGCCTTTTTTCCAACGCTCACTTGAGATTTTTTTAACCACCACCTTTTACTTGATAGTAAAAATAAAACTAAATTCTATATCTTTGAGACTACTTCTTAATAAATATCATATAAAAGTAAACCTCGCAACAACTAAGAAATTAAGTCTTAGTTATCAGCTTCTGAATACTTATCAAGTAATTTGAAATTATTAAAAGAATAATTTCTTTTCTGCAAGAGTAAGGGATGTAAAGACTTTCATTCGGAAACGACAGAGAATGCAAGATTAGTTTAATTTTCCTTTCGGTTGACGATGACGGCTGCCTCATAGTCTTCCTTGGTCTGGTCCTTATCTCCCCATCCCCAGATCTCGTGACTTCCATCTCCGCTTCGGAGTACGCGGGTTTTGATCATCTCTTTTGAAACAGTTTTCAAATCATAAGCCCAGCCAATCTTAGAGAACAAGTTAATAATAGTCAGCGAGAGATTCAACCTTCCAAATTCAGCCGCTTTATAATCCCACGGGAACGTATGATGATAATTGTGCCAGCCTTCGCCAATGGCAAAGAACGACACGAAACGGTTTTCTGTTGGATTTATGTACCTAAACCAAGGAAATTTCGCCTTAGAATGATTCACGGAGGTAAAGTTCAAAGTGATAATTTTGTTATTCAATTTATGGCAGTTTTTTGTAAACGGATGCCGGCAATCATTAAGTTTAAGATTATTGTGAATTTATATGAAATCGTCTGTGTCAGATACGAATCGAAGAAAATTAAACCCGCTATTTGCGCAGTTGACGATGACAAAATAGCTGCCTACTTACTAAGAAAAAGTAAGTTATTGAATCTACAAAGCGGGAATAGACACATCTCTTTCATTTTAAACGACGTGATTGAAGTCGTTTTTATCAAAAAAAAAACCTCTAAAAAACCATCAAACAATTTTGTTGAAAATTGAAATTTATGTCATTTCTCCGAAGAAAAAAATTAACTGTGTAATATCTACGGATTTTCTTGTACGCGGTTACCACTTACTTGTCATAAGGCTTAGATCCCCACATATGAGCTGCTGAATTGACCAACCAAGTTGAATGAAGGCAGAACACGTATCTGAAGATGTTTAAACTGTAAGAGTTGACGAAGGTTTCACCCCAAAAAATCATGGGCGTCAAAGTTGGTAAAATGAAGCAAATGCTGGGCATGAGGAACATAAAGTATTTGTGTTGTAATCTGGAATAAAATTAGATAAAAATCAACAACAATGTCTTTCAGAAGAAAAATGATTTACGAACACAAGTATGTACAGGGTGTTGAAAAATATTGTTCAGATACTTCTAGGTGACATTCTACATCCAAAAATATTTAAAAACTCCTGTTACAGGGTGTAAGTTTTAAAATGGTTTTTGTATGGTTAACGACAGCTCCCAATTTAGCCACTACCGAAGGTTTAATTTCAGCTCCGGATAGATGTAATTTTATGTTTCTTATTTTCTTAACAAAACTCTTAAGACTTTTTACAAATTTTAACACTTGGAATTACAGAAACACTTGATGCTAAACTGATAAATTCTACAATTTATCTTTTTAATTATTGTGACACCTTAAAAAAAAAACGTGATACGCGCTTTAAATGAAATCAAAATAAAATGAACATAAAGCACAAAAAATGAGTGTGTATTACAGACGAATAAGCAGACAATAAAAACTAATTAAAAGAAAAGAAAACTTGTGAAAGGAAGCACTCACCTTAGCAATGGTTCTGCATAAAGATCCGACATGTCGATACCCTTTCCTTTAGCTTTCACTTCTTTGTGTTTCTTGCACATTAGCCAGCCCATGTGGGAAAAGAAGAATCCGCGTTTGGCATTATGAGGATCGGCATCAGTTTCTTGGAATTTGTGATGAACCCTGTGATCCCTGGACCACTCGATAACCGAATTCTTCAAACAAAAAGTAAATAATAATGCCTTCAAAGACTTCGGTCAGTTTTCACAGTACCAAAAACCCCTGTATGAACAATGTGAACACTGAAAAATGAATGAATCACGATCTTATGAATATTCTTTTACGTTTGCATGAAGTCGTTTCACAGACACCTCAGAGAGAAATTTTATGACTGAAGGACTTGGTGCAAAACTTCATCTTGAAATATTGAGAAATCACTAGAAAATTATGGAAAAGAATGCGGAGATATTTATGAGGAGGTTAAGTTTAAGAGTTTCATATAGTTGAGTCCTAAAACACCTTGATTTGGTTCATTTTTGTTGTGAATAACGCAAAATAAGCCATTTTATGCGTTAATCGCATTAAGTAACTAAAATTTTTCAGATAAAAAATAATTCTTACAAAGTAAAACATTTAGAAAACCGGCAGATGTAGTTCGTACCTGATGAGCTAAAGTTTGACAAATAACGAGAATTAGTTTCAGAGGCCACTTTGCTTTGTAGGCCCGATGAGACCACAATCGATGCGCCCCGCCGGTGATTCCAAATGCACCCAGTTGATACAAAAGGCAAGCTGAAATCAACAGTAAATATCGGTAATACTTGAACTCCTAAATTTTAAACAGTCCAGACATCGTTTTTAAAGTTGTTTATATTTCTGGTTTCCTTTATAATACATTTTCCAGAAACTTTATTTTTCAAACAGATAAATTTGCGAATCAATGAAAATCACATATCAAATGTGATTCAAGTGAAAAAAGTTTGTGCTTTACCTTCTCAAAGCTTGAATGATTTGAAAAATCTGATAAACAAAAATTAATGTCTGCTTGACAGAATAAAATTGATAACGCTGATCTGTCCCA
The DNA here is from genome assembly GCF_039881205.1 of Euwallacea similis. Lineage (NCBI taxonomy): Eukaryota > Metazoa > Arthropoda > Insecta > Coleoptera > Curculionidae > Euwallacea > Euwallacea similis. The sequence continues at coordinate 4,388,209 of NC_089619.1, forward strand.
AATGAAAACAATTTCTCAATGGTTTAAGGCAGTATGTACAGGGTGGCCATCGAGAGGTGACCCTGTACCTTATCTCAAAAACTGTAAGAGTTACAAAAAAACTTTAAATATAAAAGTTTCATAGTTTTGTTAATAGTTTTTAAGTACTTTATGTTTATGTATACAGCATGTCTCATTTTCGCGGAATGGAAGCTAACTTTCTTATTTTGAATTAGACAGTATACGTTTTATTTTTTTATTTGATTCTACATAAAAATCTAAGCCTTTTTTGTATTTAGTCATATATACCTATCTCTCATAGTTTTTGAAATAATGAAGCTTTCATTTTTTTTTCCCAAAAAATCGACTAGCAAAGAAATGGTAATATTTAGTTCAATATGCAAATCAAAACGATAATTTTTAAATAGCAAGTGAATGATGGTCTACTAACACTTAATATCTGGTCACTTTGTATTATTAATATACAGGGTGCCGAAAAATTTTGATCAAAAAATTGGACATATATATGAAAAAAAATAGAGAAAATACAAGTTATTTAAAATATAAGTTAATATATAGGGTGTCCCATTTAAAATATTTGACTTTTTGCCCGTCAAAAATCCAATTTTTTGATCAAAATTTTTCGGCACCCTGTATATTAATAATACAAAGTGACCAGATATCAAGTGTTAGTAGACCATCATTCACTTGCTATTTAAAAATTATCGTTTTGATTTGCATATTGAACTAAATATTACCATTTCTTTGCTAGTTGATTTTTTGGGAAAAAAAAATGAAAGCTTCATTATTTCAAAAACTATGAGAGATAGGTATATATGACTAAAAAAGGCTTAGATTTTTATGTAGAATCAAATAAAAAAATAAAACGTATACTGTCTAATTCAAAATAAGAAAGTTGGCTTCCATTCCGTGAAAATGAGACATGCTGTATACATAAACATAAAGTACTTAAAAACTATTAACAAAACTATGAAACTTTTATATTTAAAGTTTTTTTGTAACTCTTACAGTTTTTGAGATAAGCTACAGGGTCACCTCTCGATGGCCACCCTGTACATATGTACGTATGTATGTGCACAAGACCAAATTGCATAAATGTTACTCCACCTTATTAAAAGTCTCTAATCACCCTGGAAAGTTGACGCTTATTTTTGCAGAACAAATTTAATGAATGTGTGTGTTAACATGTGCTAAATTTTTCGCCTCACACATTTAGTCAAACACAAAGAAATTTAAAATGCGCTTAGGAAAAAAATTATATTTGCGAATTTTTAACTCCACTCATAAGTTAAAATCGGAAATTGTCCCTGTCCATTAAATATATCAGAGAAACAAATTTTTTGCGCGGTGAATCGAGATTTTTGGAAAGTTGGAATGACATATTATTCATACGACGCATCGCTTGGCTTACCGTAGAGACAAGTCTGCCATTTCGCACTAGTGAAAACTAGGATCAAACCATAGAAAGCGATGGCATGCAAAATAACGAAGGCTACAACATTTTTCCAAACAATATCAAGTGGACGATTATCTGGAATAAATGCCTCCTCCGGGAGTTTGTCGGCGACGCAGTCCGACTCTTCCAATACCCCAGTTGCTTCTACTGATTGCAACTGCAATTTTTCTCTCGGACTTGGTGGCATGGCGAAGGCTCAGTGTAATAGAACTAAAAAGAATAAATGTAAAGTTGAAGTATGATTTCTGATATTAATTCACAAAGAAAACAAATTGTCCCAGGATTTTTTTCTGTTTTTGAACATATGAAAAATTATGTGATAAAAACTGTAAAAACAAAACTGAAGATTAGAAAAGGGCATGTTTGACAAAATATTTTTACAAATTCGAGGTGAATTAAAAAATAGAGGCATGTGTGTGTGACGGACACTTGCGTTTTTAAATATGCATGATCATACATTTATCTATCCCAAATTCCATTGATGTATCCGATAATATGGTACCAACTGTAATGAACAGTTTTTGAAATTTTAGCTTAATTGATCCATATAGCTTAGTGTCATCCAAACACATGAAATAGTTTATTATACGTAGCAACTACTATCTTTTAATTTATATACATATATATTGAAGGTGATTTAGAGCTTTAGTGAGCGAATTTAATAACTTGAAAAATTTTGGCGTGCTAAAGGCAACACTCCGAAATATCCTTCTATTGAAGTTGATTGATTCTGTTTCTATAACATCACGGCTGGTTCTTGGGTGTATTTTACTGTTCCGTTTCGACAACAAAATTTCAATTTTTAAGTAAAATTGAAAAAAATATTCGAAATCCTATAAATCTAAAAACGTATTCTTATTAAGTTTTAAATTGTGCAACTTTATCCTAACTTAACCGATCTCGTACCTCTTACGATAACCGAGATCCCAATGGTGGTTTTATTTTCAATTATAATAGTCTTTTACAATTTAGATTAATGATGGAGTGATATTTTTTTATTTAATATGTACCATTTACCATTTTTTAGGGATAAGTGCTAAATGAAAAAAATAGAAAATAAGGGATAAATCTTTGGGATAAGGGATGAAAGTCTCATCAATTTTAATAAAACGTTAGTTTCTTGCCAATGACCTAAAAAGCTTGACCTCTAAAAATATTATAATGGCTTATTTGGGAAAATGAAGCAAACAGAAGAAATCGTAAACCTTGTGGGCGGTAATGTATACTATATGTATGTTAGGCGAAATATTAGAAATCAATTGGAGTGTGCCAGGAAATCAAGCCGGGAAGCAGACGTAAGTAATATAACATTTCCCAATTTTTAATAAAATTAGAAATGTCAACACTATATGGTTATATTATATATTATGTATTTAAATAAAAACTCTCTCGGGCCGCCTCTCCTATTCATTCATTTAATTAAAAGAGTTATGAAATAAAATCCGAAGCACCATTTTCAAACTTTCACACTATATCGCAATTTTCAATATACAGTAAGTATATGCTAAGTGCGTGTAAAATTGGGAAATTAATGCAATATTTGTAATTCCTAAATGCACTACTGGCGTTGGCATTTTTTGCATTGAAATTGCCCGCCTTAATATAAGATGTTATTGCCTATTATTGCGGCTGTCTGTTTTTTCCAAAATGTAACCTTCGAACGGCGGATCCCAACGTTTTAAGGCATTTTTGATGTAAACAAAAATTGGCCTTTTATAAGTTTTTTGTGAACATAAATCAGTTATTGTACGCTCTAATTAAATTCGAAATATCAAACGCGAAACTATCTAAAAGCATTTTTGGTATAAATGATTTTTCAAAACTAAAGCACTTACCACGTTTTACTGATAGATAATTGTTAATTTCAAGTTTTAACCTTTTGCTGGCTCATAAGATACCACCTACAACACCAAAAAAATTTTTATATAACATAAAATATCAAAGCCATTAATATTTATAACAAATTGTTCATTTCCATTAATAATCATAATTATCAATATTTCTTGTTACGAGTCTTGACGCATTTTCAATTATTTTTAATCTTTTAAGTCAAACAGGTAATTGATTGTTTCTACAGTAAATTTGTACTAAATCTAATAGAATAACAGTAACTTGAAGGGAAAATTTACAATCCAATTGATTATCAAAAATTTTTTTTAACGTCAACAATGCTATTTTTACAATGATTTACGAACAGGTAATATAAAATTATAATTTATAACTATTCGAGATAATTCAATCTGTTTACGTCCTATGTGTCTATATCACAGTAAAAGCCTAAATTGCTGATAACTTATTAAGTTTTTATACGCTTTTTCCCCGCACGAAGTGAAATATATTTGGCCGTTTTCAAAACATTCGCAATATTTTTTCCTTTATTAACAATTTAATAGATTGTAAAATTATGTATCAGAATGTATTTTCGTTATGCCTGCTTCACGCTCTAGTGTATCGTTTATTTCTTCTTCCCTTACTGAATCATTTCTTGGCACTTCCACTTCCTCACGCTTTCCCTTCTAGTTCTCTCTACTTTTATTTATCATATCTATAGTGTTTATGTGGTTTTCATTTTTTTGCTCTATTTTTTAATTAAATAAATATTTCTAGTCGTTTTCTCTCTCTTCCTACTCTCTTCAATTTTTCCTCTCTTGATTTTGTTCTTGTTTTAAAAACTAGCATATTTATCTCATTCGCTCTATATTTCCATGTCTTAGTGCCCACTACTAATTTGTAATTCGTATCAATTTTTCTAGGACGCCCTGTATGTGTAAGTGTTCTCGATCTACTAACTTATAGTCTAACAATATAAATTGACTTCTCAGTATATGAATATTTAATCAGAACTTGTCTTGGTACACTTCCAAGATCACCCGAACACATTCCAGACAGGGTGTTATTTAAATATAGAAACCTAAAATAAAAGCTAAACCCACGACACGTGTTGCGAGGAGGTAATAAAAAGCAATTCCCTAACTCATGTATAATTCATAGTAACGAAATCTAACACAAACTTAATAACCGTTTAATGATGATGATCTATCACCCGCGGGTTAGCCCGGGGGGTAAGATCAGCCGCCGGTTAATCCCTAGACAAACATTTCTCAGAGCGGATATAATTTCATTAAAATCGGATCAGGGGGCCATTTTTAATTTTGGTTAAGGGAAAACAACCCCGTGATTGAACGCTATCGGATTAATTTGTCAATACGGTTTACGGAGGGCGGATTAACGGTGTTAAAGTTTGCAAGTTCAACGAGACGAGGGCGAAAATTTGCCTTAATGAGATTTCCGATGTGACTGTTAAATACCCGAAGGGCATGAAACCGGCTCAAATTGGTTTTTTGTCCTACGTGGTCCATGACAAGTAAACAAAAAAGTCAAGTATTATATAACTTAATAATAAATCACATATACTTCTCTTGACAAGTTATATACAGGGTATTCTATGGCAAGAGGAAAATATTTCAAGGGAAGATTATATAGCTCATTTCCAATAAATAATGTTATATAACTAATTGTCTGATTTTCATCTGTTTTAGAAATATTCAGATTTCATATTTTTCTCGATTTTTAACGACATTGTTGCTTATCTACTGAAAAAGAGTAAATTCAACAGGCATTATCTCTAATTCGTCAAATTAAAAAAGTAACCGTGGTTAAGTAAGCGTGTTTCTATTTACAATATTTATTAATGAAGAATATGCAAACATTGCTTTGTTAATGGTAATGCACTTTAAACTGTTAGGTCGTATGAACGTCGATTTCTAGAGCAACAAATCCCCAATCATAGAACATTTGTGAGAGTTTACCAACCTTTAAGGGAATCTGGCCACTTTCCTCGTTTCCTTCTGGCCCCCGCGAAGCCCAGACCACGCACCACTGGAGTTTTACGTTTAGAGACACCTAAAATCTTAAGTGTATTCACGATCCATCAACTCTAGAGAAGAATTCACTCAACACCTTGTACTCCATGGGAGGAATTAGGGCAATGTAAAGTGTGTTCCCTGAGTGTTTAACTTATCTTGGGAGCCCAAGGGCAGGTTTCCAATTCAAATGTAAAATATGCCAGATTTCATTAATCCAATTATGACAAAATCATTTCTTCAAAATTTAGCAAACAAAATTTTGTCATCCTAAAGTCTGCCTACTTATTACTTGGATCTTATCCTCCTTAAAAATATGACTTCTGACCCTCAGCATTATCTGATAATCATTTTGACTCTTTTAAAACTGAATCAGATTACTAATAATTTGATTTTTTTAATATTTTTGTCACCCTTACGCCACTCTTCATAGCTATTTACATAACAAGGACTGAAAGCAACTCGCACGAGCGTAAAACATTACACCAGCCGAAGATGAGGGCGACAATCACGCGCGTGTGAAAAAAAAACTTTCTTGAATAATATGCAATATTTTTCCCACAACTATAGATTATACAAATGCGAGACACTACTTCATCGTTCCATTGCTTTATCAACTGTGCATGCCCACTCTCATAATGGCCGACCAGGCATTGAATATTATTATAGAAATTAACATCTTTTACCTATTTTCAAAACATGTAGGATACAACTAAGTTATTAGTATGGATGCCTAATTGACTAGTGGTAATAATTCTTTTAGTAAGATCAGTTCAATGCGCTGAGTCCATCATTTATTTCTTTTTCCTAACGCACACGTATGTTAGTTAATCGCAAGGCTTCAACGCAACACAGCAGTACTTAATATCTTAGATAGAAAAATAATTTCAGAACTATTAAATTTGTCACTCTCATTTAAACAGAATAAAAGTTATGTAGTATATCATATGTACATACACCGTCTGCCTTTGCCTCGCAAAAGTTCGAAATATACTTTAAAACTTTGAGTAATAAAACTAGAAGCACCCTAGTCACTGGGAAAATATTAGTCAAACGTATTTGTTTTTAAAACCCTTTATATTTATGATTTTGTTTAGCGCAGCAGAACAAAATGTGACCAGTAATAACATCCTGGACACAATCGCCGGCTTTTACTAGTGGTTATTTGAAGACTTAAATTTGTCACGTACGGCTGAAGAAGGCCTTTTAAAAATATTACAAACCTAAGGTGACTCTTTGTATCTGCCAGTTCCTAAAAAGCACTATCTGCATTCCTAGACGAACTTTGAATCCATCGTCTATCTACAGACAACTCGTAATGCTACTTGGCTATCCGAGTAAATGTAAATTTTCCCTTTGCGTTCCTTTTCTGACTTTCTCTCTGATGACAACCTCAAGTAGTCTCAAAAGTGGTCTTGAATGCATCGATAATGGCCAGACAAACCATGCTCTAAAGTATCGTCAACTTCAGTACATAGCAAGTCTTATCTTCTACCAAACCACAGATTCGTGGGAAACCCTCGGTATGAATACCAAAATGAAAAGCTAGCGTAAGACGTAGGTTTTCAGGCTCTATGTCTTTCTTGTTATCTTGCAGAGCTGCAATGTTACTGTTATATATAACTGCATATTTTTTCCGTGATTTTTCCAAGATAACTTGCTTTTTACGATTGTCTCAAATATTTAGCCTTTGGATAAAACTTTCTCATACAGTTGTAGGTTGCTTGAATCCTGAGTTTGCCTTTCTTCTGTAACTTAGTAACTTTTTTTTGTCAAGATTGGCATGTAGTTTCGTTTCAGTATTTAGAATTCTACAGCTCTACACCTAATTTGCATTCGGATACTACCAATGAGCTTGTTCGATATCTTTACCAGACCGTTGTCAACATAGGTCTGCACCCTGAAAGCCTCGATCTTTGGTCGTTTCAAAAGACCATCGGTCCATTAAGCGTCATCACTGTCACGGTAATAAGCAGTTGCCCTGTGGACAGAGACCTTTGACCCTGATTTCCTTCTGATGATCTCTCAGAGATGTCATGATTTTACACATCCTTGATTCCGAAGCGCCTATTTGACCCATCCTATCAGCTGGGTACCGCTTGAATGCTTCTTCAATGTCAAAGAGGAGGACTAGCATCACTTCTCTGCTTGAATAATCCTTCTCTATTTTGTACAAAACTGAATAAAGAATCGTTTCTGGCAACTTTGTCTTGCTGCATGCATGATGATCTTTGCTGGTGGGTTGTCGCCTCAGTGCATCACCTATTACCCGTCGACGACAATTATTTTCAAATATTTTGGTCTAGAAAAAATGCAAAATATGTTGGTCTGAAGGCTTTGGCGACGCTGCCTTTGGTTCTTCCTGTTTTCGGAACGAACTCGCGATTGTTGATTTTCAGGAATGAGGATCATCCCAGCGTCACACTATTCGTGAACATCCTGAGTATTAACGGCTCAACGATAGGAGCATTACGTCAAGTTCCTCCTACAGCATTGCTGGGATTATCAGGACCCGACGCCTTATATGGACTGTATTCTCTCACCACTTATTTGATGGCTTCGCTGGTCACTATTTTCCGAATCAACGTTCAGCCGTGTTGCATCGGACCACCCCTAGGAAGGACGGCCTCGCTTACCGGTTATATAAATAGCCATTACAGAAATTGAGCGGTAATAATTACAATATGAACACTTAATCGATATTTTACAGATTTTTGAAATAAAATTCTAGACAATTAATTATGCAAACTATATAATTTTGATTTTCTAATAGCGTAGTGTGTTTTAATAAAGAACGCAGGAGGGTCGTAATGAGATTGACTACTATATGTTTTAATAAACGACACCATAAACGCTCAACGGGGATGCTTTTTTGCACCCCTTCCTTATGACAAAAGTTAATTTATGTGTGAAGCAGACACTATTACGGATTACAAGTCGTAATTAAATAATTATTTACGAGTTTTGGAATTTTCAAACAATTTTTTAGCATATAAATCGGTTTTATGTAATTAACTAGTTACGATTAGTTTTAGCGATTGACTTAAAAAATTTGAGAACTTGGGTCGAACTCAGAAATAGTCATTTTTATTGACTTATTCCTCAAGTTAAGTTCTCGTTTAAATGTTAGATTTGCTTTATATGACTCTATAAAACTGACCGTTACAGCATACAATAATCTATGGAGTATTAAAAAAAAGTGGGGCAATACGTGAGGAAAGATTCCTTGAGCAAAAATAATTCCAATTTTGTAATAATAATTTTCATCTTGGAATAGCATCTCATTTAACATCCATTTGATCAAAAAGGTGAATAGAAATACCTATGACCACGACTTTATGGGTTAATTGTGACGTCATGATCAATGCACATTTCCTAGACCTAATTTAAGTTTAAAAGGGCAAGTGCATAAACTGCTGTAAATTATAATTTGACCAAAAAGCACGAAGTTAAACTGTTTTTACAAAGGTAGAACAACAACATGTTGACATTTTCAGAAAACCTCACACGTTTGCTATGGGCTTACGGTAAAAGAAATATATCGATTTGCCTGCCATATTAAATTGCGAATAAAAAAATATTTCACAAATCTGGCATAAAAGTCAAGGAGGTGGTATGAAGTAAATGAGAATAAGGCTCTTTAAGGTAAAAGGGAAAAATATTAACCTTCAAAGTCCTAAACCTATAAGTATCTCTCGAGCCAGTAGTATATAAGGATAATTACAAAAACCATTGCAATTACAAGACAAGTTTTACTTACAAATTGTGTAAGGAACGTAGGATTATTTTACTCGCATTACCATGACACAGTACGTAATGGAAATGGGGGACATATCTTACACGTAACCATTTCGTTTTGTTCGAATCCTTTAAAATAAATTGATTAGTAAATGTAGCTTCACAGACCTACTGAATTACTAATTTAAATTTAAGTTAAAGTGCCTCATTTTACCTACAAAAATTGGACTTTATACTAATAACTACAATAAAAAATTAAAAATCTTACTAAGGCACAATTGTATCGGTTTTTATGGTCCACTCTGTATATTACCGACGCCCCTGGTAATACATTCTTGACCGCTCCTGAGAGTACATGTTCTTTGCGCCAATAAACATTAGTCATAAAGAACTTTCCTCTCATTTAAAGCATTCAAACCGCCATCCGCCATGTTTGTTCTCGCGTGTCCAACCGCAGTAAATAACTTCAAACAAATTGAGCTCGTTCGAAAGCGAGGCAAAAATGGCCGTTCTTCAAATTAAAATAAATATTTTTGACAGAGATACGCTTTTCTGTACCCGTTCCACTCCAAGGATGAGTTAAGATTATCAACTCAAGTGTCCTATACATTACCCATGGTGGAAAAATTTTACTAAGTAAGAGAAAAATAAACATGAACTGCTAAAAAATCAATCATATAATTTTTTTTCGAAAACTTAAAAACACACAATTTGAAAATTGTTATTGAGCCTCAAAAAAAAAATCTAATATGAACAAAAAGGTGCCACACACTGCGATTGTGTGATGTCCTGTTTTGGACGGTCAAATAGAGCTTGGCTCCTGAAAACTCACCCTGTAGATTTTAAAATTATTCTGCCATGTTAAAATTTGTCGACAGCCATAGATAATTCACAAACAATTTTATTGCATTCCCTCAAACAGGAGCTGCGTGTATATAAAAAAAACATTTTGACAACTTCTATGTTAAAATCTAAAAGCGTAAACAGACTATCGTCACCCCACGTGAGCTCGCGTGTTGTCAAGTTAATTCGCGCCACGGGTACAAAGTGTATGGTAGTATGGAGTAGTCTCGTATTTAAATCTGTAGTTTAAACCATATATTGTATGCACACTGCCATCAACAGATAAGTCAGCCGATTTGGGAGGAAATTGGAAATGAATTGAAAATACTGGGTAAGTATTTTATTATCTAATTTTTCGTGTTTATTTCAAGCGTAATAATACAACCATTATTACTTATGTAAGAAATCGTTCCTTTCAAACGTTTTGTAGTTGTCAGACGACCCAATTCACAATCCATTGTTCCTGCTGCAAGAGCAATGTTCTACAATCTTTTCGTTTTCCACTAGAGGTGCTGGTTTTGGCTTAATGAAGATTTTATTATGTACCTTCTTGGCCGTCTCTGATTTAGAAATAATTCCTCAGTCGCTGTCCGTTCCACACGAGCTGACGTTAATAATCAGTGCAGCAATTCAGTTTGAAAAATACCACAGATTCTTTCTCCTATTTGCAATAGTTTCTTCTGTAGGATGTGGGGTTATAATTAGTCCTAGCTTTATCCATATTTCAACACAAACTTGTTTAACAATTTTTTTAAACAGTATCCTAATCTATAGTTAAAACTTATGTTTCTAAAGGAATTACCTGTTGCTAGGTATCTGAAAAAAAGATAATGTTTTAATACTGGAAATTTGTTTTAACTAAAAAAATTAAATGACGTTGGGACAAACTACAGTGACGCTGGGATAAACTACAATGACGCTGATACAAACTACGAGGATCCAATCTAACACCACGTTGAGACCAAAAACGGGATGGTAGCAAAGAAATCTCTGCAAATATGAAGAGCAAATGCCATACAAGCCGTTTCTAGGCACACTCGAAAGTAAATCCAGTCAAATTACAGAATTATTGTGACTTTACTAGATATGTATTTTACAGAATGCACAGTAATTTAAATGATTAAAATTTTTCGCATAAGATCGCGACTGAAGAAAAATTCTATCAGATGACTATGAGAAAGAAGATGAAGGAACTACTACAACACACCTGATCCTTTACTACAGATATTAAGCCATGGTGTGGAAATGGAAAACAAGCACGATTCTTCGATTAAATAATTAGCAAAAAAATCTAGTACATGTTAATAATATGGAAATAAGCGAAATTCAACTTCAAACAGCCGAAACAAAAAAAAAACACAACTAAACAACCATCAATTCAAAAAAAAATTATTCAACACCCGAAATCATTTAAATTTAGAAGAAAAACTCCAAATCCAATAAAAAGACGGTTAGTAAAACGTTTTGAAACTCTGGATGATACAATAGAAGTTTTCTTAGTACGTCAATAATGGTAAATCAATTGCCTAAAATGGAAGGGACTCAAAAACTTGCATTAGAATTATCAACAGAACTAAGGACTAATCAAAAATCTTATGTTCTATAACATATTCACAAAACCTATAAAGAGAAGTAATTCATCAATTATCTGTATTTTCGTCTCCATCGTCTAGAAATAGCAATTCAAACGTCGGAACTGGATGTGCATCGACCTCCAGTGAAAGTCGAAGACCAATGTTACCAGACATGATGTCTTTGCCAGAAAACCATTACTAATTCTTATAAGTTCGTTTTCGGCTTGTAATTACCTTTTTAGAGTAATAAACGCATTATAATTCATTATTTTCTGCTTACCTTAAACAAACTGCTAACCTTTCCTTAGTACTGACTGTTCTTTGAAATTGAGTATTTTGCTCCTGCTGTATATATTTCAAACACAAAAGGCACAAGCTGAATTTTGTGTTATTATTAGAAGTAGGCGTAGAACTATCAAACTTTCCTAATTTAACCATCTCCCTAACTTTAATAATAACCAAGATCCCAACGGTAACTTGCAAATTTAAGCCCACATCATCTTGACGCCATGGCGAATAAGTATTGTTAAAGCTTTGCTTTCAGCAGGTATTATTGAAATAAGTTATTGATGCATATGTATTAGTTACTTACTTAAGTATTGAATTTCGTGGGCATTAAAAATTGGATTTTGTATTTTTACGTATGTACCTAATATGCATAAGAATAGATAGGTACAAAAAAATATTTCAAAAGTAAAAAGACGAAATACTCATATGAATAGTTAATAATTAGATATAATTATTTTTCTACTACCATAGTTAATTAGCACTTTTAATAAGATTTTTTCCCGCACTGGTGCTGTACGTTAAGTAATTATTAGTTAAGCAGTAATTATATAAGCGGTAACACTTAAACAATTCTTACTCTGTTCAACAAACAAAAATGAGTACATTCATTTTTCACAGTTTTCTGTACTTTTGTAGCTCTTATTCTCCTGGTTGGTAATCAGTTGGTGTACATTTTATAGTTTTTGGTGACTTTTCATAGTCCTTCTTTCTATAAAGGTTGACAATGTAAGTTACCATAAAATGAGCTTATTTTATTCTGTGTATCTATAATTCAAAGTTAATACACTTTCGTTTTCGGCCAAATGAAGGATGATATTATTTAGTTTAGAATAGTCTTCAACCAAAGAAACCGACGCGCACATATGTTGGGTTATCCTAACTCCCCTATTTTGGATATTGGATATATTGCCTTTTTGATAAGTAGGTAGCGTATTTGTTTTAGCTCTCTACTTTTATGTTAGCCATGCCTTAATAATGGGATATAAATTAAGTTGTAATGCATTTCAATTAGGTTTTTCTTAATAAACCAAAAACTACTTGATCAAATGTAGCTTTGTAGCGTATCATTGAAAAGCATTTTCAAATTGTTACCCTATATAAATAATATTAGACATTGCAGAGATTATATAAGTCCATAAACCAACAGTCTGGTTCCTGAAGTCTTGAATTGATTATAATAAGAATTTTACACAAATCTTTTGAGATTTTTGCAAAGATCTACATTATCTAGAAATATCTCGAAAAATGTCTGTCAAATTTTGCGACAATTAAACTCAATGTAATAACATTATATTTCTTTATAGCCTAAATTTGTGGTACTTATTTGTCTGAATTGGAAGCTTGGGATATATACCCAATATCTCCCAAATACATTTTCTAACATAAAAATTCTAGTACTAATGAAGCATTATCCTATGCCTTGTAGCACCGAATTTTAATAGGGCTGCTGCCTACTCTGCTTGGGCTGGCCCTTGCTGCATTCCATACCAAACCAATGCAAATTAATTATATAATAATAGTTGGTGAAATAGATAACAATTGTTATCTATGTCACACTTCAGGTAATGTTTCTTATTTTAAATCTGAATTACTTCCAATTTCTACCACTAGCAGACAGTAAGTTTCGATGATGTGAGTAAGACTGAATAGTACAGCATATAGGTAAGATACTTACGTGGTAACTTATAAACTGCTTATTGCAATTGCCACAGTCCACTAAACCTAAAAACCGCAACAGGTAATTCTACTACCGGCGAGGATGAACTGAAAAAAGAGAAACGTGAACATAAACTTCCTACGTCCGGTACACGTCTGCTGACCGACCTACTACGAACAGTTTGCGATTGATGTGTCTAATTACAGGGAACAAAACGTAATATGAAAAAAATACCAAAGACCACTTACAACGTCCTTATTCGCTAAGTTTCTGAAGACCTAAAATCTCATTCGCCATCGCTAATCGGCTGATCACTCAGCTGATTGCCAAAAGTTTCGATTGTGAGCATGTACCCGTTCAATGTTGTAGTTTTTTAATTTAATTTGAGGTTAAGATCATGAATTCGTTAAATTCGCGAAACAAGATTATCTTTCATTGAAAACTAAATTTGTAGATTTCTGAGTTAGTTCGTTGAACGTAATTCGTTTTTCTTTTATAACAGTTAACGCACTGTTGGGATAAAGAAGGTAAGGGCTTTTAAGCATACCATAATTTTAATGGCAAATGATGGATTCAAATTTGAGTTTCGCTTTACGATGCAAACGTTATATTTTAAGCACACGAGCATTTTCCCTGTTAAAATTTGTATATACCTGAAAAGAAATAATAAAAGGTCCTTTATATGCATTATTGACAATGTCGACATATTCTACACAAAATCCTCTAAACAAATTTTCGGAAATAACGAAAAAATTTAATAATTAAGTGAAAATTACATAATTAATTCACTCTCCGAATACTGGGTAAAAAAATTTATACAACGTGCCGGGTGGGTTCCTTACGGACTCCACTCCTGTATTCCCCAATATTTAAAAAAAAATGTAATAACTGAGTGCTACAAATAAAGAAAATTGGATTCAATAATTATAAGATTATGTATCAAAAAACTAACATTGAAATACAAAAGGCTTTAAAAATTTAACTACGTTGTTGACATATAATGGTGCATTGATGTTTTTGCAGACGCCTTGATCCCTTCTTCTGTCCTCACCTTGATCTCTTCTTTTGCCCAGAGGAGATTGTATCAGTTCCTCCTCTGAGACACCTTTCCTTGCTTCTTCTTACACTTGTTTTTCCGTGTAGACAACTTATAAGCAACACTCCATTGGCTGACGGATTTTCCTTGGAAGTCTGTTTCGAACGCCAGGATTATTTAGTAGTCTCTGGATCAGAGATACATCAATGGTTGTCGGCTTTTTTCCGATCTAGGTGCAGTTCGTTCCAGAAGATAAATGTATTTGCCCAAAGAAATTAATAAAATTCCCAAAAATCGCAAGCGACCACCACCTTTTTGCCGGCAAGTCGTGTACTGTGAACTTAGAGTGGTTCGAATTTGAAATAGTCCATAATTATCTTAGCTGCCACTTTGTGAAAGCACCACATTTCGATTATCGGTAAGGATCATACTTTTTGGTTCTCAAGCCGTATCATATAATTTTGGTTCCTCGAGCTGCACCACACGTTTGGTTCATGTACGCTCAAGTCAAATTTGGTTCTTCCATTGAGACTGAGCAGAAATTACGTCACAATATTCAACGGGAGTATGATTTGGGGGGGGGGGGGGGGATATTCCGTGAAAAAGAAAAGGACGGAGAGAAAAAGTGCACACAACAACCGACATGGCTAACTATTTCCCGGTAACGTTTATACAGTGAAGCAGAAAAAAAAACGTAATAAATTCATTGCTATATTGTAAAGAAATATATTCTGTTCTAAGTAGCACAGACGGCTGCAAGATAAAATTTCTACAGTTTGGCCAGAAAGTACGTTTTAACAATTTTTCGTGAGAAAAACCTGAGCGTCAGATCGGCCGCGGCCCCACCCGGTATTTGGAGGGTTAAGTATACAAGTCGTTTTCATTGTAATTTTTCTTTAATTTTGTGATTCATTTGGCACTTCTAAATATAAGTCTTTCCCATGTGCAATCGTGTCCAAACCTCAAAAAAACCACAAATATGGCAGTCAAATATTAATACAGTAATATAAATGACAAGTCTGACATGGTTAATGCAGAAATTTCCATATTTGACAAGAGAATTTTCCAGAAAATTTTGCACCTTTACGCCTTTTATTACCCTAAATTATTTTACATTATTTTTTTGCGCTTCGTTTTCCTAAAAACTGATTCTTGCATGTTGCTCGTGTCCCGATTAATCAATTAAACAGCTAATTTTTGAAAGTTAATATGTATAGCCAATGGTCAATGTGAACAGACCCGTACATTTCATTTAAGTACGTTACACCGTTGCAGGTTCTGTAAACTAAACAGTGCGGTTTTCGTAAGGAAGAGTGGAAAAAGTGAACCGATTTTAAAATTAAAAAAAGAGTAAAAAGTCAATCCAATTTTTATTAAAAATATCTTGTAAAGAAAAATTACCCCATAATATACAAATCGAGTAATAAAAGAAAATTTCTTTCATTTATATAGACATTTATCCTGTATACTACATATATACAAAACGGAATAAATAACGTCGTAATTTTTAAAATCTAACCATATGCAAAAACGTAGTATAGGCATTTATGTCGGTATTTTGCGGCTGCCGTCTTTTCTTGTCGATTTGGCTAGAGAAAAAAGATTGGAGTGTAAAGCCGCTAGGCCACAATAAATTAAATATGCTTCTGCCAAATTACGAAATTTATCCGCTACAACTTTCCCTATAAAATAATTATATAAAGCAACAAAGACGTGGTGCACACCACGATGCTATGGCCGACAAATTCGTATAAAAAAACAGCAAAACCTTCTATTTTGACATCTTGCCAGAACTGACCACCCCTAATTTCTTAGATTTTCCCATTGTACTAAAAATCACATTGGCTGTCGTTATTACCAAAGAAAATAAATGAAGATTAATATTACTCCTGTTTATAATCGGATTGGCCTCGTTTCCACTGATAATAAACAGCGGGAACACAATGGAAAAGACACAGCCATTTATTACCCATGACTCAGAAAGCTGCGTGAGGATGGTTAAAGGCAAACCAAAACCGAGGAAATACGGCCAATTTTCTTCGATAAAGGACAACCTTTTGTGTAGCTCCCAACCCATATTAAACCACTTGTATTCAAATGAATATAGCGCGTGTAATAATGACATTTGAATAATATAAATTAAGTATCCTAACGGAAAAATAGGAATAAAACTGGTTAAAGTGGCCTGAGCTAAAAACAAAATTTGTACCATTATACTAAATATGGAATCTGCAAAATACATGCTGATACTCGGGAAAGATACAGGGCGCCCTCTGCTATATCTATAAGCGGAGTCAGCTATGTCTTGAAACCAGAGCGTATTAATGATTTTACTTAGTAAAATAAGCGGAAGAATCCATACTGTCCCATAGATCACCAATAAGAAATATTTAATCCAAATCCAAACATTTGTTACCGAGCCTGCTCCAAAGACTGTATTGAATAAGACATCAATTCCTGGAAACAGAAGATATTCAAATAGCAGGACACTGAACAAAAAGAATCCTCCATTCAGTAGGGCGCACTGCAATACGTTGTGGAATACATTGGATTCATTCTGTTTCTTTTGCTGTTTTTGTGGCAACCGAGTGTCAACTTCTATGTGCTTTTGCTTTATGGATGGGCTGTGTCTGTTGCGAGCCCGTTCATTTATTTCCTTGTCCAAATAGAACAACACTAGCGTTCCCTTAAAACTGTCGTACATTCCTCTAACTATTGCTAATGATATGCCTTTGATGTCCATGGTTTCATTTATTGTAATTTCAATCTATTATGTGTTTGCAACAGAAATGCTATAAATTTTGCTTTGTTTTTCTTCTATATGATTCTCATATTTTTTTGTTGGCAGTTTTTAAGTCTTCTTTCCAGTAATATGCAAATATTTTTTCCTGAAATGAAAAAAACATGCAAGAAATACATATAGAAAGAAAAAAATTATATGGATTTAATTTCTACATTTTCTACCAGGTTCTTCAAGATTACACAAATTCTGCATTGCAGGATATTCAAATTGTAATTCAAATTTTAAATGAGACAAACAGTGAGGAAGGAGTCAGTTTGTGCCAACTTTTTTATACATTTCTTGTATGGTGTCTTACATAAAACATCGACAGAGTAATTCTATAAAGTGTAAAATAAAGTGTTATAAATTTTGCTAAGAATTTAATTTTTTTGTACCTAATTTAGAGATTACTAAACTTAAGCTAAAATTCAGTCTTTCTGTTATTAGATACATGATTTCACTATAATACATACTTAGTTACTCAAATTAGTTAAAATTAAATGAACTATAGTATTATAAATTTATTAACTAAATTTTCAGCTAGATATATGGCATATATTTTATTATGTTTTTCCCTATGTTTTTTTTCTTTTTTCATATAAATTTTGAAGTGTAACTCTTATAAGATTAAAAGTTTTATGAATTTGGTAAAAGATTGAAGATAAATAACCAAGTTTCTACTCAATTGAATATGATCTTTAATGAACATATTTTTACATAAGCTTACCAATTTATTACTCCATATGCCAGTATTCATTCAAGTATTAAAAAATAAAGTGATGTTATAGTGTGTTTACCCATCAATTAACTGGGATTCTAAATTCTTATAGTGTTCTTATAAATTTTTAAAAAGTTTTGTTACCCGTTTGTGACATATCAGAAATAACTCGATATACATAGTAATTAAGTATTTAGTTGATTTAGAGCATTAAGTGGTATCCTCTCATGAGCCGTTTATCATATGTACGGAGATTTATATTAAATAAGATTGGCATTTAGAATTACTGTTTAAATTGTTTCTTAAACTTCTTCTAACTACATATATTAATATAATAGTAGATACTTACTACTTACCATTTTTTCACATTATCTATTGCACTGTAATGAAAATATGGGAATTTACTTTACTATTTTTACTTTTTAAAAATTTAATATTTCTAGGTTAACAATAAGTGTTAATCACTGTAGTTCACCGTTAATAGTTGTGAAAAGGGCAAGGGTATAATACATTGTTAGGTTAGAAATCTACATCATAGCTGTATAGGAATGTTAATCTGAATTCGATAAATAGCTATATCGATCTTTTAGAATTCCAAAGTTCCTGTTTTCAGATATTTCCGATTTTAAAAATTCACATGTTCTGAATGTCCAAAACGAATCAAATATGCACCGCGTTGCTACATCCAATAATTAGTCACGTGAGTTTTTCATAAGTAGTGTTGTATAGTTTACACGACAAACCTTCTATGGATATCCCTAAATTAATATCGGAAATAGTCACACAAAACGTTTAACTATTTTCTTGGTGGCAAATTTTTTCGATCACGTTTCATGTTTAATCGATTCATATCACATAAATCAACTGAGGAGCAGTCTCTCGATCCTTGCGTTCATCACTGCTCTGGTTCCTGTCAGGACGTCTGCAGCTGGTTCCTGTCAACACCTGTTCTGTCATACTATAATGTTTGTTTTGTTTTGGTTGAAATTCTTAGAATTTGCTATCCAATAATTTTTGAACATTAGATAAAGCCCAAATCATGGTAAAGCAGAATTTTAATTCCCCTTTAAGTACAATTTAATTGATCTTGTGCTTATGTCGTAGACCATTTTGTGCAATAGGACTATCATCAGTTAATTGAGAATAAACAGTAACAACCTGTGTCACATTTAGGTGTTTTGAAATGGAATTAGGAGAGTGGCGCCAGAATATTTTGTTAGGATTACAAAATAGAAACAAGAAAGAAGCACATTGCTTTCAGGACATAATAGCCCAACGTAAGTACTTATTTTGCTTTGCTGTACACTCTCAGAAACTTAATTTATCTAAGGATATAGTTTCTAAGTTCCAAGGGAAGTACTTTCATATTTAATACTTAGGTACACTGGATGATACAGAAAAATTAGTCAAGTAATAAACACAAATTGTACATATGGATGGTTAATTATCATTTTCTGTATCACTAGTAGATACCAGATCTATTTTGTTATTTTAAATTGAATAATCTGTGTATTTCCTCATTTTCGAAATCTACATTACATTCTAAGTAATTAATATTCAACATAATCTATATCTATCTTCTACCAGTTTTTAAGCAGCAGGAATTTGCCTCATTATCAATAATAAATTCGTTTCTTTTCTAATAATTGAATATCAGTTAAAAATTAAAAACAATAATAAATGTCATTTAATCCAGGTTTGATCCTTTAGTGTATTGCCTGGATAAAATTTGTTTGAATTTCATGGATGATTTGATGTGTTGTCACAGGGGAGAGGATGTGATAGGAAATTTTTTTGAAAAGGGGGCACTTACCTACCTGCTTTTATTTGCAGTGAAGTGTCTCTAAAATGGTTAGTTTTACTGAAAAACTTTTAAATACGAAATACGATTCAAATTGAATAAAAAGTGTGAATTACTTTTTCTTTGAAATGACCTGCAATTTTAACCATATTTAAAGTTACTCCTAATTAGTATATAACAAATTTTATCTAATAATATTCAAGACTGAATTGCAGATAACAAGATATTTGAAAGTGCCAATTCCCTACGATATGAGAACATTCAGTTGTCGATCCAAAATGAGAAACTTAGAGCGGAGGGAAACAATGGAAAACCAATTAATCCTGCTGGTAAGAAAATATAGGGGAAAATACAGTTGTCATTAATTCTGCAATTTTTTATGTGCATATTTTTAGAAACCAAATTGCAAGAAGAAGTTCAACACTTAAAACAAAAAGTTCTAGCCCAAGCTGAAGAGTTAACTGAACTTCATAGGAGAAAGGGTGAAAATGCACAACAAATTATAGATTTAAATGTCAAATTACAAGAACGAGATAAACTAATAGTAGGAAAAGATGTTAAGTGAGTAAATTAATTATTTGGTTTAGGCACCTTGATTTTTATTCAAATAGTTAGTACTAACAAATAACATAGCTACATCATATTAATTTTAGTTTAGCCGAGTGCCAATCAAAAATTGTGAGCCTAAATGCTGAAATAGGAATGTTGACTCATTCAAACAAGGAACTTAGATATTTAAACGATACTCTTCGGGACGAACATCAGGCTCTGCAGTTGGCTTTTACATCATTAGAAGAGAAGCTTCGCAAAGCGCAAGTAACTATTAGTTTTTTCTTAAATATACATGTTTCAGATGTGCGCACCTTAAATTTCTATAGGGGTAAAATCTATGATTAATGTATTGTAGGATGAAAATCAGCAGCTGCTCGAACGATTGATAACTCATAAGGCCAATGACGCTGCTCGGATGAATGAGGAAAACGACAATTTTTTGAAGTAAGTATAACAGGTAAAGTCTTATTCTATGAGTTTTAATGGTTATCATCTTTAAAACCTTGATATGGAGAATCATGATTATTCAAAATGCGGTCTTGAATTGATTTTTTATGGAATTGTTTTTCATATGGTACTTAGTTATCTCATATCTGGAACGAACACCACTTTTTGGCTCTAGAGAAGTAAAGGGGCGTAAAGTATTAGAAACATCTCAACGATAATTTGTCCCGCACTTATTAGAAACTCGTGAAAATTCCTATTATATTTTTATTTCTGAAGAAAATCATGTTTTTGCTAAAATAGTAGCAAAATCTCGGCTTGCTTGCTTTGTAAATAATAATTTTTCGTATCTTCATTAAAGTTTGAGTGTTTCTGTTGGCTTGATTAAATGTGAAGAACTTTTTGATATTACCTAGTTGATTCAGTGCGCAAATTTAAACATGAGGAATTATAGGAATAGGGGTGGAAGTTTTTGATTTACTGCGTATCACCATTGCATTAATACCTAGAGAGTAAGATATAAATATTTATCACTATGAGCGTGGCTTCATGTTTCACTGCTGAACATAGCCTATTACCTGTATTAATACTTCTCGTGCTATTTCTAGTTCCTTCCCCAAAGCATTCTTTGAGAGATTAATCCCATTGTGCATATGTGAAATTTCGTGCCTCAGTTGTCGCGTTATTTTCTAAACCTATATAGAATATAGTGCTTCGTGAACTTTGTGCAATTCGAATTAAAAATCTGTAGTGTAGTTTTGATAAACAAAGATATATCTTGTAGATCTTAAATGCATATTAGTCTATTAAAATTGAATACATTTAAGAATTACAGGCATATCTATACTTATTAATAAATTAATAATTCGTTTAATGCTTATTGTGGTGTGGTGTAGTAATAATATTGTAGTTTAGTTCTAGGTGTTGTACCATTTTGTGTTTGTTTGTAAGCTTTTTGTACATTTTGTTGTCTTGCAGTGAGGGTGCCAAGCATTTCACTACTGTTCTCAGCACTTTTGGTATTTTTAGGTAGGTACTAAAGATAGAAGTAAAAGAGTGTACTAACAGTAACAATGAAGATTACTTACTAACCAGAAAGTAGTGCGGGATATTTTTAGTAAATTTCATATGGTTTTAACTGGGTGCTATATTTCCTTGTGTCAATAATTTGCTGGACTTTTTATTAAATATATAATATAACAACTTTTTAAGTTTCCCAAGGTACAGAATTTTTGGTTAACACTGTAAAGGGGTCCATTTCAACCGGCCCTAATAATTATAAAAGGTAAATATAAAGGTAGAAAAATGCTACGTTGAATTTCGCAGGCTTTTGAAAGCTTTAAATAGCTCGGTATTCACCAAAATAAACAGTATCGAAGCCTAGAGGGTTATGATTTGTTCGTATGCCATTACAGGGAATGAGCCATGTATACTTTTTGTTATTATTTGCAAATCGGTGCGTCATGAAGAATTGAATTTGTATTTTTTACCTATTTTCCAGCAATTTGAAGTTAGTTTTTTTTTACGTTAATTCAATTGTGCAAATTCATCAATTCTGTGCCACTAAAGCTATCTAATAATTATTATTTCAGAAAGAAATTCGCAAAGATGCAAAAAGACCTGGAAGAAGCCTGTCGCGATACTAAAGGACTCAATTCAGATGATATTCAGGAAGGTTATGGACCTCTCGCTCAATCTACATTACCGTCTGGTGTTTTTACATCGTTTGTAAGTATTATTACTGATAGAAATTTGTATTCACAGGAAAACTGGAAGGGAGAATTGGACAATTTGAAACGGAAAATTTTTACCATAAATGTTCTTAATAGTGATCAGATAGTTGTGTCACCCATTGAAAGTTAATTATAAAGGGTAATTAATATGGTAGGAAAATAAGTTTCTCTCTTACGTTATTTCTCCCCTATACGAATAATGAACAAGAATCAAATTTGACAAACTAGAAATTAAAAATGTAGTAACTAACAAATGATGATTGTGACAAATAATAGGTAATCTTAGTTTATTTTTTCAGGATGCCCATGAAGGCGAAGTGAATGCCGTAAAGTGGAGTCCAGTGGATCGATTAGTAGCAACTGGTGGTGCAGATCGAAAGGTGAAGCTGTGGGACATTTCAAAAGGTCAGTCTAACATTGCATGACATCATTTTATTGGCTTGCCTGCATCGGACTGTGTCGTCATTACGCCTTATCATCTTTTATCCGCTTTACCTATCACTATTTAAAAACGTTTACATAAACAAACATTTTTGGAAATACGGTAGTGATTTCGTCAGAAGAAACATCAATAGCGATGTAATTTTTTTTACACGAATTTCGGTTTGTTTTCGTTTTAAAATTTTATAGGTATTTATTTTTATGAGAATTTCATTCACCACCTGTTCTACATTATAAATAAGATAATTCGTTATTAAGTAATGATTTTAGCTATAGCAATAGACACTGATTGAAATTTGCGATTAAATTTCTGTTAATATCTACAAGTCAAAAATTATACAAATCCGTCTCAAATATGTAGCATTTGGTACTTGAAATTCTCCTTCGAATGTAACTTGTGCATCGAAAATTCTAGATAATTTTAGACCAATATGCGTACTTTCAATCCTGATCAGAAAAAAAATACCCATGTAGTATGCGCATTCCTGCTTTTCATCCCAAGTTGTATTCATGCACATTGCTCTAAAATTGATCGATGATTTTCAATGCTTATTACATATGATAATTTTTGTTTTTGTCGCGGTTATGTTTATCGTTCTGTATCTGTTTTTATCGTTTGGAATCGTGTTATCCAAAGTTTAAATAAATTATTTTAAACATTACTAAGTAGTCTGTTTTGTTCAGTAGTGTTGTATTTGTCCACTAGTTAGCATCTCTTCTGCCTTTAATTTCATTTTTTCTTATTTTTTGTTTTGAAATGTGTTCTGCACGCAATATTCAACATTAATAGATACTCATCATTAGTGCTATAGGACTAAAAACAAATAAAGCTTTAGGCGTTTTTGTATTATTTTGAAATTTCAAGATACCTATCTCATGTTTTTTTTTCGTCCATAAATTATTTTTTTCATAGCATGGCATTTTCGAAATAGCAAGCACTCTATGTCTCAGAATCTTCTTTACTCTATGTGTTCTACTGATGTATAAGTTTACCAAATGGATACCAGACATCGAACTATAGTTATGGTGGGATGGGAATAACTAGATAACGGGAACGAAGATGTTAATGTTGGCGTGAGAAAATTCTTGCCCGGTTTGACACAGTATTTTGACAACAGTACTTTCTATGAGGCCTTTACTTTTTCGCTGATACTTAACTAGAGGACTGTGAAACTCGGATTTGGAATTTTATGCCTGCCATTTTGGAGCTGTCTTACATTCAAAGGCAGAACAACTCGAAAATCCCATATCTCCTTAGCCCACCAAGTCCCACCAAAAACTGGACAACGTTTGAAATATGCGGTGCTATTTACCTTTAAATGAATCAAACCGTCTGTAATTGACGCTGAAGTTAACTCTTGTGACAAATACACGTTGAAAAATATCGCAACGTTGGAACTACATATTTTCAGCCTATCTTCGCCTTTAGCAGAACATATTATTAAACGCATTCTATAAATTGAATCGAATTTTAAAATCATATAAAAATTGCCGATCTCGTCTCCGATGAAAAAGATAATGCAACAAATAATAATTAATAAAATGTATAACATAGTACCTATAATTAAAAGTGAAGCATGAGAAAAAAAGAGTATTGCTTGGTATTGGAATTATTTTACGTGTACATTGAATCGGCAATGCCGCAGTCAGCTGTTGGGATCGAAGTGACTGTGTGGTTTGCTTAATTTTTTATCTACTATACATATAATGGTGATTTAACTAATACCGTCTTTTGGTGGATAAAGCACTGGATTTTCTTACCTTCACATAACCTTTTGTTGCTACTATCTACTGAAACAATCTGAGGCTTAATAAAGAGATTAAGATCCTGATAGTTTGTTTACATCTCTCTTCCTTGTCCGGAGAATGCCAGTAAGCTTCGGCCTATATGACCTGGGAGGTATCCAGCTTGATCTTTGCTGATTGGTGGTGCTAGCACTCTTAGTCGGATAATTTAAATGATCAACTGCACTCTCAATTAGACAGTGAACTTCTGAAGAATTGGAGATCATTGTGAAGGTTTAGTTACTTGAGTCTTAATGTGGGTCCATTGGTTATTGTTCGGAGATCCTATCCATAAGTCCTTAAGCCCTTTCTTCAGTTTTACCACTTTTCGTGAAAAGTCGAAAGTAAAGTCCCAAAGCACTACACATCTTTTGTCGATATTTGTTTTCTGATTGAATTCACTGATTGATAAAGTTCCCAGATAAGGCCGATTTTGATGATACTTATAGCGAAGGTTACTTACTAGGTACACAAGGTAATTCACGGACAGAATAACTGCACTGTTGTTAGTTGACTGTCTTGGTGCGATTTTGCCACTAGTAATAGAGATGTCGTGGCCATATATGATATAATTGATTCGAGCCAGTTTCATGTTCGGATCGAAACCAATCCTATATACTTCGCACAACTTATCAATTATATTAAACGATTCGTTGTGAATGCATACAAATATTGGAATTCAGTTTGTTTAGTTTTAATGCCCATTACAAATTTTCATATCTACTACATATAATAAACGCACAATAAATAAAAGATAATGCTTGTGATGTTAATCCGGATTCAACTGAATTGATATTTTTTAAGTATTTTTGGTGATTCGTCACCTTAATCTAAGCCACCAAAAAATAGAATTCACGTAAACTCCATTTGCACCACTTCTCTTCAAAATGTTCGCTAAGATGGACCTTAAAGTTTCCCATTTAAAATACTTTGTGTTAAACAGATCTATCAACTAGCGATCAACTAATGTTTTGATGATATACATATGTATATTTCTTATAGAGCTTTTTAAGGTTCAACGTAACTTTAATTTAGGGTAAAC
The DNA here is from genome assembly GCF_039881205.1 of Euwallacea similis. Classification (NCBI taxonomy): domain Eukaryota; kingdom Metazoa; phylum Arthropoda; class Insecta; order Coleoptera; family Curculionidae; genus Euwallacea; species Euwallacea similis. The sequence goes on from NC_089619.1 coordinate 4,413,962, forward strand.
CAGCGCTGTAAATGGTCCTTAGTTTATTGAATCCGAATTAAATTTCAATCCAAAGCGTCACTGAATATACCAATGGGATTGAAGCGAATTAATGCTACTCTGATCTAAACATTGGATTCAGTTTCGCAATAGGCACCACTTAATTTATATTGTTTTTATTACACTTTCTAGGAACCCATGAGAACAAAGGAATTTTGGTAGGGAGCAATGCTGGTGTCATGGCGGTTGATTTTGATACATCTGGATCCCTTGTTTTGGGGGCATCGAATGACTATGCTACTAGAGTCTGGACGGTTGCCGACCAGAGATTGAGGGTAAGTAATTTCTATAAGTATGTACAAAAAAAGGCAAAATCCGAAAATTACATAAAAGGTTAAAAACCTCAAAATCTAGCAAAGATGAATATAACAGAGCTTTTTCAACATAATTTCAATGCAGTGTCTTCTAGCTATATTCAATGCTGGATGGATAGAGAGTATAAAAAGGAAATAATCTGTCTCAGTAGTAGATATTATATATTAATTAAGCTCAGAGAGGTTTTAGTCGAATACAAAAAAAATGTCGACACAATTTGATTGATATGACTAACTTAAAAATATATATGGGAGAAATTGCCTACGGTTAAATATAAATCGCTGTGGTATTTCCAGACGACTTAATGACCTTGGGAAATTGCGTTTTAAATCACTGTTCTGCAGTAATGGCCAAATTTTCCAAAGCCACTATTTATCAACTCGGCTTAAAGGACAAGCATCATAAATAGTCATAAGAGTAATATGTAATATTAATAACACGCACCAGTCATACGTTCAATCGCTCTTGATCGTCCTCTAATCCTTAATAGTGTCGTCGTCGAATCATAGTCCAATTTAATCTAGAACATTCAAACGGACTATATTTTTGTATCTACCAACTAATGAAGGACTGTTCGTCCAGTAAAGCATCAAGTATTAGTTTTCTGTCAGGACATCTATATCGCTCTCTTGATTACTTTAAATTATTTTAAGGAAGTCAAGAACTGGTTATAGCCGTCCTAAGAGAGATTGAAGCTGGGGTAAAAACCAATCAGCTCGTTATATTAATATAGTAAATATTGCATCGTATTGCGTAATGTTACTATTACTTAATTCTAAATTACTATTAGTAGTGATAAATAATGGTCGCGTCGAGACTTCGGTTTTGAAATAAGTGCGCTTGCGCACTAATTTCAAACGATCAAAAGTATAACTATTTAAATGGAAGTCTATCGCGCAAGCGGCAAATCACATTAAATTGATTTTAATCGTAAAGAACTGATGGTAGTGATAGTATCACCGATAATTAAGATTACTAATCAGTGCAATATCGTTTCTTCCCAAATGATTTTTATTTCTTTTTGATCTCTTGTGGGTTTTTCTGTTTATATCATGTTTAATTTTTGCGATTGTTTAATAATCGAACTTAGATTTTGTGTGATTCTTTTAAATTTAAATGGTCACACCAACGAAAGTTAATTTCGATAGTACCGAAAGAAGTACGACCTTTTAAACTTAACCCGATTAACATAAATAATGAATTGCTTCAGTTTATGTGACCACTTGTGCAATGGAAAATTAATATCATAGATAGCACTGATTAGCAATGGAAAAACATTAGATTTCTAGGGTTGTACAATATTTTGCATTTCTACTAAACCGTAAAAACCATGAAAAATTTTCACTCGTTTTCTTGCAAAATCTGATTTTGATCATGGAACTTGATTTTGCAGTACATTGGAAGAAAACATTATGTACGTGTCCCTCTTTCATCCTGTGTGTAGTGCATATTAATATTTTTGTATAATTTGACATGATAACTTAATCCGTAGTGATTTCTAGAAAGTACTCTTGTGGCTAAAATTAGTATCCTTAAAATCACATTATGCCAGCAGGTGAGGTTTTACTTTGATAGATATTACTCTCATTGTGTTAACTATTTTATATGCTAAATGCAAAAATATCGTTCAACCCTTATACAAAATATTCATCCATTGATGACCTTGCCAAAAGGGATTTAAATTGACCTAAGCCATGCTGCTTATGACCTGGTCAAGTAATTGCCCCTCTTAATTGAATTGGCCAAAAGTTACTCGTAAGAAATGTGGTTAGTAAAAGCTGTCCAATCTCGTTCATCATGTGGCAGGTAAGAAAATTGGCGCGTTGTTTAAACGGTTTGTACACAAACAAATAAAATTAAACTTCCTAAAATCTACGTGAATGCGAGTAGCCACCCTCGTAGAGTTTGCAGAGACTGTCGGTTCGACTGGCGCTTAGTTGGGAGGGAATGCTGACGCTATCTGGGGACATTTTGGTGTTAGCTTTCCTTCTTTGACAAATAAAAGCCAATGCCGCAATCACAGCCATTTGTGCTGCTAAGAATAGAATTGCCGCAATCATTAGTCCAACCATGTTCAGGCATAGCCCGTTGCTGTCATCGTTGATGTAAACTGACTCGCTGCTGAGCGCTGTCTTGTTGGCGTCTTTGTCGAATCCGAATTTATCTGTTATTTGAATGGATTGAACTAATAATAGGTCTTCGTGAGCCTGGTCAGTTGATCGCCTTCGGCGTCTGCCGTATGAGATGACTGAGCGCAGTTCTCCAGTAGAGTCTTCTTGATCGCATTGAACGGGTTCACAAGATGGCATGCAGGGAGTCACGAGTGCTCTGAATTGTACCACTTCCGAGGATGGGAATTTGAACGCGTCGAAGTGAGATAGAAGGACCTGAAATAGAGAGACAATGTTTAAAATCGGAGTTTTTCGTTTGCACGCAACAGTTCACACCCAATGCGTTAAAATGGCCGATTTTTGCCATTTTGAATACCAGGATTCCCACGCCAGGATCGCATTTAGAAACAGAAATTTGACATGAGATGCGAATTGGTTGGGAACAGATAGAGCGACGATGCACGAAATGTCGAGCTTCAGTAATATCCCTGAATAAAAAGTTGACTCCGAGTGCTCTTAGCACTCTTATTTATTTCAAATGATGGCGAAGAATCATTTCGTGTACGTATTATGAACCGCAAATTCTGTTGCTCTTGGCCATCTTCCAATTAAATGGGCAGCTACTATCTTTTATTCTATCAATTTAATCTTACCTTTCCTGTTTGAGCACTTTTATAAATAGGCCCCATGATAAAGTGATCTGTAGGACAACCATCGGAGTCAATAAGAACGATTTCGCTGGAATCCACACCATCCATAGCAACTAGTTCTCTCACAAATATTTCGTACGGACTATTTTTGTCCAAAATTTCGAATTTCAAGGCCAAAGGATCGCCAACCTCTGCCGATTGCATCATGTCTTCCCCGTTTCTGTCGGTAATTTTCATTGCCACATTAGGAGAGTCAACGGTTACCTCCTCCGATAGAGCTAGAACCAACATCATTTTTAGAATTTTATCAAAAGGTTTTGGCAATTTCATGAATTACCGGGAGTGATGTCGCCATGAACCCCTAAGTCAACTTCATTGGTTACGCTTTTGTTGGTCAAGTCATATTGACATGTCACTGCTAAACCGAGGTCACTGCTTGTCACTATTTTATCATGATGTTGAATCACTACGTCGTTAACATATCTGGAATTAAAGTGCATTCTTGAGACACGTAAGACGACAAAATTTTTATAGTTACCTTCCAAGGCCGTTCTTCCTGACGTTACATTCCAAATTATCGTAGGCCATGCTCAGCTCAAACTCCAAACTATTGTTAACGTCTCGAACACACGAATTGGGACTTCCTTTTGCGTAAATTTTCCCGTCGAATACTTTGCTTGTTTGAATTTTCGCGATCATATCTCCAGATCTACAATCTATAGTAACGTTGTAGCATGAGCTGAGTTCGTAGGTTGCTGCCTCGGGCACATCCAGGTAAGGATCCTAAGGAGAAAAAAGGGTATTTGAGTTAGTTTTAATCATTTTCTTCATTTATTACAAATTTATTTAAAACCTCAGATAAGGTAGTAAAAATAGTCCATTGTTCTTTAAGGACATCTTATTTTGAAGAATCAAAAACAAAAAGTATTTACCTGAATGTTGGAGAGAGTGGATCGGGAATGGTGGCTCAACCTACAAACCATTTCACCGGTGTCTCCGTAATCGTACGAGTGACATCTGTAAGGTGAACTAAGACATAGTTCTCTGCATTCGTCGACTGATCCAACATCTTGGTGCACAGAATCGACCTGAAGTAAAATAGCCCAATATAATAGTTGATAGTGAAATGATTTAAGATTTTGAATATATGTCAAGGTCAAAGTCATGAAGAAGTTTGCTTTCTGACTGAACCTGTTTTCCCCTGGCAGACGAATATCTAAATTTAAATTTTCTATCGTGATAAATGGAAAACGTACATTTGCTCTTCAAAAAGAAAGCACAAAATACAGAGGAAATACTTTAAACTCACAATTGTAATTCCTTTGACCGTAAGGGAACAGAGACCAAATAGATTTCCTCAACGTTCCATATCACAATTCCAAGAAAAACCTTGTTTTATGTCGGAAATTATCAAATCTCCTTTATAACATCAAGTATAATTTAATATTAAGACTCCATGAATGCTTACTGTTTTCAATATTCTCCCATTCAGTTTCTTGAATTCGCACAGTTTGGTTGGTTCTTCAATACAGTTGTTCTCCATATAGTCGTGTCCATCTGAGGCTAAAAATGCGTTTCCTCCAGCGAGAGTAAGACGATCCATTGATGACAGTTCACAATCTCCGGTTGAGTTGTTATAATTTGCAGATCTGTAACAAAAGTAGCATATTTAAAGTGTTATCAACAATTTCTGAAACTTTTCGTATCCAATCGAGTGTTTTTGCAACCTAGCTTGCAATCAAAGCTCAGAATGGAATATTTTCCGAATTTTACGTTTTCATAAAAAAATAGAATCCCGGTTAAGTCCAAAATATTTTCTAGTTAGTAGTAAGTAATAAGTAAGTATAGGTAAGTAACGACTTAAACCAGAATTCGAAGCCTTTTGTATATACAGAGTAATTCAGTGAAGCGACACCCCCTTAAAGGCATAGTGTGAAACGCGTGCAAAAATCATTTCTGCTTCAGCTGTTGATTTATCTTCCATAATGATATTACTATTAGCATCAAGAAAAAAAAAACCTCTTTGAGCAAGAATCGTAATAATCTCTACTATTTAACATCATGCATCACGGACGTAATCATTCTCATTTTCCATGTTACTAACTGCGTCCAATCTACGAAATGGTTCTTCCTAGTTTTTGTAAGTTAAGCATTGTGTTGTAATTACAGTTATGAATCTCGGATTATCTCCAGCATGTAAAAAGCAAAAGTACAGTTTAAAGACACTAGCAAGTGTAATAATCTCACACTGAGGCATTTATCTTTAATTTCTGTGCTTGTATGAACTACCTGAGTGTTAGGAAATAATATATGATAGCAATAAGCCGAAGATAAATTCTCTTCAAAGAACGTTTCTATGTAAGGTATTAATTGGTTATTGAATGCTGGGATTATCGGCTATTATAATAATAATGGCGATGGTCTAGCTAACCTTATAAGTAAGTTGACTTTGCATACTTTTGCTTCAATTAAACGCACTAATGATATAGAATTCTTCACCAACCGTCCAGTATTTTAACCGGCCATATAACAGACAATATGATGATTTAATGATTAATTTAAATTCACAAGTTCTTTAATGGAATTTGTATTTTTTCGTCTCATTACTAAGTGACGTTATTATTAAAAATAGTAAAAAACGTGAAAAAACAAATCCATTGGAAGTCTTAATTAAAAACGTGTTCATAAGACAATCTTGTCTACCTTTAGAAGCATGCTTGTAGTACCAAGGTCGTTTTGCATCTTTCTTTATGCGACTACCAAACACTCCATTCTATGTTCCATTCCTCAGTCATTTCACTCCGGTGTCGGTTGAGTTATAATTTTAGACATGACGGTAATTGCGGTTTTATGCATTTAGATGTGTACATTTATTTATAGAGCTCACAAGAAATCGTAATTACAATGTCTCTTATGAGACACATTATTTTGTTACACGCCACCGTGGATTTTAAATTGAAAATCTTCGAGGTGGCAAATTAATAGGCATTTTTTCAACGTTCATTCAGCCATCTTGGCGGTTACCGATCGTTCTTTAATGCGGATGATTCTTTCCTGTTAGTAGACACTGGTAATGCAACGAAAAAAAAAACATATTCCAATGCCGTTTGAAACATTAAATTGATGACATCCGTGAGGACGAAGACACATCATTTGCATTCATGATAATTCTAGGCTAATTAAAACACTTCATGCAAAGAAATTTGTCGCACTTTAGCTGTTCTTTATGCAATGCGATCACTGACTTGATCATTAATTAAGAGTAAATTTAGAACCACCAGCAATTCGAAGAAGGACGATGCCGGTAAGATATTGAAGAATAATGATAACATCTTATTTTTAAATGTTGACCCAATCAAAAAACAAGGTCGCATCAGTATTTATGATATCTCTGGCAGGTTCCGAAAAAATAGGTCTATTTAAAAAACGAAAACTGATTTATGGTTTTTTTTGGTAAATGTGAGGTCGCACATTTGAAAAAGAAACTTTTTCATTCCTGCAGTTGTTTTAAACACCATTTTTTCCTATAAAGAGATTCAGTAATTCTTTTATTTCGTATTGTTAAACCAATATGACAACTAAGAAGTTTATTTGCTTAGTGTATAACATAAGCCAAGAGTGGATCATGGAACATTATGGACCTTTCTCTCTTAACACTAGACTTGTGTTACGAAGAGTTAGTTACTTTTCAAACAGGTAGCGTCATTAATATTTTATCTGCTCAAAAATACTATGAATCGATTTAGAAACTGAACGTAAAATATGCTATTATTTGTAGATCATTTATTTAATAGTATCCTATTTCTGAAAACCTCCATATACCCATTGTGTAAGGTTTTTTGCCGATCTGAATACACGTAAAGCCTGAGGTTTATCGTAAGCCCTATAAATCAGTTTAGTTCTCTAAGGCAATTATTTATTAAAAGGATATTTTACCGATATTATATCATTATTTATGCATAGAGCTGCAAGTGTTTCCGCATTTTAAAATTACTGTCGGATAGAAATGAAACAAAGGAAGTTGTCTACACCCTTTAAAGACGAACCCACCAGCAGGTATAACTGTGAATTACGGATATCTATAACTGAAATGAAGAACAAATATATGTAAAAATGTCTTTCGATGTAACCGATTTGTCAGCTTTACAATATTTCCCCTGCTCCATGTTCAGTGCCGATATATTTACATTGCAAGCAGTTGACATCCGTATTCCGACTCCCGATATATTAATCCGATTGTTTAATATTGCATTTGCACGACATAAACGTAATCGTTGTAAATAACTCTGACATATATCTTTGCTTCGTGACGCCACCTTAAAGCTGGATGTAAGGATTACTTACGAATTCATATTTCTTCGTAACGTAAATACTTCAGTTAAAAGTTGAAGAGTTCCTTTTTTATATATGCTTTATATAGTCGGTTTTTATTGTTTTTACAATTATTACCGTAAACGATTTAATTGATTTGAACTGAGGTCCATTTAGAGGGCACTGTCCGTTGAAATAATACTGTACCACTCCTCCTAGATTCTTAAATGGAATGAAGTATCCTTATTCCATTTAAGATTTTATGAGTCGATGTTACCACCACCACCTAGGATAGAAATTTGTGAGAAGATTTTGGCCTTGAGAATAAATTTTATAAGTTCAACGGTTTTTTACTCTAATAAAACGAGAAATAGTACCGTTAAATTAAGCGACTTCTTGCTACTGAAACGCCTGGACTGTTGAAAAATGATGTAAACAGTAAAATTATGTACCTATAGAAAGTCAAATTTTGGACACATTGTTACCGATCAAATTTTGGAGAATGAAGAATAGAGTATGTTGCATGTAAAAAAAAGTAAAAGTTTTTAAGATGAAACTTTACTACTTATGTACACGATATAAGAAACTTTCCGCTGTCATGACCCTGTACAGGGTAAATTAAACAATTAATCTACTTAAACGTCAAAAGGTAAGGAAACTAATACCCTGCAGGGTATTGCGTGTAGGCCGTTCTTTTTGATCTCGCCGATGTTTTGAGATAAAATCTTGACGGTACTACGGAAGCTGTAACGACAGACCAAAAAAATGAACCTAACCGTTATTGAGTTGCATACCAGAATATTGCCAATCTGGATAGAATCACTAATTCGAGATGGATTATATTGGATTAAAAATTCGTAAATTATCGTGCTGATATTTATGACGAAGAACATGTTTTATAAATGGAGATAAGCTAAAACAGAATGTTCCTTTCGATAGCAATTTAACTGCGGTTTCAGGAAAATAAAGCGGTAAGTGTGCAGAGCAAAATCTTGGTTTAATTGCGGCTAATTTGCACTTGTAGTACGTGCTATCAAATTAAAGAGCATAATCATGAGCATATGTAAAAATGTATAAAAAATATACTACCTATTTGTAAATTAGATATGTTTATAGTGACAAAAAGTGAAAGCAACTGTACTTCAGACTTACAGTTCTCCAGGAAATATGACAAGTAAGCCACCATTTATTTATTTATTTTATTTTTTTTAGTTAAAAACCTTAGTTTTCCAACTTAGGACTTTTAGAAAATACATTAGGAATAGTCTTATCCCAAACCGACCTAAAAACGAATTGGAAATCGGCATGGAAATTTACTTAAATTTTAATACTGTAATTGTTTTCAAAACTTTCTCAGTTAGCAAGGAAGCGTAACACCTGGAAGGCAATACATTACGGTCTTTGATGTATGATTCAAATACTCTATTACCAAACGTTTACTTCTGCATCAGGTAGTTCTTACTTTCAGGAAATCTCAAGAACACAAGCAATGGAGCAATTTACAGAAGCGATCTAAATCTTCTTGAATAAATGCCTCACATTTCCCTAAGCAGAAATTCTAAATACATTTGGAGCATGTGAAATGCCTAACTGCCTGATCGTACACAACGTACGCCTAACTACATACATTGTATACGATCTTCTGGTCCAGGTATTCCTTTATAAATTGAACATCAAAACAAGCGCTCTCAGAAGTCGTTATCATTATTAATAATATATTACCGTCGATTTTTATATTTATTAATGAACTGCGAGGTTAGATCACTTATCTCGAGGAACGCAAGACAAGGTCGAATTCAATTGCTGCGAAAGGGAAAGGCATCACGTAGATCTTGAAAAAAGAAGACAGAAATGTCAGAAGCATTTAAACTTTAGTAAAGTATAAAACTTTTTTGGTCAGCCTGATGGTTTTGAATTATTTTTGATCGAAAATTTTGACGAATCTACGACTTGTGAACTATCGAGAAGCCTAACCAATTTTTCAAGGTCATTCACGGAACATTAAGGGCGACCAAAAAATGGTAATTTTCTCCCATTTAATCTATTTTATAACTTTCATCGTTTTGAAGATAGTAATAGTGTATATCCCCCGGCTGAAACTTCGACATTAGCGTGATACTTCCAAAACGACGCTGAATCGTCTCGAATACATAAGTCATCCGTGAATTTCCGGAAAAGTTCTCAAAAGTTTATTCCCGGACGTCCCCATAAGTAGTGCCCTAACCTGCTTATATGTAACATGCAAAACACATGGAGTTAGATGGATATTTCCGTTATTTGAAGGCATAGAGAATTGAGTCTCAGTATTGAGATGGTAGTTAGTTTGGAACATCTCGAGTGCGCTGTGGCAAAGTTGTGGAACAATCAATTTCGGGAATAAAATTTGAATTTTTTTTATTTTAATGGGAATGATATGTTTGTTACTTTAATGATAACTTGAAAATGGGTTTATAATGGGGGAGAGTTTATTAATTGGGTACTGTACGTTCCTACTTTTACTGGATAAAAAGCTTCTACTTCATACTGCTGAGAACCCTTTTGGCGCTTAATATGTACATATACATATAACATTTGATTCACCTATTTAAGAATTCGCTTGGCCCTAAATTGATTCGTTTCATAAAACCTTACATTACGGAGCTATTATTATAAATAATTATTTTTTTGTTTTTATTATTTTTTAAAATACGCCAATACATACCTGTTTTTACTATACTGCAAAATTTTCACTTTATGGATAATTTTTACAGCTTGCAGCAAGCTAACTTTAAAAACCATTGGCGTATCACAAATTTTCAAAATTCAACAATTTTCTATTTTGTTCATTTGTTTAGTTTAGTGGTCGGCTTTTATTTGAAAATTGTACGTCTGTACGTCTTTATTTTTTAGTAGAGTCAAATGCATATTTTTCAAAAAATATCAAATGTCCAATACTTTTCTTTTTTCATAAATTAGGTTCTTTAGAAAATTTTTCCTAGAACTTCAGATAAGAAAATTTAATTTTTTTTTATTGATTAGACTATTGTAACATCTACTGTCTTTTTTCGCCCCAAAATAATAATTCTTATTATAAACATAACAGAGTTAAAGTTTTATACCTATAGATAGCCCTAATATGCTCTAGTGACATTCATGAATTTTTCCAGAATTCATATGGCAAAACGCAATTAAATTCGAGAGTACCGCCTATGATAAGATGTATCAGTCCGAAAGAAAGCGGAATGCTATTAAATATAAGTATTTACCGATTCTGATACGGCGTCGATATCGCTTTATACGTATTATAAAAAGCCTTCGTATTGTATGTGCTCGAACTTATGCTTATGGGTTCCGAGATAAGCATAGTAAGACCAGTTAGCCATATCTAACGTGCGTCGTGTGTGAGACCGTAAAGTCACGGAACTAATAGGAAGACAAAATCCCGCACCACTGGACGCTTTTAGTCACAGATTATCTCTATAATAGTGTGGTTGGCAAAAATTTCAAATCGAGTTATAAGAGTTCATTAGTAAAAGAAGTCTACATTTCATCCTCAAATGATCTTTCATGTTTTTTGTCGAATTCTAAAGAAAATCACTTTTTATTGTCATTTGTTCATTAGAACTTTTCACGTAAAACATGGTACTAACCAAGCAATTGCTTTAATGAATGTACATATTATAATAGTAGTAAGTTTTAATTGCACTTAGCGAGAGAGGTAAAAAGTCTAGAAAATGTACCATATGTTTCTTTAAAGGTGTCGCGCCAAATAGGTATTAAAAATTAAAAGTCATGTTTGAAACGTAAAAATTTTGTAAATTTTGAAGCTAAAGTTATCTTGAACTGACCTATTCATCTGTATCAATTGTCCGCAGAGTTAGTATATTTGATAATACATATGTACATATACTCCTAGTACACATGCCAATAATATAGTCACGGGGGAAAATTATACTTGCAGTATTTGAAAGGATCACTTTCAGTATAAAAACATTTCTTCTCTCAAACATTTTCCTTTTCTACTTGTGTGCAGGAAAGTCTACGGTTCTTTATATAAAAGTAGGTTTCTTGTCGTTCGGACAACTTCAACCGCATGCGAGGAAGTATAACTTTCCCCACTGATATTTATCAATTCCCAATAAACAATTTAATGGAAATTGCTTTAATGTAATATGGAGTCGACTAAGAACATTTGACTTATATTCAAAGATTTTACTAAAAGTGAGAAGCTTAAAGGAATAATTAAAAAAGATTTGTAAAATTTGACAATCATAGAATACCCTTGAAAAATACCGAAAAAAATCATTTTAGAGAAACATGCAGACAAACGTGGGTTAAAACGAATGATTTTTTTCTTTTAAAAGATTAGTGAATTAACTGAAAAATGTCATGAGAAAATTTCTTATCGTCATGGCATTTACTGGGAAATGTTCTACTTGTCACTGAAAACATTTGTGCACTCTGTGTTAGCCTTTGCGTTTAATATCAACTAGACATCCGAGTTCTAGTTACTATTACATTTACAAAACAAGAAGGTAATAATACACGAATGTAGCGGCCACTCTCGAATGTACCATAATAATAATAATAATAATAACCTAGTGCAATATTAAAAACTACGAATTGACTTACAGATCTTGCTTATTGGTAAAAACTTAGTTATTTCGTAAATTACTAGAGATGCAATGAAACTGAAAGCAGGAAGTTTAAAGGCAATATAAGCAGAGAAGTAAACTACCTACCGTGTTTCCAATTTGTTTATAACCCTTTTCGTTGTAACTAGCGGTAAAACACTGATGATATACCGAAACATCGTTAAAGCAACCGAATATTTTCCATGTTCAGCTTTTCCAAGAAACATACATTCGTTAGAATAAAAGTCAATATACCCGCTTGCCTTTTATTGCGGTTAGTAGTGGCTATTCAAGTGTGCAGTTAATTAGCTACTCGCAATGTGTAATCGCACGATACTGTAATGTAAGCAAACAATACACACTGGCAATGTCTTTGGCACTGCAGCAGGAAGAAAGTAAGTACGAGTACACATACATCCCACGGATTGACCAGATAGCAATACGAAGCGAGCAAAATAGGTGCGTAAGTTCCTAATAAGGGTGATTGCAAGAATTATAATCTAGTTCACTGTAAGACCTCTTAAATTTCAGGCTCCGTAGGTGCAAACAACATGCATGCGGAATGGTGGAGCACTCTTTAAAACCGCCCATAAATACGTCCCATTTGCATGCCGTTTTCCTTTTCGAGAGAACTGAAATATTGGTCGCAATGTGTGAAAGTTGAACGTAAGCCATTCTGTTTGTATTCGGACTATTACACACATTATTGTAAACGTTTTTAAAAGATTAAGATTAATCAGCAGTCCAATATTATAGTTCTACGAAAACCACCGCCTAACATTCTTGAGTAGGCACATGTTTTAACGTAAATAATATATTTCCTAGTTAGGACTACAAGAGAAATCATGCATTAAATTTAACAAGTTGCTTAACACCCATGATGTACCCGTACCATGCAGTATATGTACCGCAACCGTATGCAGCATAAGACGTAATCCAAGACATACATATGTAAGACTTAAGATTCATTAAGAGTTTATCCCCACGTCTTACAAATAAATTAGAAATGGCATTGTTAGATTTTAAAGTTTCAATTTCCTTATTGCTTACTCTTACAGCTAAATATCACGGAACTACAAATCGGATTACGGCAGCATAGATCAATGGGGTTAAAGCATCCACCATCATCCGCGTTAAGGCATGGGAAGTTAACCCGGTTAACGCTCGGAAAGTCATTTGGGTAAAGGCAGCAGAAAATAACCAAAAATTAGTCACAAAAAACACTGCCTCAGGCTCCGAAGTCAAGAGTATCATGTCTTTCCTTCTGACTCGTTTGAAAATGACTTGAACGTCAGACAAGACACAATGGCGGATCGTCTCTTGAGCAGACAGACTAATATGCGCATCAGAGAAGAAAAAATCAAAATAATCCAATCTGGAAGACCTCCGGTAGGGATATTCCTTCACATTGAAGAATTTCTGTTGCAAGACTTTTAGTGTAAGGAGGATGAAGTAGGCGATATAGGACTGAACAAGCAGCTAGCTTACAACGAAAGTGGTCACTACCTCCTTACAGGACTCTACGGTTCGCTTTCGGGTTGCCCACAAGTAGGAGTTTGTCGCTTCTAATGTGTTCCGTACTGGTCAATGATCCGCTGGCTGTGATTGCGCTGGGTGGGAGGGATTGGATGCTCAGGCTTATGCCAACGACCTTGTCATCTTATTCGTGAATACTGTAGGGTGAGCATATCGGCTTTACTACGAAGCCCTACTCAATACCATATTTGAATGGTGCCTGAGAAAGCAGATGTCTGTGAACCCAAACAAAACAGTGATAGTCCGCTTTGAAATGCGGAAAAAACGAGATAACTTCGAGCCATTATCACTTCGCTGGAAGATTATCCCACTTGCTACAGAGACGAAAAATCTACGTAGGTACAACCTCAGATAAAGTATTAAACTAGAATGTACATTTGGAAATCAACAAGGCGAAGCTATCCCTTTGGACATAAAAACAGGGGTGGGGTAAAAATTAGGATATCAAATCCAAACCTCTGCTCTGGCTCTCCGAGATAATCGTTAGACTACTTATTAGATATAGAACCATTGCGTGGTACTTGAAATGCAAGCAAAGCAACGCAAGGAGCAGACTAAGCAACAATGTCTCAGCATATGTGTTGCTTGTTCGAGAGAAATCCACTGCAGGCTTGAAGTTAACAGTCATGTACAATTGGGGATGACCTCTGATATTATTTCCTGTATGACAACTTACATCCAACATACATATGGAGGTTTTACCGACAAGGGAAACCTTATGTAAGGAAATGCGAGAAAGATGTAACTATCTCGCCCATCTCGGAAATTCTTAGAAAGATACAGAATGTTTTAAAAACACTCGATACGTCTCTTGAGGTGCAATATTCTTGGAAATGTAGTTTTGACCGATTCTTATTTAGAGGCACATTGATTAAAATTGGTATAGAAATAGCATCGAGTTTCGCAAACGAAAAAATTTGAATGTAGGTAACATGTCCAATTGTGAAGGCTTATACTCATAGAGCTTACCGAGGGAATTGATATGAGGTAATGTGATTGACAAATTTTTGAGGTATCGATGATCAAAGTTGGAAAATCATGAAAAATATGTATGTACTCATCTATTTTTAAAGAGCTTTAAAAAATCTAATGGCGATTCAAGACAAAAGAATCGGTCATAAACTTATCTCGAACAATGTTGCTTTATTGCAATCATTCTATATTTGAATAGTCAGTTCTACACTTATGTGAATTAGAAAATCACTATCCGCATTACCGAAGAAAACTAAGTTTAGTGCCTGAAGTACCTAGAAATGGGAAAAGCATGTTGAAGAGCCTTTCTGCACATGTCTCTACTTATTGGTTTTATCAGATATGGGCTTGTATGTAATATACAAAGAATGCGAACACATGCACAGTGTATGGTTTTGTTATTTTTGTATTGTTGCAACAGGTTGGTTAGTTTCTTTTACAAAAAAATCCAACAAAGTAAAATTTACATTTTCAAAACAACATATTTTTCACGAGAACATCTAATAGAAATAAAGAAACTGTGAATAAACTGAATGTGCGGCAACATTGTTCGATGGTTGATTTAGTCTATTAGATCCTTTTCAAATATTATCCATATCAAATTCTTTTCGAGTACCTACGCCAACAGCAATTTAGTGAGATGGTAAAATTGATATATTTGTAACAAGGACCTAAAATTGAACTTTCACGGCCGCTGTTGAAAGTTTACGCCCAATCTAACCAAATGATATCTTACACCTGATTGTTAAAAAAATTAACGTATTTATGATGTTGTTTTACTATTCTTACAACCAGTATTGAAACATTTGTACCCAGTTTTATGCTACTTATGTGACAAGTCAGATCTGGAGCTTAAATTCCATGTCGAGTTCTACTGGGCTATAATTTCTTTACTTGTTCCCTGCGTGTTGACATGACCTATGAATGAATGAATACAGTTAATGTTAAGTTTCTGTATGTCCGTGTTATGGCCGCCAAGCTGCTTATCAATCTGTCATGTGTGCGTAGGTCGTTCACCGATATAAATCTTAGTACCTCAAGAATAAGGAAGAAACATTATTCCTACATTATTATATACATGTATACAATTTGCAAGAAATACTGGAACTTACCAAATGTTTAGAGGTTCCCGCCTTGCACAAAGATGTTCTTGCATTGCGATTCTTTTTTTAACTTCAATATCTTTAGAAATTTTCATATTTATTGAGATTTGGTATACCTAAATTCAACTTTCTAATCACCACTTTAGTTGAAATAAGAAGATCCTGTTTTTTAGGAAAAAAGTTTAAACCTACCGTTATCGCTTAATATCCCGTGGGATAAACCAAAATTTATGAATTTATTTTTGGCGTTTTTTGAGATATTAAGTCTGTTAAATTTTCTGTGATCAAGAGTAAAATGTAAAATGATTTAACGGTACTCTCACTAAAGCAATATTATGATACCTGAGCCAATTCTCCACTTTTCAACAACAAGGAAGTATTGCTGCTAACTTGGTACCTATCCATTTCATCGATTGTTCTTGTTTTGTATACGATATTTCAGGGCCGTTTGCTCGTTAGGTACCGCAAGTAAATTATTTTTCCATCAAATAGAGATGTTGTTTGAAAATAATTTAAATGCCAAAGAGATTCTTAAATCTAGTACACACGCACATTCTCTTTCACTGTATAATTATTCGTTTTACCAGTTGTAATCATCATTTGCATAATGATATGAATAATATCGTCAGTACCTTGGGCCAACCTACTTTAAAGAGTTACCACTTTAAATATCTTTAAAAAATAAACCCATTGACGAAAATTCTTTCACTTTCAATTTTTTACTTTCCTCAGTCATTTGTCACTCTCTTCCAAAAGCCAGTTTTATGTATTGAAATTATGGATTACGGAAAAACGAATAATGTAAAAGATTTGATCCAAAAATGTTTAAAAAAAATTGTACTCTTCATATCTCGAAAGCGGTTAAACTTAAGCATGTAGTGTGTTATAGAATTTTTACGTTAAAATATGTAGTATTACGTTAGAAAAAACAAGAAATTTAACATTTCAGTGGCTTTTCAACTAATCTTGTATGTATGTTTATGTTGAGGTGTATTAAACTTTTGTTCGGAAAATTGATGGAAAGAATTTTAAAATGTTTGTGCTCATCGTTTGTTTGTTAGTTACATTAGTGTATGACTCAACCGTTTCCATACATAATACGATTAAACTGATCCTGTAAAGATTGTAGGAAAGCAAAACTTTATTAACTGATCCTTCTAGCTTTCTCACTAACTCATCTGATAATAAAAACATTATGCAACAGTTAACAGCATAATCATAATCTTTGAAAATGCCATAACTACCAAATTATAACTGTCTTAACGGCCTTCTAACAGTACTAGCACGAACTGATGGTCATCCATCGCCCTATCCATCTTAATGGTATTTAACACACCTGACCTTACTCACATGGTTCCTGCGAATTGTAATTGCCTACACGCAAAATGACTAAAGATCTATCTGCCTACTTCTCCGTTCGTTAATACAGGACTCAAGTTTCACGATTATCTGTGAAGATGGTAAAATTGTGAAGTTCTTATGTAGTGTTTATTTCATAACTTCTGGCTTCTAATTTCTCGAAATGTGAAGTTTGTCTCCTGTTTAATAAAATAACATTTGAACAAGTTCAGTAAAATTAAAAAAAATAAAAAACACGGTAAAACTAACATTATTTTATCTAAAACGCAACAGATATAATATACAGAGTGTCTCTAAAAGGTCTTTACAACGCTCTACCATAGGTAGCTGAGATCAAAATAAAACGATTTAACCACATTTGCCTTAGTCCAAAAGTTGATAATAATCGAGCTACAGGGTGGCAAAGTTGAAATGTAAAATTCAATTTTTAGCCATAATTGTTAAATGGCAAGAGGAAAACTCATGAAATTTTCTACAAGGGGGTTTTTCGGGATGAGGAATTCATATCTACGAACAAAATTTCGGTAAATCGCAGAGGGACCCACGTATACGCATTAGGTACTCGTTTAGGTCCTTCAAACTTTTTTGTTTTAACGGTAAACCAGTTTTGGATGGAAAAACGTATTTGCGTGGTATTTTTGCTTTAAAAAGGTATACCTTAAACAAGTCGCTAACTGCAATCATTTTCGAGAGAAACGCTTGTAAAGTAAATGGAAAAGAATGTAATTTTCTAAATTTTTATTTTTTAATATTAAAAATAACATTAAAAAATTACTTAAGTAACTGTTCAAAATGCTCACCATTTACACGCACACAAAAATTAATGCGACGAATAAAATTAACCCCTGTTGCTCGGTTGTTGTGTTGCTGTGTGCCATCCTGTAGCTCGGTTATTATCAACTTTTAGACTAAGGCAAATGTGGTTAAATCGTTTTATTTTGATTTCAGCTACCTATGGTAAAGCGTTGTAAAGACCTTTTAGAGATACTCTGTATAGAGTATTTTAACACTCGAAGATCATTGACGTCCCAGAAAAAACTTCTAGTTATTAAAATTTTTGAAACTTTCGCATCCTGTATTTCAACAGGACCGGGAATATAGCATTAGTAGAAATTGACTAATCATGTATGTATAATATACATATATCTAAATGACTCGACCTAAATTTTAGGAAATTTCATTTAACTTTAGTAAATTTTCATTTTTGATTCCACGCACATTCATATGCCTCCAAAGTGTCCTTTTCGCATTTTCGACTAAGATTGTCAACATAGTGATTATTATAATAGTCCTTTATCTAATTTAAATTGCAAAAGAAACGTATAACTATCATGTACATATGAATTTGCCTTCTAAATGCTTAAGAAAACCAGCGACAAATCGCAATGCTAATCGTTTTGAAGAAACAAACCACAAAGTAATAATTATAGCGACCAAGAAAAGCAAAGGAATAGTTTAACATAATATACCAGTATCATTAGCTGATCTTTCGCTTCTTTCTCCGATCGAGTGGTGCCAATCGAATCAATTTAGTAGCATACTTAATATGCAGTAAAAATATTTATCTTAACTATTCCTAATTGCGCAACATGGCGCTATCTGCAAGGAATTGCTGCGTAATTGCTCCATCTTTGCTAGTTCTGGTGTAATAACGTAACAACATGGATTAGGTTGTTAGATGTATTTGACAATACAGGTGGTTCAAACGAAATCGCTCTGGAATGATTTCAACGACTATTACAAAAAAAAATTCTTGTACGAGGTATTGGATTTTGAAATTGATTAATGAGACCTCTTCATGATGAATGAGTTAATGATGTCATCAGTTAACGTATTAGATTAAGAGGTGAAATTCAATAAGCCCTTCCCCACTGGTTATGACCAAACTGAACTAACCTGCATGCAAATTCGGTTTCACCTAAGCAGAGTTCTAAGCATTCCTGTCTTGACCCCACAATCTGATGACTCTTTACATAGCCGGTTAGACGATGGTTTTGGATCCGATCTATGCACCAAGCCCTTTCGCACGGTTTCACACCCAAACAGCTTTTTTGGGCGTAAATAGTGAAGACTGGAAATTGAGATTTTGTTAGGGCACCTGAAACAAACAAAAAATTGTATGAGTATTCTCAAAAAAACTTAGCAATGAGCAAAGATATTTCAAATATCGAATCGGTGATTTTTTTAAACTATTGCTAGTGTGAATTTTTAGTTATTCTAAAGTATTTACTGTGATTTTGTAGATATTAGGAAAATCTGTAAGTTAACGAGTTCTTTCAATTTTAGAATCCTCCTCGGCATTTTTTTTTGCTGCATTTAATTTCCAAAACTGTATTTGATGTTTCTCTATTATCATAATTCATAACCCTTTAAGTACCTATATAATTGGATATCTGACTAGTCATTAAGTACTTCACTGTACGGCATATAAGAGTATGTATTTTTTTCCATTAAATAACCGTTAAAAATTAATTGGGAGTTATAACTTAGTGTCAATCATAGTACGATCGCACATGATGCTCCTAATAAGATTTGTGGCATAAAACCAGTTAGTGGAAAAACTGACTTATTTAGTTCTGTCTAGTTTTTTAAAACTTTATTATTTCCGTAAACTCCAGTAATATTGTTAATATTTGACATTTCTCCTTATTATCCGAAGTAATGTTCCTTTTAGATATTGTTACGTTTTTAACATTCGAAAGTAATCACAAAACAGTCGTCTGCAATAAGTTTCCTCTTATGTAATTCTACTAGTCCACTAACAACATCTTGAACAGTGATTTAACATTATATCACTACTATTGCCTCAACTTATCCGCATACAGGCCCACCACTGAAAGTTAATTCAACAGAAGGCTCTTATTTATATGTTTAGGGTAATCCGGGGTAGGTTAGATTTTTCGGAAAAAAGACATAATATCAGTTCAAAAATTTGAAAATCTGATAGGATTTGGATACCCTGTATATGCAGGTTTCAAAGTAGGTCGCTACTTATTCCAATTTACTATTTGACTTAGTATAGAATAACAGTCTTGTTTTCCTTTCTGTCAATATATATCGAATTTTTTATTAACTAGAAAATGACGAAAGATAATTCAAAACCAAATATTGATTCATAATTCATATTAGCAAGCTTTGCGTATGGCTATTTCGTAGTCTTAACAGTCTGCAGGATCGAGACGGTCATTTATCTATTAAATTGATTAATTAATTTATAATAGGAGTTGAGTACATACTTGACGATGTGTTTGTCTAGCAGTAATATCAACCAGGCACCTCTTACGCTTCGATAATAGACGGAAACGCATTTCCTCGTATCCAACAAATGGAATGCCATAATTTACTCATACCCCTATAGCTAAAGGTCAAATTAATATTGCGTTGGTCAGTAGTGTCAGGAAAAATGAGGTGCCTCGTTATATTGAAATATCGTGTTGAATTACGCGTGTAATGAAGTCGAAGTTTTACTCTTTAGGGTAAATACCGAATACGGCATGCAAAGAAGTTCAAGTGGTTACGGTTGTATACAGGTAATTCATTAACAAATGGGAAATTTAAACGCTGGCGATACTACCTTGGCGCATATATGTCTTGTCCGAAACTTGATGACTTCGGAAACACAGGGCGTTGAAAGTTAAAATTTTAATTTGCATTTTGCCATTCTTTCGAAAATATTTAGGCTAGGAACTTTTTATCCTGTTTGTCTCAATGATTTACATGTTTTTGTTAATATTTGTTTAACGTTTTTTAATATTGTTTGTATAATTATACGTAAAATAACGAATACTACGTTTTGATAATATAATGCGGAAATTGCAACGGGAACCGTATTCGTTGCCTAAAAAAACATAACTTGACACTTTCTGATATCCTATTGTTAGTGAATCACCCTGCATATATAGTAAATATTTTTGGATCGTCTGTAGGCTTATTTTTAACATCAGTGTCACACATCTCTCATTATTCCCAGCCAGATAGCCAATTTTATCTAAATCAGAAATTATTTTCTATAATAATTTACAGTTCCTTGTTATTGTCGGATGATGTAAAGGTCTCAATAGCACTTCATACAAGATAATAGAAATATCCCACTATCAAATTAACTTTATACTCGCCTGCGAGAGGAGTTTTTCAATAAAAAAATAATGGCAGGTTTGCACCAGGTTCATTATCCAGCATGAGATTATTAAATGTTTAAGACCTAAATAGTTGCCGACACTGGTGCAGGACGTCCTCGAGGGTGAAATCCAATCAAGTCATTAAAAATGATCTTTGATGTTTTAGTCACGTTTGCGTGACCGTGTAATAATATATGGTATCCCTAGATTAGAAAATACGCATGAAGGAGGCCACGACTAAGAGGCGAAATCCGAGGGTTAATAAGGGTATTAACTCAATTCTGGATTATAAGCCTAGAAAATGGTCGGTGATTTTTTAAATATATTTCTCCATCCTATAGAAGCTCATCACCTCTTTTTTTTTATATCAGGATAGGCAGTGTTATACTGCCTGTCCTTTTTATGTTGTGTGTCTGCCTAGTTTTAAACTTGACCAAATGCGTCTCTGATTTTCGATTTTTCAATTTGTCGATTTTGGTGGTATATGACCAACACTTAAGGTGATTTCCAAAAATTTGGGTTTTAGGCATCAAAATTATTTTCCAAAAATCTTTCCCATAAATCTTTCCCATAAAATCTTGTACGCTTTACCTGATTATCGGTACTTCCAATTGCTTTTTTAAAATCTCGCTTATCACAATACAGAGTGGTGAAGTACGTTAATTGCAATATAGAAATTTCGAAAAACTCAGGTTTAAGAAATCGAAAAAAATCAGAGAAAAATATTTGCACCAAATTATGCACACTAATGTCAAGTTGAATCATGGCTTATGCTGGATTGTAGTAAATTCAAATCTCGTATGCAGAAATTCACATAAGACATTTTTGTATATGTCAGATTGCTATTATTGTAGTAGTAATAATGTATTTCTAATGGATCTAAAAATTTATGAGGATCGAGCTTAGACGAACCAAGCTTAATCCACAATTCAATAAGTCAGACTAAGTAGTTGGCCGACAGTTTAATTGATTCGGGGTGCATCGTCACTGTGTATGCATTTATCGGCCGATTTAGGATCAGTGAATGTGCGTACAAACAGATGTCTGTGTTAATTAAATAACCAACTAAGCTGTTAACCAATCACAATTCCCTATTTATTTTAGAAACTTTTTTCCTCATACCTATTTTCATTATCTCTAATATTTTTCGTTTGTTTATTCATTTGATGTCTTTTTCACATAAGTTTTAGAATGTTGTAATCTTCATACTAGAATCTTGTTGCACTTGTTTTGTGGTCCCATTTTTTTTTTTGACTTTGTATTTGTTCATGTGTTGGGTTTAACTTTTTTCATCAGTGCAAGTTGTGATGCTTACTGTCCTGTTGCGTGGTATAATCTCTGCAATCCAATATTTGACTACACTACATCAAGCTTTAAAGGCTGAAATAAGATGACTATTTTCGCACTCACATGTATTTTGTCACTAATTCAGGTAACTTTTGATTTAGGTCGCTAGGGCCGTGTGTTGAAAGTACTGACAACTTTATGTAGAAAATCATTTTCATAGAAACCGAGAAATTAATCGATGATGTGCCTTTATTTCGTCGTTTCTATTAAAATTATCATTTTGATAAAGTTACTTAGAGTTTGATTTTTCAGCACTAAGGACCATATTAGTGTTCAGTGTGTTTAATTTCAAACTATTTTCCCTCATAAATAAAGTTTTAGTATTGGTCAGATTTTTCGTTTCTATGGAAACTAGCTTGAGGTTAAAGCTATCGATTTGTTTTCATAATTGTGCTATAATGTTAACTTTCGTGGAAATTATGAAATACGGGCACATCGTTTGTTTTAGTTCTTAGTTTCCATGGCAGTTATCTTCCAGATAAAGTGATCACTACTTCTGGCCCTATGAGAATATTTATATCTATACTATTGCTATCTATTAGTTTTTACTGTTATCATCTATTGGTTTTTTTATCCAATAACCTACACAACCTGCGGTATACATTTCCTAGGGCTTTGGGCAGTAAATTCGTAATTGAAATGCCATTTACGTCTCGATGCCCCTTCGGGTATCAAAAGCAAATCATCAGCACGGAAATGATAAAACCTCCTGATAGTTATCTATTAGATCGCAACCCGCAGCGTTCCCATTATTGCTAAACCAATTTCACGTTTTATTTGAAGTAAGTGGGTCTCAATTCGATTGTTCTGTGTGTGGTACAGCGTCTTTTAGTGGGTTGTTTTCTAAAAACCCCATTAACTAGTTAACTAGTTTACGCAATTTAACGGGAGTCTATAAAACGAAAATAAGAATCTCAATCGTTTAATCGCAAATTACTGTACTCGCAACGCAAGGCATTATTCCCAACAAAAGGTATAAATTAAAAATTGTAACAACCAATTATGGCATTTAAATATATGCGTTGAATTTTTGCTGAGTAACAGAAAAAAAGAATTAAAATTTTTCACGCAGGAATAGTGAAAAATATGGCCAGAATAATTGCTTGTCTGTAAAAATCAACGGAATTATCCGCTTCACAATCAGAAAAATTGGCATTTGCAACAATGATTATGTATATTGAAGTATGATTTTTTTGCCTTATATCAATTATTTCTTTCTTTGATATTGTTTCTCTTTTGCCCCATGCAGTTTTCTTATTTATCTTTACATTTTTTTTGTCCATATGTACTTATGTAGATCAGTTTTAACAGCACCTCAAAAGGCAACATACTGTCCCAGATTACAAGGTGTTCCACAAGGCGCTTACTTGATTTCTTCTGATTAAACACTCACTTTCACATGAAATGCACCACCAAGTAATAATAATAATTAAGTCTTGTAATTTTGGCAAAATAATGCTTCATAATAGAGTATCAAATGATCAAACTTTCAGTAAAAAAGAAAGAATGCTGGTGGTTTTTTTGTCATCGACCTATTAGATTTTTTATTCAATTGTAAATAAATAAAATAATATTTATATTGAAATATCAGTTTATTTTGTTGTTGAACTGTGAACAAGACATCTCAAAATGCCCCCACTGAGACAGCGTCGAAATTTTTCCCACGTTTCGGATTTTGATAGAGAGCGAATTATCGGAATGAAGGAGGGAGGACTTTCTTTTCGTAAGATTGCCCGAAGAATGAATCGGAACCACACCACGATTGCGAGAATATGGTCTTCGTGGTCTGAAGAGAGGGTTCAGCGACATCGTCCAGCTGGACGTCCTCCCCGTAGCAGCAACGCACATGAAGATCGACTTCTTAGACGGATGGCCATTGGTGATCGATTTCAAACAACAATGTCTGTTGCAGTAGATTGGATGGGAGCTCTAAATCGTCGGGTGTCGATGGCAACAGTTTACAGAAGAATTTCGTCTTTTGGCCTGCATTCATACCGCCCAAATCTACGACTGCCACTAACCGCCCAACACCAAGCTTCCAGATTAGCCTGGTATCAAGAACGAATTGATTGGAATCATGAGTGGAACAATATCGTCTTCAGTGACGAGTCGCGATTTTGTTTATGGATCAATGATGATCGTAGAAGAGTCAGACGATACCGAGGTGAAAGAAGAAATTTGCAATTTTCTGAAAGGCGCCACACAGCTTTAACACCTAGTGTTATGGTCTGGGGTGCGATATGTGTTGGCCAAAGATCTTCTCTTGTGTTCGTTCCAGGCACTCTAAACGCACGTCGCTACATTGACAATTTTCTGAGGCCAGTATTAGTACCTTTCATGCAAACTTTACCAAATGGCATTTTCCAACAGGATAATGCAAGACCACATAGTGCGAACATTACTCGATGATACCTGGAAGAAGCACAATTGAAAATACTGCCTTGGCCTGCGCGGTCACCGGACCTATCGCCCATCGAACATCTTTGGGATATGATGAGTCGCCGTCTTCGAAATTTACCGAGACCTCCAAACAATGTGGATGACCTACGACATCATCTTGAGGTAGCATGGAATGAAATACCTCAGGAAGATATTGATCATTTGTTGCAAAGCATACCGCGAAGAGTACGTGCTTGCATTGCCGTACGAGGCGATGTCACTTATTATTAATTTTTTCATTATCAAATGTTGTATCTTTTAAATGAAAGTCTGATCATTTGATACTCTATTATGAAGCATTATTTTGCCAAAATTACAAGACTTAATTATTATTATTACTGGGTGGTGCATTTCGTGTGAAAGTGAGTGTATTTGAAGAGATATGTAAAAAATAAAATCGGTTTTTCTCAAGTTTGTCACTATACAATGCATTTCTATCTGGGGCACTCAGTGTATTTAATTTTAAACCAAATACCGATTGTGGAAAAAACAAATTCAGAAATAGTATGGAGAATATTTCAGGGGTATTCGAAACTTTTAGAAAAACGAAGCGACTAAAAATTTAATTTAATCATCCTAGAAAAAGGAACTGCGGCAGACGAGACGGAATAATCTGATTCTTGACTATAATGTCAGCATGCAAAGTGTGGGATATGATACTTAATTCATTATTTTTGGTAGACGCCCCTAATTTGGATCCATTTAGTATTAATATAGTATATCTTTTAAGGGTTGTAGTTTTTCAATGCGTTTTAAAGTTTCAAAAAAATTCAAATAAGCTTATTTCCAATGGTTTTATGTATTTCTTTATCTGACCTTAGTTATAAATCTGAAGCAGTTTTTAAAATTCATACCGAGTTTAAACTTCTCTAAAGATCTTAAGACAGTGCGCTCTAATTTGAATGCGCCTTTAGGGTAATAGCTAACAGTTAAATTTGTAAAAACCGATGTTCAAAACACCGTGTGCCGTTTTTGATTGTTCTTCTTACGATGTTCTTTAAAAGTTCGTGCTAGTTATTCTTTTCCAGCGGCAGCAGCGGGTAATATTTGCCTAGGCGAAATTAACGTGACCGTTTCAGGCAAATTGCCAATTCAATGGCACTTACACAAATAAGGAACAGCGCATTGCAAAAAAAGTATTATAATGGTCAATTTGTACGTGAAAAGGTGGTGTAGCTAGAAGAGTTAATTAAGAACTTTGGTTCTTCGTAGTATTACTCGAAGTGGTCACAGATGATGAAAATTATGTTTTGCACGGATAATATCTGCAAAGTACGCGTTATCCATGCATCAAGAACCAGTGAAATGTTTCTTAGTGAGAATCTGACACTTTACGAACACATCGAGAAACAAAATTTATTAAAGTTCACTGTAGTCGAGTTCATATTAAAAATACGTAAAATAAGTTGTATCAGAATGAAAATTCTATTGATGAGATTATTATACCTGATATTCATTGAATAGACCTGTACAACTTGATATTTTCAACTGTATACATATTTCAACAGAAAACAGTTAACTGCTTCGTTTGCTTCAATATTCTCATCTTCATCATATTATATCATATAATGAAGTTTTACATGGGTGGTTATCACGAGTTAATCTTTGAGAAGATTATAGTTCATTATAGAAAACAGGTATTGATCCTATTAGATCTCGTCAGTTTGGTTCATCTTGAGTCGATCGAACACAAGGAAAAATCGGCAATATCAACGGCAAATATGTTGGGTCTGCAGGAAAATATCCTACCCGTGCCATTTACACTGTCCTTTTTGCTTCATTTCGATCAAATCTTCGAGTTTAAGCAGTGGGGTTTCGTGCATAGGGCTGACCTAGAGTCAAAAGCAATGAAGATTAGCATAATACTAATTACAGAAAAAATTTGACAGAATTAAGAACAATTACAAATTTATGCCTCATTCCAACTTCAAGGTTCAGTCGAGATGTAGTAGAAAGAAGGCGGCAGATGGCGTTGGTAGAATATTTTCCTCCACACCCAACATATTTGCTGTTGACACTGCCGATTTCTGCCTTGCGTTTTGATTATTTTGGGAAGAACCAAACTGAAGCGATCTAATAGAATCGAAGTAGGTCTTTAGGGTCTTCGAGTGATTTAAACGCAGAACTGAAATAAGGCATAAAGTCGTATTACTCCTATTATTATACTCTTCTTCATGTGTTAATCTCACTGTATACTACTTCTTTAATTGCCATTGATGTTATCTTATTATTAATCATTTTATGTGACTGAAGACACCCTATATTCAAACTACACTCTATTTAAACCCATCAAATATCGATAATTGCCACTGAGCAACGGAAGTGAGTACCTATATTTTCTCTCCTACCGATTACCACGTCTTTATGTAAATCATAAAACATTCTCCACATTCAACAATTCTTTTTGCCTATATTTGATGATTAAACAAGACCATAATACTACAACACAGTATATCTGCACTGTTTAATGCTAATTTAAACGTAGCATACTAGCAAGCATAAAATCACTCACGTGAATTAGGTTAGTAGATCTTATTTAAGTTATAATGGTCGGACTAATGAGTTGCGAATACGTGTTTATTGAATATTAATTCAGGGAGTTTTAGTTTATTGACCAACATTAATTGCCCATTATGAGAGGGAGTGATTGTGAGGGTTTAATTTATTATCTTGATCGTGAGCGTATCTTTGTAGTTGATTTCCAATGGCAAATAGATACGAGAAATATATGTATTTGTTTAATCTTGAGAATATGCAGGAATAATTTTGCTATTGAATTTCGTTATATGTCGAGAATACCTTCAAACGTAAATTTGAAATATCGTATTCGTAAAAATTCGGGAAAACGTGAAGATTGTTTTGTGTTTGTTGAATGATAGCTAAAAATACAGCTCCTAAAAAGGTAAATAACGATACTGAGTTGAGATGCGTTGAGGATCCTGACTTTTTTTTTGCTGTTGAGGTTGTCGTGTTTGAAGGCCTGGATTGCTTCTCTGGATTATAAAGGGAAGTACCGTTCAGATTTGTGTACGATGTTCGCCTCGGTAAAAAGGAGATGATAAGTGAAAGTGTATTTTCCGCCTTGTTGATTTTTTTGCGACCAACCTGCAACTCCTTTTATTCTCCAAAACTCTAGTAATTATCCTTTGTTTTGTAGTGCTGAGAACATAGCAGCGCAACTGCGTGGAACTCTGTAAATTCCTGGTACTAACGAAGGAACTTATTTGTCCTTGGCTGATCTCATACCCTGGCGGATCGAAAATCAAGTAAAATCATCGATTCAACTCAAGAGAAATTATCAGATCCTTTTCAACGAGATGGACATATACTAATCTCAGCGGAATTACCCCAGACCAATCAGAGATTTCGATATTCCATTTTAAGTGAGGAATTTCTTTTCACTCAGAATATTTATCAACTTGTTACTTCAACAGTGTCAATTATAAAATATTATTTGTGGTCACATCTCTCCAATCTTCCTCGAACCATTTGACTTAGAGTATGCTTATTAGAGACCAACATGCGGGGTCTCTTCGGTGGTCAGTTTATGAAGCTTCCCACATTATCTGCATGTGCGGGGAAAATGGCTATTCAAGAACGCATTCATGTATCGATTGTCGGAGAAATAACAAAAACGGACCGTGGAATAACAAATTGATTATATTATACATTTAACTAGAGGCCAATTTGTGTTTGACATTCCGGGTAGATACCAGAACGCGGTAGCCGTACAGAGGAGGCGCTCGGCTAATTGCGCCTTGTCCGAGCTCGTTATTATTATTTCAGTTACGTTGGTTATTCGGAAAGCCATGGGCGTGACGGTTAAATGCCGAAATCAATTATTCTACTGGTTGCGAAGTTAAATACCTTGTTATGTCGTTAGACAATCAAACCAGGTTTTTCTAGGCTGCCGTGTATTTTAAATCCAGAATGCCTGGCTGTGTTTTCCTGGGAAACCGGAATCTGGTAAAAGTTCGAGAAATTTAATAAGAGTATTTAATGCTTAAAAAAAGCGTGGCTAGCTAAGTCACAGAACGTATGAGGATTAAAATGGGTTTGGAAAAATAATCGAACCTTGATAGCACCTTCTGGATTTGAATCAGAAGAAACGGGTGCGGTGAAGTCGACGGGGCCACGCCGTATCAGCAAACCCTTCAAAAGTTCAAAATGTGTGTTAAGATAAACAATAATTATTTTAGAATGCTAGATTATATATTTGGAATAAAATAGTGATTGTCGGATAGTTCGTCATGTAGCGATTTGTAATAAAAAGACAGTGTAGCCAACAGGGGTATGCAGTACCATCAAACGCCTGAAACAAGTCAAAATGATATGCGCAGATTAAAATGCTTTTGAAAAAATAGTAGAATCTTAGATGGACAACTACGTTACTCGGTATATGAATATTAAAATATTGTAAAAGCAATTATGAAGTCTGAAAAGAGGCGCAATCCCGCTGCATTTTCAAAAGTCACTGTAAAACTATCAAGTTCACATTACTCTACAAATTGGCAGAGCTGAAACCTTCTTTGAGACGCAACTGACAAATGTTCCACTAGTTTGATTATTACCTTCTGTAGAAAGTTCTGTGTACCAACCTACCATATCAACATCCAAAAAATATTGCTAATAGACCCAACTGAACCATATAATGCAATAAACATAAAGAGAAGTCCATTTACGTGACTATACACGCAATATGACTTGTACGTACATAAGCATGCGAAGCAAATACCGCAATCGAACATTTTCTAATGACTAAACATCGATAAAGGTAGTAGTTTGCGGTTAGGCATAGATTTATTTTTCAATTACGTGTAAGGAATTTAAAACAATTCCGCAAATAACTGGGAGAGAAAAGCCTAGTGGGGAACTGAATTTACTTCCCATTGGAATGGTTGTGATTATTCACGCCGAACGATAACGAAGTTATGGGAGAATTGATTTGGCAGCATTAGGCGATACAGATTTTCTATGAGTTCAGAGAGAATCAACAAAGACACCGAAGCAATGAAGATATGGTGCATAAAGTCTAACAAGATCTGAAATATTAAAATTCGTCACAGCTCTTAAGGTCCACCTGCTCTATTGATTTTTTAATATGAATACAATGCACGAATGTTATTTTTTTACTGTCGGAATCCATACCTTGCTCCCGCTCCAAAAAAAGTGCTGCCATGCTGCTCTAGATTGAAATAGAATTTAAATGTAGGCACATTTTTTACACATACAGTTGAATTAAATTTACAACGAATTGAACTTACCAGGAAGAACATCTGCATTGGACCCGAATAGCACACAAAGGCCCGTTTCGTAGTTCACAGATTGGCAACTTTCATTCCCTTGACACATATCCAGACAATCGGTCAACATCAAAGTACCCGGAAAAGAATCTATGACATTGCCTGGCGAGGAAAACACGTAACCGGTGATCAACTCGAATCTAAAAATAACTCTTTACCATCAATTTCACCTGATGATAATGCTTCCTTACCCAATCATTTCTGGATCGCACTCATCCATCGGTGATGGTCCCGGCGGTCCAGAAGGTCTATCTGGTGAACTTACAACGTAACTATCTGAGGTTTGTCTTCCTTTAGTATGACCAAGAGATGTCGCACATGATACAGCCAGAAATAGGATAAATGATTCCTTCATATTGCACATCTTCAGTTATATCTGAAATTCAGATTAATATTAATGGTAATGCGAAGGGTACCGAAGAACGTGATCAATACAGTAAATAGAAACAAGATATGAGAAAATACTCGAATGATGTAATATTATTGTCCATGGTTGACCGACAATAACGATCTTGTGGCATATTCGCCACTACTTCCTGGACTGATTTATTTTTAAGTGATTTGCCTCGCGGTGGGGCATCCCTGAACCCGAGCTTTCGTTTCGAAACCCGTGACGGTCCCCTCTTCAGAAAGGTCATCCGGGTACCGAGTGCCACTTGACCGAGCACCAATATAAATGGGACTTAGACAAATGAGAACCATCATCGCCGCAGGTTGTACAGTCGTTTGGACGTTTACTTTTACTTTTAGATTGGACGAACGTTGCTGCTGGCTTCGAATGGAATTTATGTGAGTTTTATGACATTACATCGAAACAAAGCTCACTTTGTTGGAATTCTTTTGGACGGTCGTTGGTTAATGTCAGGACTAGCAGAATCACCCGATTAGTATTCTGCTGGTTTACTGATAAAAGTTGTAACTGGCAAATTCATTGCTTCTTGCAAAGTTAACGTAAGATGTGAAACTTTTCTGTTTCAGCTCAAATTATCTGGAAGCTTTTCGCAATTGGCAAAAATATTCTTCTATTTAAACTTCAAAGTATGGAAACCAGTTAGGGAATGGGAGTAGATAAGGTTCATGAAATCTTAGAATTTTGAGATTAATTCAATAGTTCATCAATATAAAGGTGTTCTGTTTGCAAAACCAAAAATCCGGTATTTTGAAAATTTTGTTTTATTTACAGGCTTCTTCGCAACCATGGGTATGGTTACATAATTAAATTTAATGTTAATACAGTTTACAAAAATCTGAAATTATTTATTATTTACAGCATCACCATATACCCTACATACGTATAATAGTATGGATAAGGTATTTCTAAGATATTGTTCCCCCTAGTCTCTACATTTTTGTCTTTTTGCCTTCTCTTTAACACTTTGTTATTTAGTTTTTATATCCTCATTTGGAACAAGGCCAACCAGTTTCTCGGTTTGTTTTAACCTTTCGAACTTAATACTTCCTCTCACTTTTATTGTCAACTTTTTTCATATGTTATCTGGCAACTTTGTTGTATTTTGTCCTACAATTCTTCCAGTAATAATTGTTGAAGATTTGTCGAATTGTTGCATATTCTCTATGAGAAAATAGAAAGTGATCGTTAAAAAAAAAACAAGTAGGAGTTGATATAACAGAGGAATTTTTTGGATAAATTAATCTGTTAAACTGTTGTCAGTCAGCTGTTAGATGGTCAATGCCAAGTAACTTAATAAATGCACTATGTTTACGGTTTATCACGTACGGCAAAGTTTTTTTTCCAATGATCATCCGTTATAATTCTGTCACCTCGGTAGGTACAGTTGCGTTACTTAAAATATTCTGGTATTTCATTTTACTTATTATCCATTTTACATCTTGCGAGGTCTTCCTCTGTTTTGGAGCAACGTACTTAAGCTACACGATTTCCTTCTTCTTTGGAACACTCGGTGTATAAGTGACCTTCTCTGACCACGCTCTCAATAAAAATAAACCAGTGCAGACAGTACCGAACACTTGCACTTCTTAAACAGAATTAAATATCGTTAATGTAATGACCGGTTCTAAAAAGTAAAAGTGAAGCGAGTTTATCGTCCACCGGCGCTCCGACTCGTTTATTGTTGTTCGGTCAAGTGTAGAAATGAAATAAACATTGACCTTTGCTTGTAAAGAGATGCATGGGTTAGAGCATTTTAGATACTTAGAGGTTAAGTATACATACAACAGCTAAGCGAAGAGGCGAAGACAGACTTTTCCCATTGCCATATTTTAGTACAGTAGACCAAGTTATAAGGGTAATTACACGAATATTATACTATTTTTTCTCTTGTATTCTGAGAATGCACCTCCTTAAAAGGTACGTAGAGTCGACAGTGGCTGTAGATGATATTTTTTGAAATAATTTGTTTGTTGAATGTTTAACAGAAGTCTTTATTTTAATTAGTGGTTAAAAAAAGTGTAACCTATTTTCAAATTTTGTTATTATACTTTGAAAAACTATGATATGACAATAGATTCATATGCTTTAGTAGTATGACGATAAAAAAAAAATCAACTGAGGTAGATTGGATTTGAAGCATTTTTCTAATGGCGGCAAAAGAAAAAAAATAGGTGTTAGATCAGGGGTGCTTGCCGGCCATTCAATTTCGGGAAGAAATTTTATATCCCTGTCAGATTTTACCGGGACTTATTTTATTTTTGCAAATTTAAGTTTCACCTCACTTATATTATTTTGTAAAATTTTATTTATCCTAAAATTGTAGAAGTAAGTAATGATACTGACAGGTTTTAATACTGTATTCTGTATTAAAAAATAATGAAAGAAGTTCCTTTGAATGTTCGTTTAATATTGTTTTAGTTTAAACTTGCAGTTTTTCAAATAATGTTTTCCGTGTGACTTTCTTCTTAAAATACTAAAGGTTTTGCGGATTTGTGATCACATGAACTTTTTTGATATATTTTTTGGCAAAGTATATGTGTATTCACTGGGCACCCTAAATTTGTATCTATTGGTAGTCAAAGAAATAGAAAATCTTCAGTATTTGGAAATGTATATTTATTCCATTTCATTCGATAATTATATTTTCCTAATTGAACCAATCTCGTGTCTTCGTTTCTGAAGTTAGCACTATAACGTATTCACAAAAAGACACCATTTAGCTGAAAAGAATTACACACCTCAGGTACTACTATAAGTTAATACACATTCTGTCCTATAAACATACATACAAAATTTATAGACATTATTAAGGCTTAAATGTAAATCATGCGTATCAATACGATGGATTCCATTAATGATAAAACAAAAGCAAGGCTTCTGGAATCTGTTATCGATACAAAATATAGATATAAATATTATAAGAGATTCTCTAGAGTGTAATTTTATACTATTAGAGACGACTTTTCACGCCATTTGCATGCGATTTATCGCAAGGTAATATATTCGTAAACTCGCCATTGAACACGATCGCTATAAATTATTTTTATAAGAAGACTTATTACCTCTCTTATGCTCATTCAGTGTTATGTAAATTTTGGCTCGAGGACATTGGTGTTGAAACAGCTTAATAGGAGATATTTTAGCTATTGTTAAAGATGAATTTTAATGGCAAGAAGAATTATGTACACACTTGCAAATTACCAGGGAAAACTATAAATTGTCCCCAAATAAATTTTCTTTATTTTACCAGACTTCTTTTAGAAAAAGGTGTTGCTACAACGTCTCTTGAGATCGTTTAAAATTATTAGTTTAAATTATCCTTGTTTATCACTAGTACATTGCACTCCAAAGATTTGTGCTCACAGATGCCAAAATTCCAAAAATATGTTTTGATTCTTCGTTGTTTTGTTAAATTGATATCAAAACTGTAATTGCATCTTCAAACTAATTTTAAAATTCTCCCTTCATCGATCTGTATAAAGTTCTCGTAGCACCAGTAGGATAAGAAAGATCTCCCAAACCTAAAGCAGCTTATTGATTGAGGGATTTTGGTTTTTTTCGTGAATTGGTTTGTATCTGTATAATTAGATTTTGAAATTTTATTCATAAAACTATATCAATAATTGCTCTATTTGTCAGGTAGAACCACGCAATATTTTACAATTAATTGCTCCAGACAGCAAGTAATCAACGATGACTAGTTAGCAATTAAATCGGGATGACTTATGTATACAGTTCAGATATTGATATTATTTTTTATACCATAAATAACGTTATAAATAGAGAGGCGTTAATGTTACTTGTTGGCGTAGGGTGTTATAAATTACGAGGTAACAGTGAAAAACGCGGCAAGAGAGGTTCAATTAAAAAATGTTGCAAAATCCATATAAATTACTAATTACTATATTACACTTTACTGTGAGCGAGAATTTTTTTGTTTCAATTTACTAACCGCAAGTGATTAAAATCTTTAAATTAGAGTCGTAAATTTACTTGGCATGTGACAGCCTGTTTAAAAAGCTACAAAAATGAAACGGCAAAAAGTTAAAAAAAATGCGAGTTCACTTCAGGTATCCGTAAGGAAACAAGAGACCACCTATGATACCAAATATCGGACATATTAAATGAAACATTTATGTGTTTATATTATTTCCGTAGGTTTAATTTTATTACAAAGACCATCCCTAGTAGTGATCAAATCTCTCGACCCAGACGGTTTATTATGTCAACGATCTGTTTATACAACTCTGTTAAGACTGTTTGAAACTGTAAATTTTCGAGCGACAATAAAATTACAAGTAAATTTGCATATTTCACGAATTATGATTACTGGGAGCCGGTATATTCATGGAGAATTAGGCTTTTGACCTTCCGGATAAACTTTAACAGAAGGTAAGATAAGTATTATGCAAATGTTTAACGGTATCGTCTTTTAATTTAACCACTCACCAAAGATTTGTTACTTTATTGGTGCTTGCTGGTATACCATATGGCGGTTTCGGGCAATTTTCAGACAAATTAGTGAAAAATGTACCATCTAATTAATAATTTTGATTAACTCTTCTAGTAGATATCTAGCAGAAATTATGATTGAGCTGCCATGTGTGTATGTGTGCATGGCCATAAAATTAAATTATCTTATAACAAACTTTTCCAACATTATTTAAGTTTATTGGTATTCTGTTTCCTATGCACATATCTTCATCATTCTATGTTTAAGAAGATCAAGTTACACTTTGTGGTTTCGTGAATATTTTTTAAAAGTTATCCTGATCAGTGGTCTTGATGGGCCGATAATCGAAACATTTTACATACCCACATGTGTTTAGTCTGCAGACAGTATTTTGTCAATAGAACATCATTATATTAAGCAGTGAATGGTAATCTTTAAAAAAAATTTCAAGTAGACGTTGAAATGCTAGAAGCATATATGGAATAAATTCATCACCTGTTAGGTTTTTAACAGATGTTTAATGGTAAATAGCAAATGACTTAATCAACGCCCTACGTTTAAAATTTACCGCTCACTGGGATTATTTTTTGACGATCACTCGTTGTTAGGTATAGAAAAGATGGAGAGAAATCAGAAGAAAAAGGCAAAAATTTAAACTCATTAAAATTACGCTCCAGATGCAGAAGATAATATTATATGCGAGGTGTCCCAAATAAAGTGAGCTCCATGAAAATTATGGAAACGGTAAGAGGTACAAGGTGACTTAGATTAGAAAAAACACGTACATTTTTGGGCCCGTTCAGAAAATGTTCTAACATTTAAAATATGTTCAGGAATTGTCAAAATATAAGTAAAAAACTGAAAATTATGATTTTCGAAAATTATAAATTATGCATAAATCGTTTAAGTAAAGTTTACGAAATTTGGCAATTTTCTATTATCGAAAACTGCCAATCGAATGACATTATCAGAATTTTTTCAGGGCTTCCAAATTTCGAGCAATTAGCACATCCAACTTTACTATTTTTTATCGCCTCCATATTGGATTTTGGTGGCGTCAAACAGATATTAAAAAAAGTTTTCTAACCAGGTATGACACATCACCATTAGACTTACCAAAATAGAAAAAATAAACAAAAGCATCATTTTACCTTAGTAATTTTTGTTTAAATCAGAGAGAGATTTTAAGAACAATATAATCTATGGCTAATAAACCGTTTGAAGGAATTATTATACGACTTTTTAAAATTGTGTTGTATGATAAAGTAATGGCAAGGAATTCGCACAAAATTTGAAGATACTTAATATGCGCTCTGTATCTTTAGACCATTGTCGTTACTGGTTCCAATGGTTAACATAGTCTGACATGTATTAGCTTATTGACTCACAACAACATTCCATTAAATTTAAATGTTTAAATTTTGCATTAAAATCTTGATATTTTAATATCTGAGAATTATTATAGCCGTCAATAGTGACAATGACTCTTTGAAAATTCCATAACTAAATGTCGACTAATACCTGTATTAAAATCACAATTTCTTTGCTTTTATTATTGTCTCTTCCATTGTAAAGCCAAGACGTGACTCCATCAGGAAGCTCCTTCATATGAAATATGATTTCTAATGACTAGTCTCACGAATGAGTAGTTTAAACTCGCTAATCCTCGGTACGTATTAATAATAATCACGGCTTCTTCATTGACAATGGTTTTATGGGCGAAACGTAATTGCGAAATTATAATTTTTCCGTCTTATGCTACCGTAAGATGTGGGAACTTCAAGTAGGTTATATTAATTATTACTGTGATGCAGTTTTATCATAAAACTATGATAATTTAACTAACACTAAGTTAGATGTTTCACCCATTCTGTGTGGGAAATTTTTAATTGATTAATTTCTACTTGCGGATATAATGGTCGAATTTTCATAACCTTAAGATACTATTTTTTAATTTAATGTGAAAGTTATCTTTTAATTTGAAACATGGAAAATTATGGGAAAAAAGTTGTGGAGTCTAATAAAATGTAAAATTTTTATTCAGTCTGAAGATATTCAGAAAATAATAAAATTTTTAAAAGAAGTTTTTACTTTTTCCTGGCTTAAGTGAAAAAGCCACTTTAATATAATTCACACTTCATCATTGAAATTTTTGCTCCCTACAACATGTCACAGCAACACTGCAGAATGTCAAAAACTAAAAATTAACTTTTATAGCACGAGATCTATTTAGAAAGAGAATTTTATGAATCATCCCCGACAAAAATGGTTTTAGCATACAAATATTGCAGTTTGTTCAACGATTACTATCGCGACCAGAAAAATTGCCGCAATATATACACGAGTGCAAATTGCCGCTGCAATTGGTCAGGGGTTGCATCAGTATACCAATAAAATATTAAATTTGAGAGATGAATGGAATTTTGTGGGTTAAAATTCGACATATGGTTCATTGGATTTTTTTTAAACGATCTTCGATTTTGTGCATTATATTCGGAAATGTGTTTTTATTCTGAGTTTGTAAACCTTTGATACGAACGATTTTATTCACTTTAATGCGTACCTCCATATCCCGCCATATCCATGCTCACAATCACATCGAAATGAGGGATATTTGTATAACTTGGTTGCTAAGATTGGTTAACATATGAAAGAAAATCAAAATCTTAGAATTTCGACCAGAATAGAACTTCTGCTAGTAACTTTATAAAAATATATATTTATATAACAAGATTGTGAATACTTTTTATTTAGAACAATTTTCAAATTTCCAAAAAATATAATAATAAGCATCAATAGTTTACTTACCTTGGAGCAAATGTAATTATTCGAATATCTTCCACTTGTAGCTTAAATTTTTTAGAGTCGCAGCTGTAAACGAAAAGAAAATCCATGTAAATTGTAATTTTATTAACAATTAGTGTCAAGAATGTATGCAGTTTAAAAATTTAGCGACAAAAAGTAATGCAAGAAATTGATTAGTTTTTAATCGAACACAACAATATGCCAATGAGTGATGCAGTTAAAAAATTAACATATTGTTTTCTAGGATGTTTAGAAATATTAAACCATAGGTACCACCTATAAATTCCAACCTATAAAGTCCAACATAATAAGTTAAAGTGAGAGCAAGAGAATTGCAGCAGAAGTAAAAGAGTTTTGAGGACAAAAAATTGTAGATGACTTTATATCTTGAAATCAAAATACTTTGACAACTTTATCCTCCCTTCTTTATCGTCGACAATTCAAAATGAATTAAATTTAAATAAACTTAACTTCGACTTGGATTTTTTTTAGTTATATTAGAAATTTAGTTATTTGCTTTGGTCGACTAAGGTTCGATATAACTTAGTTGGCAGATATAGTAATTGGAGAGATTTCATTTTTTTTAATCATATAGTCAAAGCAAGATTGATAAAATTAAAACACAGAAATGGAATGCCTAACTAATGTGATGTTTCAAGAAAATTTAAATTTTCAACAAAAAATACCTCGAATACTAAGTTTTTGCAAATATATTTCTAGAACTAACTGTATCTTTTTTGCATTCGAAATCTGTGTTTAACGTGCATCTTGTTAAATAGTTTGCATATTCGCTTTATTTCTAATCCATAAAATATTAAAATTTATATGAACATATGTACATAGATGATAACACAAATTAAAACTAACATATGCCTTTCTATGTATGTTAGTTATATAATTTAACAAACTTGCTTAAGCAGGTAGTACTGACGAAGTCTCGACTTATCCGTCCTTATAATACCCCGCCATTAGTAATAATACATCAAAGTATCTGTTTATATGAAAATTCGTCACAAGTTCAGAATGCGCCAACATCAAAGAACTAACATTGATTTATGGATATAATTAATGCGTTCCTCTGGATAACAACCAGCTAACAACTAAAGAGCGAAAAATTGATTTACTGTGTGAAAAAAAATCACCGCCCGGATTTCGAAGTAGTTCTCACACTGGCTTTATGCAAGTTTAATGATGATGACGAACTTAATACGGGTACGTAATATCTATAATTCGGGCCAGTTTATGAGCCGCTAGATAAATTGATTTTTTTTTAGCTAGGGAAGCTGTTTTTAATCAATTTGCCACTTTCAAATAATTCAAGCTTCATAACAGGATCACAAGATAATGAATATTGCGAAATAACGAGCGAGGAGCATCGAGCACAAGGAGAAGTTTAATTTAACGTATAGCTTTTTTTCTGTCTAAAAAATCACCAAGTTAATGTATTTTTATGAAGTTGACGTTAATGGTAATACACAATGCCCGCATAAAATAATAAGTACGTAAATCCCATTCAACTAAGAGGTTAAGTATTATTGGCTAATGCTCGGGGCCTTATATTTTGAGATGCGATTTCGTCGTCATATCAATGTCAGTGTAAATGTCAATTTTTTCGTAAATTTGAAAAATATGAGCTATTGTATAGAGCAATCTAATAACAAATTATCACCGCGCTCTTTGTTACATTGAATATACCAGTACGACTGAATTTATTAACAGATAATTAGAGTAATTAGTATAAATAAACATTTCTTGTACTTAAGTAAGCAGAATCTATCAAACGTAACAATAATATATGTACATAAGCTTCAACACGTGTATGAACCACCTTATAGACACACAGAGGGTTTTTATGTTTCATATTTAAATAAATAATAAATGAGAGTCAGTGATAATATATTATGTGCTATGTAAGATTTTTTCGACAAACACAAATTCCACATAAATAAAACATGAAAAAACGATCATCTTTGATTTTGAAATGGAAGTTTGAAAAGTCATGGTTAGCTACCTATATGCGGCTTACTTCACCATGGCATTCTTACGTATCGCTCTATTATTATGCACGATGGTTTTTGTTCTCGTTGTAAAGCACTTTGAAGATTGATTTATTCTTCATAATAAATTGAAGAACAGAGGAAAAGTACGAAGTCAATCAGCGAATTTTCATTATTCATAGGTGAGTTAGTTCAAGTTAGGTCAATAGAAAAACGAAGCCCTTGCCTACTCTATCTCTTTACAAAACTCCACAGTTGAACATCTGAGCATTTGAACTTAACAGTCGTTGATATTACTTTACCATGTAATATTCTTCATAGGCGTGTATACCTTCAGACATGCGAAGCATATGATGTGTGTGTGTGTGTGTACTTACATACATATATAGCTTTGAATTTGTTTTATTTTCGCAGATGTAGGTGTTATAAAATCCAAAATATACGGTTTTTTCCTTAATAGAATTTCTACCAAACTCAGTTTCAAAACGGTAAAATAAAATTACCTAACTTAACTAATTCGATCGATAACATTTTCCGGCATGAACCTGTTAGGGAGAGAAAATTCTTACCACAGCTGGACATATGATAATTGCTTGCAAATTTTCATTTTTCGATTGGGTTAATTACTTCATCTTTATCACTTATTTTTGCGTAAAAATTAAAAAATGAAAATTTAGACAATATTTTATATATTCCTTTACTGTTATGAAATTCTAGTGGGAAAAGACGATGGGCTAAAATTAAAGTGCATCTCTAAACTATTTCTTCCAGATAATAACTCTCTTATTATTTTAAGAAAAATTATTGTGAAACACTGGAGAAGTAATCCACCAAACAGACGGAACTAAGTACACTAGGTAATCAATTTCATAAGATATATTACGTACCTGCTTAAGATTGGGTTAAAAAGACATTACGTTCTTACTAGTTTTATTAGAATGGGTTCTATTCCACGCACCTACATATGTCTAGGGATGTAAAAGAAAGTAAAATCAACTATCCCAAGGCGATAAGACGCATTTCATCACCGTCTTTAATAAAAGCTAACGACTAGGTGCGTGGTGATGATGATGATGATGATGATGATGATGTTCTTCGGTAATGCCTGTCAAATAGCCCGTAAAGTTCCGGCTAATAATTTGCTAAATCTAATTATCGCCTTAAAAATGTCATGAGGTGCAACGCACTTAATTGCGGCATGATGCTCACACTACAGTTTTATATTTGCAGATCTTCTTAGAGATTTAATAGAGATTTGGAACACAGATTAGTTGGGTTTTAATCGAATAGTGGTAGTTTGTAATTATGTGTAAGGATGTAATATGAAAATGGTATCTTTGAAATGAAACTTTAAATGTCTTAGAAGACTTGAGGAACTCTGATTCCTTCATTCTTGATAATCTATCATCAAGGATGTGTTATTAAAACTGTGTTTGTAAGTTTCACAATAAGAAAATAAATGCTTTTTTCTGCTTACAATAAGTCCATTTCCGCAAATTATTAGTATTGCTCATTATTTCTATCATCTATTTATACAAGGTGATGGTACAAAATTAAACTTTCTTGGTGGTAATTAGAAGAAATCATCTAAAAAATGTATCATTTGCAGTAATATATTACGGATTAGTGAAACTGATAAATCGCCCATACCGCGAACCTCTTAATTAGCCACTTATGAACCGTCTACGTAACGGATCCTTTAGCGTTTATCCGACCGGTCTGCCGTGGTATTAATTAGTTGTAATTAAATTTGAATTGCCGACCTCGCAAAACAGTACCGACTTGTTCGTATTCTGTTTGATCATCCAATGCTAAAAAGTATGCTCGATATATAAGATCTCAGTTATGCGTACACCGTAAGTGAGCTTGAAATAGTTAGCCGATGAAAAGAACATACCTACCGCAACCAAC
This sequence comes from Euwallacea similis, assembly GCF_039881205.1. NCBI lineage: Eukaryota > Metazoa > Arthropoda > Insecta > Coleoptera > Curculionidae > Euwallacea > Euwallacea similis. Next base: position 4,455,756 of record NC_089619.1, read on the forward strand.
TATTAACTTCCATTTGTTGTTTCCTTTTATCGCGCGATTCGATAATTGTTGTATTTGGTGTAAGGATTCTTATGTGCAGTTCTCAGAATGGTTATTATAGCAACACTTTGATCAAGTAGAATGGCTTCCGGAGGTCTTTAAAAGGTATAAGGACGGTGCACGTAACATTTATAGGCATTTGTGTCATCAGTTCACACTCCCTTATGTCAACGTACCTGCAGCTCTTCTTAGGCTCTACAACGACAATTTCTAATTTAACTTATTAAATTCATATTATCCTTTTCCTCGGGTGGCCATACGATCCGAATGAAAAATCGTGTTTTGATTTAACTTTTAGAATAATCTGCTGTTTGTAGTTCACAATCACAATTTCAGGTGCCCTTCCGTGTTCTATTCGTTGATTATATCACCAAAGAGGTTATGTCTGGATCAGTTCTTAAGGATAGCACCATCGCATTTTATTTTCCATTCCATTTTTGTAAGGCAATAATATTCTATCTACAGGGTGTCCCAGTGCGTTCGAGTTCACCCTCTCGCGTAAAGACTTTGGCTCGTTGCGGTGTATTAATGCATTCATATTCTTCTTCTAATAGATAGTTTTTTTAATCGTCACAATTTCTTTACACCCTCATGCTCGTACTACATGTTCACTATTTTTATAATGTAGTTTTTTCCAAATCAATGGCCTATCAGAATATTACGTGGAAAGTGGGTCACTCCATACATATTTTTTTTGTAATGTGTGGTCGTTCGCTTGATTCATCACTGATCTAATTCTTTTAACCTCTAATCTTGTTGACCTTACCGTTAATCCAAATATTTGCCTTTCAGGATGGATAGCATTCCAGTATACTTTTACGTTATGAGTTCCGATTCGATTCCCATAAATTTACGTAATGTATACCCAATTCATTTTACCGAGGTGATATAGCGGCTTGAGTACTTAACACAAAATTAGCTGCGAAATTGCGATCATCTTATGATTTATTTGAACACGCACTTTGGTAATTTGTGTTGATTCCACGCAGCATGTAATTAATTACTCGAAAATAATCTGTTATTTCTCACCTCAGCGAAGCATTCGTATATAACCCATTATTTTTTCTGCTAAGGATAATTGTTAATTAATTTGGTAATTTGTTACGTCCATAAGATGTTTTTTTATTCTTTTATTTTTTCCTTGTTGTTTTAAGTACCTAGTATATTTAGTTAAAAAGATTTCGAAATTGATGCAGAGATATACAGACATATACATGACGGAAACTAAAAACAAATACCATCAAGGTATAAAAACTTTTCGCTTTCTTTAACTTATTTTTCTTATAAATTTTTCTTAATATAATATAAGTAGAGGTTCTTCAAGCGGTGTATCACATTATTCTCAGTCAAAACTTACTAAGAATAACATTCACCTTTTGCTAAAGGCTCGGGCAAAAGCTTTTCTTCCAGAAATGTTTCGGGTTCTTAGTCTCTCACTCTTGATGGAAAGCTTTAGCACATCTAAAGTAAAACGAAATAAATATTATATTAAAATATAAATTTGATATTCAAATAAAAACTTGTCAATTACCGACTCAGAGTGCGTCTTAAATCAGCATGAAAATTCCAAGTTAAATTGGTATGAGGCCTTTATCTAAAATTTATACAATTTTTAACGGCTAAACAGTTAGGCTTCTCAATTACAACTGCATCATTAATAAAATAGCATGATATTGGTTATTAAGCATTATTAAGGAATATTATTCGTTAATTATGTTAACACTTTAACACCTACTTTATAAATGAGTTATTTCCTAATGAATGAAATTTATGGTTGTGGTAGCTCCCTTTACGCCACATTGAACATTTCGTTCGTCGTAAAGTGTGCGCCGAAGTGCTTTTTTTCCTCTGCAAACAATATTGTGTCCTCAAACCAACTGGTTCCTGCAAGTACATGAACTCAATTTTTATGCCTTCGAGTGTTTGGCTTAACAATTACAACAAGACTTCTAAATAGTTTGTCATCATAAAGGGGCTCTTAACCAGTATGCGTTCGTCTAATGGTTGAGGCAAAAATTGTTTGTTTTCCTCTGCGCAATAGTCTGTATAATCACAGAAAATCTGCTTTTAAAATTACAGCTTTTCTTATAAGCACTGGGAAGGAGACATGAATAGGGTTTTGAGCTGGTTCTATGAAATTATCCCATTACCGAGGATTGAAAAATTGTGCGGCGGTGAAATGCCCAGACTTCTTTCAAATGCCCATAATGCAAAATGCGCTGGAATGGTTATTAGACGATTTGGTAATGGTTTTGCTAGGTTGAACAAAGTGCAGTCCGCTTAACCTTAATGATAATAATATGTGGAAATGTTAAGAGCTACATGAGCTTGCCTATGTCTATAGGCTATTAATACAAAATATCTCTTAAGAAGATTCCACCAAGATATTTTCATCAAAAGATGATGAAATAGGATCAAGCATACCTACATGATCTTCCGCAATTTTCAATATGAAGCACGTCTCCTTAAATACCAATTACAAAATACTCAAGTTATGTACAAAAGAAAAACCCACATCCCCATCAATGAACCACGCAAAAAAATAACCTTTTTTTATTGTTATGAAGAGCACAAATCCCCTACGAAATTATGCTGTTCGAAAAAGCCAGACGCGACGAGACAGGTCGCGTGTCACAATGATTTATTACAAAGCAAGCGACCAGCGCGAAAAAATTGAGGAATATTGTTTGTGCCATGCCCATGAAATTATAGACGAATTATTTTAAGAAAACATGGAGAAATCGTACGTTATCTTGTAAGTAGGAAGAAATGTATGGAAGAGGTAATCTAAAACAAAAAGCAAAACTGAAGAAAATTCACTTCGTGTAGAGGGAGGAAGGAAAGTGAAAACTTTTACTTAGAAATGCTCTAGAAGTAAAAAGGATTGCTGTGTTCTTTGAAGTGGCAAATCGACATTGACAACTTCTCGGTGGAAAGTTTTAGCACTTCTTAAAACCCTCTTTGGAATATCTTCTGACACCCCACGAAGAATGTTTCAGGGCGTAATATTCAAAGAGGTCCAGAAAATTGTTCATCAGGGATGCTTTATCGAAATATCATAGATGTTCGTGTGTCCGGGATGAATAGCTTTGAAAGGAGAGCATTGTTACGAAGAGCGCAGAACCCTTTCAGGTCGATACTGTGCGAAAACTGTAGACGCGACGAGACAGGTCGTCCGGCGAGCGGCGTGGGCATGTACTGTGTCACAATGATTTATACGTAAGCAAACAAATCGCTCGAAAGCTATAGTAGAGTCACTAAAGCTAAACATTTTAATGTGATAATAGTAAAGTAGTGAAATAGTAATAGATTATTTGTTGGCCATTGTAATGGACTCATTCCACATAATGAATATCAAATATTTTCATGAATTTAATGTAAATTGTCAATAATATGTCTATTTTTGAAGACTATGCTGTTTATGAAATGCATTCTCTACGTAGCTTATTTATTTTTAAATAACATTTTTCTTAAAAAATAGTTAGCTTCAATCGCTCTCCATGATAACGCCAAGATCACTGTGTTATTTTATTAGCAGATAATCGAAAAATTATGACTGACTAACGGTTTGCCGTTTATTAAATCCCAACTCTAAATTTGTTGATTTGGCCAACAACTTATTTAGATCCAAATAAATGCGGCAAAAATTATATATCCAAATATACAACCTTAATTCCAAATTCCCCTTCACATAACTGTATCGTCAAAAGACGGAAGGCAATTGATACTTTGTTAGAAATGAATCGAATTCTCATCAGTTGAACCTGTTATAATCGAATTCGCAGATAAATCCTTAGATGGCATAGCAATAAAACTTAATTGTTTTCCCACAGTCACAATATAGTAATAATTTACCTATCTACCGATCCGCTATAAAATTTTGTCCCATTAGGATCTCTTGCTTGAGAAATGCCACGTTTTATGTAGCATTCATAATTTGCATCATTGCGTAGATGAAACTCATCAATCTTAATTTGAGTATTTGTTCATGTTTTTAGAGAGTAGAATGGTTCAGTGTCAATCTTATTAATTGTTTGTCGAAATTCTTTGAAAATTGATTAGGTGAAAGAACACTAACATTTTTTATTTCAAGTGCAATCCTGTATATGTTCCTTCATCCTGTATGTCTTTCGTCTGCATAGTCTTATTCTTTACGTTTTTTCCTTGCAGTAATATTGTAAGATACGTATGTAGTGATATTGGCTTTGAAACTGAAAATACACTATATTGAATAATAATTGTACGATATCCTTTAGAGCAATTTTAATCTTATAGGCATATATTCTGTTACAAGTATACAACCAAATAGGTAATAGTCGACATCCGTTAATATTAGTCTGCACAATAATTGAAAAGAAGACTTTTATTAATGGTGTACGGAAATTAAGTCATTATCGATTCATTAGTGAACAGTGAGAGTAACTCTTATCGATAAAAATTCATTTATAATTTAAAATTAAAAAAAAAAATCTGGAAATTGAATTGAAACGTTACAACTTTTTTCGATTTAGAAGCAACGTTATAATTTTCAATAATCACTTCTTGTTTGAAGTGTCTATTCTGTTATATTTTAATATATTATGTGCCTGCATTTATTTCATACTCGGTACAATTTTCATTTAAAGAAGCTAAATAAAGTTTACAGTAGCACGCTTTGAGAACTTAAAAGGCAATTTACTTCTTTCCGTATATAATTTGCGTTTTTTTTTACTCTATTGCATAGGAAAAACAGCGAATCTACTTGCTAAATGCTATAGTAATCTATCTTGCGGGTTGGGTGCCTAGTGTGTTAATAAAATCGTTTCTGCTTTGGTTCTGGAGAAGATTAGATGATCACATTAAATCGAATTACCTCACAATGATCAACGTAATTTACCGTTCAATATTTTATATCGTATCTATCTGAATTACCTCTACAAACTACTCTTCAATATACTTTTTATTCCTTTAATTGTTCTAATAATATATACGATTTTCATTAAATGGTTTTAATTATTTATTGGAAAATGATTTAAAAAAACTTGCCCAATTTTGGAGACACTGATTGTAAAATCACTTTTTGGAGGTACATAAGTGCGCCTGCTTCATTGGTATTCTTCACTTAACTAAATTTAAAACAAAATTGCAAATAATGTATGGCTTCGATTCATGTTTTAGAACTGTTAAAGTTGCCATAGAAAAAAGTTAGAAAATATAGGACAGAAGTGATTTTGAAATGAGGTGAAATTTCTTCACCACTTTCTCTTAACAGGTTCAACTACTGCGATTTTTTTAAACTTAAACCAGCGTTCCGTTAATAGTTTTATTAGATCCGACATTTTAAAGTTCATCGGAATCTCGGAAACTATACTTTCAAAAACCTTCAACTTGGGCCACCCCGTGCGTCTGCATCAATTTGCCAAACACGAATTTATGCTGCCCTGTATATTCGTGTCCGCATCTGAACACTCAACTAATTTATAACCGTATAATGGAATCCTATTCTTCACACTCTCATTTATTTGACATACTTACACTACACTGTATTTTGGGTTCTGAGCATTGCTTACCTGCAATTAAAATATATGAAATTAAAACTTTGCATTAAAAACAAAATACAGGATGGGTAATTGACCTTTTTGTTTAACATTCCGATTATGATACGCTTACGAAATTCGGGTCAACAAACCCATTATTCAACGAAGCGGCCTTGCAAAACATCTTGTTAATAACATTGAAACTGTCTAGGTGAAACCACACAACTCTTGCAGCCACAATAACCCACATTGAAGGCTACAATTTATTAAATCTCCAAGTCATGCGAAAATCAATCATACACAAATATTTTATGCATATTAGTATAATAATAATTATTCAGGTTGTTAACCGTGTAATTTCTGAATTATTGCCAACATACAAACCTGATTTAGTTCGATTGGACAGAAACGGATTCATTATTGGCTAATGTGTTGTTCTTATAGGGTTCGGTAGTTTCCTCGATAACTGTAATGCTATACATTTATAGATCGAATTTATTATGTCCGTTATAAACGAGACGAATTAAAAGGAGATTTGCTTGTTTATATAGAGAATTAAAAAGGGATTAAATATGTTTGATTAGTTAAATTACAGGAAGAGTTGGTAGATTTGCTGAGGTCTCTATGAAACGATGCAGTAGGTGAGTAAGGCTAGAAACGATAAATAAATCATCATTATTGGTACCTACCACCGGTCAATAAATTACATCGGCTCAAAATACGTAGGTACTTAGATACAGCCATCTTATCTTTGGATCTTTCCTTCAGTAATAAAATTTATGTGTGTATAAGTTTGCAACGGTAAAATACAGAAAATGGAGTATTTTGCTCTACGTAATTGCAATTCACTTTCAGTGCTTTTTATAGATATGTGTAAATAGTATTTTTTAGAATTCTTATTTTGGAGCCCAGGTTCCAAAACGCAAAATCCAGGAAAATCAACTAAAATTGTGGTTCAAAATGGATTAAACAACAGGTCAGTATTACCGCAAGTCTTGGCGTAGATATTCAGTGGGTGGTAGTAGATAATAAAGTTATGTGAGGTACAAGTAAGAAACTTATCAGATCTTCTACAAAAGAAGATAAGAAAGTTGAAACAAAGTAAAAGGAATGGACAGCCACATAATGAAATGTTGGATTTCTGATACAAGTGTTCACGTCCAAAATTCAATAGTCTTTATGTTCTCAAATTTATTGTCTGTAAGAGTTAAGTTTGTTCTATTTATGACTCCTTTTCTTAAAACAGAAGAAAGAAAAAAGTATGGGTTTTTGGGTCTTTTGTTACTTGAAGTTAGTATTTTCACCCATGTAAAGACCAGATGACCAGGACAATAAATCAAGAGAATGGTTGCACTATACTGACGGGTGGTAAAAGTGTGAGTCTTTAGTAGTTAGTTCGTTACAGATCTTTTGACCGTTAACACGTGCCTTCTGACTGTAATAAAGAAATTAGAGTTCTAACAGAAACGATCTGTCTTAGATTCTTTTATTTCTATACCCCATAATCTCACATGAAAATTTTGAAATTTTCATTACCAAGCTCCGCTTCGCTTCATTTGGTAAAGGCTTCCTTCCGTGACAGAAAAATATATTTTCGTCACTCGTTGACAAGATTCTATTTTTTATTAATGCCATCGACTTATTCCGGTCCAATTTTTTATAAGTTGGTATTTCTTTGCATCATCGTGCAAAGCACTAGCACAAACGCGCTGTGCAAAAAGAGCATAATCAAGCATAATCGAGATTATGTCGTTTCAAGAATCTCTCAACCCATTATACAGGCTTAGGAAAACGAATGTACTAGCGGCATGCAACCCCATTCCTGCTGAAATAAATTGGTTGCGCCGCAACACACAGTAGGCATCTATGTGAGATTATAATGGCGAGTGTAATAGAGACTTAATCTTAACACTTTTTCACTTACACATATTTTCTTCCTTGATGTAGATTAATCATTTTAAGTATAAATTGTTGTTGAGATAGCTTTGGATGGTGTGGAATCATTTGAAGCTCGCGAGCCGATCTCACGATCGTCGGATATGACTGTTTGTGCATTTGCGCCAAGATGTGTGAAAAGTATGTATAATTGGAATTGAACAGAGAACATTCAGGCAACTCAGACTGATTAATATTTTGGAATTTTCTAAAATCGCTTAAGTTTTAAATATTTACTATTTTCATAGAATATAGAATTTTTGATCGTATCTCAAAAATATGATAAGAAAAATAGATAATAAAGTGTTTTTTGAGTAAATAAGAAGTCAACGGTAGTTGAACCTCATTGATCCTGCGATGGCCTTATATACCGGCAAAGGTACCGATCCTATTTACGAGATACGTTATGAGCACACGCTGCCTCGGTTACACGTTACACTATCTGAAAATGGCCATGACTATCGTCATATCACTAAATCAGTTGGTCTTTAATGTCAATAAATAGGCCGCAGTTAACATAATTTTTATGTAAAACCTGTAGATTCTTCACCATGAATGCGTGAGTAAGGCAGTTCACCAACGGGAGTTCCATTATCTCTTGTGGAGCCTTCGAGGACAACTCCGGGAGATGGTTTGGAGTTAATGACAAGATATCTTCTACGTCTTTCAAACATACTACATAAAATAGACATCTAACTAATAATTGGTAGATTTGGATTTTGATGACACTGTTGAATTTTGGGCATTAACGAGTACGGTAATCCGAACTACCCTGAATAAAAATTTTCTAATAGCAAGTAAATCGCAGATGGTGACAATAAATTTTTGCCTTGTTCTGTTCTCAAGGTGCATTGATCAAAGTTCAGAAACAGGAACGAAAAGATCTCGTTATAGGAAAACACTGGAAAGATAGATCAAGAAACTTGAAGGGGAACTCCCCAATTTGTAATTTCCTGATATTACTCTTGTAGGGTAATGTTAGAACGATGTCACCTCAGAAGGATGTTTGTGACGTTAATGAAACAGAATACACCTTTCTCTCTTAGTTTTGTTCGGGTTATTTTAAAATTTCCAGGGACAAAATTTACGAACGTTCAAAGAGTATAAATTAAGAAAATATATTTTTACCACTTATTTTTAAAAGAAAGCAAATGCCTAAAAAGAAAAATTGACTAAATACGACTAAAAATATGGTTATCCATTTTTTACGTTCGATAAAATATCTAAGACATCAACTATCGTGGCGAGATCCACCACTCATCGAACCAAACACCTTCCTGTAGACTCTCACAAATTGAAACGTATCGACTTTTTTCAAAATATGAAACAGTCGCTTGGTTCCTTTTAGAAAAGCGATATCCAAAAGTACAATAAAATTAAGGATATTTCTAAACCGATGCCATTTGATATATTTTGTAAACACTTGATTTGTATTCGCGCACATATCTAAAAAATTCTCGATAATTTTCGTAGCACTTATTAATTTTTTTTAAATATAAACTAAAGAAATATTCATCTTTCATTAAATTGTATAAGTCGCAGAATACATGTTATTAATTCCCTAGATGTCCACTCATGTAAATCGAATGCCAACAATTCCGCCTAACCAAACATCAAATTAGATACTTGATAATTAGCTGCGGGAATGGTTTGGATATCTTAATAACATTACAGTACTTAGGTAGTGTTTACTTAATACGGTAATTACTATGGTTTACTACTAGATTCACCGTTCAATTTTCTTGTCGCCAAGGATGTAATACGAGAATACTTTCTAGATTATGAAAAATTAAAGATACTAATTAGGTTTGAGAAAATCCTGTGCCTCACCTAGTTTACTTTGAAAATGATATTTTAAGTTACTATGTTGCAAATAATAATGACGAAATTGCTTTTGATCACATGGAATTTTCTTATCTATTGCTATTTTTGAATGTGAGTATTAGGGTCGAGTTACTAAATGAAGCTTGGAATAATAGTAATTTTTAAATTATGGTTTGACTATAACAACGTGAACAAGACTTTGGAGATGAGACATTATAACTTGTCATAATTGACTTGAAAAAGTCAAGTCTGTTGTACAGAGTGAATCTCGGCAATGTCATTACCCTCGAAACGTTAATAAGATTAGCCCCCAGCTATACGTCATGAATTTCATGTCTCAACCCCAGAACATTATTTAATTTAGAGACATTACGTCGTATGGATGAAAGTAGTATTTGATAGTGCTTCAAGCATCTATTTCGCATGTGGAGTACCTGCTACACCAACGAAGCGTTTGCTTTGAAGCATATAATGATAGTTGATTGAAGTCACATGCACCATTGTTTAATGGTGGCAAGGTCACTATTCATCACGGACTCTAGGCTGCCAGCGTCAGTACCATGCCGTAAGATTGTGATGTCATCGTTCAACACAGTGAACACACCCCCAGTGAGCTGGCGAGGTAAATCAGTTATATAGATTAATAACAATGATTGCGCAACAACTGAGCCCTGCGGCACTACAGCAGTGACCCCAAGTTCCATCGGTGAGGCTTCCTTCACAATCACAGCCAGTGTACGCCCGTCAAGATACTATGAACGAAACCAGTTCAGCGATACCCCTCTAACACCATAAATCTTGCTTGGTGCAGTAGCAGTATTTCATGGTAAACACAACTAAAGGCTCTTGTAAGGTCATAGAACACAACCACATAAACCTCACTGTTGTTCGGGCGAGTGGTAAGGTGCTCCGAAAATGCGAACAAGGTATCATTGGTACTTTTGTCTGATTGGAATTACAAGGACCCTCTTGCAGTTGACTGCCTTCGCCAAGAATACCACATCAAGTAAATCATGACACTATGCGAAGTGCTATGTGTAATGATGCGAAGAATCCCACTCGTTACCTAAAGCTATGTGTTTCCTAACACTTTACGTAAATAGCTATTGAAGACCATCAATTATCGGTTATTGGTGATATGTTATCGCACACAACGTTTTTAAACAATTAAAACTGTTAATGACGAAGTATCTCCAAAATGAAATAGGAAAGTAACTTTTGTGCAAGGCGAGTCAGTTCGAGTTCTTTGAGAAAATAACAGACAATGCAAGAGACTTTTCCTTTTCATGTTCTCATTCCATGTTCATGTTTTCATGAGTTTCGCACTCGGGCCTGTAATAAAATTACTGTCTCCAGCGAAAGCAGCAACTTTATTTCCTTTTCTCTACCATCTAATGATAAGTGTGAGGCAAAATATGTGATGAAAAATTGTCAATACACCTGGTTTTTACGGATTCTATTGGCATTGCTTTGATATGACTAGATCAAGGTGTCGCGGTTGACTGAACATTCTGTGATAAATATATGTTCGGTGCCTGAACTCTGCTTTCGTATACCGAATTTTCACAAACCTTACCGTATTTTCTAACAAATTCAAGATGAAAAAGTGTCTCGATGGCTGATGACAGAAAACGGCATCAAAACGGTTTAAGAACATTTGTTAACAGTATTGCTCCAGACAATCATTCTTGGCCTTTATCCGCGTAGTACTTGATCAAACTCGATTTCTTCGGTCTCAAGTTGCAGCGATTTGAAAAGTAAGAATAACGGACGAGGCACAAATAAGCCCGTCCGGTGGGTACCCATGCACCAACGGGACATGGAAAATAGTGGGTTATGCCCGGAATCGACTTATGCAGCCCATAAATCCATAAATCTTAACACGTATGTGCGGATTTAAAAAGGAAACAATTTCGAAGGAACGCCTTCGAGATGGAAATAGTAATATTATTACCGTTAAGAAAACAGTAAAGTACGCTTGTTTTTGAATTAACTTCGCGCTTGACGGTATAAATTATTTGCTTTATCTGAGTAGTGTTTCTTTATGGCAATCTTTTAACACGGAAATTCACTTTTTAAATGCAGGAAGCCATTTTAGGAACTAGGAAATACTGTGCTTTAAACATATAGATTTTACGTTATAGCTCGATATTAATCAGAATTTCAATTAGGAAGCGAATTTAAGTTTAATTTGATTTCAGTTGCCAGCTCTGGAACTACAAAATGACGCCCTTGGGTGATTTAATTACACCCCTGACCATTAATTTCTTTAATGCATCCAATATCATTCATTAGTGATTTCCATTTATTTATTAATTTGTGGCTTGATTATTTTGTATCAAACGGTCTGTTTAGAAAGTTTGAGATTACTCAAAAAATTGCAGAATGTCATCTACGATAACGAGATTTGCTTGGAACAAACCAAACTCGCCCAGGATTCTTTCAGCTCATTTCCAAAAACCTTCTGGAAGTGCCGAAAGTTCGAATACTTTGGAGATGCATGGAGACGAAACTCCAAAGGCATCTAGAAAATCGAATGAGACCTTCAGGACGTTTGGAAAATTCAGAGCAGTACCTACAGCTGGAGGTTGCCAAAATGTTCCACAAAGTTTGATAAAATGAACTACCAATAGGAGTGATGACAAAGGAACTTCAAAGGAACTTGTTGCCAAAACGTTCCAAAGAGCTGTGAAATCGTCGAAGAAAAAGCGGCCACATATAAAAGATCAAAACATCAGCTGTTGGCCAACTGACAGCCCAAAGGCTGACCCACCCAGGATCACCTAGGAAAAAGAAATACTCTTATTTGTTAATTTAGCTACGAATTCGTTTAGTCACTGGTGTCCATTACGAAAATTGTCACTTTATTTGTCAAAATTTCAAAAAATGCATTTATTGCGTACCAAATCAAATGATACGACACTGGATCCTTAGATGCCTCATCAGCTCGTTACACGACTCGGTGGTTAGACCCGGTTTAATGGGATGCCATGTATTTGCTGCCTATTAGGTAATACGAACTGAGGAGTACCTTTGGAATTTTTAAATTGGAAGTCGCTTTAAACACCTTCAGCGACCGAAGCAGGATGTTGTGCAATCAAAAAGAAGTTCGAGGATTTGCATTTTATTGAAAGTCAAATGAGAGAGAACGACCAGCGAAATTACTTTCATAAATGAAAATGCCATTGCACTATATCTGGTCAGTTCGCTTTTTTAATATCGAATCCCGTTAAAATCTCTGAAGTGTTGACATTCTTTCGATTATGTCAGAAAATATTTTAAAAAAACATATTGATGGGTGTTATAAATTCCTACTGCTAGCCATAATGTGGCGTGGACAGATGTCTGAGAAACAAATATGACACTTTCTCTTTCTAACCAATCGAAAGTGCTTAAGTGCTGTTTCAGACTCTTGGATCAATTTCAATGTGGCATCTCGATGTGTCCATTAAAGAGAAGGAAATCATCAATAAATATTGCATAATAAATATGAATCAATTGCTAAAATTTACTGAACATTTTTCCATAAGAATTCCAAAGAACTTTGAATATTTTTTTAGCTATTTAAATATTCTGAATTTTTGAAAACTTCAGAATTGCCGAGATGTTTTGTTCTATATATTGCCTGAAATTTCTCCTCAATGTATTTATAAATCATTTCAACGATTAAAAGATATGTTAAGGTTTTTCGAGTTTTTCTACTAGTTTTAGCAATTTTCTAAAAATGTGTCAAATTTTCTGAAAATCTTTTATTTGTTTTGATATTTGAGTGTTGATGCTACTAAGTTGTTCTATACTTCTTGGGGATGATTTTGGAATTTTCCCTCAGTGGACTTTCAAACCATTTCAATCTTTCGGAAACATCCCAAACATTTTTACAGATTTGGTTAAGTTCGTGAAAATCTCTTGAACCACTTCTTGAGAGTTTCTAACGGATGTCAAATGTCGAACTAATGGACGATTTTTGAAGCTTTGCTGAGGAACTTGTAATGGTTATTGATTTTGTTTAGATGAACGATCATCTCTCGGCCACAATTCAGTATTTGTCCCCTTCCTGTCTCTAATTACGTCTGACATTAGATTTTCTTAATAAGATTTGCAAGAATGTCTATTGTAAATATTATCATTAAATTAATTTATTAATTTTTTAGTAACTTTTGGCTTCCCAACATGTCTTTTCCAGTTATTTCGCATCGTTTAAAACTCGAGTATAATTCATCATATGCAAGAACATATTCAAACTACCCACCGAGCCGTTTTAAATTTAGTTGGAATGTTAATTTTCATTCTCATCATATCTCATCAATACATACTGGTTTGTCGAATTTGCGGTTATACAATTCTGTACCGTTAACTCAATTACCCATCGAGACTGAAAAATTGTAAATTCTTATCTCATCCCGACCTCCGAATCGAAGAAATAATAAGCCGTCAGTCGGATATTGTTGAAATAGTGAATTATAGTTATTAGTTAATTGTTCTTAACTCATTTGATTTATACATGAGGAAGAAATCTACTGCTTTCTCTTATGGAACTGTTGCAAATCATTGTTCCATATTCATTTGATTGGAAGTTCTAACTAATTAAGGCTCTTTGTCATTTGGTTAAAGGCACTCATAGAGTTCGTAGAAGTGTTTGCACACGTGGCATGGAGAGCATAGTTGGGTGTTTTTATGGCTTTCGTAAGTTACGATTAATTGCAGACATATTAGGACATGTTTTGATGTCAATAAGGGGAATCTTCCTTCCTTGAGTAAATTGATGTTTTTTCATCTTCTCCTTTATTTGATTGTGCTTTACGACTTCTATAATATGACATTAACGTGAAGATAGATATTGCAAAACTGAATGTCAAGTACTATCAAGGGTTAGGTTGAGACACCTTAGAATTAGACTCATAGTTCTTTCATATGGTTTCTTGCTAAGACAAGACGGTTTCATGTATTTAGAAAACGAAGAGATTAAAACCACTGGTAAGGCTACCAAGAGGGTAATATCCTCTTGATAAAGTTAACATAAAGGCACATTATTGATCAGTTTTCGGTTAAAACTAGCACCCATCTATTAGAAAATTGAAAATATATATTAAACTGGAATTTTTTTTTCGACTACCTCTAACCAGTTTTCTATGTATACTGTAACTTAATACAAATTGTTCCTGAATCTTTCCTTGTTTGAAAATGTGAAGACCAAAAGTTTTAAACTGAATTTAACTTTATATCAATTTCTTTTATAATTGTATTAATTTATCATTATACATAAACATTGTCGGTCATATCTAGACTTCTACAAAGCTAATTCAATTAAGTTAGAAAAACAGATTTATTGTTGTTCTTTTAGGTTTCAAGGAATTGTAGATATATATGTATATGCAGAATTCTTGGTGTCTGTCATGTGAATCTTCTTTTCTAGAGTAAATTGATGGTCTCTCATGTTTCTCTGTAATTAATATTGGTTTATACTAATTACTATATTATAAATAACTAAATAACACTAGACTGACTCAAATTCAGAGCAAGGAAATTCAAAGGCTAAGACAAAAATGCAGAAGACACACCTCAAAAGAAACTGAAATTAAATTATAATACAGGTATTCCCTGGCACGTTGGCATCCTTGCGGACAAAATATCATAACCGAGAAGAATTTTTATAGCCATTGCTAATTGGTAACATTTATTCTTATTACAGTTACTGGCTCGATATGGTCCGTTCGGTTGGCTTTATGCTTCTATTGTCCGGGTACTACAATGATCATTTTTTTCATGTCACGAGGTTGCTTCTTGCGTTACCCTTCATACTTCCTATAATTTTAAACGATCAACGTGGTTCTGTCAGGTTACCGATATTCTAATACATCGGATTAAACCATACAGATTAAAATCTTCATTTTCCCCTTGGTTACCACGAGGCAGCAACATGACAGTTAAAATAACCCACCATTATGGCAATATAGCACATTTTATTCAGGAAGTACCAAAGGCAGAGCTTCCTGGTTGTTATTATTGTAGTTCATTCCCACAGAACAATAATTATTAATAGAGTCGTAAATCCAATCGAAGCATTTTCACCAACTGATCCACTTAAAACAAGTGTCACAGTTCCTTACCTGCACTACATATACCTATAACTGTTCTTGAGAACAGCGCATTTTTGCATCGGGGTCAAATCTGGCCTACACGGAGTCCTCCTTGTTGGACCGGTCCTTGGGACCAGGTCACTTGGGCACAAATCCGCCGAATTGTTTATGGGTATCGTCGGTTACGTTATGGGTGTTATTCCGTGACTAAATTGGTTTTAGTGCATTCTGTGACTACGCAAGTCCGTTATATTATGTCAGCGGATCGAGGGCGACAGGTGCTTTATTGTTTATTGTCTGCAGGTATGTTCTTACAAACCACAATGTAAATCTATTTTTTTCTACTAGATACATAAGCGGTAACTCCTACTGTGATGGCCCCATTAGTTTAAACCCTTAACGATGTCACTATTTTCTTAAAGAGTGATGTCAATAAAAGCAAGTTTAGACGATCATGGAAGGTCAGACCAATGTTGGGATGCCCCAATTTGTTAAATTTATATATTTGGCATGTTTAGTTAGAGACTAAATACTATCGTCTCTGTAATAAGGTAACAGCTGTTGGTTGAGAAAGAAGCTAACAATTAAAATTTGTTGTATATTGTACAAAATGTGATGGGATCTATGGTGTGGTATAAGGGTTATTTTCAAATCGAAAAAATTCTAAATCAAATATCTGGCTCGTGCATTTAATCTTCCTCCCGATCCGATAATCGAACCATGCAAATTTAATTTTATTATGAATTATACCATCCTGTTACGGTGAGTGTTTGCGACCACAAAGAAGCTAATTAGATTGTTTATGGAAGACTATACAGCATGAGATGGCTACTAAACTTTGTTCTTTAATTCCCAGTAACGATCAAATTATTACTGCTTTGATAAAAATTTATCAATACAAAGTGCTAGTAAATTGAAAGTGTGAATGCAACAAGTGTTTATATAAAACGACAAAAAACGATTTGTGTTGAATATCTTCACGCTTAACATCGAGTAGATTAGCTAACTGTTGGTTAGTATCCCGGCAAGTTATTGAAAATTTGTTCTGTTAAATTAGATTTGAGAGTGGTGCTGATACACTTCGACTTTTGGAATTTTTTTTTATATCTGTTTTACAATGCGTCTTATTATTCCACTGTGTTTCTTTAGACATATACATGTTTGCATGGCTTCCCCCAGCTGATAAAACACTGCACTAGTAGGATTAACACAACTGATTTATGGTCCCGTTATAATAAAATACAAGTGTATAATTTTCTTCCATAGTTTTCAGGTTACACAAGTTATGCCGATATTTTAATAGATTTCGAGATAGTGGCTTGTAAACAAAATAGTTTGAGAGCTAGTTAGAACGATGCTTCAGCGTAACTGAATATTTGATTAAGGAAGATACTACTTAAACGGGAATATTTTACATTTTAAATTACAGAAAAACAATTATTTCGACGACTTTGCCTTACAGGCTCTGTATAGGACCAAATCGACAAAATGCTGTTAACTTTAACATCAGGCTACTTTACGTGGAAACAAAGAATCTGACCAATATTGAGACTCTTTCTATTTCGACTTTTTTATATAGAAATTTACTTGCAATTAAAGTTAACAGCATATTAATAATTTGGTTTTTAGTGAGGTAACTGATAGTCTAAAATAAATAAGATTTCCTTCGTAGGTTAACCCCCATAGTATCATATTGTTGTGCCAAAAGTACTACAAGGTTAATCAAAACTACATTGCGAGCAACAATGCTTCATCTAAATAGTGAATCAATCATTGATGAAAGATTGAATTTTGATTGAAAGATTATCAAAATTTCTTTCATCCATTGTCAAACAACAATCATTAATCATGTGCGTACAGATCATTTTTTACTCATATTTGATTTGGACCTCTTTAATTCTTTATTTATTTCTTTTGTGTTTTCGCAGTTTTATAACAAATTGTATTTTTCAACAGTAACTTGCGACTACTTGTTTGTGAAACCGTAAGTAGATTTACAATTAAATGTTTTGTAAGACTCTAAACTAAAAAGTTTACATCTTTACAGAAAACAATGCCAGTAATACTAAATAATAATTAATTTTCTTGCAAATTAATTTTTCTTTTAAGTGAAAATTGACAAATCTTTCCCAAAAAGCCAAAAATATAGTAAGTACGCCACTGGAGTCCAGCGGATTAACATTTTAGTTCTTGACCTTGAGAATTAGTGGAAAAAAGTACTGAAGCCGAATTTCAGTAGACAGCGGCACATTTCAATGATTATTGCTTGCCCTGTATACATACATGTAAAAAGCGCATTTTTTATATTCAACTCTAAAGCTCTCTTTTAGTGGAAGACCGAAGGATTATTGCAGAATTATAAATAATTCAAACTCAATCGGCGTCTTTTCACTTTAGAATTTCAATCGTGCTTTTCTAGGACACCTTGAATCTACCAAATCACATCAAGTTTTAAATTTAGAAAATGTACCAATCTCATGATTTTTGGAAAGTTCAACAATGATGACGCTTAATAGTTCTCCAAAATTTAGATCGCAACGTACAAATTGTTTTACATTGTCTTTCAACACAACGTTGATACAACTAAGATCAACGTATGAATTTTTCATCGAATAAGTCTCGTTCTTCCTCATTCTTACTTCAATTGAGGGGTGTGCCTTGCTTGAATCAGAAGTTACTAAAAAATAAAAAATATATAATGGAGTGGAAGAAATGAAATATCCATAGAGGGAAGATCAAGAAAACGTTCTCTACTCTTCCCCAAAGAGTTATTGAACTCAAAAGGATTAGCTTTGACTAATATAACACAAATTTACTTAGACGCGATATGCTTAGTTTTTAGTCAAATCCGCAGCAAATTCGCAGAAGACGGTGTTAATTTTTAGAATGCGAACTTTCAGTTTTAGAAACGAGGAAAGTGGCCAGTTTCTCTTAAAATTTGGCAGACACTCACAAATATTCTATGATTGAGAACGATGGAAACTGACGTTGATGCCACCTAACCGTTTCAAGTGTATTACCATTAGCAAAACCATATTCGCCATATTCCTCGTTAGTAAACATTATTATAAATCAAAACACGCTTACTTTACCACGGTTACTGTTTTAATTTGATAAAATAAAGAAAATGCATGTTAACTTTACTTTTTTTCAATAGATATGCAACAATTTTAAAAATCAACAAAAACATTAAATTTGAATATCTCTAAAACCGTTGAAAATTGGACCAGCTATATGACATTCTTTATTGGAAATGAGCTATATAATCACCCCTAGAAACATTTTCTTGTCGACATAGAACATCCTGTATATTCTATCAAGAATAATCCTTCTGTCTTCACAGTGACCTGTTAAAACCCATTCAATCCTATTGTCGAACTGTGTGGAAAGTGTAGATGGCAAAATAATGACAGAAAGTAATTAATTCTCTAGTCTAGATTCAAGCTTGAAATATTGTTTGGAGCCATTGAGACAGAACAGCTTCTTATGCTTTTGAAACTTATGGTTTCCTTCTTTTTTAGAACACTAAATGCCTCGGCATACAATTTAGTCCACTCGATTAGAATCTAAAATGGATTAATCTGTACGTTTACCGTTTCCATCAGATGTCATGTTCACTCGGGAATATTGAAGAAAGAAAACCTTAATTTGCCTAAAAGCAATAATATTGATAAGGCGGCCCGCCAAACGTATATGCGAGGTCAGCGTTTTTAGTGTTCCTTTGGATGTGTGTTCTTTTTAAACAGTTAGTCTGTAATATATCGTGTTGTAATCAGGTGCTCCCTTTTTTTCTTTTTCTCACCCACTGAAGTAACCCTCAACAGGTTATGGGCCCAGTGTGCGAGTGAGAGTAAGTCGCGAGTGTTGTAGTGAGAAGTGTCGGTTTGAGCTTTTGTTCGCAATTATACGACTAATTACAAAATTAGTGTATTATCTGCCATAAAAAAAAAAAATGGAGATCGACAAGCCTAGAATCGAAAAACTACGTGATTCCGAAAACTGGCAACAGTGGCAGTTTGTTATACAAACGATATTAGACAGTGAAGATGCGTTAGACATCTGCAATGGTACTGAAAGAAGGCCTGAAGAAAATGAACTGGACTATGAAAAGAAATTTAAAAAATGGATCAAAGGTGACAGGATGGCAAGAAAACTGTTCGTCACAACTGTGGAATCCAAACCGTTACAACTGCTGATGAATTGTGCCACAGGAGAAGAAATGTGGAAGAAATTGCACAGCGTGTACGACTTAAAATCAGATGAAAGTTTATCCCTAGTGCAAAAGAAGTTCTTCGAGTTCAAGTGGGACCCCAATGGTAATGTTGCACACCATGTGTCAAAGCTGGAGCAACTGGCCAGCAAAATGAAAAAGCTGGGAGGCGACATTCCTGAGTCCATGTTGATCACAAGAATTCTATCAACCTTGCCGTCCAAGTTTAACTATTTTCATAGTGCCTGGGATTCAACTCAAGCTTCTAAAAAGACCATTGAGACCTTAACAACTCGTTTATTAACTGAAGAATTACGTTTGGAAAAACAGCGGGAGGAAGAGGAGGAATCCACAGTCGCCCTGTTATCTAAAGTAAACCTAAAAGGTAATTTTCTCAAGAAGAAAAAGTTTTTTCAGAAACAGAAAGAGGACTCTAACGTGTCGCGCTGTTCCTTGTGTCGGAAAGTGAATCATGAGCGGAAAGACTGCAAAGGTTGTTTCTCGTGCGGGTCAAAAGAACACTTAATAAAAGACTGTTCGTCAAAACAAGGTGATCAATCGAAAAGACAAGCTTTTGTTGGGAATACTATTGTTAATGAGAACAGTGACAATTATTGGTTGATAGACTCAGGTGCTTCAAATCATATTTCAAATAAGCGTGAGTGGTTTTATGAGTACAAGGAATTCCCGGATCCAGTAGCAGTTTACATTGGAAATGGTGACCAAGTACTAGCACTAGGTCAAGGTAACATAGATGTAGAATCTTTTGACGGCAAAGAGTGGATAACGGCAACATTGTATGACGTGTTATTCATACCAGATATGGCTAAGAACTTATTCTCGGTTAAAACAGCAGCTAAGAAAGGTATTGACTTTATTTTGAAAAATAACGGTTCACAGTGTTTCTTTACTAGAAATAATAAAGTTATCGCTGTTGGAGTCGAGGCCGATAATCTTTATCGAATTAAATTACGTGTGATCTTGCCGAAAATCGTTTGTGCGGCGACTATGAGCAATACATTGCAACTCTGGCATGAACGCCTATGTCACCAAAACAAAAAATATGTGAAATGCTTTCTTAGGAACTCTGACATTGCATTTACCAATGACAACCTTTTTTGTGATGCTTGTGCTTATGGCAAACAACATCGGGAGCGTTTTAGCAGAAGGGAAGATATTTCAAATAATGCAAGAGAGCTTATCTACTCTGACGTTTGTGGACCTATGAGTGTGCAATCTCCTGGACAAAAACGATATTATGTTTTATTTAAAGATGATCATAGCAAGTATCGTACTGTTTATTTTCTACGTGAAAAATCAGAAGTAGAACATAAACTAAAATTATTCTGCAATGAAGTAAAGACAAGATTCGGAAAAGACATTGTTGAGTTACGTTCGGACGGAGGAAAAGAATACGCCAGTAAAGAAATATCCGTTTTTCTGGGTAACAGAGGAATAAAACATTCGATCACTGCTCCTTATACCCCTGAACAGAATGGAAGCTCTGAAAGAGACAATCGCACCATAATGGAGGCAGCTCGCTCAATGTTATACTCCAATACTAAAATTCCTCAATATCTATGGGCAGAAGCCGTTAATATGGCCGTATATGTAATTAACAGGACAGGACCTACAAGATTAGACCGAAAAACACCATATGAACTTTGGTTTAACAAAAAGCCAAGATTTGACGACCTCAAAGTGTTTGGCACTGAATGCTTTGTCCACGTGCCGAAACAAAAGCGTCGTAAACTGGACAAGAAAGCCCTTAAAGGATATCTTGTGGGTTATCTCGAAGGTGTCAAAGGATATCGTGTGTGGGTACCAGAGCTCTATGATGTAGTGCTAAGCCACGATGTTGTCTTTAAAGAAGAAACTCTCTCACCTACCACGTTTGAAATTGAAGATCACAAACAAGACGTTGAAAACAAGGATTTAGAAGAGACCAAAGAGGAGGTACCAAAAGTTTTGCCAAAATTACGTGACAGAAGCATGCTAAAAAGACCTGATTACTTCGGAATTCCTGTAGCTATGTTTGCTGAATTTGAACCAACAAATTTCAGAGAAGCAGTTTCTTCAGAGAACTCACAAAACTGGATAAAAGCGATGGAGGAAGAGATGTGCTCTTTACAGAAAAATAATACGTGGCTACTGGTTGATGCACCAGAAGATAAGAAAGTTATAGGAAATCGTTGGGTCTATCGAACTAAGCACAATTCAGATGGAACAGGTGCTGATCGTTATAAAGCTCGCTTGGTCATAAAAGGGTATTTTCAAGAAAAAGATATCGACTACTCAGAAACTTTCAGTCCAGTGGCACGTTTTGATACTATCAGAACAGTGTTAAGTGTAGCAGCACGTGAAAAATTAAATTTAAGTCAATTTGACGTTAAATCAGCTTTTCTTTACGGCAGATTGGAAGAAGAAATTTACATGCAGCAGCCTGAAGGGTTTGAAGATGGGACAGAAAGAGTGTGTAAATTGAACAAAGGCCTATATGGACTAAAACAAGCCCCTAGATGTTGGAATCGGTCATTTAAAGATTTCCTCATACACTGTGGCTTAAGGGAGAGTAGTGCGGATTCATGTTTATTTTTCAAAGAAAGTAATGAAAATAAACTGCTACTACTTCTATACGTCGATGACGGCCTAATTGCAACAAATAGCCAAGAAGAAGCCAATCAACTTCTCAGTCAATTAACTTCCAGGTTTGAAGCAAAAATTACAAGAGAGGTAAACAATTATTTGGGAATTGAGATACATCAATTAATGGATGGTTCAATTTTTATCAATCAAGCTGGTTATGTTCAGAAAATTTTACATCGTTTTGGAATGCTGGAAGCAAACGCTGTATCAACTCCCATAGAAACTGGATGGAAAGCAACTAAATCTCCTGAAAAAGAAGACAATTTTCCATATAGAGAAATTGTGGGAAATCTAATGTATTTACAAGTAGTGACTAGACCTGACATTGCGTTTGCAATTGGTCTTGCCTCCAGAGCACTAGATAAACCGACGAAAGCGCATTGTCAACTTGTTAAAAGGATCCTCCGATATATAAAAGGAACAGAAGATGTTGGATTGCTTTATTCCAATACTGGAGACTTCATGACCTACAGCGACGCAGATTTCGCAGGAGATGTCGAGACCAGAAAATCTACTACAGGTTCATTGTGCCTCTATAGTGGTGCAGCGGTGACATGGCGTAGTAAAAAACAGCAATGTGTTGCTCAATCTACTACGGAAGCGGAATATGTGAGCGCGGCTAGTGCGGCCAAAGATATGTTGTGGATGTTACGATTGCTAAGTGAAATTAGCGAGGCAAAACAGGAAAACACTTTGTACATGGATAATATGAGTGCGATAAAGTTAGCCAAAAACCCTGAGTTTCACGAACGTACTAAACATATAGATATTAGGTGTCATTTTATAAGAGATCTTTATGCTAAAAGTACAATAAAAATAGAGTACATTTCGTCGGAAATGCAAATCGCTGATTTGTTTACAAAGGCCTTAGCAAGACCAAGATTTAATTTTCTAAAAGGTAAATTAGGCTTAACAAGTTTCGAAAAAATTCTATCTTAGTGTTGTGTTGTTTATTGCTTTATTCTAGTTAAGTTTTAGGGAGAGTATTGAAGAAAGAAAACCTTAATTTGCCTAAAAGCAATAATATTGATAAGGCGGCCCGCCAAACGTATATGCGAGGTCAGCGTTTTTAGTGTTCCTTTGGATGTGTGTTCTTTTTAAACAGTTAGTCTGTAATATATCGTGTTGTAATCAGGTGCTCCCTTTTTTTCTTTTTCTCACCCACTGAAGTAACCCTCAACAGGGAAGATACTATATTTTTAGGTGGCAGTTGAAAAATTCAAAATCTTTCAACAAGAAGATTGCATAATAAATCACGATATATTTCCTTGAGAACTAGGCTTCAAATTGTCATATTCATGCCTAATTATGGCAGCATGTTCTTCATTGAATAAAGATGTTATTTCACTCACCTACTTCATCATACTATCAACTGTAATATCTTCATTTCGATTCAGCGCTCTTATGAGACTGGCCATATTAGCTTACCTAGAAAAAAATAGAATGTCTTGTCAATTTTATTAGTGCCTTGACAAACAATGAATCATCACTTTAGAAAAAGTATTATGTATATTTCTCCGCGGGGTTTCACAGTTATGTGAACTGTGTAAAACTACAAAACAACTTGCATACCATTTCTTCCTTCTGAAACAACTTTGATCTCGAAATGGCAATAATAAAAATCTTGTTTTATATATGGCAGCACGTTGAAATCAAGTTTATCGAATATGACATGGGAATTAAGTTAGTAGTAATTGCTGTTAAAATAATACTGACATTATGCGTCTTACGCGATGTCGTAAATATGCAGGTCTTAATTTCTTGAGTGTATTACCATAGAGGCGGACAGGAATTATTTCAGCCGAGTAAAAGAAATCAGAAAATCGCATGGCTGCTTTTGGGATATTCGCAATGTCCAGTGCCTTAAAGAGAGCTTAATTTAAGCGACTATTCGTCGATTTGTGATAAAATAATATTCCCTCTGCCGTGATTACAAACCAAACATCTATCCACGAGTAATCATCCTCAATTCAAGTCTGTGCTTGTAATGGGTTTCGGCAAGTTTTGCCTATGCCCTCCTCGATTGAAAAGTTTATTGGATTTTTGGCGGTTATACACGCTAGTTGCCAATAAATAGACTCCCTGTCCTCCTTGCGTGGGTACCCTCAGATACAAAGTTTTTTCGCGAAGTCCTTTCTTCTCCGGAAAGAACTGCCGGCTTTTGAATAGAATAGGACACTTTCCTTCGTAGAGAGAATGGTTCGTTTTGCGGAGAAAGAGGGGGGCCCACGTGGAACGACAACGGGTGCATTCGCGAACGCAGTCCCTAAGCGCCTACCTCCAACCCCCCACTTCATGAAGCGATGAGAAATGAAAATGAATCGAACGGTAAAACTCGGTGTCTCCAAGTAAACACTCTGCATGTACGTGGGAACACGACTCCCCAATGCCCACTGAAGAGTGAATAACGGAATTTGTTCAAAAACAATTTAGTATTGCCTTGCCGTTTAATTTGCCGTTTCAGTCAGGTTTCTGTATTATATGATTATTTCCGAACGCACCAGATTATTTTAAAAACAATAAAACATAAACAACATCATGACGTTTAAAATCGCTAATTAATTTTTTTTATTTTAGGTAAGTCCAGTTGATGCTCTCCATGTAGACGTGAGTGGATATGTCATTTTATATGATAAGAAAGGTAAAAAGTGAATTATTAAAACTTTTGACATGATTTCAATTTAAGCAAAGACGAGTTAAATCCTTAATCGCCTGCATTTAAAAAAATAACAAAAACCCACCTGATGCACTTATTTCCATTTGTCTGAATCTCGGTTAATAAACTTCCCGTATAAAGGCTAATAATAGCTACCAGGATTAATTAAGTAAAAAAGAATGAATCTTAATTTGTTAGCATCATCAGGGCTGTCCTTAACTGGGCTGCCTCGGCAAGTGATGTTTCTAATTAACACGTAAGTTTATGCCCTCTTTATTATTCTGCTTTGAGCCGAATGACTTCGTTTTTATGGTGAATTTATAATTTGCGGTTTATACGGGAGCACATAAAACTAATTTGCGCTTTGTAATAAAACGAAGCGCAAATCAGGCGAGTTCTAGGTATAAGTTCGTTTCATGTGATTTCTTCAGGAATTTATACCAACCGCAGCATGACCACTTTGTAAGATGATATTAAACCTATTTATGCGTTATGAATGAGTAAGTACAATACAGGGTGTTTAATTTATTTAATTTGAGGAAGTCATTCCTTTTCGTATTTATGGCATGATTTCCACATACGCATATACATATGTATTCTGACTTGCCTGGGTTTCGAGAACATAATATTATGACATTACGTTTGATATACGCTATGAATGAGAAAAACATTTAACTACACATAAATATTTTTGGCAGTTATGAAGAGAATGGTCATGTCTTTGAAAGAACGAACCATGCCCATTATCGTCGGTCATTGCCGGATGCCACTTTTTTTAACTAAAAATTAATTATTTGAACCAAGTAACGTGATTTTGGGCGTTTTTATTTGATAAAATCATACCCACTTTATTTGATTTCAGAACAGTACTGTAAATTTAACAAGTTATGATTAGGCAACTTTTAGCATCCGTTTATTGCAAACTGCACTCAGTCAGGCAAGTCCTGTCGGTTCGTGCAATTTGGTTTAACTGGAAAGATATCAAAATTTTCAAACCACTCGGTTGATTATTCAAAGTGTGTACTTATTAAAGAATTATTCTATGAAATATGTTTCGTAAGTGGTTGACTGGTGAACCTATGATATCAAAGCGGTCGTCAGGTTCTAACAAGCGGTGTTATTATTAATATTATCAGCAATAAACTAACAACGATAAACGGAATAGCGGGATTGCGATATATTGAAATGTGCAGAAATTATGTAGATTACCCATTATAAATTTTCAGTGGCTATCCGGCCGACGCAACGTGTGGGAACTACCATTAAAACTTTGTCTCAGTTCATCGGTTATTACGCAGTACCTGCAATTTCTGTTGGGGCAAACACCTATTTTGTAATCGAAATTGCAGACAAATTCGCGAAAGGTCAATGGATCAAATTACGGAAAAATTTAGGTTTTAGACATAAAATATGGATTTTTTCTCTTAATAATGTGCCAAAAAAGAGCAAACTGTGAACATACATGATGAAAAATTAAACATTTTTAATTCAAAAATTCTGCATGAACCTAGTAAACCCCGTTTGCCAAAACACCTGACATTTAAAGGGTACTAGAAGGGCACTAGAATAATCATTCCTCTATATTTTTATCAACATACAGTGACCGACGGAAAGTACGCACCATATGGGATTGGTTTTATTTGAATTCATCAGAAAATTTTATTCTTGGTAAAAGTTTGTGCATTTCTGAAGACTTAAAGTGGAGTTTACGAAATTTGTATATCGCATTTCATATAGGGGAGATCCGAAAATTATGAAAACGGCTCATGAGTAAAGTAGTTTTGTTTTTAATTTTAGAGGAAACATATATCATGAAAAGTTGTTTAGAATTAAAAGATAAGCCCAACAATGAAATTTTGCACAAACTTTTACCAAGAATGAGATTTTCTGATAAATTCAAATTAAAAAAAATCATTTTCTGCGGGTGTATAAGGGTGTCCCGTGATTTAACAGATGTCGTCGAAGGGGAATTCCTCAGTCGATTTCAAGTCGAAAATATCTTAAACACATGTATACATATAAAACTCAATAATAAAGCAATTTTTCGTAGCACATCCACTGACATAATGGTGGTAAGTAAACTTTCTTATGGTATTCTCGGTGTCCTGTTTAAAATCCCTGAATAATAGTACTCTTAGATGTCGTTTTTCAACCTCGTGGCTTGAAACAAATAAGCTAAAAATATATTATTTATTGCGTAAAAAAAAGATATGTACTATATGCATCCGTTCCCGAAATATACAGATGGTACTAAACTTTTTAACTACAGTATATGAAAGCTAATACTTGTAGAAAATATGCTGGTGAAAACGAAAAATCAAATTATTCTGGAATTTGTGTATAGAGACTCTTTGGAGCGCAGACACACCCTGTTTCGAAAGCGAAAACAATTTCAGTATTAAAATTTGTGTCGGTTTTTATGCGGATTTTAGATTGGATTTTGAAACGAGATGGAGTTTTTGACGAAAGACAGACAAGCGATATTTACATGCAATTGTACATTTAAACAATACTTTATGCTACAAGCTGACAAGTGCTAATCCTGATGAGACATTCTCCTTGATTTCAAACCGGTTTTCATTTGAAAATGATTCTATCCTACTTCAATCCTGAAAATTGGCGAATTGACCTTGAAGCAAAAGGAAGACTAATTGAAATCGGATTCACGTGGTAAAATTCAAAACTCAAAACGTTTTCTGAATGGTAGAAGTTAATTTTGCTATGTGTTCTAGTTTGCAGTTGTACCACTTTCCTTACAAAATGTAATAATTGGAACTTAAGTGAGTTGCAGTTTCGAAATTAAATGAATCGAGACGTGATTGAAGTTTACTAATCTTTACATTCACAGCTGACTCATGCGAAGAAAAAACCTGAAACTGAAAATTTATAAATTAGGGTCGTTTTACCAGAATCGAAATCTCTAGAGTACAAACGACCTTAATGTGAGGCGACAGACAACAGATTGGAAGTAAGGTGTATAGAATTAAAATTATAAGGTCAATCAAGAAATGCGTTCACACAGCGCATTTTGCATACAAAATAACACATTGACATAGTGCTCCAGATTTGCAAATAAGATAAGCGGTAAATTTTAAAAAGCTTTAAAATTCCGAAACGGTGTGAGTACCAATTCACATTTATTTAATCTAAACAACAACCGTTTATTACATTCCTGTGATCGCAAAGTGTATTAGCTTTAACGTTTCATCTGCACCTCTTAACCGTGATATGCTAATTTTAATGAGTTTCATTAATTTGAGGAACATTTAAAATTCTAATTATTATTTTAAATGAGGATGAAGCGAATGGGAGAACTTGGTCACGTTTTGCATCCTTTTACACACATATCTTAAATAGTTCATAAAATGCGAATAAATTAGATTCCATTCGGTTGGCTAAGTACCTAATCATCCCTATCAGCCATAATTTATACTTCAATTATGGACGTTTCAATACAACATAAACATTAAATTAACAAACAATATCAACGACATAAAATGTCCCATCATCGTCAAAGCTACCATTTTCAGCAAATCTCTTGTCTGCCTGGGAGGCTACTTACTTACCAACCGTAGTTCGTAGATAATAGGTAGCACAATATCAGATAAAACGGCCTTACATAATAATGAATCAAGTCAAATCTCATTTATTGCATGCATTCTTAAACGTTGTTGGAGGCTACCTTCGGATCTCCCGGACACATATTTCAAAGATATACCACTGGGCTAGATGCAGTGTTGGCTAGAGAATCGCTTCCAGCTGGTTAATTACCAATTTTAAACTTCCTTGAGTGGCTACTGGCCCGATTTGTATAAATATTCTCACGGGGTACCTAAACAGGCCTTGGGGAGACTACAGATAGCGGTGAAGTCTGATGTTTTCTTTCTGCTTGCACTTTATAACTGTAAGTTTTTGTTCGTTGACATGAAATAATTACGTTTTTCCGGTATTTTCTTTAAAGTTATAATTCTTTTTCCAACATTCTGGTTAACTATTCTGATAAAAATTTTAATATCTTGTTTTATTACGTAGATCTTGTAATAAAATGTCTTTTATTTGAGATTTCACACAGAACATTTCACGAAAATTCACTGTGTAAATGATCTAGGTTACTTTAAATTTGTTCGGTTAGTTTTCAACATTCCAGGATGTCTTCCTGTAAAGGTCTTTTTAGCTTAGGAAAATCAAGCTAACTCCAATTCGTACGAGTTTATTTGCTTTGTCTGGCATGTCCCAATTTTTTGAGTCGCAATTGGAATCTCGAAAACTATAAGAGGCATTAGATACAGGGGTACTTCAATTTTATGTCGACTTCCTTCACGAAATGCGGTTTTGAGATTAAAAAAGTTGTCAGTAGTTTCTGAGATATCTGAAAAAATTCGAAATGTTTAAAAAACGTCCTATTATAACTGACATTATTGGAAAAGGTATGTAAAAAAACATAAAACTTGCTCATCACTGTATAAAAAACCGGTATTATTAGATTTATTATGAGACGTTTCTACTTTAAGCTTCTACCATTGGCTATATTTTTTTAAATAGAAAATCATACTTGTTATCAGGTTTGGTTCATGCTGGGTGTCCTGAAACTAATAATTTATCACAGGTGGCAAACATTTCAATTGATTCATCGCGTGCAAAGATTATTTAAACAAATGATTATCGAATGTACCTGATTGGCTCATTCACAATTGTTTCTACGCATCTAAGTCCTTTTTTGCCTGATCCATTGTTTTGGGAAGAAAATGTTTGAAAAATATAGTTTTTATTTTTTTTTTAACTTAAATTTTTTTGTTGAATAATAATATTTTCTTGATGCTTTTGGATTTTTTAACTATAAAAGAAACCGACAATTCTTGAATAAATTTTATGAAAAAGCTATAGAAGAAATAAAAATGTTCGTTTATTACCTTAGGACAATTTCTTTATGTACCTCTTCAAGCCACAATGAATTATTCTAGGTAAACCATCATATCTCAATTTTCAACGATATTTAGATTGAACCTTTTTTCTTTCTCAAAGTAATTTGTTCAGTTATATTATGATATTGTTACTTAAAAAGTGAAAAAATATCTAATACTACGCTACATCAACATGCTTAAGGCAAAACGTCACGTAAATGTTGGTCACGTTAAACCACTTATAAATTTCAAGAAGCTCTGCCATTTAATGAGTACTCATGCATTAATTATTAAATATTGATGGAATGCGGAAAAGAGTATTTAGAAAAGGATATTTACAAATCGATAATTGTTTGTTTCTTTTATATATTATTGTAAAAAGAAAAATTGAAACAATTTTGAATGACCGTGATATAAGTTTATGAGAACCAGAATATTCTTGATAGTTTCAAAAATTTTGAATGAACTTCTGACTGCTATGATGGAACTAAAAAATCAGTTGTACTATTTTTTTATAGACCCACGTCGTAAACACTAAATATGTTATTATCATATACCTTCTCATAAAATAAAATTTCCAATATAATGGTAATTCTAAACTGTTTAAACTGACTGAAAATAAATGTAAGTTTTCTGTATTCCCACGTTGGTAATACGTAAAATGCTGGAAGGAGAACAAGCAAGATTCGAGAAGTAAGTCCAAAAATTATAATTTCAAAAAAAGGAAAAGTGATACTGGTTTCATCTATATTTCAAAAACAATGCGCATTTATCAATATTTCGACAGGTGCAGATGTTAAAAAAAAACTCATAAAATATTGTGCATCGATGGAGGACCACCAAACACTCATGATATAATATAATTCACTGTTGAAGGACCCGTATACACAACAGCCACTTCAAGAATCAAAATACCGGTCTTAAATTTACTAAAAAGGAATAAAACGCGGTCTGTTTTGAACTGTAATGAAAAACAACGAAAATAAAGTCTTCAAAGCAGTACATAATATAATTTAGTTAAAGTGTTCGTAATAATTTTAAAATTGAGCGTCTCTGTGTGAAATTTAAAAATTCATTGAAAATATTACTTTAAAATTATGAATTTTGTCGTTAAATCATTTGCCTCAACCGTTACAGGATGAAATACTACGAGGGGCATTAAATCCATATAAACATCATTCAACCTGTTCGATTAACTGATAATTTAGCATACATAATCTAGTTGCGGAGTTGTTTTATGGCAAATTCTACAATATTAATGACAGTGTTGTCGGTCCAAAATATATGTGGCGCAAACACGCAAGGAATGAACATCAATGCACGAAGTCTATGTAAATTTACCGTGCTACACAGATGACACACATTTATGCGTGGATTCGTTTTAATTACAACGTTAAACCTTAAGTAGATTAGGTTAGTCCATTTTCGGTTAATTTCAGTAAGGCATAGCAAAAACAATAGAGATACAAGATCGCCAATAATTAACCTTATAGGCCAATGTGGTGCTCATTAACGTTATCGGATTCTCGGTGAAAATAAGTAAGTAGGGCCTAGTTCTGCATGGAGTTTTTCTATGGCCAAATCTTACCGTTAGTCTTGCTATAAATTGATTTTAATCAATGTGGAATTTACGTACATGCACATACGTTAAAACCTTTCATTGCTAACACAACAGTACAAACGCAAAACACAAATGTTCTTCTTAAGTCTTTCTTAATTTTAAATGTACCGATTTCTGAACAAGATCAATAACCTCGCCAGAGCTGTAATGCAAATACCCCCACGAATTATGGGGACTGTGGGTTATTAGATACAAGGTCAAGGGTACCCACTTCTTCCGTGGGTACCCGCATGCCTTCGGTACGTCTCGCATATCCTGATTAGCATTATTTCTTTAAAGGGTACTTAAATAAAATTGACATGTTGCCTGCTTAATTGGTTATTTAACGTCAGTCAATAATATAATCAATAAATCAATATGTGATGCATGAATAGATTTTCTTTAGAAGTATAGATTTCATTTAGCGCGGATTTATAAAATCAAGTAGTTTGATAATTTAATGAAAATTCTTGACTTTATTTGAACATAGTGTGCTTATTTGAAACATAAATGCTTGACATTTCGATATTGCTACTTTATATTAAAGCTTGACTAGATTTCAAAATTCTTTCATAGAGCTTGATTTTTAACAGAAATTTAAAAAACTTATCAAGAGTATTATTCTGGAAGTTTCTAGAACTATTTTAGTCCAATGAAATTTCGCCCAATTTATTTAGGTTGGTTCAAATTGATTACATAATTTTTTCTTTGTCCTTGGTTTTCTTTTGAGGTGCTAAAAAATGGTTGACTATTTTGTCTTAGAAATTTAAGGATACTTGAGGTTTATTCCAGTATCTTCCAGTATCTCTAAAGCTTTTTCCTAAAAAGTTTAGAAAGCTTAACTATTTTACTTTATAAAAATCAGAGTATTTTTCTTATGAATAATTCTTAAAAATTGCCAAAAAGCCTGTAAGCATACCCGATTCTTTACCTAGTGACTTTCTAAAAACAAATTACACTGTTTATTTCCGCTTCTCTTTGAGACGATATACGAAATTCCAGATATAAGAGCTGGTGAGAAAAGGCTTATTGTGTTACAATACAAATCACAATCAAGCACCTTGGTTTGTAAACAATAAATTACCTAAAATGCAGATAATAAGAGGTAATTTTCACTATCGGAGTATAATTTAAAACTTTTCTAATAAAACTTCAAAAAAATATTACTTTCGTTTGTAAATTTCAGGTTGTTTCTTGTTTATCTGATTACATTTCAATTGAAAATTGAGAAAAGGCATAAACTACCTTAACGTAGAAATTTCAAATTAGTTCAAGGTCGTCCAAATCATTTCTTTATTTCTTAGTTATATTCATTTTCAAGATTCCTTAGAACGATATCAATAAAATTGAGAATGTTTGATAAAAAACCGACGTTTGTTTGAAAAATTGCTTTTTTTTTTTGTACTTGGTTCTTTCCTATTGGCATTGAACGAAAAATTTGGCTTATTCCATTTCAGTTAACAAGATCTAGGAAGTAAGCAATACTCATATCACTGAATTTCGTCTCCGTTAAACTAATCAATCACAATATGGACAAGTGACAATAGTATAAACTACAATATATCTTGTACTAATGCGATTATGCGGTTAAAATACTTGATAAAAGATATGTAATTGATTTGATCAAACACAAGCGCTTTTGTCTATAATGTTTGATAATATCTACCCGTATATTGTCAAAACAATCCACCCCCGTTGTTCCCTGTAGTTCAGGTCAAAATAACAGTTTTATACGGAAATTCACTCACTAAATGGCCTGAAGACACGGAAAATACCCTGAAAAATCTTGAGAAATCTGAGAAATTACCACAAGAATCTATGGATCAAAAGAACAGTCAGGATGATTGATGATGAGAATATACCAAGTTTAGTAAAAGTGTATTTGCTTCCTGAGGCTTTCATGACAACGTGATTAGTTAGGCACCTGATAATATTATTAAGCTAAGATGGTGGTAAATGTTGAGATTAGTCATTGAGCCACCCATTACGAAGTTGTTATCAGTCTATTGTATGGTTAATCCAATTGATCATGCGAATGTCCTTGACTTCATATTTTATATGTAAAGTTTATGTTGCGTTTAACTTGATTTCAAGACAAGTCAAGTAAGTTGAAAATCCAGTACTTAATATCGTGAATCTCTAATTAATTTTATTATCTTTTTCTTTTTAATTTCATTAAATGTGTTTGATATTTGTTTTATTTTTTAATAATTCCCAGGAAAATAGAAGTGATATTAATAGATAAACCATCATTTTCTTTTTGAGAGTATTCCACTTTATATTTAGGTTGCATAGGCTCATTTGCGATATCAATTTTTGCTACAAGTCAAAGCCTCAATCAAAAAATTATTGTGAACATCATCGTCAGTCTCGCCCTTCAGGGTTTCATTAAACACAAAAGAATGAAAAACATACCTTAGTTACATGTTAAAATTGAGTTTTCAGTTTATCAGTGTATATGTAATTGATTTTTCTTCTACCCTCAATAAAAATAAAATATTGCAGCGACTCATTCTGAGTGTAACAAAAATTTTTGTTACGTTTTAACTGAAATTCTTAAAATGAGAGTCTGTTCGAACCTAACGGAATTTTGCACTTTTTTGCCGTGATACAATAGGTTTGTATGTTAACAATTTTCACATTTAAAACGTAAAAACAGAAAAGTAAACTTACTAACCTTTTTGAAATTTTTGTGCCACTTGAACACGAGTCACAGAAAATCCACCGCACTCGAGGTACCACCGAGTACCTATCGACCTTGCCGCAAAGTTCCGTTCTGCCACAAGAGGCTCGAAAATTAAATGATGGCAGAAGAGAAGACACCGAACCGCCGCGCCGCTGCGAAGAACCAAAGCGAATTAATGAACAGTTTGTAATAAGACTCATAACCAAGGACGGGTTCTTTTACCGTCAAGACTTCATTGACGATTTTACAGTTATCGCCGATTCCACTATTGGGCATCAGAGTGTCATCGGTTAAAAAGACCGACTGCGGAATTTCGCGGTCGGACGAACGTATATGTCATGGAATGACTTATGCGGTTTTCCAAGATATCTGTAAATTATTAATAAATCTTAGACAATTACGCGGTCAACAACACAAATATTTGGAATGCTTCAAGGGAGTTCTCTTGAACTAATGGCTAAGAAGGCGGTTCAGGAGATTGAGCTAAGGATCATCAATCTGCACAATGAGGCAAACAACATACTACCTACGAACAGCTAGAGGAAGCTTCAAAATTCACCATATTACTTTTTGTCAAAGACCCAACTATTTTTTCTGTTGTCAGATCTGATGGTTTTTTTTAAATAACCTGCTCCACAAAAACTAAGGAAGTACCCAAATTTTCAGATTGTTTTAAAGGTGCCGATTGTTGGTTGCCAAATTTTCATATACCTAGGAGGATTTGAATATTTACTATCTTATCTAAGTGGTTTTTTGGTTGGTTTGTGAAGTTAACTAAAACCAGATTGTTGAAATGTGGAGGACCTATTGGTCGCGTTAACTTTTTGGGATGGTCGCACTGGATAATTAAACTCACTTGGTTGGAAAACAGAAAAGAATATGTATTGAATTCCAAAAGCTATGTTGTAACTGAAGGGTAAAAAAAAGGGGTATATCTAAATGACTAAGTATATGTAAAAAGGTATCAAAGCGAATAGTCTCTCGCTCTCCTTTAGAAAAAACGCCGCGTATATAATTGAGTGTCAGCAGTTTTGAGTTCTCGCGTACGAGGACGCTTCGAAAACTACGCACAGATTTCCCTTGACAACTTCTTTATGAATTAGTTTGCGACCTAATTTTTCTTAACATAAATAAAAAATATTAGGTTAATGCATTGTTGCATTGTGCAGGAATAAACAAAAAAGACACCAACGTCTTAAAGAAAAAACTATGATTTGGTACATTTCGGAAAACGTGGCTCCACGCCACGTTTTTTTGCCTGCGGAATATGTCTAGAATTTTTCCAAATACAAAATCTTCTCTAACACTGACGCTGAATATGAAATATTATCATCACCATTCGAATATTGTATTTTTTTATTCGATTTGTGTTAATCCTTTTCCATCACGCTCTGTGTATGTATATGGAAGACCAATAATTTGCTTATTACGGAATAGCAATCCGTAACAAGTGATAGAATCAAGTTTAAATTCAGAATGGGTAATTTTTAATGAAGCATTAGAGTAAAGGGTGATAATTGGAAAAAAAAACTTAAGTGGCAGTTGTAACATTAGAGGCACGTCTTGGATAAATTCATCTGTTATATGTTGTCAGTCAGAGGTTTGATCGTAAACAACAAATCGCTTAATCAACGCCTTACGTTTACGGTTTGCCGCCTCCTACGACGATTTTTTTAATGATCAGCCGTTATATTCTATAACAAGTATGAAATGGAAGTTTCAAGCAAGAACGAAAAGTTTGTAGGCCGAGCCAAAGGCGAGGTTTACAGTTTCGCGAGTACGAGAAATACTATTTCATATACGAATTTTAGACTAAACTTTCTTTAATATTGGCTCATAGAAGTAGATGATTTCATCGTATGATTGGGTGCTTAACCATTACAAGTAAAGCCGAAGCGTTAGATCGACGAAAGGAATAGCATTATACAGGGTGATTCAAATTTTAATTGAGAATTTTTAACAAGCGACAGAACTCACAAAAATAAATATAGGTCATTTGAACTTTTATAATTTAAAGTTTCCTTGTCGAAATACAAATGGGTATTAAACTTTCAAAATTATTTCTATTCTTGGTCTTTAGCTTCTACAGTTCTTCAGATATTTAAGCCAGATTTTGAGCCGATACAAAGTTTTAAGACGTACATAATTACGCTATCCGAGTCATGCCGAAAATCTACAAGGTGATTATTTTCCTAGGGTCAGGCCTCGTTTTACCATTTCAGTCTTTTTTGTAGTGACGCTGAAAGATCATTTCACAAAATTTGAAATCTTTGCTCGATCCAAAAACTTGTTTGATTCTTACATTTCTTTCGTCTTTGTAGCCGTTTTCGAGTTACTTGAGAAACTTTATACTCGTTTGACTTAAGGTGATGTCTCTTTTATGTCGATTTATGAATAATGGCGAAATTAAGTTAAAAATGTTGTGTCTTCACATAACATAATGTGTTTTCACAAATACTTAAAAAACGATTAGAGATACGGGGAAACATGTCGCTGACAGAAAAGTTTTTAAACTAAATGAGTCAAATCGCCCGAAACGAACAGTAAGTGGGGTATACAGAGACTTGTAGAATGGTACGCCACTGACCGCATCTAATGTCAATTACATTGCTCGTTCAAAGCTGATGAATTACGCATAAGGAGCTTTTGACAGATTCCTCGTTAGTGGCATAAAGCGGTGCAATGCATAACTAGTGGTGTAACGAATCTCATTGATTCTAAAAGTGAAAATTCATTACGTTAATAAATCTTTTCATATAGGTTATGGATGATAACATATGCTTTGGTATATGCATCCATTCGAGATACAGTTACACAAATCTGTTCAGTAATCAGTAAAATAAACAAAATCGGGGTTTTGTTTGCACATTACATCGAAGTGACATCTTCGTTAATAGCTATAATTCGATTAGGCATTCATTAACTGTAATATAATACAGCAGCCATTTGAACTTTTTGCATATTTCGAAGCCAATCTGTTTTCAGTGACTGAATGACATAGATGATAATGGATTCTAAATTTTAATTATTATTCCTCGTAAAATGCCAGTGCACGTGTGTGTAACTACCAGTTTTTTCTACTAGTGATGTAATTTCTCATTCTCGTAATATTCAGCGTTTCTGCCAATGGCGTCAGTTTCTAGTAAAACGTGACAAAAAATTCACCTCCTTATTTAAACAAATATGGTATTTTGCGCATAGGTACTTAAATACTCAAATCATACTTTAAGTTCTTCAGATAATATTTCAGCGAAGGCCGCCTGAAACCTCTTAAGCGGTTTACTAGAAATTCAAGTAACGAGCGATAATAATCATCATCATCACTATTTGAAGCAGACTTTGATTTTATGAATGAAAAATCCTTTACACCAGCGCAGCGGGCTATCAATCAGTCGGTCGATAGGTAAAGAAATTCATATCTAATCTACCGGAATTACCAGTTGTGTAGTGTTGATGGCTACTGACGGGTTAGGCGGAAGTTCAGCCTGTGGAATTTATCTCAATTGCTGGAACGACATCGATTATGCCATGATTGTGAGCCTGGTGGAAACTATTTTATGCAGTTTATTGCTTAGGGCTATCAATCTAAATTGCAAAAAGGGAAAATTACAATTCGACGAGCCAACGCAAACGCAAAAAATCCTCTGTCTTTGACTAATTTTCATTCTACAACAGCGACAAGAACTATCTAGATGTTACTGCCAAGTTTGGAAAACCAAATCAGGGTCAGAGCATATTTTAGCCTCAGACAACCTGTTTTTGTTTTTGCTTTCAATTTGCTGTACACCATATTATTAGACCCAACTAGGATCCAACTACAAATTATTATGATTACCGGAGAAAAGCACAAAAAATTACACAACAAGTGCTGTAAATTAGCTTTCAACCTTATTCAAATTAGTATATTCAGAACGGAATTGTTACTTCGAGAAATAAGGCTAAAATGTTTACGTAAATTACGACTTGAATTTTTTATATGCATTTTGGAAAACGAATATGAACGATCTGTCGAACACTGTATTCGAATAGTTTCTTTAGGTATGTGGTAAAGTCACTCAATATTCAGGCTGTTGGTAGTATCAGATTTTAGCAAGGTATTTTACAACGAAAAATTCAAAAAAGCTCACATATATGTACATAGGTTTGCAAATGCTTTGTTTCTGAGATAGAGAGTATCAAAATTTGATTTTTTTTCCAATTTTTTTCATTATAACTCAACATTAATGATACATATTTGATTTTTTTTTAAACATACTCTTCTGGTCCCTCACCCTCTGCCAACTTTTTAGTGTGGCGTGTCACTACTCGTTTCTTCCTAAAAAACTAATTTCTTATTTAATTTCGAAACTTTTTTGTCTCTTGCATTTTTCAATATTTGTCACCGTTTTCCAGCATATATTAAAAACATGGCGAGCTTTTTGTTCACGAGAATATTTGCCTCTCACTCATTATGAGATTTTTAAGAATTAAATGTAAAAAAATACATATGTTCAACTGCTGCCTCGAAAAGTCGTATCTTTTGGGAAAAAATCGAAAATCTGTTAGTTTTGAAATAGAGGTTTACCATTTGTTCGGAGCACCGTTTTCCAAGGAATTATATTCTTATTTAAGTTGTCAACATTGTCATAATTTGATCTTTAAGCAGTTAAAAGAGCTTCCGCCTGATCCTAGTCAGAATTGCCGCTTCACTTCTTATTTCAGAATAAAGATCTGCTGCCCCATAGTCCGAGATTTCCAGACTCTCGACCGATCAGGAAATCAGAGTAAGGTTAGATCATACACAGTCAATTTGGATAGCGGTATGTCTCGAGATCTCGTTGGTAATTTTATGTGTTTTGCAAGTTCGAACGAAGTTAAATGCTCCTCAAGCTCACGAGAGACAAGTTAGTTCAGGTTAGTATGAATATGAAACTATCTAACCAAGTGAAGCTAGGCATTTTGTGGGGGGCATATAATAATTCAAGCTACATCATGGAAACGTTACTGAAATTCATATCCCCTTATCTTACTATTAGTAGTGTCAGATATTTAACGTATTAAAAAAAATTCTGTTAATTCGAACAGGCTAAGGAGATGCTTACATGCTTGAGCTTGAATGCTGTTGTTGACTGTCATCTATCATAATGATGTGAGTTAATGAAATTTGACCGGTTTTGCTAATGTGTAGCAGGTGAGTCTCCACTAATCCTCCATCATATAAAATTAGTATAATCGCCCGCAAATAGCTAAAACCTATTTCTGAAAGATGATTTTAAGTTATGCCCATCCTGAGACCTGAAGGTCGACCCGGTTAAATCATGAATATTTAATCGTAGTTGACCTAAACCTGTCCTTCGTAATCACTAGCTAGTACTAATAAGAAGTTGTCATATTGTCAACCGAAAGATAACGACCAACATTCCTGTAGTTACGTTGTATGTTCAATTCGCATTCATATCGTAACTACATTCGCCATAGGTGTAGGTATAACTTGAATATTTATGGGTTAACAAGGAAATTCTTCTTTTCAGCCGTGGAGACTAAATTATCGATTCCTTTTAACACCAATTACAGCTTATCGCAATTCTACACGCTGACTAATTAATGCAAAAGCAAGATACAACTGCCTTTTGAACGTTTATATCTCTGATCGCAGCTTAGTTTGGTGCAATTTATTTTAGAAGTTTCCCACAGCAATCAGGAGACATGCGAAAAATGCGCTATAAATTGGGTAAAACGGTTGTTTCGATATTCAGATAGATTTTACTTCTCAGAATTGTTTAATTTACGACATTAAATTATACATCAGTATCCAAGAAGTGAGGTAATATTGCTTTAAAATTTCTGTTGGTTGGAGCCTCCGCAAACATAAAATTCCTTGGAAACCAATCTTTTTTCCTTAAATAATCTAATCGATTATCCGACACCTTTTTCTTAGACAAAGAATCGTTTACGATACCGTTAGATACATAATATATCATTTACACGGTTGTTAAGAATTTGTTCATAAAAACGCATTTTACACGTATTTCTCAGTGTTAGACAAAATAAGAGTCACCGCGTGGACACGGTACCTGCGGTACCAGAAGACCGTGCAAAATTTTCCATTAATGGAACAGTGACTCGAAAATTACCTGTTGGACAGACACCGCGCAAACCTAGTAAAAGCAGCAATAAAACGTCTAGCAAATTCACTCAACTTGAATGTATTAACCTAGAAAGCCCACTTATTCAACAGAAGATTTTGTTTATGATCAGGTTAGGAATCTAGGTGGAAACGTAAGTAATTTCAGAGGAGACTGCCGTAAATTGAGGACCTTCAAAGCGTTTGACAGTGGTGCGGGAAGGATCGTGATATTTGCACCAATGGATAATATTTCTGTTATTATCAGTTTTAACAAAGTCGTTAAACTAGCATAGGAAAAAGTAGGTCCATCTTTCTTTCGAAATCATCAGAACATGATTTCAAATTGACCAGAAAGGCCGCCACTCCAGGTTCAACGCCGCAGTACCGCAGATTTCATTGACGTCACGTAACTGCACAACGTTTGACCGTGTGCGTCCGACCAACAGTGTTGAATCGAATTGGACCACAGTAGAAGGTCAGTTTGACGCTGTAGCACATCAGAATCCAACCTCGCAGATTAAAAATTCTCGCCGAGTCGAACATTTGGACCTCGAAGATTTACGAAGAACGATGCAGTATAGTTGAAATTCAAAAGCAAAAGGAATGTAAAAATTCAGGTTGCAACAATATCCACTTATTCATCCTGAGCGTTACTAATGATTGACCGATTAAACAGCATTGAGCTTCATTTTCCGCTGTTGTATGATTCTGTCGTAAACGGAATACACGATTTAATTGGATAAAATGATACTGCTGCGGTTAACAGGTTTTAACTGCGATCCAATCCGATTCAACACTGTCCAACACTGGTGGTCGTGCGCACCCACAACGAAATATTCTCCAATCACCAATTACATATCCAACGAAACCGTACTGCGGAATTGAAAAATTACGACCATGTCTGAAAATTCAAAAAAGAAAATCATTGTATTTTTAAATTTCTTCATGCAAATTCAAACAGTTTCACTTGAGGGCACTGTTAGACCACTCCGTGTACTGCTTATTTGACAACATGATTGGGCAAGTATATAGAAATGTGTGTTGATAATTTGCTGATAGTTGCTGAAAGTTTTCAGCTGATGGCTCGCGATAGCGAGACTAGGAAAATATCTACAATTTTCCATAAATGTTTGGACATGAACATTATATCTCAGAAACGGTTGAAGATAAATACACAGTGTTTAGATCTTTTTATAAAGAAAAATAGATCGTTCCTCTTAATTGAAAATTCACGAGGTAAATTTTAAAAAATGTTGTGCTTTGACTAATCGGTCATCTCATATGCTCGATGTGTCAACAGAGGCCGATGGTCGAAAAATCAGCAATAGAAGTTTTCGGAATTCCTTTTCCAAGTCTAGATCTTCCTTGCTACCTTGCTATTTCTTATCCTTGGTCTAGTTGCTGCTACCTCACTGCTGGTATTGCATTAATGATTAAATGCCCATTAATCATTGATATTTCCTGTCCTGTTCTTCGTTAAACAGCTTCTGTTCTTTTCTCTGCTCGGAGTGAGGTTTTTATATTTTCTCTCTCTGCTGAACTACAGCAAATCGTTTATCTTGCTCTCCTTTACTCTTACTTGAGAGCAGGAAGTGCAAATACTAGTGAAAGGCTGCGGGGCTATCAAGCATGCGAATTATTGAATTAACTTTAAAATATCTAGTTTCGTGATTTCATTTCACTTTAGTCTGAAATTTGACAGAACACACCGGAAACTGCTAGACTGTCTTCATGACACATGTCAATCACTTATGGTTACCGGCAAAAGTGTGACAACAACAGTTTCGGATGGAGGAAGAGTGGTTGTAAATTGCCAGGCATTGAATCACACAAATCCGACTACGTGCCTTTAGGAAATCATTGAAAATATTTGACATACTAACTGAAAACCGTTAATAGGCCTCGTTTGCTTTAAAATGCGCTTATTAGTAAATATCTTTTCGAAATTGAAGGAATCGTGAACCTGACAATGAAAATACCTATTTAAACAAGCAGTCTTTCATAATACCATAATTATTCCATAAATTTCTTGCATAGTTTATAAGCATTGTTTAATCTTTCACCAAACGGAGATGAACTCAACGTAGGTGGCCTCACCTGCATTTAATGCACGGGACATTGTTCAACTGAACTTTTGACCGGTTAATTTCGTTATAGACAAGGTCAATTGTATCACCTTTATGTTTACAGATTAACCCAGTTACAGGGTGAGTCAAATGTAACAGTATCGACCTCTTCAAATTGGAACGGAAATATTCTATATTCGAAGGACATGAAAATGACACATACATTAAAGGGGTAGTACCAATAACTTAGGTGGTACTTTTTGAAGTTTGACGTCATTCGAATACCAAATACTACCGTGCAATTCCCTGTGTTTAAGCCGTGACATTGATGTCACTTACAGTAAAATCGCAAGTCATAGAGCACTATCATTTTTCAAAACGGCATAAAAATTTGGGGGATCTTAGTTTTAGAAGCATCTACTGTAATGAAAATAAATTTAAAAAGTGCGGTATAAATACGATACTGATCGATGAGGACAACCGCATGTCGATATATTGAACGGGCAAAGAGTCGCGGACTAATTGAGCACCAAGGAGTTATCATTAGGATCCCCAGCTGTAATTTTTTTTAACAGTATTTGTCTTACTTTCAAGAATTTTAGCAGGGGACTATTTTTTTTCTTATGTTCCTGAAATAAAAATCATACATTACTTAAGTATATCACAATGAATGTAACCGCATTACAAATTAAGTACGAACATTTCGCGATTATTTAAAACGACCTAAAATCTCTAGATTAACCGACTTTGTAAAAAAGCGAAATATT
Source organism: Euwallacea similis (assembly GCF_039881205.1). Taxonomy (NCBI): domain Eukaryota; kingdom Metazoa; phylum Arthropoda; class Insecta; order Coleoptera; family Curculionidae; genus Euwallacea; species Euwallacea similis. Next base: position 4,498,785 of record NC_089619.1, read on the forward strand.
TAGTTATTCATACATCTCAACTGGCACTTGACAAAAAAGCCGTTTTTAGTAAATCTAATTAGGTAAGCCGGTATCGTGTCCAACTGTGATCTCGTTCAGTACCGGTTATGTCCTACTTCTTTAAATTGTTTTCGTACAGAACCACAAAAAACCATTGTACGCTGTCATGCAAACACATTGTTACAGGTGTACTTTTACGGATGATATCTATTAGCGCAAAGATCAACAGTTAGGTTACATAGTAATTTTGCGACTTACTACACGCACAGAGCACTGAAATACAGTGGCTAATGGCGGCTTAAACACCGAACCGAAAATTGTAGTAATTACCTATAACAATGTGAATAGAAAAATAGTAACGTATATAATAGTTTAATTTCACACGGTATCATGTAATTGCCAGCCCACTTTGAAAGTTTATGATATGCTGAATGCAAACTATAAAACCATTTTGCCAATTTGAAATCTGAAACTTTAACGATCGTCGCTCGTGGAAATTCTTGAAATCGTAAACTAATCATAAAAAAAGACAAATGGAACCAGTAATAAAATTTAAATTGTCGATGAAAGAACAATAGAACTCAACATAATAAAGCAGGATGTTGGAAAGTTAGTGTAAGATATTTTAATAGGGTAACAATACTAAACAAATAAAGCAGTATAGTATTTTTAATATCGGTGGAAAATTTCGCATATAGAAGGTGGGTCACTGTGTAAAATCAATGGTACATTCCTTTACTATCTGGTGACAGGACCCTGTAACATTTCGGATGTTTAAGACAGCGGACCAAAATGAATACTGTCTCGGCCTGGGTGGCGAAACGATGAATATTTGAGATGCGCCGCCGCTCTGTACGGAGACCGGTACTCGTAGGTGTAAACAAACTGAAACCAGTGGCGCCGACGAAGGGCATTTAAAATTGAATTTTTGGTGCCCACTTGTGGTATTACGTATGTAGTTAAATTAAGTCATTCATAGTTTTATATGTATATTTTTCATAGAATTAATTATATTATTAGGAACATATTGATTTGATAGGTGTGGTTTTTTGAAAGCTCTTTGAAGACCATTTGAAAAACAAAATAAATGTGAATCCTGCAGAGACTAATAGTTGTGATTGTAAAAACAAAGACCTACATGTGCAGGGTCAACGTCCCGTTTTGAATATATATGACTGTTTAAAAAAAGAAAACAAGCATAATCTAGTTAAAAGTATTGTAACAAGAATAAGCGAAATGACTAAATTAACATTGTCGACGATGTATCGGGTTATTAAGGACGAAAATGTTATAGAGCATGCCTTTGAAGGGAAAGAGACTTCTCAAAATTTTAAATAAATCGACGATGGAGGCAGAGATGTCATTCGAAGAATTATCTATAATTTTTGTAAAAAAAATTACAGTACCTACAATAGAAATGATTCAAGAACACCTAAAAGACTACTCATATCATAATTATAATTGTTTGGCAATGTTGAGAGCCATTATGATGGACCGCGGCTTTAAATATAAAAATATTGATAATAGAATGGCGGTAATAGAGTCACAACGAATAGTTGGTTTCCGGGGAGAATATTTACGTAACATTAGGGAGTATCGACAATTAGGAAGATGTATATAGTTTATTTAGATAAAACGTGGTTTGACACTCACAACGCGATTAAATGTGGTTGAGTAGATAATTCAAAAAAATGCAGTTTAGGTACTCTATATTCGAGAGGCTAACAAATTATTATTCTGCACGTTGGCAGTGAAAATGGATTTGTGCCAAACGGCTTGTTGTTGTTCGCTAAAAATATAAGCCAATACTTCGCTGAGTGCCACGAAGACATGATTGCTCAACTATTCGAAAAATGGATCACCGAACAACTACTACCAATCATCCCCCTAACTCAGTCATTGTAATGGACGACCTTATCATATCTGGTTACAAATCGAGACCCCTAATAGTAGTACAAAGAAACAAGACAAGATAATTAACTTTATGAGGGACAAAAATGTACATATCCCAGAAAAAAGTCAACAAAAAATGATTTATTAGACATAATAAAGTCTTTAAATTTCAAAAAGAAGTATGTAACTAACAAACTATGTCGCAATCAAGGATATACGATTTTTCGGTTACCGCCGTATTATTGTATTTTTAACTCAAATAAAACAGTTTGAAGTATTATAAAGAAGAAATTACAAAAGGTAAACAAGTCACCAACTTGAAGTGGTGCAGTTTTGGAAAATATTCGGCAGGTGATAACTGAAATTAGATGACATAATGCGGAAAAGCTATGTAGCTCATGTTTTACAAAAAGAAAACAAGTATTATGGATTATCTGCTGTTGCCTCAATAATCGTTCAACCGAGCAAAGATAGTGAGTGCACTGATGATGAGAATGATGAAACCTGTATTTAAATTTAATTAAAAAATAATATGTGTCTACTAAACTTATTTGTGATAATAATTCAAAAAATATATTATAGTTTTTGTTACGCCTATGTCCTGAATTCCTTTCATGTATAGCGGTAAGAGGATTTTTTGCCATTTCAACTGATAGTAAAAATACTTTACATATAATTAGTCCGCAAACATACATAAGAAAAACGATTTGGTAAAAAGTTTCATGGCGTAAAAAGGGTCTGCACCTAAACCAAAAAAAACTAGTTGAGGATTTTCCTCTTCAGATCACGTTTCTTTACCCTGTTCATTGATCTTGTTGGCTTTCGGGGGACTTACTGGATCAGGAACTTTTGGACAGTAAAGCCATATCAAAGCCATGTAAATAATTTAGTATTTAAAATTGTCATGAAAACTTATAACTTGATTACTGTGGTTACTGCGCGTGCGCTGTTGCATACATTTCAGATTTGTTCCTTTCCACAGGTATTCATCTGAGTCAGCTCTATTGTAAGTTTCCCACCTCTTTGAGTTGAACAAGTATCGGCAAATATTTTAGATATTCCATAATAGGTGATGTGATTAAAAAGGTGTGGATCGCTCACACTTCTGGCACAGCATGCGACTTGATTCCATCTACAGATACAGCAGGTTGCACCTTTTTTGCTCAACTATAAAAACAACATCAAAAGTAACAAGCGTGAGCGCCGTAACAAAGTGGGATGGGAAGATTGAAGAAAAAGTTACTAAACCGTCGGTGTACCCATATAGGGTCTCTTTATGCTAGTTTCTGCTCTTCTGTTGCTTATCAACATAAAGTTCCATCAATCTAAATTTCCTAGTATTTTTAGTCTCCATGAAAGGAGTTTTCTCAAGTGATACCGATGATAATAGGTTCATATTGATGGGCAACTAACAGTATTCTCTCAATTGTATGATAATATTCGAGGTTCGAAGACCAACTTCATAGAACAACTGTTGAATTTAGAATGGCTTCACAGATTTCAAAAAGGACTAAAGCAATAATTTAAATACCGAAGGTGGCGCACAATGCTTTAAAATCACATTACAAGCTATTAAAAATCACTTGTGATAAGGTTTTGACTTTATAGCGAAATAGAGCAACAAGCCTGTTCAGCGCACAAGAGTTGGTAACGCTAACTAGAATTCATTCGATAACATTTATGGGTCGTTTAGACCGGATTGCGACATCGAGGATAGATTAGTTTTTTTCTTTACTTTGTTTGTTGGCATGCATTAGTCGATTTTCTAGTTCTTCTTTGAACCAACTGCAACAGCTTATGGTGACAAATTTATGTCGGCCTGGACGATCGTGAAGTCGACGCAGATGTCGACTTTTTGGCTTTTTGTTTGAAATCTGGCTGCTCGTTTGCGAGTTCTGTCGCATTCCATTTCATTGAAATCTCTGCTTAACTTTAACGTGTTTAATGAGGCAGATTTTTGCGCAGACAAGCCATTAAGTTTCCAGCTCTTGTATGACAGGGTCAATATTTAACTAAATCCATAAAACAAAAAAAAATCTTGTTTAAACAAATAGTGTATCTGCAGTGGTTGTCAAGTAGAATTATTTTCGCCAGCTGAAAGTTGATGGCCGAGATGAACGAATCAGATGTTATTAATCAAACAACATTTTTTATTATAACCACTTAATGTGTATGTAATAATGTTAATCTATCAATTTTCTTTTAGAACGCTCTCTAGAAATTTGTAATAAAAGTTTAGTACAAATGCATTATATTTTCAATTTAATGCACGCGGACAATTAACGTATGTAAAATAATCTAATTTTACCAAGAAAAATGAACAGGAATGCCGCAAATGCTTCGTTTCCCAAATTCAGGTTATTCGTTTTTTTATCCCTTTATTTTTTTATTACGTTTAGTATTCCGATAGCTATATGGAGCTCATAAAATAAGTTAAATGTTAAGAGTCCAACATTTAAGTTTTTCAAAAACCTTTTCTAATGTGCCCAAAGAAAATGTTTTAAGTCAATTTTATTACAAATAACAATTGAAAACGCAATGTTCTATTAAAAACGAGATGAAATTGTTAAATTTTGAAAAATGAAGAAGATGGGAAATTTACCTCTCAAGAAGGATTTTCTAAATTATTTTCCTAAGACTCCCTCAATAGTTCCCTACAACGTACCGAACAGCTTATTAGCCATTAAAAAATCACCCTGTATTCAAGGGGATAACATTTGAATATTTCGATACGTTTTGATTTTTAATTTTGGGAACTTACTTATGTATTTCACTAACGACCATCTTGCTTAGGAACCCATGCAATAAAAGTCTTTTTATTACTTGTACCATCTGGTCTTCGTTAATGATTATTATTAAAGTTATATTAACAGTAGTTTATTAAGTTTTTATTTGTACAGCTCATTAACTTAATTTGAGAATGCTAGGGCCATGCTGATTTTTTTATTCTTTGTTCGCGCAATCTGGTCATCTGTTAGCAGAAAATTAGCAAGCGTTTTTAAAAGTTTGTTCCCTTTCACCTTTTTTCATCTTCCTTTGAATGTTCCATTATGCTCATTTGAATGCTCGTTTATTACTTAACAATTTTCATTCAGTAATGGTAAGAATTCTTTTTAATGTATTACTGAAATTTAATTAACTGAGTATGTAATTTTATTACGTAGGCCCAGATGTGTCGAGGTGGTGGCGTTAGACTTTACGTTGAGAAAAGTAGTGAATGTGATGTTCTTATGATCAAGTGCAAGGATGTGATTCAATACATTTAGATGAAAATCATCCTTAAAGCTAGGACTTTTATCAGGGAACTTTTTGGTCCCCGTAATAGTTCAATGAACTCTTATCAATTTTTACCGACATTATGCTTGAGATATATACTGAACATGAAAATACTGTACGTTTCGGTGATTTTAACATCAACATCATGTCTTTTGAGTCTCAATATATAGAGTCTATCTAAATAATACTTGGTCCATTTGATTTGGTTCGGTTAACTTCTAGGCTGACTGAGACCAAATAGACCTTAATTGACTTGGTCTGCCATTAACGGGATGTTGTAGACATGGATGTCAGGGACATTGGCGAGTGTGACTGACGTGACCATCACATGACTTTGGCTGTGATTGATTACCAAAATGACGCTTCCGTGCGCCGCATTATTAAATCTAGTGACTTAAATACAACAAATAAATATTACAAAACTCACAAGTTGATTTGGAAAGCATTCCTCGGCTAGCTATAACATACAGAGAATCATTCCACTACGTGGAAAGAAAAAGCAAGTGGAGTTGGTGCACGTCCGCTCTAATCAGAACAATAATCAAAATGACGCTATTGGAAGTATCATTCCAAATCACCCTTATATTATGTTCTGAGCTTGCATATAGTGTAATTACAATGCTAAAGACCTTACAGAGCTTATGCCATACGATAACGTGATCGACGATGTAGCTGAAGATTGATGTTTACGGAAAAATTTCATCAGTCAGAGCAATTAACAGCCCTAATGAATTCGCTGAGGTTCGCGGTTGGTGATGATAAGGTTCACTTCAGAGAATCGACCAAGAATCTTGGCCTTATTACAAAATAGAAATGCTAGTTAAGTCTTTTTTGTAATTTTATTACTTCATATTCTTTGTACCTATTTCTAGGTAAATGCTGAAATTTTGTATTTTAAACCGTTTACTACAGAAAATGGACTATTCATTCAATCATGTCAACATAAGACTACGGACTACGGCACATTATAACAACACCAAAACATAGGAAGGATTTTCCAAAAAAATAATTTTCTTATTAAATATAATGCTTATAATTAAATGGTTCAATATTTTTCACTGATTCACTGATTTCACTGATACAAAAACCATTTTTAAAAAGTGGTTAAGAAAAAAGGATTAAAAGGCTATTCTTCCAAAATCGATCTTCGCCATATGATAAGTCTGGCACAGTGTGTTTGTAAGAAGGCCGATTGACACTGCTCTAGGCCCCCTAATTCCTTCCTTCCTCTTTCACACCCTGCATCCCTACTTATTTTTTTTCCTTTCGTGGTTGTGTTTGCTTCATATGTTATAAGATAATTTTTCACTTTAAACCATTATGTGGATTTTCTATTTGTTGGGAGCAATAAATGTTTTTTTCCTCTTATACGTACGAGCTTTACCGGCATATACATTATAGATAAACTATGGATATTTACAACAATAGTATCTTAATGTATTATACTACAAATCGCCTTTTTCTCCGCGATTTATAAAGAATTGTTCCATTGTCCTATTTGGATGATGATGATGATTAGTGTTATTATTATTAGGCATAATTTTGATATCTTACGTTTTAGAAGAAATGTGTTATTTATTTACCATTTAAGATATACATCTATTCATACAAAAACAAAAAATAGAAGAATAAATACCACTAGCTACGTTACATACATACATACGTGTACCACTACAAACTTATTCGCGTATTATTAAGCTTTTCCAAACGCAAACCAAGGTTTGACATAGAAAAAATGTTTGAAATATTGTGAAAAGTGCTTTTTTCGCACTCACTAGAAACCTCACTTAACGTCACGAGATAATGGAAAAATCTGAAAACTGCAAAATCATAAGAATCAAGAAATAGGGTGTTGCTAAAGCCTTTATAAAGATTGATTTAGGAATGGTTGAACATTCAAGGATTATTAGCCATCTTTAGGTTATGATGGATGTATTCTCATCAAAACTAATTCTCATGAGAGTTATTATGGAAGATAAATGAAATCCTGAGTCAAAAGCATTCATACCTTCTTCGAATGATTACTGATAACAAATTAATTCTACAGTAATATATTTGAAAAAATTTATCAACACTCATATTGAGTTAACTTTTTGTACCTGTTAAATAAGGTGAAACGTGAAACGAATAGGACATTTCGAAAAACATTTGATATAAGCTGATGAGATTGGTCTTGTGTTTTTCCAGCTTTACCCGATGATACAGCAAAAAACATAAAGCAATTATCGCCTCCCTATTGTTAGAGTTAGAGAGTCATTTACTTTTTTCGCAAATAGCCGTTAATGGTTTAATGTCTACTAAAACTGTCTATCTATTTACGTCTGGCACGTGCGTCTTTTTGTGAATTTTTTGGTTTATTTACTTCTTATTACCTCTTCCTGAAGTTTCAAAAAAATCCAAATCGAATACCGGTTAATTTTTTAAACGTTGTAATTTTCTCGTAATTTATGTTTGGCTAGTGAAGTAAAACGGGACCTCTGTACCTAATTAGAAGAACAAAACAACTAGGCAGAGAGCAAGAGGAGCTCTTCAATATTCTTAGAATCTCGAGGCGAATCGAAAGGAAAATAAATCGAATCAAAATAAAATACAGTATGTTTGGTTTAAAAAAATTATAAAATTTATTTATTTTACGACTTCCTAGTATCCCGAATTCAAACTTTAATTTGAATTTAATCTTCACGATCTTCAGGTAACCTGAAGAGCCCTGAATTTGTCTATGGCTTTCTAATTATATACCTGCAATAATGATAGATAGTGCATGTATAAGAAAATTATCTTACGGTTAAAGTTATCAGCACATTAAAAATTTCCCACCTAAAATGATTTTTGGAATCTTCCAATATTATATTCAGCGCATTTAATTCAAAATGCTCTACTACAAGAAGACAACACTTAATATGTAAGATTTACATTTTACACGTTACTTACGTGTGTATGACCTCTTGTTTAATTAATGTAATGTCTCTCGCCTTTTTATGAGTTCCCTGACATTCAAAAATTTGCTTTGAAGGATTTTAGGTTATCAACTCCCAAAAATCTTTTTTACCAGAACGCTTTAATTATCCAAATAATGACTCCGAAGGAGGTAATAACATATACACCTATAATAAATGCTGCCATATTCTACCATGCGTATCATGTACGAGCTGTATAACACACCAATTTAAAGCAAAATTATTATTCTCGCGAATTTTGTTAAAATGATGCAAGTTGAGACAATGAACAAGCTTGTTTCACGGTTATTCAGCTGTTGCGGTAAAAAGATTTAATAAGTGATGATAAGAAATATTATTAAATTTATTAAAGAGTTGAGAAATATTTGATAAAAGTTCTTTTAGTCCTGCACTAAAAAAGATATAATTTTTTCATTTTTCTTTTCAGTAGTTCAGTGGCATTTCCTTCGCATTCCCATATGTGGATATATTTTTAAATATTCCACAGACGAGGTTCACTTTCTACTACTTTTACTCCATTAAATCAGATACCGGTACTCTACTGAATTTTCTTATGAAATATTTAAATGTCAGAGATTATATTATATAAACGATATTCAACTGCTTCCAAAACCTATAAATTCACTTTTAGAATTTGATCTATATTTTTTGTCGTTTAGTTCTTGGGGTTCGCAGAACTTGGAGATGTTACTACATGGCCTCCCCGACAACCCGTCAACATTAACGTGAGTTGGTCTGTTTTGGTGTTTTAAATAAAAATCGTAGGCTTGAAGCTTTTCCAATCAACCTTGGTTATTCCGTGTTGTAATAATTTAGCAGTCATTCCAATACAGCGAAGTTGGATCTACATAATTAGAAATTTCCTTCCATACAACATGCTACAATAGTCTTCTACAACTTTCACTACTCCTAAAGGCTCTTTACGAGTGAAGCAGTAATTTTTTTCTTGGCCTTCTCCAACAACTTGCTGTAGTAGCTAATAATGATTTATTCCCTGTTCTGGTACTATGAGAGAACTGCTTCTGTGTGATGCGAAACATCCGTGTCCAAAACAAACTTTACTTCGTTGGGGAAAAGATATGGTCTCCTTTTTTGTAACGAGAACTTTTTTGGATATAGGTATATACAAAGTGTCCGTTAAACATACAGCAAAAATTCAGGGGGTTATATGAATTTTAATGGACACCCGAAATATACATAGATCTTTATTTACGAAAAAAGGGTCTACCGACCGTTGGATCTTTCTGCCTATGTGATAAAAACATTTGAAAATATTCCAATAGAGCCGTTGAAGAAAAAAGGAAGTGGCATTGTCTTGTTTGCCTTGTAAGGCAAAGAAGGTTCAGAATGGTCCAATTGTGACGAGTGTCTTTTCATCTTGCCTGAATTTGTTACAGTTTTTCAGTTATTCCTGTCACGTACATATGTGTGTTCGTATAGTAATTAATTGGATGGATTTTATAGCGAGTTATCGAAGAGCCTTATCTTTGTAATTAGTGTTGGTTCAATCATTTCTGTTGTTTGTATGTATGTTTCGTTTTTTCTGTAGCATTTAGATTCACTGTAGATTCTTTTATATTTGTACGTCAGCGATCGAAAATGTTTTGTCCGCTTGATAATTTTTATTCTCACATTTCAACCGTTGTAGACATTTTGTAGCCTTAAGAATACTCCTTTTAAATATGTGACCGTCGAAATTCTTCTTGTCCTGCTCCTCCTTGCCGAATCATTTTGCTGCTCATCTTTGCGTTTTTCCTTTTGTCTTCATCCCTTTTCTTCCGCATAAGGTTTTTTCTTACTTTAGTCGTCTTCGCTTCTCCCCTACCTATTTTTTCTTTTGCTTTCGAATCTTCAAAAACTGTGTCGAACCATTTAGAATACGTCAATCATACATGAATTCCCAGAAATATTCTTCTAAGCTTGTATCAGGGTGTCTCCATAAATAATCACATATGCTGTCCATATGCACCATGCAAACTACATGAATGTACTATGAATGTACTATCTCGTTTGAGAGCCTAGAGGGTTGATACTTTGTATTAGCGGGCTATTACCGAATGCGAACGAAATAAGGGAAATTGGCAAATGAAAGTATAAAAATAAGATATAAAATCAGTTGTGATATTTTTCAAATAAATTAAATAACATCACAATTGATTTATATCAACCAAACAAAAAGCTAATAATTATTTTTAATCGTGGAAGATTTTAGCTCACGTTTTTAAATTTTTATATCTTCCTTGTGTTAAATGTAAGTACATGATGTTGACTATTTCGCTAAAGGTAATCTTTTCTTGGAGATTAAATACTTCAAACCGGTGTTTCTTAATGAGTTAGCGGTAGTAGTTTTAATATACATTTTGAACATTGCCTGTGCCTGTGTGTGTCTGTGAGATTTTCATTATCTTCTTATCGTGTACTCATTTCTTAAAAATAGGCCATCAACTTCCATTCCTATATCAAGTTAGAACGAGTGCCCTCATACGGGAGACTAAACGTTAATTCCTTTCCATTTCGATACCTACCAGAGAGGCCTAAATGAGCGTCAAATTGCCCATTTATGCCCGCATACGATTTTTATAACCCTGATTTCTATTGTTCTAAGTAAGTCGGAAAAACTGGACGAACGGTAATGGTCGCCGTATTTTGTCGTGCTGAAGACATAAGTGCCCTTTGACGTGTTTTTTTCGTATATAAAAAGGCCATGATTTGAGCATTAATTTATGTCTAATATATTTCTTGGATATTTTATTATGTTACAGAAATGTAGGTCAATACGTTTTCCGCAGATTCCTTGAGCAAAAATAATACAACTTTATAATACAATTTGTTATTTTGCAGCCCATCGTTCGATATAAAGGGAGACATAGATCATAAATTTCAAAGAGTTTCTTTTTAATTAGATTATTTATGGTACAAAATTATGAGCAGCTAAATGCAAGAATGCTTTGTATAAGTGAAAATATGTTCAAATTAAAATGAAAATGTTTTTATTTGTTCTAAAAAATCTAATTCCTGAATTTAAAATTTTGTTTATTTCCAGTCTTTTCGAGCTTATTTTATGCCATTATCTATTCAAATTATATCTGTTTATCATTATCGCAAGTGCCTGCAAACAGTGCATTAGCAAATCAGTACAGACATTCCAATAATAGTTGACACAGATTTCAGTGCCCACGAAGTGGCCATTACGATTATTACACCCAGGAGGTCTAAGTGTCAAAGCATTTATTTATTTCTCCCTCAGGGAAAAGTCTCACGAAGATAATAATAATTTCTTTTAACACTGAGAGGTGTTTTTAGTGAGGAAATACGGTTTTGTTACAATGTTGCCACAAACTAATATTTCTAATTTGGCTGATTTATGGTTAGAGGAAAGGATAATACGCGTATTTCAGAAGAAATTAATTAACAATTAACATTAAGACGTTAAAAAGTTGACGACTCTTAATTTACGTTAATATAATAATTAATTTTATTAGTTTGTTAGTGAGGAAATATTAATAATTGGCATTATTACAGTATAACATGTAACCGGAATCGTCTGCATATCCGTTAAATAAGCTTATACTATACATTGCAGTAAGGGAGTAGAAAAACACGGTAACGTAATTAAGTTTTGAGCAAAGAAGTACCTACCGTTAAATGAAGGAATTCGTTTTCAAAAACAAAAAATACTCATTAGGAACAATTAATTTCCCAGAGGCAAGCTATTTACGTCATTTTTCAAAACATTTTCTCATAACGATCCCTTTTTTCACATAGAAAAGGGCAATAATTCAATTGAAAACATAATCAAGCATTGCACGCCAAGAGCTCGAACGTTATTTTGAAAAACGTTAATTCTCGAGATTCCCTGCCAGGAAGATTTTGAGAATTTTGTCGGATTGAAGTAAAATTTTAACCTAATTTCAAGTTGAAACATTTATAGACAATTTTATTATGGAAAGTATGGAAAGTAGAATTTCGTTTCATAACATTAAAATTTTATGTTTCTGCTTTTCTTGTTGAATTTGAAGTATATATAACGTTATAGTATCATCGCGCTACCGTTCCGTACATACCGAAAAACGTTACCGTATTTCATTGTGAGAATACGCATGCAAAAAACAGATGTCAATTATCGTTACGGTATTTCTCAATTAAATCGATATAATGATATCGGTCAGGTACCAAGTTAGGATGACCGGTTTTCCTTCGTGTGTAGCATACACACGAAATCTGTTAATAAACACTTTAAGTCGCGCATAAAACGTAAACATAATTTTTGATGCTGCACTTGCGCATTAATATTGTACTCGCGTTTAACATATACGGAAGAAGACCATGTAGGTTTTGATAAGGCCCGAACAAGGGCTCCGGCTTTTCGATGTGTAGTGCTGCAAACAGTATCAGAAACTCATAAATTTGTGATATGACGAATAAAAAGTATGCAATAAGCGCTAACGTTAAATTGATGGAAATTATATCTACGTTTTATACATAATTTACTTAAAGTGTCTAATGTTAATTTCGTCAGTGCTGCGGACGACGTTAAAAACATCTAAAAATATTTAAAGCATGCTGAAATAAACTGGTTAAATAACTCTCTATGCATATTAAAGTCATACTTTTTATCTGTGATGATTATTTTTTTGTTGCCATTAAATATTAGATTAATTTAGATTTAGATATTCTCTAGTAGATAATAATGTGCAAAGTTTACGAAAAATTATATTGATGTTGAATGTATGATGAAAGTGTTGGAAACGCTTATATTACTTTCAGAATGCTTCTTCCCACTTCCAACTTGGCGGGGTTTCTTCACAGGCGACAAAAATACAAAACAAGGGATCGACAAGTACTTTTTTAATTTACACATAAAAAAGTAAAAAAATAAATAAATAAACGGACTTAATATACATATACAATGTGTTAAAAAAGTTTGGAATATTATTACAAATACAATTTAAAATTATGTTGCATTCAGGATGTCCTATTTTTTGAACCAAGACGGTACATTACATATATCGCGGTCAGAGATCCTTTTACTCTACTCGAGTCAATATGTATAACCAACGTTTGTCGTGACGGTAAAACACTTTTTGTGTGTGTGGGAGATGTGTCCCAAAGGAAGCAAACTTCCGTATTTTAAGCGGAACTCCATGCATGTTTGTCCGAATTCTTAGACCAGTTACGTCCTCTTACAGACCACTTGAATGATAAAAAAATCTTATAAAATGTTGCCATACGGAAGTTCTTTTTTTTTGTGGACCATTCTAGGCATGTGATGAGATCCTATAAAGTGTTATACCCGCACGAGGTGTGCTCTTATTTTCAAAAAAAAACCTACAACTTGACGTCATAGGTTTTCATTTCCGTTAACCTGTTCAGTTCTGCGGACCTCAAATCTGATATAGTCAGCCTTTATTTTATGAACTATATAATGTTTTTAATAACTTGTGTATTTTTAGAGGAAATTCACTGCTGTTGGAATTTTTATACAGTGTTATTTGTGTTACTGTAGCGAAACTGTGCCCTGAGACGAACGTAGCTCTCTATAATTCTCTTCGTATCGTCCAACGATAGACGAAACAGTTTCCAATACGATAAGTAAGAATCTCAAATCGGATTCCATGCAAATAATATGTTGCAGATCTTATTAAGCAACGGATGCGCCAGTTTTTTTTTTATCAGAAGACAAGAAAAGGCGGCACGCCAATTTATGATGGCGTCCGCCTTTATAATTAGACTGAGACCTACAGTCATTAGGCATAGTTGTATTCGACTCTTTTTGCCTTCATTCTCATTGTGTCGGTTAAGATTCGATCAATCTCGTTTTCTGCACTTATTTGACGCTTTCCTACAGGCATAACTGTACAATATTGTGACGGTAACTGTGTTGAAGAAATCTATGTGTGTGCCATACATCGAAATGGAGATTTTAGGAAACTCCGAACCATAAGAAGGATCCTATAGAACTCATTAAAACCCTTCTTGATGATTGAAACTTTTACTAATAAAATTAATCTTTCATAATGATGTATCAATCTCCTCAATCGATATTATTCAGTATTTTCCACACCAAGTGCAGGTATGTACGTGCCACTATACCTACATTGTGACTAGATCTGGCAATTCATCATAATTATTATAAAATTATCATCGTAACCGATCCATATAATCCAAGGCAATTATAATAATCTGCCAGTTATCTGAGATATCAACGTACTGGTAATAATGATTTCAGTGGTTTTAAATCATATATCCTGCTTGAGTACTAAACCGTGCCATAACAAGGTTGATCGATGAATTCATCATCCATAAAGTAATTCTCATCATTAAAAATGATGATAATGTGCACTTGAGGTCGTAAAAAGGAGGCTTGACCACGGGAACGATCTCAAATAGCAACGACATTTGATGCATTTCGTCTTTGATGTGTCTATAATAGAAGGGTGTTCCTTACAGCGTTGCATAAGAAATGCAGTTTGTCAATACCTTTGTTGGTTTTGTTTATGCAGTGTGAGCAAATTAAGTAGTCTCAAGAATAGATACAATCTTGCTATTGGGGCAATTAATTAATTAATCAACAGAATACCTTTTTCGAATTTATAAAATTCCCAATGGTTCCAAGAATACGGGGAAACACTTAAAATTTACTAGCATAATTGCACATTAAATTCCATACAGGACGTTTTGGTCCCATGATTAACTTTAATGCTTTTTACTGTCAAGATATTTTCAACTGGGCACCTTATCGACTGTAACTTATGAGAAATGGAAAACTGTCGATGGAAAAAATGATTGCAGCATTCTCTATTGTCTAATTTAATCTATTGTCAGTTTTATTATAAATTTTAGATTTTTCTTCAGTTTTCCCTACATGTGTCATGGGCTATTGCCCTAGGGCTACTCAACAGTAGCCAAAAATAAAATAATATATGTATAACAACATGCTCATGTAAAATCAAATGAAGTTGATATCAAAGAGCAAAGTAGAAAGAACATAGGTCATTTGCATCAAAAGTGGTATTTACTTCATGTCTTTCAATTATCTACGTCGCATGCGGAGTAT
This sequence comes from Euwallacea similis, assembly GCF_039881205.1. Taxonomy (NCBI): domain Eukaryota; kingdom Metazoa; phylum Arthropoda; class Insecta; order Coleoptera; family Curculionidae; genus Euwallacea; species Euwallacea similis. The sequence goes on from NC_089619.1 coordinate 4,513,968, forward strand.
CTACACCAACAAGACATTTGCTGCAGTTAAGTAGTAGCAGACACTTACAGCAAGTGAGAGTCTTTTCTACTCGTTCTCTACTACTCAACTCAAACTGAGCTTTCCTTTCCATCACTCGAAATTGTACCCAAATCTCCTTATCTCCTACTTTGGAAATCGATCTCATTTTCCCTTCTTTCGATTTCTTCGTCAGCACTGAGCTGATGCGACTCCCTGGCGCCATTTTTATGCCATTTATATTTGGCTTTTAAGCCAAATACGTCAAAAAGAGACTTGCGATTGTTACAAACTGCCACTTCTTTTCGTCGTGAAACGACGTATGGTGGACGTCATTCCTGCGATGTAAAAACCAAATCGATGTAATTGACATACGCGCGAAAGAATTTGATTTTATTGACATGCAAAAAACCGATGTTTGCACATTTTACCGCGCATTCCCTCCTTTAGAATAATAGATTAATTTACAGAAGTGCTCGGAGATACCTGAAGGCATTACTTTTAGTACAACATCGCCGCATTTGTTGGGGGTATTTCAAGTACCCTCCGAGGATATGTCGCAAATGGCAGAAGTGAAAAAAATATGTTCCCGAGAATGACACTATTTCCTTTTATGGCTTATCGATAAAAAGGGGAAACGAGACTTGAGAATAGCAAAATATAAAGAAATAAACACTGCTAGTTTCAAATAAATTGGTTCTCGGAATACTTGAAATTATTTGGCGAATGTTGTGTTTGTCCATGCGTGAGAGTGGCAAATTGTTCTCTTTGCTGATTTAATATGGTAATCACTAATCTCTTTCATCGTTTATTTTATTAGTTTAGACGATTGAAGAATATGCCGACATCTCTTCATTTTCTGTGTACCATTTTGTGCAGTTATGTACGTAAACAAACGTTTTTTTCCTATGGGCATTTAAAATATGGTTTGTCATACTCTACTTCATCGGACAGCATAGTTATCATAAGACAAGCGATACGATGCGCCTTATCAGTTGCAGAGAAAATGTTGATTGCAGCTCGTGTGTGAATCTTCCTTGGTGGTCGCTGTCGATTTTTTTGTACTTTAACTCACGGAAAAATGGCAACCAGTTGTGTTGCAAAAAGTTTAGGAAATTATTACAAAATTACATTGATTATGATACTTATGAAAAAATTCCTAGCGTTCGAAATGTCCAGGACTGTTAGTAGTAGAGGTAGGGTAGTACAGATTCAAGAGCAAATTTTAAAAGTTGGTCATTAAATCAATGAAACTGTACCCCGTTGAGACCATAAATCATAGGAAGACGTATGTAATAGAATAATGTCAATCTTCAGCACGATCTTCAAAACTTCTATAAAGAGAATATAGAGCTGTTGTAAAAAAGTCAATAACCATGACACTACATCCTAATAAAATTCCAGCACACTAATTTTATTTTTACCAACAGACATCGTTTCTGATTTGTCTCAAAACCGATATAATCCGACTATAAAACGTCTTTTATTGCACAATAAAATTATAGATAATACTTTAATCGCGTATTAGTGCCTTTGCTCCAGACATGCCACGGGGTTCTAATTAAATGGATCGTTTTATACTTCTTCGAATGAGGTTCTTGGATCTCCTGTAGGCAGTATTATGATAAAATTATCCTACACCGGATTGCAATCGTGTCATGATAACTTTCAACGTGAGTTAAATTTTATTTTTCAATTATTGCTTGAATACGTACGAGTGAGAGTTGAACCACCTTATGGTTTTATAATGCAACAATTAAATTGATACATATAATTTAACTGGTTTGCACGATATAATTTATACCTAGTATAATAATAATTATTATTATTACCTCACTTATGTGCCGCTTGAATTATTTATATTATTCAAAAGGTGTAATAAATTCCGTGTACTAATTGGGATCTCGGAATTCGTAATCCTTACGGGGCACTTCCTTAGGAATCAACGAAAAACTTGATCCCTAATAATCTTTTAAAATGACGAATTCTCGCAGAACTTTAAAAATGTACCATCGTTGGTTTTGAGGGGAAACAGGTTTTTTATAAAATTGATCAAGAGTGGAGGGGGGGATGAAGGTGGATGACCTTCACTTTCGTGTTTTTCACAGCAACCCCTTTGATAATTTTAAATAGAAAAAGAGGTCACGTGATGCATCTATTATTGACCACACTCCTTTTTTTGAATGCATCAAACATTTTACAGGAAAATTTTAATTGAAGAACCCTGTATACGTTAAGCTAAATACTATTTTCCTAATCTAAGTGGTTGATGTGATTTTTAAAAATTTTATCATTGAAGCTGCTGAAAATTATCACAAAAAAACACTGTTCCCGTGTTTTTTAAATTAGCAAATCGACATTCCAGCCATGAGGAACGATTTTATTAAAACCCATCTCTCTTAGACCTAGAAGAAAAATTACCTTATAGATTTTTTGGAATTGCACCTGTTGACTGCAGTCGAGCAATTTAGCTGAAGAGCCACTATATCACCCAGGAATTGAAGAGACCGCTGACAGGTACTCTCGACAATTATCTCGATAATTTATCGATTAAAATCCTATAGTCCAGCACTGGCACTAACTACAGTACTTTACTATCATCAATGCAACGGCTCACTGCCCTTGGCCTTGAGATTAAAAGGAGTACTGTTGCAGTATTTAGGAGAAGAGTACGTCTAACCCCGGTTACCGCCTCGCGAAGAATGTTATCCGCGAAGTCCGTACTCCTTTTCGTTGGTACTTCTTGCAGGTTGTGAGCTCTTCGCGGAACATCGCCAGAGTGGGGGATAGGGCCTTTACGGTGCGACATATTCATGGTCGGTGGTACTATCGCATATCAACGACAGGTGGATATCGCTACCGGGATGCCTCATGAAAAATTGGGTTTAAGGAACTCCCGGAGGTGAAGGGGTGACTTTAGTGTCATGCGTAACCGAAAATCGGCAAAAACAGATGTGAGAAGAGAAGCGAGTATGTAGTGTATGGAAGATAATAATGAACAGGATGGGGATCTGAAGAATAATTGTAGGAGATTATTGTATAACGACCAAAATAGCGTTTTAAAACTGGGAAATTCCCATTACTTCCTCAATTTGCTCAAAATACTCTAGCGAGAGCAGTATTCTGACATCAAAATTACTATTATGAAATAGAAATTACACATTGCAAGTACCAAATGATTGCTGTAAAAATTCAAAGAAAAATATCTGAAGTTCTAGCGATATTTTGTGCACTAAGGGCCTCTGGAAATGATGTACACACCATAAACTCCGTAACCTTACACCCTTACATGCACCGAAATCAGAAATAATCAGTAAAATAGATTAACAAATATTCCCTATAAATTATTACTCCAACAACTGAAGTAAAAGTAAGTGATAACTACTCAACAGTAAGGAAAACAGAGGTTGCTTGCTATTGGCACTTCTCTCTTATGACGTGGCAATTTTTCACTTTGCCATTTTTTTTTCTAGAAACCCCCATTAATTTTTTTTAAGTGGAGAAAAATCCAGGTTACTTTACCACGAACATAAGTTCCACAGAAATAATATAATGAAGGTTAGTTTTTTGGTTTTTATGAAAATGATCTTCTAGATTAAGTTACCAATAGGTTGATCTATTGGCCCTAAGTTAAAAAAAATACACCTTTTGTCCGATAGCATCGTTTAAAATACATTCAGTGTTGTACTTATGGGATAACCCATTTTGAGTGTGCATTTTGCGTGCTCATGATACTATATACGGCAGCGCCTAAAGGACTAGTGATCAACTGATGTGCCGATAGGAAAAACCAAATCTACGCTTAGCACTCACTTTTAATGTAATTATTACTGAAATAACTAAACTTAACGACAAGGTTGAATATTACACAATACCTAGGAAAAATTCACATATGTTAGTCTACATGTAGCGGGAAAGCATATTTGTGACTATTAATCTATCATTTTGTGGTGCCTTTCTAAGTAGTACTCATTAGTCGGTACTGGCAATAGATTTTGATAGTGACGACTATGTGTGAGCAATGTGTGTGTGAGCAAATAATGCATTTCCTGTACCTATGTGAACAAAATTATTTATATTCATATAAATAAATCAGTGCACTAGACAGATATGGATTACCCGAGGGATTAACTGCATGCAATAGTGAGTTTCAAAGATCTTACATACTGGAACTAAGACTAATTGCAAGAATATGTGCCTGTTTCAGATATTTTATAACGGGTAGGTTGTTTTTGAAGTGGATGCGGGATCCATAACTATAAGGTAATGCTTGTATGAGCATCTATACATTGATTGATGTCGCAATGCTATGGTTTGGATTTCTACAAGGATTTCTAATTTCTATTTCATTGTTGATTTATTTGCTAAAGAACCAGCTTAATGGAAGTTTGTGGAACTATAGTGGTGATCTAGAAAATGCTTGATATTCTTACTGAAATATAAACAACTCCTCGAGGACGTGCATCGTATTGAAGTCTATTTAAAGCGACCATATTCAAAATTGCATGGGATACCCATAGCAGCCAGCACCATCTACAATAAACCTTTGTTATTATATCGGTGTAATATTTGATCTGTTATAATAAACAATTACAACCTATTAATAGTAAAGTTTTATTTTAAATATGCATGTTCATCTGCTTCTTATCGACCAACAATTAATAGTAAGACATGAAACTTCGTGGTAACTTCATTTCCACCAATTTTGTCGCCGACTCGATTAGTGTCTTATTTACCAAAAACCGGGAATAAAATTTTAAAAACAATGCTACACCCATTTCTTCTGGATCGTTGGTTCTGAATGAATGCCGAGTTTAGATTGCATGGTAGTTAACAACTTAATCATGACCCCCGCAGTCTGAAAAATATAATATTGTACAGTGTGGACATAAAGTAAGAAATAGAGCATAATTTCTACAAACTATTAAATCTAGGAAAAATCGCTGGTCCATGTGTTCTACACATCTTTTCAATACTTTACGATATTGTGACGTTTCCAGATTCTCTGTTCACTTTTGAATAAAGACGTTAGACGAAGCATTTTCACGTTCATGCCGAGTTATCTGTCTGTAGATTTTTGGTGTTTTGTCATATTTATCTAATTTTGGAGGTAGATGAATTGCTACGGATATAAAAATATTTCGTGCAACATGACAAAGTTCGCGAAATGATTACAGATTTGTCTAACAAGTAAAACGCTTATCGCACTTGACGAAACTTCGCTTCGCGTCGTCGCACTGTTTGCGTCAGTAACCCAATGCGGTAATAATAATAATAATGATAATAGTAAATATCTTTATTCTGTTGGTATAAGGATAAAGCACAACACGTCAACGGGCTCACAAAGTGTAACCTATTTTTTTACGCACTAACACCAGCCCGACAATGCTCCAAATATGGCATGCAAGAATATGGTTTCGATCTAAATAGCAATTTGAATAACTTATTTTTATTTACTGATTTTACTACTTTTTCCGATTTGAAGGTTATCAAGTTTTCGTTAACGAACTCTATGCTGGGTGTCTCTTAAATCATATCACTATTGCTATCTTGGTAACTGTAAGAAATACAAGATCACTTAAACGGTACAAAATCTGTAATTTTTGGTGACCATTTAAGATACAAGCTCAGCGTCCTCAAACTATTATTGGGTTCATATTTTATCACTATTAACTCTTTATTTATCAAATGCGGCCCTGGCTTTTTATTTTTGTTCTTTGAGGCCCTTTTTAATTTCTATAAATTATGCGTTTATTTTTTGCTCTTTTAGAAAGCTTCATCTCGGAACGGCGTTACCAACGTCTCATTAATATGTACCTTCATTTATTAGATATAAATTTAACCCATATTTCAACGAAGCAATAGCACGCATTTACATCAATCGTCAGTTCGACACGTCTAAAAATAAAGCAAGTGAAGTTTTGAGAAATTATTGAAATAACAAAAAATGTCCATGTATGTAAGTTTCTACTTTCAAAATCCGATAATACATTTGTGAGAGATAACGTCTAAAAAATCATCAAAGTGAAATCGGTGGATAGGAAGGTTAAAAAGGCCTTCGAAAATCAAAGATGAAAATTGCAAGTCCTTATTTGAAAATAGTTAATATTGATAAGTTATTAGAGCAGTAATAATTTGGCACATTGTAGTAGTATTTTAAATCGTCACCAAAAAAACAACTTTGTTTCGTTTAGTTGACCTTATATCTCTTACATTTACTAAGCTAGCAATAGTAGTACCACTTAAAGGAAACACTGTGTATAATTCTCTCTCCAATAATTAATTAAGTTGAATTATTGCGTAACTACACTGTTCTTTTATTTGCATGACTAATAAGAAGTCAATCGGCGGATCAAATTGTCTGTAGAAGATTAACAGTGGTTATGTAGGTTACATCGGCTATATTTAATTATAATACGAAACAAATTATTGAAATTTCAGAGAAAAAACTTATATCCAATCTAGCAAATCATTTCGCTCTAAGTCTTTAACGATTTAAATTCTTAAGGAAATAACATAAAAAAACATTTTCTTATTATCGTATAAAATGTGGTATGTTGAATAAGTTTTGACAGCAGTTTGGTTCCACTTGATTAACTACGGAGCAATAATACTTAAACTGCTTTAGTAGCTCGCACATTAACCGAACCCGGTATTTAAGACGGAAAACGTCTAATATGTCCGTAGCATAATTACTGGGGATCTAAAAATACAAGTAGATTAATAGATGAGATCTGGTCAATAAGATGAGTTGTAATCATCTCGCGGCATGGTCTAATCTTCGATGTACGGGGAGATACACACTTGATGAATGGTTGATTTGATGAAAAGGTTTTCTTTAATCAAATGATTCTTATTTTCTCTCCATTAAGCTCTGAGATTACATACATGATATGTAACATGCAGTGCATTGCATAATTTAGTGATGAAATTTTATAGAAATTATGTTGAGAGCATATCGAAAATGTTTGTGAGTTTTGGAAAAAACGTAAAAAAAACAAATGAGAATTTAATTTTTTCACGAAATATTCCGGCTGTGTGCGATTTGGCATTATCTTGCAAAAAAATCCCATGATCGCACATAGTCATAACTAAACTCATAATGTGATCTTCCAGAATTTCTGTAATGTTCCTGTGAGCTGCGAGGGATCTATTCTCCATCAACACCAACTCTCTGTTGGCATGGGAAGTGATTTTTGTTCAAACCATAACCGCTGCCTCAACCCTCGTTTATACAAACAGAAGTATATCTTTCTGTGCGTCATCTGACCCGTTGAGGCAAAAATGCAACTCATCGGAGAACATTATCTTATTCCAGTTCTTATCATCCCATGCCGCGTGAATCCGGGCAAAAGCCAACCTTGTAAGTCGAAGCCGGCAGTACAATGGTGGTCCCGTGGTCATTATTCTGCAGGTCAATTTAATAGCACGAAGTCTTCTTCTGACGGTCCAGTCGCTAACATTAACATCTCAAAGCTGTTGTAGTTGATTTCGCAGCAAAATGGCAGAAACTGTTCTATGCCACAAATATGCGATAAATAAAAATCTTTTTGAGTGGTGACTAGTACATCATGGTATTGGTCTTGCACAAAATGCAACACCAATGCCAGACATGTGAAAGCAAAATCAAGATCAAGACTTGCTTGCAAGACTCTTGAATGGACTTGAAAAGAAACCGCTATTGCCGAGGCTTATGTCAGCATATGGCAACAATAAATAGTGTAGAATTACGAAAATTGTCTTTTGAGATGACTTCTTGGCACCCAATTTGACCACGGTAGTGAGATGATGGCCAAATGGCACAAAACCAACGCAACCTGGCCTGGAATTCTGTGCTCACTGCAACGTATTATAGTATGCATTTCAACATGTTAGTGTAATCTCCTGTAATAGTCATTGGGCTTAAGCAAACTTCTTCGATTTTAAATATTTCTCCCAAGAAGCAGAGCTGAGACAATAAAAAAAAAGTATATAAAATATAATTACAGGTACTTTTGTATCTTTGCCAATTACAATCCTGATTACATGTGCAGAGAAAGATTGTACAAGTACCTACAGTTATAATCCACACAATAATACGACACTAAAACTAACAATGTTCCTTGACAATATGGCGAACGTAATATTTATCTCCTTTTTTGTCACTGGGTGGAGTTAAACGCAGTTAGGTGAAAGATCATCAATAGAAAAAACCTTAATTACTCATTGAAATATCAAAGGCATGTCTTAGATAAATTCATTTGTTAAACAGTTGTCAATCGGATGTTCTATGGTAAATAGCAAATGGCTTAATCACGCTACACCTTTATAATTCACCGCCTGCGAGATTTCTTTTTACATTCACCTCGTTGTTTATCGAAACATGCCAGTTTTGAATTTTTATAGAAATTACTGCAACTTTTCAGACAATTGATCCCTAATAAGGGTCTGGTTAGCTTGGTTAGCAACATTATAGTTTTAAGTACTTAATATTCGATTTACACATAAACTAACTGGTAATGCAAGATAGTATGATTAAATTTATTTCGAGGTTCTCTTGGTTGGTTTGAGCAATTCAGTTTATGGTTTAAATTTTTTTGACTAAAACTTTACTCAACACCTAAGCGTTTCATTTTGCGATACAGAAAAGCCTTCAATTAAGATCTTTTTATAACAAAACCCGGCGACACAGCAGAAACTGCTTTTATGCAAATCTGATATTGTTGCCTGGCCCTTCAGTTCAGAATTAAAAAATTGCATGCTTATTATTATACAAGGCATTGTTCCATAATATATTGATAATAATGTATACAGGGTGTTTTTTAATAAGTGTTCGACATTTCACAGGACGATTCCTCGGGTATTTTTAAGATAATAAGTCCGTATAAACGTGGGTCCGCAAGGCCTTACTTGTCGAGCTATAGGGTGTTAAAAATTTATTTTGATTTTTGTTTTTTCTGAGTAATTTTTGAAATAGTATCGAATTTGAACGAAACATGGTACTTAGAGGTTTTGTAACATTACTTAGAAAAAACAAAAATTAAAATAAATTTTTAACACTCTGTAATTCAATAAGTAAGGCTTTGCGGACCCATGCTTATGTGGACTTTTTATCTTAAAAATACTCGAGGAATCGCCCTGTGAAATATCGGACACTTATCAAAAAACACCCTGTATATACTATTATGAATATAATATGGAACGATGCCGAATACAAAACAAAAAAAATGAAATCATGTGAAATCATTGGAGGTTTCACTATGTCCATGACGCGCCCGAGGTTTATAGAATAAAATACTCCTTTGTAGAACGACGGAAAAAATATTTAAAACTTTATGGATACCCTGTATCTAGGTGTAGTGAAGAGTCTGCGGACATGTTTAATTTTATTTTTTCATATTTCATCAATTTATTCCTAAATTTACAAAACCTAGTTCTAACTCATTTTGTCTAAGCATTAACGGCGCAAAGGTATTTAACTTGCAAAATTATGTACAGAGAAAGAGGTGAACATTGCTGTAACACATCACTCAATAAGATTCCGGTGTGACACATATATGGCAACACTGCTGACAGACCCATTTGATTGATGTCAAAATTTCATGACGTTTTGACAATTAGTTTACAGGTTATAACGGTTTTAGTGATAAAAAAGAATTTCGCACGTTGATTAAACATTCTTTTTTTATGGGGAAAAATACTGTTGAAGCTGAATAGGGGCGTGATAGGAGTTCTGGAGACTGCACCAGGTAAATATCAACTATTATTGACTGGCATGCTGAATTTCAATGCGGCCGTACAAGCACCGATGGTGTCAAACGCTCTGGTCCCCTAAAATCGACAGTTAGTCCGGAAAACATAAAAAAACCATAAAGTGAAGTTGCGTGAGATAATTGCCCCCTTAAAGGTATCAGAAGGATATGTGTTTACAATTTCACACGAAAATTCGAGCATTCGTAAGTTGCTTTCACAGTGGGTGCCGAGTTTGCTCACGTCGGACCAAAAACATCAACACGTCGATGATTCAGAACGCTGTTGGAGCTGCTCGAGCGAGATAAGAGGATTTCTTTCGAATGAACATATCATTCTTGAAGGAGAGTATGTTCATTTATAGAGTTTGTAATGTTGAAGTTCAATTAAAAAAACTATTTTCCTTAGTTAGGCCGGAGACTTATTTTATATTAATTTTTCATTAATGGATTAGAGATTGATCTATTTAGCTGCCAAAGACGTTTAAGGCCAAAAATGTATGTCTTTATAGTCAACCGTCAATAAACTTGCTTAATGAGATGGCTACTCGAAAAGAAATCGTAATTACGATATTTGAACCGTTGTGATGATAGTGTCGTCGAATAGGTGTGATAATAACTGGTAATAAACTTGAACTCTGTAGATCTTACAACTACTATATCTAAATAACATCCTTCCTTTTTAAAATTGGTACGTCGTGATCGGATAGTTCGTCCCTATAGTTTACAACTGCTTTGTCTGCATTGCACGCATATTTTAATAAACAATTTTCAAGTTGCATTAATTTGAAATAAATTTTGCATATATCGCACATACGTATTTGTTGATCATATCCTTTTCAAGTTGAATTAGCCTACCCCTCGCCTTATCCCAACATTTTTCCTATAATAAAGATATTTTTGAATTTGAAGTTGAAGAGCACTTTGAGCTCAAGTACAGGTCACGTAAGGAGCAGGGTCTAGGCAAGGAATTGAATTGAAGGCGTCTAATGCGTGAATAAACTTGTTTCATATTAATTTATCTTCATTCAGAGAAGTCCAAATCGAGAGCACTGACGCGGTTAATCGAAAATATCTCTTTTTTTTTAATATTTTTAATGTATTTCATTCATGCGTAAAAAGAATAATATAAAATAATGCGGATCTCTTCAGAAGAAGAATCCTTAAGCGGACGTGAATCTTAATGGGCAACGCGAAGAGATTACATTCATTTAAGAAACGAACAACAGACAATGTAAATGTGCGAATAAAAGTTACACATCGAATTAAAATTCAGAATGGCCGCGGCCCGTTGTAGGAGTCGTGATGAGAATTACTTCAAATTTAACTGTTTCCACACAAGACTGATTTTGTCGACTAACGCATAGTATTTTTCTACATATAACGGTGTGAACAGCTAAGGGCGTTTAAGTATTTTCCTTCCAGTCTCATCTTTTCGAAGAACGAAACATTTCCCTAGCTGAATATACCAGGATGGGATTTTTTAAGTAAAATATATTGGTAATGAAACTGTTGGTAAAATCACTTGAACAAGTCAATTCAGCTATAGTTTTGTGTACATATTAAAACTAAACTGATTATCAAAACAGTGGAAATGGAATAGGTGGATTAAAAAGTATCTAGTCAGCCATAAACTTTTTCAAAATAACAAGATAATTTTTAAAATGTCTAGTAAAATTAAAATGATTTTCCCATTTAAGCAACTTTATAAATTTGATCTTTTTTCAAATCCCTTTGTTAACCATAAAAGTGACCCTGTATAAGATGGCACTTAATGGCATTTTTGTATAAGCATCCGGATTTTTTATTCATAAAACTAGGTCGAGAAATTTCTGAAACACTAGCTCTCAAAAAAGCCGGACAAATGTGAAGTTATCGCTGTTTTGATTAACAATTTTTTTTGTATTATACAGGGTGTCCAGGTTTTAGTTTATAGCAATTACCTTTAAACCTCATGAAGGCTAAAGAACGGTTTATTTTGGATATATCTTTCGTGAGCCTTTTGTTTGAACATAATTGTGGCACAGGTTTTTATTCAGGAGATTACAGGTTTTGGAAAAAAATATTGAAAAATAAGTTCTAGAACGTAATTATATTCGGCATAAAAATGCGTCACTTTAACGCTGTGATTCGTGACTTAAACAAAAGACAAATTCGAACTGAACCTCCTAAATGCTCAAATTGTACAAAACGTGTAATTTACGACGAATAATTGTGGCTACAAGTTTACGACAATTTTGGATTAACGACGTCATAAATGTCGCAAATGGAAAATAATACTTAAAGAAACATTTGTGTGGTGTGCCCATGGTCTGATTCAGAACCATTTTTTTGTAAGAATGAATGTGGCGACAACCGTGGGATATAGGTTCTATAAACTAAGATCGACCTAATTATGCCTGGAATGAACAATGATGCGAGAAAAATATCACGAACGAAATGCCAATTGATTTAATTACAAATACTTGAGTCTGTTTATGTATCCATGTTATCTCCATATTAGAAAATCCAGCAATACTAGTTGCTATCAAATTAATTTTCATGCACGTCCGAAGAAAAAACCTTACTTTTTTTCTGTAGTATGACTAATTTCAACTTTTTTACCCAACACTAATAATTAAAAAAAAGAAGGTTTTAGTAGTGTGAATGTATCTCATACCATGGTTCATACTCTCAGAAGAAGCGCTTATTGTTATAGAAGAACACTCTTTCCCATACTTCAACAGACGTTTATTTTATGTAGATACATTTCACCTTTTATGATACATCGCACATTTTAGCCTCATTTGATAACCGTGAATCGCGATTTTAATGTTTGTTTTACGTCTGCATCGAATGCTTGGTTATCTCAGCAGTATGGAATATTTAATGCAGTTGCTAACTTGCTTATATACATTTTTCTCAGTGAAACTCTTCCTTGAAGAGTAATTTGAACTCGAATTGTTTAAAATTTATAAGGCTAATTAGTCTAGGTTAACGTGTTATACTGAATAGTGGTTGAATCCATTCATGAAACAAGCGGCACGCAATTGTATGATTATGTTTAGAGTACTCGTCTTCTTTCAGTTTCGTGAGATTTTGATTCTCCGGAAGAGATAAGCGGGAAGAAGCTGAAAAGCCATTCTTGTAATAATGTGTGTACATGTAAATATATTTTTGGGCGATTTCATGATGTTATCCTGTATAATTATGTACTTGATTCTGGCAAGATTTCCGTTATTTTCTGTTTTAAATTCGGTCGTCATAACGAGACTCGGTAGTTGTGGCAAAGAGGAGAATGTAGAATTTTATTGGACTGCAGAAAAATTATCGTAGCATGCGATAAACCGCAAACATAGGGCCTTGATTAAACCAGTTGCTATTACCATAAGACATCTGACATTGATAATAAATAGATTACAGATGAATTTAATCAAGACATCCATTTAATATTTCAAACGCCTACTTCAGGGTTTTTAATAATCACCATTTATTACATAATCTCATTATAACATCCATTTAAAGATCCATGAACTTAGACTCTCATAATTTCCACGTATCGTGCAGTGGTTGAAAAGTAAGAACATTAGACAATTTCTCTTTTTCTCACCCATCTTTAATAGCATCCTTATCTGATTGTATGATTAACTGCATTGTGAAAAAGAAGAATATTGTCCATATATATATATTTACCAAGCCATTGTTAACTCCACACCACTTATCCTTCAGGAATCTTCCAATATTAGGTTTATCACAGAAATGTCTTTTTAAATGCAGTTTACATTGCGCTTAATTTTCTGTCGAACCTACATTTTAAAGATCATCTATTAACAACATCCAGGGTGAATATTTAGTGTGATAAATATCCATTTAAAACATAAAAATCGGAAAAGTGGGCCGTTGTTCTCAAACAGTCACTCGTTTTGACCAAAACTATGTCGCTATTCAACGTCTAAAGCTACGATTCTCTAGCATTCGATGTACCAATACAGTGGTCTATCGGTATAAGTTTAGTTGTTCCTTACAGTTACAGCTTTATAGCGTTACCATTTCTTGTAAATAGTTCAGAATTCAGGCATTGGTGATAAAAATTTAATAAGGTGCGTTGCTCGAGTTCTGTCCATCGACAAGTTCCAACCTCTTGCCTTTTCACATTCATGGACGACCTCCAATTCGTCGCCGCCTGGGTAGTCGCTGTTGGAAAACAGTTCTTAATTTTCAGAGAAAACATAAAACTATCATCTGAAGTACTTACCTGTTTTCTCAAATGGAATAGAGTGTTTAGTGGAGAATTTGCCAGCAAAATCAGTCGAACTGTTCCGAACTGAGGAGAAAGTGAAACCTGGAAGATTTTCAATCGAGTTGATGACTAGGCTGGACTTTTAAACTTTACGTTAGCGCTGGCGCTGACTTTGTCGTTCACTGTCACTGCAGCATCATAATAGGTGAATTACTGATCGCGGCCTTGACGACGTGATAGTTTGTAAATAGTTATCAAGTCAAGTGTCATGTGATATTAAATTCACTAACCGAGTGATTATTTGTAATCTTCTACGAATTTGCTACGGACACCTGGCCAGCGCCGGCGGCGAAAGTTAAAGATGGTTCATCTTGAACGGCGACGCGAATGCCTGCGACGTTTTATAAATCGTTATGTTTGGACGCTCATTATTTATGTTCTAGTATAGTCAAATAAAGTTTATAGATTTAGCTTTATTATTATTGATTTAAAGAAACAAGGTCGGTGGCGCCTCGATGCTTCTCTGGACGAGCTATATAAACTTTGTAGCTTTTTTCACATGCGTATGAATGCTGCCCAAATGTCTAGTGTGAATTTCGCCCTCAGAATGTAATTTCTCCAATAGTTCTCTTATGTGCTTTCGCTGAAACATAGGAAGTTTTTGGATTATTAATCTCAGCCGTAGTATCTAGACAAATTTATATAAATTATTTTGTTCTCCATGGCATCGTTTCCTTTTATACAACGCAAAAATATATCTGCGTTTTCTTTATTCAAAAATTTGAATAAACATTAATGACACCGAGAATACTATATTTCGAGATGCTTAGAACTGTTTCATAATTGAGCGAAATCCCACTTGTATCAAATTTAACCTCTTGGATGCGATCAAAAGTAAGTAAATTTCTACGATTTTCTTGCATGTTAAGCAATACATATTACTATTAAGTTTCTGTTTTCTTCCAACGTGAAGACAGTAGTTGCGAACTTCTTCTATCTCTCATTTGTATCCTACAGGTGTTTCTCAAACATCTTCAGAAGTATGGCGTCGTTCAGACAACTGGGGCATGTCTTCTAGATAAAATTTATTAGAACAGAAGTGGGAACTCCTATAGTATAGTCTTGTAGTTTTTTAGTAGTTTTTAGTGATGATAATCAAGCTATTCCAGGACTTTTCACAAACTTGTTATGTACACCAACACATTAAAAAAAAAAAGCATTTCAAATCGTCCCGGTAACAGCAGGTCACGAAAATACCGGATTCTAGACAGCACGACAAATCAAAAGATTTTTTACCAAGTTGAAACGACAAATGAATGCCTCATGGTTCATATTCACTTGATCTATCATATAATGGCTTCTTTTTATTCCCAAGCATCAATCATTAGATGCGTGATGGATAATTTTCGCCGCCTGAAGCAGCGTGCTAGAGAAGCATACGAAACTGAAATTTCCAAACTGTTAGCAGCAAAAGGGAAAAAATACTTCTAATGTTCCTCAGAAATAGCAAGGCATTATATAGTGGTGTAATAATCTTTCCTTTGCCTTTCCTGGGTTTTATAACAAGTCTAGTTTAACTTTCAGGTGATTTCGTGTCAGGTGATTTCGTAGTGTAAAACCGTTTTTATTGCTGCAACGTTTAATACAAAAAAAATCATGATATATATTTAAATCTCGAAAGCGATTAGAAACACATCGGGATTCTAGATATTTGAAAAATATGGCGCGATGTTTAAAGTAACAGACTGGCTGCTACTTTTCAATGTAAGCAACAACGTTGCAATGATCAAATTATTTTAAATCGACAAGTTAGAGCCATTTACTCAAGATATTGATCAAATTTTGAGAACGATCCTATTTCCATTTTTCCATAAATTTTTGGGATAGCATAGACTATCGGACACTCGGTACTTTTGCGTTAACAGTATATTCTAAACATACTCCTATTTTAGCATGCGATGCACGGTAATCTTTCTTGCACGTGGACTTCAAAAAGCTTTAAAGTTCACAAATCAATATGGTATGTGTTTGTGCTAAAAGGTTTGTGGGTATTTGATATTGACATGCTGGTGATAAAACCTTTCACTTTAAGGCCATAAAACCAAGACACATACACACATAGCCAAAATATTTTACACTCGATTGCTCACCTGCAATCAGGATTGAACACTTGTTAGATATATTCCATAATTACAACGTGAGTTAAAGCTATGTGGCAGAGAGTATAGGGTTGAGGTGGATTCTTTAATTTTCTTAACCCATCTACAATTATTATAGAAAATTAATTGTTTTTGAGAATAAAGGATGATTCACATATATCATACAGACCTGCATCAGGACGGACCGGCTTGACAAAACATTAGGAAAGTCATTTTAAATCGGTAAATCCACTGTTACTGCACAGTACGTCACGGAACTGAACGACATACATGGACATTCCTTTAGGTAATTTTAGCTTTTATGGTCTTATCCTATGCAGATAAATGTTGAAACATTTCAGGTGATAATGCACCCTGCGTATATACGAGTTTCAAATCTTGAGGCGATGCTATCTTCGCAAACTCAAATTAAAACTGACACAATTTATTGGTCCGGTCCGCTTTGGTGCAGGTCTGTACATGCCGGTTATATTTGAATTATCGTTAGCTCCTTACACAAGTAGAGGATATTAAAACAGTAGCAAAAAATAAATAATAAAGTAATCTATGTGTTCTATCTGTTACAATCTGTACTGCCAGTTACTGTCTGTAACCGCTAACTTCTAGGTAATCATCTCTCTCTGAACCCAAATCCCTGATTTTAGCAATGATTTTAGATTTATATTCAGCGTCTAAAAATTACCAAATGTCTAAAAATTCATGCGTTTGCACTGCGAAGACCAAAGCAGCAACTTTAGTCCCTCTAAGGAGGAACTACATTGGACTATTTACTCCCAAGGGTATACAACATTTTTTTCCACCTCTGACACAATCATTCATTAGTATAAACAAATAAAACGAAAATGCCTTAGTATATTACTGAATTATATTTAAAACTTTCCTAAGGTCATTTGGATGAGTTACGAGTAACATTGCTAATATTAATGTTTATATTTGAACAATTTAAAAAAGAAAATGTTTCATTTTATCTAATACTGATTCACGTGTCACAAGACAAGTAGAAGGAACTGAAATCATAGAAACTGAACAAATTTTCTAGATCTGTAGCAATCAACTGCGTTACACGTTATTACCACAAAAAGACCAAAGAAAAAAAAAGATATTTTGTTATACCCGGTGTTGCAAAATTTTCTTCGGAGAATTCTAGGGCGAATTCGACATCCAAAAAATTAAAGAAAATTTTTATAAATATAGTTCCGCAACTGCTTCGTTAATGAAGTACACAGATTATAATGGATCTCAGTCTTTTCTCTACAGGGAGGTCCTATTGCTATGAATTACCAAATGTAACGGTTTAGGAGATGCAATGAATAATTATTGCTATCTTCTAAACCGTTAGAGCTAGAAGATCGGTTAAGTGGTAAGACAAAAGTTGTTAAATTTAATGGTAAACTCACATTCGAATGAGATATTACCAAAAATTTTTAAAAATTACAAAATTCTGATGATTACCATTAAAAAAACATTGAGTGTGCATTCATGTGACGGATTATTGATCTTTAGGGTAAAGAATACTTCTAAAATATATGATAGAAAAAATAGCCAGGTCTTCATACAAAAATATGAAGTTCGAGTCATTACCTTAGAAACTATACAGGAAAAAACGATTCTCAATATCTACACCTCAAAAAATAATAACATTTCGTACTAAACAATTTTTTGTAAAATTGACAGTTTGCCATTTATTTTGCAAAAACTGTTTCGAAAAATTTAAATTTTTTCCTTAGTATCTCGTACATCTAAAGAAGTGTTGGTAACAGTTTTCGAATATTAGCGTCTATCATTAAATTGGCAATTTTTGGCTTATTTTAACCCAAAACAAGCTTAGGGTTTATGAGGTGGTAATAGTAAATCACGGCAATTAGCCCACCTTGTATAGCTCTTAGAATTCTTCAGATAGTTCACATTTGCTGTGAGTACTCCTCTTAAAGTGATATACAATTTGGCTCTAAAAGACAATACAGTGGTAGTGGTCTTAGGGATAAAAAGTGCGAAAAATTACACAGTGATCTGATCCCCAAAGCACTATCACTCTGCATATATAATGATGCCAATTGAGTTCGGTGAGAAATCGAGTGCGGTAAAGACACTTTCACGTGTTTTGTACAATATTTTTCCTACAAGTAACTCTCGTATACAAGTAAAGCATTCTCGTATACGTTTAATGAAATATTAGCAAGTAGTAAAATTCTTACACCAACATTTGTGTGCTGTAATATTTTACCGCACGCACGTCAATGTGAAATGCTAACAAAAATTTTAACGCACACACATTATTACACTAATTTGCGGTGCGTGAATAGTGTTTTTTTGTACCATAATAGTTTTTTTGCCAATACAATTTTCCTTTGTCTTGTTCGTTTTGAAAATATTAAAGCGATTTGCCGCCAAAGCCGTCTCTTTTTACAGACACTTTTCTTTTACTTTTCCAGCTGGGTGGTATTTAATAATAGTTTAGATGAACAATTTAACTAAAGAAGACATTGAAATGAATATTTGCAAATCACCCACAAACCGGTGCCGGTGGCGCCATTGCTTCAATGCAAACAGCTGTGTTTTCGAATTTCGTCACGGCTTGGCTGCCTTCACCTTTCGTGCGTTCATTACCAAGGCCGACTGAAGACCGCTGCCGGTCGCCGAACCTCCTGCAACTTCTGCTGCTGCTGCTGCTTCTTCTTTGGCTCTGATTCATGAATTGCATCAGGAACGGTGAAGGTCGATTATGGAACTGTTACGTCAGAGGGTTGAATGTTCGTCTTTCATATGACGGCGATTATACCTGGTGACAACAGAAAGTGGGTCTGCGATGTAACATTTACTTCATACTTCATATGGTTGTTGTCAAGTGAAATCCTGCTATGTGATATTTTATTATATTTTTCGAGGATTGTTTATATAAAGATATCGTTTGGAGGACTTCGGAGGATTTTGTGAGGTGTTATGTGTTTTGAAACTAGATAATATGTAATGTACTCTTATGTTACGTTAATTTGGGTCTCCATTTTTTGTAATAAGTTCGACACGGCTAAATTCTGGTGTCCGTTATTTTCAGATGCGGGCTGTCTTGTGTAATGGCAATCCTGCCGTTTTTTCTTGTCGGTATTAGAATTTGGGCATGACTACGTTTCGTTAAATCAGTATAATTGCAATATCTCGCTAATAAATCAATCTTGCTTTTTATGTAAGCGTTACGCTTTAGCAAGGTGGACACTAATTTAGCCGGTAATACCCTTTTAATTGTAGAATGCCAATGGGCCTAAGGCTTTAATTTTAATATTTAAGAATTCTGCAACTTGTAATCTGTCTCTCAGATCCAAGATCTTTCTCACATTCTTCTTCACATTCTTGGTAGAATTGTCGCGCTGATTTCGTCAACCTAGTTCCTCTTTTCATAAACCTGATTAAGGTGGCATTATTTAACAATACAATAATTGTTTCGTGAGCTGTATCTGAGTTTGCTGTTTCGAGATCCCTCGCGAGTATTATGGAATTGTTACAAAAATCGTTCCTGCGATATGAGAGTCCTTCCGGCATTGTACTATCATAACATAAGCGGCGAATTTATGACAGTTTTTACTCCTATGTGTCAAAGTAGCATTTTATGTGAATTTTCTGGAGTATTAGGGCGTCCAAAAACCATTTGTTTAAAATAAACAAATGTTTTTCATACTTTTGAGAATTACTCGTTTTGTCCTAAGCCGGGCACTTGGCTATGTGAAAGTTAAATGTAGCATCTGGTCGCCAGCACCAACAGATGACACCACCGATAGTGACTATCTGGTGGTACTATACAATCTATGTTTGAATGCCTTGTTTTTGCTCGCTTCCACGGAAATTAAACTTAAAGCTCCGCTGATGATCTAAAAAGAGTGAAACGGCAGTACAGGGATGGGTTTCTGCCAAAATAAGCAAAGACAGGGATTTCAATAAAGTTGAAAACTTTTTTATTATTTTTTATATATTGAATATGTTAAAAACACAATAATAACTTTTCTTTACGCCTAAAGCTTTGATTAATAGTCATTTAATCCACACCTCCATAAATGATGTAATAACAGGTCTATGAATATAATAACAGAGACGGTTTAACTCAACTATATCAATTTCCTTAATAAAGTTGAGATCATTAACCGCCCATTAATATACATGTTAGTTCAAATTATCTACTTGTTTTAAAAATGATGAAGAAAACGCTGATAATGATAGTTTTCATTTCGGAGGGCATTGCTGCGATATTTGGATTTAATAGATAGGTTTCCGTTTAATGTTAAGTGGATATATTTTCAACAAACGAAATTAATAATGTTTCAAAAGTGCACTTATTTATTTCAATAGTTGAATAGTTCCTTTCGTCTTTCCAGTCTTGTCCTATAACAAGGATAAAATTCTGTGTGGATACTTTATAATTAATACAAATGTGAACTTAAGTCAGGTACTGTTTATTACTGAATTCAAAATTTTCAAAAACTGCAACATTTTTTATCATCAAGTTTAATAAGCCTTCGTGTCAAAATGAGGTTGCCAGTATAGCCGGTAATAAAATCCTAATAACGAGCAGCTGAGTTGCACTTTTGCAAGTACCCCTTGAGGGCTACATTTGTTCGACTATAAAACAGACCCATTAAGAAACACTCAAGTGCATCTTCGCGAAGATTCCCTTACTTTTCTGGTCGATTGTAAATTCGGACCTTAAAAAGTAAATGGAAAAAACGTTGAAGTTAGAGTAACGATTCTGCACGCTTTGCATGTTCCACTAGGATGTCCTCGTTCTCCCGGTTCTTTATTCTCGTGAATGACTATGATATTTCATCTGTCGTCGGTAGAGAGTAGCAGGACAGCTGTCTATTGTTGAACGAGTGTGGACTGTAGACTATTGTGGAGTAAGACCAATTAAACTATAGATCAATGTGAGATACAGTATGCCTATAGCACAGAGAACTGATGCTACAGAGAGAACGGAGCAACATAGAACAAGTAAATGGACAAGTGATGTTAGAAGAAAAAAAAAAGAACGAATGGAAGCATCGATTATATATCGATTATATATCGTATGGGCCGGCGGGAAGGATAGGCCAAGTACTTTTCAAGATAATGTAGATGGGGAATGCATTGTTTGTGGAGAAAATTATAAAGAAAATTGGATCCAGTGCAAAAACTGTGAAGGCTGGGTCCATGAGCTCTATGCGGACATGGACGATTTACTTTTTTCCTTTTGTGATCTCCGCAAACTATATAATAAATAATAGGGCAAACGAGCTGTAATACATTATGCAATTTTACAAGTATTAAAAAATAAGCAAAATATATTTTTTTAAATTTAAAAACCTAATCATTTTAGTGCAGCTCATACTACTCGACAATTTTTTAAACGTTAAAAAAATTTTAACGTTTACACCCATTGCATTTTATGCTACGTTCGCGCTTTATTGCGAAATGTATTTTTAATATTTAAAAAAAATGTAGTTAAAAAGAATATTTTTATCATTCATAACCGATTTTAACCACAAATATTTTTTGAATTTAATTATTCCTTAAGTGGCCCATACTACTCGCTGTTCCCCTATAGCATAACTTCTTTAATTTCATTGACATTGTAGCTTTCATCACTCCCGAAACCCAGTAGTGGGTAATATTCGCCATTTGTATATCTGAAGTAATGGTTACATAACAAACTTTTAACAGCCCAAACCCAAAATCCTAAATTCTTGATATTAAAGGAGGAAATCCTACGTGTACCACAGATTGTCGTCTAATTACACTGATGTGAAGATAGTATAATGTAAATAAATAGTTAAAAAGTTCAAGTTGCGCAGCCTTCCTATATTCCCTGAGCACCGACACGAATAAATTTTTTTAACGAGCCTCATTAAGAGTGGATGTTCAGTTTCGATCAAAATAGTAGATAATAATTATTGCGAGAAATAATTACATGCCTACAATGCGCAATACTCACACACGTTCTACCCAGAAACAATTGAGATTTACGGGCTGTTTGTGTCTGGGGACGAAATAACGGACACGTGATAAAGTTTTGTAGGTACCTTTTTATTTTGTGATAAAACAAATGGGACTGTGAGAATTTACTGACTCGATGTTCCCTGTAGAGTTATAACCGCATAAAACTGATACATTTATTTCAAGAGTTTCTTCGTTTTATGATCGTAACAAACTAAAACTAGTTACTAGTACAACATTGACTTTGACATATGACTTTGACATATGACTTTGAATACGAATAATTAATATAATTACAAATCCATTTGTTGAAGTTTCCTTATATGATAAAATGGCATGAAAGTCAATGAACTGGTCTCATATTTTTTAAGTGTATACAAGGCGCTTTATAGATACAAAATAAATACAAATAACCTCAGCGTTGTAGTTAATTAAAACAGAATCTTTAAGTTAAAAACGGTTGCTGAAGCTGTCATATTTAAATTACCAAAATTCGTGGTATGTTTGTTCGCAAATATTGAATCACCACAACTATTGATTCTCATGAAAGGTGTGTCCAAGAGAGTCTGTTCATGGGACCCTAAGTTCACTTAAAAATCAACTCCATGCAAGTTTTATCTCATCCATAAAACTAATTCAATTAAACAACCTATATTTATGTTACTCTATGGACGTAATGCCACAATTAAATTCTATGAAAGGGAGAAATAATAGTAGATAATTCCTTCAGTAGCTCATACACTAGTCGAAATGATCCTAATTATAATACAATTACAAAATGGAAATTTGCTTGCAGATTTGATTCAAAAATTTCCACTTTACTTACTTCATACAAGTATTCATTGATCCTACTTCTGCGTAAACGCTAAATATTCAAGATTTTTTCTCACAAACATCTCTCTTGTGAACATTATAGGAATTAAATTTACCAAGGATCCCATTCTTATATTCTGAGAGCGGATAGAAAATTGCAGAGGCAAGCTCAAATTACAATTTAAAATTAACAATTAACATGGAAAGTTTTATGCCGATGAACATAAAAAATGTAGAGAAAAGCTAGTTGCAAGTTCGCAAAAGTAATCGAGCGTTCAAGTAGAAATGGAAGAGGATGTTGGGCGATCCGGCAACACGTGTTTCTACTTATTGGCTTCATTAGGCATGTGTACGCATAAAGTAGGTAGGTACACTCGCATCATACTCCACAGAAAAAAAAGGGGAACCGCAAGTTTGAGGTAACACCTAAAGCTTCAACAATTGCGTGTATGAGTATATCCTTATACGTATGAGGTCATCTGTATGCGGATAACTGCGTCAGTGGAAAACGCAATATTATGTTAATGTTTGACATTTATGTCATTTTGAGCAGTTTTGGGTACGTTTGCAGTTTGTTGCAGTTGCAAGTACCTGTCGTATCTCCAAGACTTCGTGTAAGTTCGCGCAAAATAATCAATATATGTATTAAATTGCGAACCCAATCTTTGATCTCTTAGGCTAATTTGCGAAACAAATTGTTCAGACATTTACGAAAGGATTATTATTTATATTTCAAGTTAGGAACTTCCATCTTCCTACCGACCTCAAGCTATTGTCCAGGTGTCTGAAATGAGGTCTATTCGAGATAGAGAAACTGTAAAATTAAAACAACAAAAGGTCACTTCGTCGATTCGCCGGATATCTCGAGGTCCGTGCAGTCGAATAAGGTCAAAGTTAAATATGGCGGCCGTTAGTGTCGCTTATTTTTACTTTATTTTTGGGTCAATTTTATTTATACATGTTTAGCTCGGGGATCTTTGGTTTTTGCCGTCGGAGAGTAAATAGCGTTATTAGATAAATATCCTACTCCTCTTCTACGAGTTTCTAAACCGTATCAGGAATTCCATCTCGGCAGGTTATTGTTTGAACTGTGTTAGTAACACGAATTGCAACGAGGTAAAAGCATTTTTAGATTGTTGGAAATATTATAACCGTGATAGCTTTGGGATAATAATGTTGACAAGTTACCACTCCAAACTCAATACCTTTTATTGTTGTTTATTTAGGAAAGCTGTTTGACGGCATTTTCATATTTTTTCCCATGCCTAATAAGGTTTTTGGAAAAAAATATATGCTTTTTTCTTTTACCTCTCAATGGGCAATTCTGTGATGACATCGAGATCCAGCGATGCGAAATTTTCTGCCATTATCCAATTCTGTGAAAATCTGAACCTTTGCGAACATTTCACATAAATATTGAAAAAGTTTGCATGGATGAATATAAAAGTAGGAAAATTGAGGGCACGCAAAAGGGATGAGCGTTCAAGTGGAAACGAAAAGAGGATGTTGGGCAGCACAGCTACACGTGTTTCTACTTAAGTATTTGCTTCATCAAGCATGTGTGTGTACAAAGTAAGTACACATCATGCTCTGCAGGTCCGAAAACATACGCCTCGACAGCGAGGAAAGGATGGAAGGAGACCACAAGCAGCCACCATAGTCGAAGCTGAAGCTTGCTTGTGCTTCCCTCTCTTTTTCTTTTCATCATTCCCAAGCAGCATCAGCATGTGAGAATATCTTCAAATATGCATAGTAGGATGTGTCTTTGCCTACTTTGTATGTACATATGCTTGATGATCTCCAATAAGTAGAAGCACTTGTCACTGGGTTGCCCCCCATTCTCTTTGCATTTACACTCGAACGTTCGTTGTCATTGCAGATTTGGCACTCAATTTTCTTTTTTCCAAGTTCTTCTACATAAATTTTTTATTGTTGAGCATTTCTAGTTGGGTAAATAACAGCAGGTATCCTGGACTCATCGTCAAAACTGGCGAAACTTTGGGTCTTACCACACTAAGCTGAGCTAATGCCTGCTTGTGGTCTCCTCTTTCTTTCCTTCTGTCTTTCCAGGCTGCAGGAATGTATATCTTCGGAGATGCGCAGCATGATGTGTGTGTACCAATTTTGTAGACACATATATTTGATGAAGCTACTAAGAGGATATATACGTGTCGTCGGATTGCTCAACACCCTCTTTCCATTTCTATGTGAACGCTCATTTCTTTTGCGAATTTGCCACTAATTTTGTCTAATTTCAAGTAAATCTTCATTTTAGACTTTTTTTTATTATATTACACCAGCAATTTCCTAGAAAATGACTAGAATATGTAGCATTTCAAGATTGACAATTCTTGAAACTGCATTTTGTTGAATGCCTGTAACCGCTGTGCCTTTAGAACCATGTTTCTCAAATAAATAATAAAATTGTCGTTAAATAACAGTTTTCTTATTAAAAACAAAATGCACCAATGCTTTGCAATGACAAAATTTGACAAGTTTTTAATAAAATACAGTAACATAGATTGTGCGGTGATGAGCTTTGCTGCTGATTAATGGTGATGCTTGTAATGCGCACTAGCACCTGCTGTGCAAAAACAGACCATTGGTTTTATTTTACCTGAACCATTTGAAATAAAAAGTTTTTCATTACTTTCATGTGGTCCTAAATGCAGGACACTAGCCTGAAGCCAAATGGCAACCAAAGTAATGTGAGCTGAACTCCCATCAATTTTGCAAGATAATATTGGCCGATATTTAGAATTTCTCCTTCATATATCATCCATCATGCACTTTCCATTTGTATTTCCCACAACACAATTCATGGTTTTAGTTCCTAAATCTTACTAAGCTAAGCTATTTTACTATTTTGGACGTGTACGTTAGCTATTTTATAACGAATAACAAGATATACTGTTGATAAAGGGAAACTATACGCGTTGAAACATTAAAAGTATCTCTTGGATAAATTCAGCAGGCATTATCTATTCATCAAATGTTTGATTTTACGTTTACGGTTCAGTGGCTATTGAGAGGATTTTTTTAATGACCACCCGTTACTATAAGACAATCGTGACATAAAATTAACAACCGTGAAAAGTTGTATTAGAAACTAAGTACTAGACACTAGTTCGGGATGGAGCTCCGATGGTAATTTTAATTTTCAAAAATGAGTGAGCGGATTACCGTGACAATGCGTGTGTCTCAGGGTCAGCGGGAATAAAGGCTTTATATCACGCAGCTTCGCCATTGGTGTCTCCTCTGGCGCTATATTGTAGCACTTTAACTTCAGTCAACAAACTGAATATTGATTGACCCTTAAGGGGTTGTTGAGAAATACCATTTCTTACTTGGTAACGCTGAACACTGGTTTTAAAGTAAACGCTGTTTTACACAAAAAAATCATCCTGGATACATATAAATAAAAATTCCCCCATTTTCTGTTTATGTGAACAGTTAACGCTTCGGACAAGTGCCCAATTTATGCAGTATCATGATCCAAATAGAAGGTCTGATGTACTTCGCAATAGGAAAAGACTGTAACGTACAATCTGTTTGCTGTAATGTTAACCAGCTTGTTCGTTTTTATAACCAGGAGCATCGAAACATGTACCATTCCCTTAATTATTTGTAAAATCGGCCCCATAGGCGATGCATGTCTGTAGCTTGCGTGTCTGTGCCATAGCAGAAGATCGAAAGTGGAACTTACGTTAGTTTTATGCGCACTTTATGACTTTTGACATAAAATCCAAACTAATTGGATCAGACGTGAATGTTTTACACTTATTACGTATAGGAGTTTATACAGCGTGTCCCAAATTGATTCTATATGTGTGGGAATCACGGATACTGTAAACAGTAGATGAAATGTAGAAAGTTTTGGAGTATTGCATCACTAAACCATACGATTTTTGAAACGTAATTTATCACTTAACGGTTTTGGGTAAAATGTACAATGAATAAAAACGTAGATGGGAAAAAAATTTCAATTGGGAAATGGCAGCTCAATGTTTATGTTTTTCGTAAATTACCAAATCTAGGAGAAATAATTGAAACACGTACGCATTTTTTTGCAAGCTTAATTTTACAGGACCGTAATAAATTAACAAGTGATTTTAATTTTTTAAAAATGCAAAAATAGGCAATTGGAAAAATCTTTGTGAGGAACGAAAAATGAAAAATTAAATGAGTATTTCAGCGATATTTTCAATATTTAGTCATTTTTGGGAAAACTTCATCCACACTATATCTAATTATATTACTCACATAAATATATTCTAATTTGGTTTCAGGTAAGTGCTGTAATCTTCAAAGAAGTACTCGCAAAAGGATAAATTCTTAAATAAGGATTCACTGCGTAAGTATTACCACTTTAGCACATCTAGATATTGAGGAAACTCAATATGGTGAGATATATCTAATATTTCAGTTTTTGACATAAATTATTGGTAGAAATTATTTCCTTAATTTCCCTTACTCTGAGTAGTGCATTTTCTATCTTGGCGGGTATTGAAATCCGTTTAGTATTTTGCAA
Organism: Euwallacea similis; assembly: GCF_039881205.1. Classification (NCBI taxonomy): domain Eukaryota; kingdom Metazoa; phylum Arthropoda; class Insecta; order Coleoptera; family Curculionidae; genus Euwallacea; species Euwallacea similis. The sequence goes on from NC_089619.1 coordinate 4,541,370, forward strand.
AAGCGCCTCTAAAAATCCTTTGTAGGTAATAAAACATGCCATAAACGTTTTATACTCGTAGTTCTCTTACGAAGGATAGTAAAGTTCGATCGCGAAATGGATACTAATGTACCATGGTCTACGTATTATACCGAAACTGTTATATTTTATGCTGTCCGTTTCCTTATCTGTAACAATATAAACTTCGGAAGACCATAGATACGAAGAACTATGTTATGAGGAAGTTTGCAGTTTCTGCCTACGCTTAACTGAAAGACAAAACTCAATTCCTCAAATTTAAAAGGTTATAATACTCTTGGATGCAATATGCATAACATATGTCTTAAGAATAAAAAATATCGATGTAAACAAACCAAACGCGTCATCGCTAGCTTGGTCATCGATGAATGGTCGATTCTGTCGTCTGAACGATCGATACACCACAAGTGCGACGGCGTTTCACAGGGTTGAACTTGTTCCATTTTGAATGAAGAGTGTTTATTGCGCGCGCATAATCGAATATAAACTAAACTTTTTAACCATTTAATGAACAGGACGTCATTATTTTTAGAATACACTAAACATGGCTAAATTCTACTACCCATTACCCTCACAACTTGTTTAAAAAATTTCCAGGGTAATAGCGGGCTGACTACGGCCCTGTTCAACACTCTCGTCTTAAATGGACCACTTGTAGGTGGCATACATTTGTTTACATGGATATTTTATGTTCGTAAGACAAAATTATAGTACAGTGTATGAAAAAAAAACCAAGAGACCGCCCAATTACCTTGCATAATTGCAAGGCTGGGTGGATGGCATGTCATGCAACAATATTCTGAATTGACCCATCGCCTTTGAGAAATCCAGAAAAGTGCGGGTATATGATATCTTTAGCAAAGGATGGGACTCAGGATAATTGTAACGATTGCTTAACAGGGGTAGTACTGTATAACTACACGACCATACCTATAGCTAAGAATAATAAAGTCAAATGCAAATAGTCGTAGTAAGAATCTGAGGAGATTAAGGTCTATTACGACTTTATGGTTCATTCCTGCTCTGCGTTTAATTACTTGAGCACCTCAAAGACCGGTTCCGATCCTATTATATCTCGTCAGTGCGGTTCATCTCAAGTCAATTAAATATAGACACAAAGTCATAAAGGGCTTAATTTTCTCAGATTTTTTCTGTGACTATTTAGCATTCATCTTTATTACTCTTGGCTATAGGTCGGCCCCGTGGCAATTCCTGCTGCTTACACTCAAAGATTAAATCGAAATAAAACAAAAAAAAATACAGTAGATCGTAGCTGTTACTATAGTTTCCTGCAGAATCAACATATTTCCCGTTGACATTGAGGATATCTAAGGCTTTGACGGTCAAATACGGAAAGTTAACTTAAAGGATCGCAGATTAAACTACCCCCCCCCTCCCCCCCCCCCCCCCCTCTGCGAAATAATACTGTAAACTTAAGAAAAATATGCATTTATTTGGAAACAAGTCTATGTGATTGTTTTGTAAAATACAATATTAAGTGTCAGAAACGAGTAACACCTAAAGTCGGTCGTAAGAAATATTATATGTTACGCAACTGATCATGTGTTTAGCAGGGCTTTCTGAGCTTCCAGGGCACGCCTGCGGCTTGCTTCGCTCACGCGTTAAACTGCTTCGATTATTAATCACCTTCATTGTTACAGGTATTGGTTAAATAATTATAACATAATAAGGCTTATTAAGTATATAAGTAATCAGAAAAAAATTTTCATACCGAGATTGGAATATTATTAAGACACAAGGTAAAAATTTTCGAAGCATAACTACCTCTTCTAAATAATGTGTTAATTCATTTAAGAAAAAGTGATGGAATTTGCTGGCCATTTAAACCTATTAAGGAATTTGAACGAAAAAGCTATTTTCTATAGAGTTAATAAAAAGTACGCAGCTTAATTCTTAACACTGAAAGTGTGTTTTTGTGTGTGAAATGTGGCATGCCAATCCTATTACAGAAGCTTAAGACTATATGCTGTTGACTCTTAAAAAAAGTCTATTGTTAACACGCCTATTTACCGTAACTTGTAGGTAGTGGTATCCCCAACGTGCCATCTTTTTTTCTACAAACGCCGTGTCTAATTTGTGGTCAAATTCTGTAATCTAATAAAAATTGATTTCACTGCTAACGGAATTTTTCGACACTCCGATGATCTCGAACGCGTCCCACTGTAAAATGCTTGTGGATTTCTTTCATAAACGGTTCAGTTAATTGAATATGTAACGTTTTGTAACAAAAAGACTAAATTTTTAAAAGCCTTGTAGGCATATAACTGTTTTCAATGTGTTTGTGAGTTATGTTGACGAACCACTCCGGCTCATCTTTACTATAACATTTTCTTCTTCAGGTGCTGTAGCACGATTTTTGCATTCATTAAAATTATCTATCTATTATACATAGAGTGTCTACATAAAGTATGGAACTGTGTATTATCAAGACAGCTGTTAGTCTTTATCAATATTTTCAAATCTATTCTTTGACAACAATTCACAAAATATTAAAAACTTAAACAATTAATTCTATTTTTTACCTTGTGGACAATAATGTTTCTTTAATTTTAATATTAATTTTTTTTATGTGAAAAACGTTAAGATTGGCATGTTTTTAAGTGTTTACTAAATAAATCCTTTACTTGAGTTGCACAGATTGCCTAAAGTTAAGAAGTAAAATTTTGAAAGAGACTTTTCAGCAAAAAGTATAAATAGTTTTCTGTTGTATGGAATGGTAAATGCATATTGAAAACTGTGAGAAAGTCCAGGCCTACATAAATAATTTGTGTTTGTTGGAGGTCTACTTACCCTTAGGTCCACCACTGGGTTAAATAATTACCAACGTTTGTATTTACTATTTTAATATTGATAAATAACCTCATGCGTCCATAACCGACATTCTTAGTAGGTAAACTAAGACTAAAACAAACACAAGAAAAGTAAAACCGACACAATATCTTCTATCAGTAAGAAGAAAACAAAAGTGGCTCCGCAATGATATTTTAAACGATTATTGTTTTCTCTATTGTTGTGTCTTGAGTCAAAGACTGCAGACGCCCAGAATACGATTTTCAACAATTATTTATTACTATGGTTTGCTCTTTGAAAGGAGCGGCTGAATGAATCATTTACTGTCATAAGCATCAGACATTGACGATCACTGTAATTACAGTGCTGTTTTTGTTTCGAATGAGATAAGATCATGTGATAATACATCTTCATGAAGTTTCGATAGGCACAGTGAGTGGTACTACATATAATATTATTGAAGTGCATGCATTAGAAAAACCATCTACATATCGATTTACAGAACGAAATGGTATAAAATTAGTCCAGGAATCTGTAAATATTTTATCTTGTTATGTTTACAGAGGCAATGCCATTAGGCTCAGAATTTGACAATTAACATTACTAGTGTATTTAAATAATTACAAAATATCTTAATTTTATATTAAAATTGAATAACTAACTATATAGGAAAATAAAGTGACTTTTCAAATTCCCTTTAAACAACAATTCAAAATGTGTTTTAATAAATTTGATAACGTTGATTTTAAGGTTATTTAAATTTTATGTAATAAACGTACATAAAATTTTCTCTATCTTGGATATTAATGTCAAACAAAAATAAAACAAAATTTTAAAAGTTCGCTTTTTCAACTCTTTTTAACAACTCAAAACTAATCATCGTAGAGGCACAATGTAGAATTTATATTTTTTTATACACGGGATTTTGAAACTAAAGTAAATTAATGCAGCTAGTTTAGAAAGAAACAGTTCTTTTTCCGACTCCTCCACTTCAATTCATTTTAGCTTTACTTCACATTTATTTAATTGAATAATGGAACTTTAAAAAAAAGAAATATATTTACAATCAATGAGCAATTTAAACTAGACTAGGCCCTACTACAAAAGGCAAATTACGAACAATAGGCATTTGACGAAAACACTATAAAGCAAGAATACATTTACAATAGGTGTTAAAAGTGAAGAACACATACTTCTAAACAAAGGTGACATCTCTTTACTGTTGCATCGAGAACGTTTTATAGCGAAACAGGACGAATGTAGGGAAAAATAAGAAAATGTTAAATAAAACTTTCATTAAAGCCAAGAAGCCTTAGGTCTATATACCTAAGGGCCCTTACTGCTTCATAGGGTAGATACGTATGTAGAGTCATTATAGGGATATTTAAAAAACTTATAAAATATTTTTCTGAAATTCTCTATTTTGCGATATTACAAATTGGGTTTCACCAGTTGGATTCCACCAATTGAAAAGTAACCCTATGTTTTTTTAGTGAATTTTCTTATTAAGTACTACTGACCGTTTTCCTCAGAAAACTTAAATTGCCTGTTCAACATGGAAATTTATTTAGCCCTTGCATTTTTCTCGTATTAGCTTATGATTTTGAAATCGTCGCGTGTTTATAAGGCGGTGAATAATGTTTAAAAAGTGTTTTTTTTTCTAGTTCGTTGCATTTCGTGTTGAAAATAACAACTTTAGTGTACTATTATCACCTCAAAACAGTATTGAAATGAAGCTCTTTCGTCATCGTTTTGTGAAGTTTGCTCTTTGATATTGTCAGTATTCACTGTCCAATCAAATATCATGAAGCTTTTCCTTAAAAGCCATAGAAATTGACAATACTGAACACGTCTAATTTGCAAATTTAAAACAGCCATATTTTTTTAATTTTATTCCCTCCAACCTGGAAGAACTATGTATTAGCAACATAAACGATTTGTCACAGTCCGGCACCTGACGGAGTTTGCGAGGTGCACCAACCTTCACAAGGCTATATTCAGGAAATCTTTGTGTTATGTATATTATAAATATGAAAATCCTACTTAATAGAAAAAATAGTATACGATAAGATACATGATTCATAAAGCTCTTGTCGTAGACGTTCATTGCAAAACTTGTCGCTCTCCTCCTCGTTTTGCACTCTTGGGCTGATCCAACACTGAGCTGCTTTATGAAACTTGTGCGTTAGTATACTTTTTTATCATTATTTACTACGATTCTGTACGGTTATTTTTATTTAGTAATTATTCATTAAAAATAAATGAAAAAGCCATTAGTTCACTCCATGTCTGAAAAATTCTAGGTAGCTAGAGGCAAAATATGAAAAAAATTTGAAACTTAACACTGTCTTTCGGCAACGGAGCGTTTGCGGAATCACGTTCTTATAGAGTTTTTTTCAAAACATAATGTGAGAAATTACACCTTGAAATTGATACGGGGTGTTTTTGCTCTCTGGGTGTACCCATTTTTTGGCACTTTTCAAACTTTGAACTGCGATAACTCAGACAAACGTAAATCAATTTTTTTTTAAATAGCTCAAATTAATCGTCTCGATGAGTTCTTTAAAATATCGCAAACTATTTGTCGATATCATGTAAAGTTTCCGAGATACAGGATCATTTCGGTCTTCAATTTTTGCGATTTTTTGGTGTCAAAAATAGCAGTTTAAAAAATGTGCCTTTTCAAGGCTCTGCGACTTCAACTGAGTTATCCACGGTCAATATAGGACGCATATGAGTCCATTAGACTGATAAACAGCACATCGAAAATTTGAAAGTAATTTTTGTTCAAAAACGTAATGTTAACTCGATGACACCAAAAGAATTCGATATTTAATTCATTTTTATTAGACATCGCAAAAAAAATTATAATATAGATTCAAAATGATGGTTGAATTGCCCAACTATTGCAAGATGTACAAATCTTGCTGCACGAAAAGAAATGCTACCATTATTCTTTCAAACAATTCGTTTTCCTCTTTCAAAAGGCTACAGGAGCTTCGTACCAACTACTTGATATAATTCCAGAGGGAAAAATCCAAAGGGCTTAAATCGAGACTTTGCGCTGGTCAACTGCTAGGTCTACCTCTTCCGATCTTTCGCTCATAAAAATGCTGGTTTAGATGAACTTGTACAGTACAAGCAAAATATACAGGTGCACCATCAAAATTTAAATTCGGATTTACGAATGCAATTGATAAAATTATATCAGGAAACAAAAAAGTGTTAGTTTTGTTTATTTTTATTCTATTCCCTTAAGTTGAAGTGTTTTGAACAAAAATGACTCTGGAGCCAATTCTTATTAGGGATTTCTATACAAAAATTATTCATCGCAGTGTCCCCTATAACCTCCTTAAGTTTGGCACAACCTTTTTGAAACATCGTGTATATCAGATTCTGGAGCACTGTTGATTACTTGAATACTACAACTTATTGTGATTCGGTATGCTCATGTAGCTTCATTTATGCTATTCAAAAGATAAATTAAAGATTTGGGTTGGCTTTATAATATCCAAATATCTCATTAAAATTTCTTTGTCTATGTTTGAAACGCGTAGTGGCTGTTATAGCACATCAACTTTTGTGTTTGCGCTTTATGCTTCACCATTCGCCATGTTCTACAATTTAGGTATATCCATTTAATACGCAATGTATGCGCCAACAATACAGGGTCTTTAAACTAACACTGAGCAAAATTGACAATAGAACATATTCGTGTTCCAACGTTAAAGAATAATGCGGAAGCGTCGTTGCCATTGATGATAATCTTTTTTAACCATCGTGAACCATGGGTTTATTTGCACAGAGCTTCTTATTAGTTAATGCAAACAAGCCTGCTCACTTTGATCATCCCGACATCTATTTTACATTTGTCAAGCTTTCATATGCATATTTGCTTATTTCACAGGCCGAAAGATGTTTACATTATTTTCTTTTTCTGTAATGGTCCTCATCAAACAGCCAATTTGACGTCGGCATTTGAGTTGTGTATCCAGTGTTGAATCGCTAATTTCTAATGAATAAAAAATTGAATGTAAATGACCTTTACGCCAATGTGAAGAGAATTGAAGTTGAAACGTAAAGAGAATGCCTCGTTGACAGATAATTCGAATTAAGTCAAGGAAGTACATAGTATTCCTCCATGAATAAACTATCAAATGAAGCCATGAAATATTAGCAATGAACGTAGGAACCTTTTGTCCCTTGAAGTAATTCTGAATGACAATTACTTTGACAATTACTTTACAGTTCTCAAAATGAAGTTATAACAGTATTTTAATGAAATAAATAGTGTATTAAAATCTAAGAGTGTTAAAATCTGCGTAAACCACTTACGGTTATAATGGATATTGTATTTCGATTCTTTAGGCAAGATCATAAAACAAATGTTACATCCCTAAAAGAAAATGGACATTTCTTGTAATCAAGGCGATACGCATTAAAATGTATTCCTCTTATAATGTCTCAGAAATGAAAGCTATTAAATAAAGAATGTTGGTTAAAATTTTGTCTATTTGAAATTAAATTTAGAAAATTTATCTATCTAGTGATGCATAGTCCATATTGGTTAGACATGCATTGGGATTTTAGAAACTGAGAAAAATTTAGAAACTCAGAAGATGTCTTATTAAAAACACCTTTTTGAAACTAACGATTTTGACACCCTGCATATCAAACGGGGGTTTCCACAATTTAAAATAGTTTCATAAAAGCTTTATTATTTTTGTTCCAAGAACCTATGATTGGCCTACTTTTTGTAACGTCCTGTATATAATATTCTTTTATACGTTTGTGAAACAACCACATCGCATTCAAAAAATTTAAAAACCTATCCTAGTCTACTGGCTACTATCACTTTTAATTAGGTTGTATTCTTCATTTCTGCTTGTATGCTATTATTTTGTGTATATGTGTTATTATTACATAATAATGGATTAAACTTTACTGTAATAGTTCCTTCGTCATATGTCTAATTATAACGTGTAACAGCATGTAGTCAGTTACACTAGTAACCATTAATAACCTTCTTTAGCGAGGGCTACAATTGGTAATTTTAATTCCATGGAAGTTGTTGAGGTTTCCACATGGTGAGCAAGTTCTAATATACAATGAATATAAGTACCACCTTTTCGACACATCGGCTTCGAGTTCAATCATCAAGTCCATACAAAACAGTCTTTATTTAAATTACGTTGTTAAACTTTTTTACAAGCAATCTATGCCATATGGTACCATTCTAGTACTTCCTGATCGCCAACGGCATTAACATAACGCCTGCTCGCATGGTACGAACAACGTGCGCATATATTTTTGCGCGGCCAGTAATCGAGTGTATTATCATTAGGCCAAGTAATCTATTATGCAAATTCGTGGTAGTATATTCTGGTATTTATGGTGTGAGTCTTTGCACTTCGCCTCTGTAATTTGTTAGCCAGCCGTGCATTTCTCTTTCTCAATTGTATTTGCAAAGGGAGGATGCATATTGCCTCCTTTTATCAGGTCTTAATGGTTTTAACCTGTAACTATTCACGTAATACCATTTGGGAGGATGCTGAAAATGGCTTCGAAAACCGCCATTTTCTTGTCATGCTCATTTACTTGGAAGAAAAGTGTAAATGGGAAAGATTAAGCATTTCTTCTGAAATCAAGTAGCATAGTCGACAATTAATACATCTCGAAATTTTCCCGTTTATTATTCAAATGTATTGTTATTTAATGGGCTAATGGAACTCGGTAAAATAAACGGGAAGATTCACTTGAACTTTCGATCAGGGTCAGGTCCCTTTTTACTAACCGAATCTTTTTTGTGATACTACACTCGGCGACCTTTTCCTGAAATTGTTAGGCCTTATTCTCTTTAAAAATATGTTTAGCTCTTACCTTTCTGAAGAATTTGTAACCGTTTTTAAAGTCTTTACTTAATAAACGATTGCAAATATACAAAAAGGTGAGAAATAAAAATATTTGACTATTTATTAAGAAGGAACTTGGGTAAAAATTTTATGGGGATTCAATTGATAGAAACACCTTATATATAGATGTCAAGACAAAATAAAAAAAGTCAACTACATATTTTTAGAAACGAACACTTTCCGGAATGCCTCAATTTTGTCCTGTATGGGTCATCCGACATAGCGAGTCCAAGCAAAAATTGTGCATATGGAGCCCTCAGTTCAAGTGAAAGTTTTCAATAGGTAGTCGCGATACGAATCGCGTTAATCAATTGGTACACAAATTAAGTGACTCGGCACTGGCGACTTATTGGCCACTTACAGGTCATAAAAAGACGTCACTATTCTGTTGACCATATGTCTATTTAAAAAGCACCTTAGTTGAAAGAATCTATGGCGTTTTAGCAAATATTACTGCCATACTCGACTCGACAATGGATGTAGCGCCTTTGTTAAATGCTTTTGTCTAAGTAACGGAATTAGATTAGCCAACAAATGAGAAGAAATTTTTCAAGAAAATTATTTTACTGAATGTTCTCTATAGCTTGTCTTTATACAATGCAACAAGTCACTATGGACTACGTTATTAGGACCGCATGAACAGTCTAAAAATAATAGACACCACCTGTTGAGCCTGATTAATTTGACTTATGAACATACAGGGTGTCCGCTTAACATTTGCAACTTGGGCCATTTAATTATCATCAAGACGGCGGAAGATGTGTCGAAGTAGTTCAGCAGGGAGGATTGTATACTATATATTATATAGACAGCCCAATTAAAACTTTTTTTTATGACGCCTCGTTTTTTGGAATCGTCTCTTTGAATACCAGCACCTTTAGAACGAGTCTTCGCCATAATATAAAAATATTATCCTAAGAATAAAATCATAACTAATCTTATGGGTGTCCGAGGAAGTGTTAAGCGCACACAATCATTGAAGCTTCAAAATTGTTGCACACTTATCGTAATATTAGTAAGCAATTTGGTTGTAACTGGGTTAATGAAGTAATACCGCAGTTGGTTCTGATCTCATAGAACACCTATACTAGAATTATTTTGAGTACCAATATTAGCCTAACCGGGTTCTATTCATTTACTTACGGAAATATGTAAGGAATATCTGCGATTGAATTCCTAATGAATAGGGTCTCTAACAGAACAATGCGTATTTTAATGGCCTCGGGAGCGAGCAAAGCCGGTATATCGGAGACTAATCGAGAATATTTCAGGAAAATGAAACCGGCAATTAAGCAAAAATGCCGCTAGATATTTGTCGGGATTGCATAATAAATTAACTTGGTGTCATTATATTACTTCCTTGAGTATTAATCAATGTGTGGTGGACGAATACTCGATATTGATGGTCCAGGTATTTCACCCGAGATTTAGACAACCGCGATTTATATACGGAGACTTCCATTAGTTTTCATTTTTTTTTGATTTTTCTGGAAAACGTTAAAATCTAAACCAATTTTTAATTCAGGTACGAGTTTCTCATAAAGTTCTCTATAACTTTAACGGTTTAATCGACTCTAATTTCCTTATGGTAACCGAGGTCCTCATGTATGTACCAACTTGAGACACACTGCATGTGAGTTTAATTAGTTACATCGAATAGATTTACCATTTGATCTTTCTACCCTTGAGACAAAAATACTTATATTTGTTTATAAATAATCCTTAATAAAATGCAAAAAAAAGGAAACAAAACAAATGCATTTGGAAATGTTCCCATAGAGTGTTTGAAAGGAAGAGGAAGCAGGATTGTGTTTTGTGTCTTGTAAGGCAAGGCGGGTTCTGAATGATCCAATTGTGATGAGTGTGGTTCCCTTTTGCTTGAATTTGTTGCAGTTATTTTTGTCATATGTGCGTTCTTATAGTAATTGCTTGGACGGCTAATCTTTATAATCCCTATTAGTATAATCTGTTGTATTATTTGTAGGTATTGCTTAATTTTTTCTGTTGCATTTGCCTCCAGTATCAGTCCTTGGTCTAACAAAGGTCTGCGAATAAATTTGTATATTTTTGTTTCAATTTTTCTACTGATTCCTTTATATTTATATGTTAAAGATCGAAAAAGTTTTATCCGTTTCGTAATTTCCATTCTTATATTTTGACAGTGTTTAATAAATTTCAATTTTTTTCGATTGGGACTTTCAAGTATTTCACGTTGGTTTTCGATTGAGTTGTGTGACTGCCTGCTATTAATGTTGGATTTCCATTTATAGGACCATGTCATTGTCTTGTCAGTTCTTATTTTAATGCTGCATTTTTATTTTTATTTTCTTATGGTATTTATGTTGATTTTTTCTGCTTCTGAAATTAATTTTAGTTGTTCTAAGAAAAATGAAGCACACACTGCTGATACAAATAGAGCATTATGACCCCTTATGGCTTTGATTTGATCATTTTTGACCTTGAAGAGAGGCCAAAATAAAAGATGGTAATTCATTCTATAACAACAAGTAAGCAATTTGCATTAGTTAGTCAAAAGTGAAGTATAGATAAAATTTTAGCATATGCAAAAATTAACAGAATTAACAGAATTGTTAATTTTTACTAGCTCCTTGGTCATCCTTATTTGAATGTCGCTGTATGCACCGGCTTTCATATCATTTGGCCTGGCGGGACAGCACAACGGACACTGTTCCTTTCTTCTTCATTCTTCTCTTTCCTCCGTATGAATAATGCATTTGTTTGAAATTGCGAGACTTGTATGCAACCGTCAACTAAATTCTTGATCGATTATTTGCCTTGAAAGCAGCTTGCAACGTCGATGATGTCGCCAAGAGAATCCGTTTGGCCTGCCAAGCGGTAGCTTAGATCTTCGGAACTGATAACCGGACGTTCTGAAACCACCAGTAACAAGTGACTGAAACTTTATTCATATACTGTCGGTGTCTAAGTTCACTTCCCTACGAAGCTGGCGTCTGTGAAGCTTAGATACTTCAATATTATTTGATATCAGTTGCAAAAACCGTTATTATTATTTTTATTATGCTTGTTAGAATTTTAACATCCAAATAATGCAAGTGTAGTGATTTCGAAAATAGATTTTTTCCTGATTGATTTTAGCCACTACAATTCTGCAGCCTACATAGTCTGACCAAAACTATGCCACAAATGTCTGATTTCGAAAAACGATCGTTTAACCTAACTTGAGGTTAATAAAATTTTAATGACAAAATCCGTATATTTTATTACTATCGTCTTCGAGTCAAAAGAAGCACGCTGGGTGCCTCAGAAACAGCCTTGACGCGGGATTTTCGGCAATTGTACATGGAATTAACATATTTATCGTTGAGAACTGAAAAATTTAGGTCTGATCGTTAGGATCATCGCATCTTTTGTACTACCTAATAAGATATCGATGGCAGCTCTTGACATGTGCAAAAACGCATGCATAATTCCGCTCGCTGACCAGAAACAACCCAGGAAACAATGAAATCATGTAACCTCCGCATTTTTAAATTCCGCATACTCTGTTCGCTCGTCGGTGGATATTACAGGACTCTCTGTATCGACCGGGCATGTAAACGTCAAATTCTCCTGACGTATGACCCGGAAGTGCCCGAAAAACATCGAAACGTCGACTTTTCGATTGGTCAAACCTTCGGCCTCGGTTTAACATTTGCAGGCACGAATGATTTATCGCCCTTGACAGAGTACCTATACGCCGGTTGTGTAAGTCGATATTATTGATTTGTACAGGATTTACGTTTTTGGTTGGGTTTCGATAATCACGCACAACATACGTAATATTTCATAATTTCGCAGCTAGGTCTTAGATAACAACATATGAATCGTTGTAGCCCTGTTTAGCATAAAGTGGAAATTGCAGACGGCACTGTCCTATCGATTTCAGATAAAATGAAAATGTGTATGGTCGAGGATTGTCCATATCTATCCATATTCTATAGATGGTTTATGTGTGTGAGAAATGATTAAAGTTTTTTTTCAATTTCTTCAATTTTCTGTTATCAGTTACAACATTTGTCACACACAACGCCTGCACATCAACCAGTTGCAACCAGCAGAGTCACTACGAAACGAATTGCTTTCAAATTTCCATTTAGTTTTTTTTTTTCACTTTCTTGATATTGTCGTATTATTACGACTACACTAAAAATTTTGAACTTAAATTAATTGGAAAAAAATTGCATGCTGACAATCAGAACTGAAAATCGTTTCGAGTGAGGTGTCACTCCACCTATAGTGCCATTCGAGATTTTAAAATTGAATGTACCCCCACAAAGGGGGTTGTTTTGGTCAATCTGCATTTAACGCTGAAATGTGCCCCCTTCAAAAACAAAATCGACGTGTCGCGGCAATCTCTGATATTTTGATCGTTGTTCCAAATAGCCCGGGTGCAAAGTTTTCAATTGTACACCCTGTATATAATAGTTACTAAGAAGCATATTATTTAAGTGTTGATTACAGTAGCAGTATGATACAGCTCGATTGCTGTCATAATGAGTAACAGTAACAGTAATCACAAGGCAAGTATGTAATTATTTTTTTATACAAACAATTCGAAATTAATAATTTTTTCACCTGTTAATTAAATAATTAGCTATATTAATATGGGAATGCTTATTTTAATAAATTCATAAGGTTTGCGTAAATTTCTTAAAAATATACAAAAAATTATAACTTTGTACGTCGTAAATAAATATGTAGCAGATATATTCGGAATTTAAATTCGTGTGTCGGTGGAAAACTATAAACGTGTAACGGGATCCGCCGCGATCAAAGATTGCCGGTAATATAGCACCACAGTACTACTTGCAGAACTACTAACGTAAAGAACCAGGAATATCGCATTGCATTGTCTTTGGCACAGCTGACATGCGAACCTCCTATTTTTAAGTCAAGTTCTTTTATAGTATACTGTTTCATTGGGGACGTGCAGAATGCTGAGTCTATTGTAAACAACGTAACGGGTGTATAAAAAATTCCTGGTCAAGAATTTTTTGACACAATATTTGTTTACTATATGCATTTCATGGGTAAGTCCAGCTTTGAAATCAACTTTGACTTCGACACATTTCACCTATAAATAATAAATTAAGTTGCCGTACCGGGAAGTATTGTGGAGAGTCTTTTCGTGGGGGGACGATAAAGGTCAACCTTTAAATCTCAAAAAAGTGGTAGTCTCGCACATAGCATCCACAGAAATGAAGAGTTATTGTAAAATAACCATAGATACTTTTCGATTTAAAATTTAGTACATGGAAACCATTACACAGAACTTCAGGGTGCTGTACTTGAGGGTCTCTTGATTGGAGTTTAAACGGGAGAGAACGACATATTAACTAGAAAAGGAAATTATTATATCAAATTAACTATCTATAAGATAACCCATCCCGGTTATTGGCACTAATAAGGTAGAGTCATCGAATTAACTAATATTTAGTACTATATTATACATCAAGGTTGTGAAGCATACATATAATTATGACTCGATCGTCAAGTATAAATAGGATGTAAGACGTGAACATCATACGTAGTTCACAACCACGATGTATATACAATTGGGTTCACTACTAGATTTAATCAGATTTTACAAAAGTACAATAAAATTTCTTAAATCAAGCCTAAATTTAAGAATTTAATTTAAATCCGAAAATTTAAGATTAAATCCGAAATCCAAAAGGACAAAGACACATGAATCATAACATCAGCGATGACGTTTCCTTTGACTTCTTTTCCATTGCAACCAGTCCAACCAACAATGAGAACGATGACGGCATTGTTGCTGATTAATTCGTTAGGTAAATAATGAGCCATATACATGTCAATATTAACTGATTTTTCAACTGTCTTAGAAATAAAGGTGAGAAAACGTATTTAACAGTCATTTAACATATCAAATAATGGGGGATTTTTAAGCTAGTAGTGGATAAAATATGTAGGTACCTGGAGTACATGACCTGATACAAAATTATAAATATTCGCGCTCTTCCCCTGTAAGCAAGTTATGTAATATTGTCTTCCGTAGTACTTTATACACGTGAAGTCTGATCCTCGACATGTTATATTTTAGGTACGAAGATATCAGAGACCACTAAGCACACGATTTTCTAATAGTCCTATATAAATTGTAGGAGTATCTGTCTTCATGTATCACTATATCATGGAGATTACGCTTTTGTTTGAAATTAGCGATTTCAACGATATCTAGGTAAGGATTCTCTTGGATATTTTGGAGGTTTAACAACAATTTTCACCCTTTCATCATCCGATCAAAGCATGCATCAGTACCGGTAGCCGGTAGCTCTGTGGAAAAGTTAGAACACACTAAGTTCTAGGTCAAAAACGGATGTCTGAGGCTCGAACTGGGCGTTTAATTGAGTTTTAAAATTTGTAATAATTGCATTATAAGATCAGGTAATGTATTTAAGTCAAACGGAGGTAGTTTATTTTAATAGTTATTAGTTTTGCGTAATATACAAGCCACTATTAAAATTAATGTTCAGAAAAGCTGTTTTACTGCTGTTAAAATATCGTAAAAAGATAATTTATCATATACTATCTGTCTTGGAATTACAAGAAGAATCTAAATTGATACGAAAAAATTTCACGTCCGTATAAAAAAGAGTTGATTATGATTACTCAGACTGAGACGTCGGATTTTTTATATACTTCGTTTTATAGGAGATAAGAAGGAAATGGCTATAATGAGGTAAGATACATTTTCAAACATCGCTTAAAATAAAATCATGAAAGAATACTTTTGCAAAATGTTTTTCTTAGCTCCGTTTTTTAGGATATTTTCGAAAACATACGGAATCCATTAGATTTGCGGCAACACGTAATTCATCGCAAAGAACCAATTTGCGTCCGTTCAACCAATTCCAATCCATTCCCGTTTTCAACATCCCAGCGGCGTGGCTCAAATTTGAGAAACCTGAATGAACCTAAAATAAACATGTTAGACAAAGAAAAACTTGTACGGTTTACGAAATGTTAGAAAAACTCGAATGTAAAAAAAGCAATATTAAATCATTTGATGATAGATGATTATCTTTAAAAGTCAAAGTTCTTTGGAAAATGATGTATGGAAAAATCAGTGCATTCTTATAAAAACAAAACAAATTTCCACAAACTACATACATATATGCAGTTGTGGAGAACTAGGAAAAATATTATTTTAATTAAATAATAATAATAATAATAAACAAAAACATAATAAACACAAAACAACAATCCCAAATAATCGTTTTAATGCTGACAAAATTGTCCATATTCACCACAATTTAACGTACATTGTGTTTCTTACCAATTCCGAGATCCTAACGATGTTGCTCGAATTTGATCAACACTGTAGGATCCCAAGCATTCAAGCTATTCATTAAATGTCCACCAATAGGTTCAATATTCAGTGTACTATTAATCTCTTAATGATTTTCCTAGCAAATCTTTTCTTCAGCTCAAATAGCAATCAGTGTTTACAGGATGCATGCAGAGAAATTAAATTGTCAAGCAGGTTGGTTCGGTAAACAGCAGTATAGGGCTGACTATATCCCCGTGATTAAAGAGATACCCATACCCGATAAGGCTCCGAAGGTCATAAATCACTGGCAACAGAAAAAAAGCCACAGCAACAACTGATTTTTACTATTTCCCTTCATCGAAATGTATTGGTCATCTGTCAGAACAAACGTATACTTCATTACTTATATAGCAAAGAGACGAGGCAACGTCCAGGAGGTGAATTATCTTTGACAAGTCCATTATGTACATGTCAGAAAAAACAACATGTAAATAAAGTTAATTGGCCGAAATAGCTTAAATGCCGTAGATTATAGACGATGCAGCTTATTGCCTGCCGTCCACCTTTAAGATCAAAGAACTTGAATAGAATAGTAGTCGTCTATAAAGCAATTATATTAGCATACATTATTGCGTATGATGTCTTCGGGGTGAACTTCACTCATCTACGTCTAATGCTGCGAAAAACGAAATGAAATTGAGCAATTATAAAGGCAAATGCCGCGGGTAGCTAATCATTTTGCTCTATAAGTAGATCTTTCCATGGTTTACTGGCATATTATTAATGATAAAAAAGTTGACATCGTTCATTTCTACGTGCCACGAAGTGCGAATC
Source organism: Euwallacea similis (assembly GCF_039881205.1). Taxonomy (NCBI): domain Eukaryota; kingdom Metazoa; phylum Arthropoda; class Insecta; order Coleoptera; family Curculionidae; genus Euwallacea; species Euwallacea similis. Next base: position 4,558,263 of record NC_089619.1, read on the forward strand.
GTATGTTGGCAGCAAAATTTCCTTTTAACATCACACACAACGTTAAATGCAGTGCAAAGTTTGAAATATAAATATTTCACTCTAAAACAACACCTTAGAATGCGTAAAACTCTACGAACACATCTCATGGGAGAAACTTACGCCTACATGAATAACTCATGCAAAAAAATGACTCAGCAAAATTTTTCGTTCCTTAAGTGCTTCCACCTCTGAAAGGATTTATCAAAAATTCGTAGCCTAAAAAAAGTCGATTCTTCAAGAATTAGGATCCACGATTGATCTCCCTTACGTCATTTTTTTTAGAGAGATTATAGAGGACAGAGTGAAATGGAAGGTATTGAAAATTGTAAAACGTCAATCCGATACTAGCAAGAGTAATTTTTCGTTCAATTTTTACAAAATTATGTAAAAATGTTCAAAGAATCATGGAATTCTGCAATTCCGAAAAATAAATCTGAAAATCGTGAGGTGAGAAGATTTCATTGAATTTTAAATTCATTAATTTAAGGGAAAACTGAACAAAATTCGATCAAAAATCAAGAGAAATAAAATTTGAGTAATAGATTGAAGTATATCACAAGAAATGTTAAAATTTACCAATAGCATATGAGCAAATTTCTCTCAAGGGTTTTATGGACCAAAACCACAGAAAATACACTACCTTCTTTACTAATTAGAGGCAATCCACTCTTATGTTAAGCAGCACCTACTACCTAATACGCATATAAAATTTGAAAGCTCTATCTGCGATAGATCAAACACAATAAAATAAAAACCTAATATCTGCATAACTGTTAACACCCTGTAACTCCTCTGTCGATCAAGATTGGACATATGCTTATACGAACTTTTTTCTTTATTTTGTATTAGAGAATACATACCTTAACTAATTACAATTTCGAGACTCTATATATAACAAGTTATTATTGCACGTTCTATACACTTTTTAAAAACTTTAAGATTCTTTCTTTTGGCTTTGTTCTTTCACAGTATCTTTTATTAATCACCTCGTATGTACTTTACACATGCGATATAATAAGGAAGAACACCACTCCGGTAGAAAATGGTATTACGACTTACTTGGATTACGTCTGCATGCCGTAAATCCCGTTCCTCAAAATTTATTTCGCTCTTGACAATAGAGAAAGAAATGTACCTTACAAGGATCCGTACAATGGGAGAGATAAGGATGAATAACGATTTTCGCGACTGAGAAAACATGCGGACATCGACAGCCGTGCATGGATTCTCTTTATTTTTAATTAAAGTGTCGCCGCCCTGCGGCTAAATGGGGAAATGTACGATACAGGAATCAACTCAAAATGCTAAAATATTCGGAGAAAAGTGAAAGCGAAAATGACCTCTCTGTGAACAGCTACGTTGCGTTACGATGACCTGTCCACTGAGACATAGATCCGTAAACTCTTCATTGATAACATACCGGGTGTTCAAAATTAAAATTTTCAATATTATTTCATTTTTTCCTTATAGCACATGCAACAAAAAAAGTTGACAAGCAAACACGTTATTAACACAAATATTAATTACTGGCAAGTGAAAAGTAAAATAGAAATAGTGGAATAAGAAGTACTTGAAAGGGCCACAAACAATATTGACAAAGAATAATAAGTACATAGTCTTTTTTTCTATATCAATATCTATATTAGGTCTCCACGCACTTATAAAATCTAGCTAAATTGTAACTTCTTTGAATTTTAGAAAGGTTCTGCGATTGCATTTATTCCCCCATGTGTTTGTACTATGACGAATTATGTACTCAGTGTCATTAGAATTTATTTCAATTTTACTTTTGGGTTTCTCAGTAGCCGTTTCCTTCTAAATTGCGCTATGTTTTTCCCACTAAAATTGTGTCTTGCCGGTGTACTTGTACATATACCCTTCTTCAGACACTTCCTTTCCTCACTTTTATCTTTTTCTCCTTAACTTGTTCTCCTGAAATATCAGCGACTGATTCGACTATTCGACTATTCAAAACTCCCATAGTCTTTCTTCAATTGACTCATTTCGTTTTTCTACTGATACTTGAAAAAACTCATAGAAGCTAAATATAAAATTCTATCCGTCTTATATTATTTTAGCCACAGGCATGATTTGTTCATGACTGTAGAAAAATGTGTTAACTTATGAATCTGTTCTATTCATAATGCTGGTATAAATTCCAGCAATATTTCTACATATTACATCACCTAGTAACCAGACTAGATCAATGTCTGATGAAATTCTGATAGGAGATGTACGAGGTTTCCTTTCAGAAAATATGGGCACATAATAGGCCAAAAGTGAGATACAAATCAGGCCGGAAAAACGCAAAGCCCGCAAGAAGCAAAGCGTGAGAATAAGGCAGATTCCCTGATTTAGAACCAATGGCGAGCTAGATAAGTAAGCCGCAAAAGATCCAATATATTATCCTTCAGTTTAAAAGAGAAGAGGAAACACATGATTTAGTCCACCTTGCATCACTCTATTCAATATCGCCTTTAAGACTGGTCTTGCTACACCAGTGTGGTGTCATTACTTAGATGCATAAGGTATGTCGACAATGAATGTGTTCAGTAATGTTATGATGGAAATATAGGTATCATTTTACTAAAACTCTTCTTAACACAGTCACTTTTTTAGCTCAGCTAGAAAGACATTTTAACGATGTACATATATAATAATATAATGCAATCTTAAAGAAAGAATGTCGACATTTGCCTAAAAACTTTCGAAACTTTTAAACCTTAAGAGCAGTTTCATTAAAAATACATATGTTTTAATGAAAAAATTATTGGTAATTTTGATATACTTGTGGAATTATCTCCGCTAATTGCCCGATAAGTAATAATGATTGCCCGCCCTCCATCAATAAGCGACCAGAAGACACTGATCAGTATAGTTTTATTAATCAATGGCAATATATGTATATACGGGGTGAATGTTTTTTAATGAGAAAGAGTGTGTTAACCCATAAATAATGTAAAAGTTTAGGCTGGATTTCCTCGAAAACGAGTGAAGATAGCTATAAAGTGTGCTACATAGCAAATGTTGAGATGTTGAGAAACATTCAAAAGTAAAACGAAAGTAAGAGGTTAAGTGTATAATTCGAGAAATTTGTAAAAATGTGGCCACTTATTCTCAAATATGTGTTTTAAATTTTGTCAACCCACTATAAAATAGTTTAGTTTAGTTTTGTGCATTTATTAATTTTTTATATTTTATTTAGACTTTATGATTTTTGAAAAATGCATTGTTTTGTTTTGACATTCTTTTTTATTCGTCAAAATTGCACCGAATATTTAAACAAAAAGAAAACGCAAGCCTCGTTTTATTTTAAATTGCATTAATTTATTTTCATATTTTTTGCAATAAAGTCAGAGACCGAAGGTAGTAGCTCACTGTTCCTGAAGTTTTAAAAAACTAATTTTTATACACCTTTTTTGCAATTTTTATAGATTTACAGTATAAGATTAGCATGTAGCATCAGCAAGTGCATCACAACAACAAGAAATAATTTAGAATAAAAGTCCGGTATTGAACCAGGAACTTTCTAGAGCAAATTGGATGGAACTCCTGTCCTCTATTCCACTGATCTAAGAACCAAAAAAAAAAAAAACAACTTTCGAGTGTTATATGCTAATGCTGGTAATGACTTTACACCTCTACAAATTCTCAGAATGTTCCGATTATAAATGCTAATTAAAAACAAGAGTTCCTATTAGCTGATTAGCTTTCAGTGGGGAATGTTGCGTGGGTCGCAATACTTATTTTGCGTCCCGTATGAGCTCTGATAAGGGCACTTCACAGTACACAAGGCTTCGGGCTGTCCCATGATTCGAATTTGATTGTCTTCGTGCTAACGTACAGGTGGGACTACTAATTACATTAATTATTGTTGATGGTTAGGCAGATTTAAATACTGATACAGATTGTAACACCCAAAGTAGGAACGGGAAATGGGGATTTCTAAATGATGTTAATTAGTATATTTATTTACATTGAAACATTAAATATTTGTGCCGGAAAACTAAAATTTAAAAACATCTCCGTGTATTCAAAATAACAGTGTGCGAAACATGTAGTGGAAGGAAAGGTGTAAAATAGGAAACTGCCTATTTCGTGAACTACTATTTTTCATTCCTTTTCAGGGCAAGCTGCCACGGGCAACATGTAAAACTGGTAGATAATTATGTTGATCCAACATTGCTATGCAAAATGTCATATTTTGACGGTTATAGAAATGCATAAGTATTTTGTGTATATTCTGATATAAAGAGTACGTAGTAAACTTCAACCATATCTCGCATTCCTCCATTTAAAAATGGCATTAACATTAATTAATTAAAATTAATTTGGTTGTTAATAGTTATTCGTATTTTATATTCCATAGAACTAGAATATGGGACGGATGAGAAACATAAGGACGCAATCTGTGGTTTAAAATTCTCAAATTTGCAGTGCAATTTCTCTGAGTTTTTCTCGGCTTTTCTATACTCCATCTTTTGTAATTTAGAGAGCAAGATATGATGGGATGTACATAGATAGAAGAGGGAGAGAGAAATTCTCACGCACAAGCTATTGCGTAAATTTTAAAGGCACGAGACTCCAGGGTCAACAACGGTTTCCTTATATAGCTAAAATCTTATGACAAGAAGACTCCATAATTTTCTTAGCAACTTGCAAACATTAACATAAATAAACACTCCAGATTATACGACATGCAGAAAAAGAAGTAATAAATCACATGGCGAGCAAGCGCCACGATAGACTCTTTTTTTCTGTTTTTACCAGCACCCGCCGCTTATATATAGTATATAGCAATACCATCTAAAAAAAAGTTGGTATTTATAGTTTTTTCTTTGAAATCCCCCCATCTATTAGAGCATATCATTTTATCGTTCTTAAAGAAACGTTTGCCACTTTGATATTAAACATTTTTGCCGACATTACCCCTACTATTCAATCAGTACTTTTTGGTCACACTGTATAAGCAAGTGATTGTTTATTATGAAAATTAAATTTATTTAGGCACACATACATATACATATTACTGTAGCTTGCAACATTACTATGCCCTCGAAAAGGTCAATTTTTTGTCATACTTCAAATGTTTTCTCAATTGCAATTGAGCCCGGGAGGACACTCTGTATAAACATCACCACGTACCTACCTTTAATGGAACAAAATGAACTAAAGCTATATCTACCACGGCCTGATGAGAAGACGTGTCCTTCCAGAAGACGAACCAGTACGATTTTTTTCTATCGGATTTACCTTGATTACATGAATTTAAATCTATTAAAGCAAAGATATCGGCATGGCGTGTAATGGAATCAGGGAGCCGCTCTTCTTTATTTCTCACCGTGATATAGGTTTATCTTGAGCTAATTGCAGCTTGTGAGAGAGTGCCATGTGAATATTAAAGGTATTACATCAGAATCTTAGTGTCTGCCTATACACGTCGTCACGAGAGTTCAGGAAGGACTGTCTGTAATTTTGTTTTAATTAATAATTTAGAGGGAAATCATTAATTTGCTGTCAACTTTAACTCCAGGCTAATTTCTATTGAATCGTTGAAACAGAACTTAGGTATTCATCAGATTCCTTGTTTCAGCTACTTACTACCTTACTCAACTAGGTAAACAGGATCAAAGTGGATTATAAGATTACATGAATAATAGTATCTTGAGTTGTGGGTGCTAAAAATTAACACTCGGATAATAAGAGATCATTGAATTGATGTTTTTTTTTTAAGTATGTTCAGTATTGATACATATTTTCGAAAGGAGGGGAGTAGAAAAGTAGAGTAAAGTATCAGAAAAGGGTTGCCATTTGTGGAACTCATTTCACAAACCCTTTCAGTGATGCTACATACTTGAGTGATTTATGAGATATTTGAGAAAAATATTTCCGATGTAGGATTATTTTTCGTAATAAGCTTCCTCAATGGTATCGTTTGTATAATTGAATTACCCGGTAACCCTAAGGTTCGGAGATTTTATTAAATTTACAAATTATTAATTTAGGAGGAAAGTGAACAGATTTCTTTCAAAATCGAGAGAGATCAAATTTAGATAATACATTGAAGAACTCAAGAAAAATACCAATATTCACCAGTACCGTACAAGCAAATTTTGTTAAAGGATTTTATGGACTTAGACCGTAGAAAGTACACTATCTTGTGTAGTAGTTGGAGGCAATCTACTCTCGCATCAAGCAGCACCTATTACCTAACACGCATATAAAATTTGAAAGTTCTACCTTCGGTACATCAAGCGCAATAAAATGAATATCAAATTTTTTCTTAACTTTTAACACCTCTGCCGATCGATGCACACGTGCTTATATGAACTTTTTTCTTTATTTTGTACTAGAGATACCTCAAATAGTGCAGCGCAATTCTGTAACACCCAATATATGAATACCGAAATATGTGGAAATGCAGAAATGCAATGCGGTGCTCCTGTAGCATTTGAGGCAACGATTAAATCTTCGATTTGTCGGGAGAGTTTTTGCTCCAACTTGTCGTTATTTCGATTACGTGTCACACTGTCAACTTTACCCTTATTGCCAGCACAGAAGACATGAAGTTATTGGAATTTCTAATTGACAATTCACGACGATTAGCCGGTGTTTACATCGGCGATCGAGAGACAATGCGGTTGTGTACAACGAAATTTTTAGAGCAACCGGCGGCCATCATGGCATGGCGTATTCAATAAGTGACCAGCACGATCCGCATTAGCATAAGTCGTGGCAATTTCGGAAAAAATAGACGTACAGTTAACGTACCAAAACCATTATGCCAATACATCGAATAAAGAAATAAATCATTTTGGATAGGTTACATTCCAATCAATTACAATTCAGGAATAAGTAGCTGATTTGCATGGTTTAAACCGATAAGGTTTAAGATTTAATAATGTTCATTTGGGAATACGCAACGGAAAGTGCTGGTTATTTTATAATGACAATTACAAATTTATACAAATAAATTACAAAACAAATACAAAATTTAATCCAAAATTTGTTTCGACCAGAAATATTCAAGTTGGAGCGAGACCATCACATTATTTTACTCAACAACAGTGATTTATTTCATTATTTTATTTTACATATTTTTGTTGCGTAAAACGACGAAAAAATTTGATAAAAAGATTTTAAAATTTAGCATTCGAATCCATACTCATGGGCAAATAGCAATAAGAACATGTCAGATTTGTAATAAAATCCTGTATTTATTTATGTAACAGCCTAACCTAAACTAACCTAAAACTTCATCGTTTCTTAAATCTAGTATGAAGGGTTGAATGTTTCATCTAAATTATTAATAAAACATAAGGACGATTTACAATTTCTAATTGCAATCACCTTATACTTACCTTACATCTCAGTCTGGTACTGCTTAGAAAATGATTGTAGTTACATATATGAATAAGAACTTGCCAGTACCTAAATGGCAATAAATTGACTATGCTAAATAAAACAGTTTGACTTATTCCCACATTTGTAGCTTTCCAAACATATTTATCAATTATTATTAGCAATTAAGATCATTATTTTACGAGACCACTCTTCGTGGGAAATAGCAATCATGGAAATGTTGACTTTTTTACCTTTTATAGCAACAATTTGTAACAATAGCAATACGTTGTTCTCATCTATCATGGTTTTCAAAGTATTACAGATTTCTATAGGAAGTGATAGCATTCGAATGTACAACAGATTACATACGAATTTATGACAAAATAATAATATGTGTTCGTAAATAATAAAGTTCCACAATGATGTCTTTGGCTTACTTTCAAAAAGCTTTGTCGGTTTTAATTATTGAAACATTACAGTGCCTTTCAATTTTACCAGTTAACCGCAATCAGACATTTGTTTGATCTATTAGTTTTGTAATGGAAATGCTAAAGAAGCAGCTCAAATTCTACAACAAATAGGCATCGTTAGTAATTCCCAAAAAATATACTGAAACTTCGATACTCGGTGTCTCAAAAAATATTTTTGAGGGGTAAATTCAATGAGAAACCATTATTGCCATAATTTCATCATTAGCTATAGTTTGGTGTAGCACTGAGATTATGAAGTAAACCATCCTGCATTTGTATGCATTTATTTTTTGAAAAATGTTTTGTTATTAACCTTAAAAGTCCCTTTGCCCCCTATTAGCCTTAAAATTTTTTAAATTTCAATTATTCCAAATTCTTTGCAACTACAATAAACATACATATGCATTTTTTGCAAATTCTTGTCTATATACATACATAATATACATATGAATAAAATTAATATTTAGAGTAGGCAGTCTAAAGATTTAATTTTGATTGCCAGATTTTTTACAATGGTTTCATAAATAACCTCTCGTAATTATAGGTATAATTCTTAAACTGTCTTCGAAATTGACTTAAGTTTAATGTAGTCGCTTATGATATAGGAATCGAGTTGCCCTAATAGACTAAAAACTGATAGTTGACATTACCTTTGCGGTCGTTCAAGAGCACCAGTTTTACAATTAACTATAACTAGCCATGTGTTTGTTTAACTCACTCAAACAGCACCGTTGGCGCTCGATCTTCAATTATCTCTTATGAGAAACACTAGATGTGTTATTCCCTAGACACTTTTCCGCACGAGGGCGGTAACGGTATTAAAGTTTCTGTAAATTTGCCACTCCAAAAATAGATATTATAATACATATAGCAAATTATGGTCATCGCTGTTTATGGAAGCACCTAATTTCGTGGGACTTTGTCTTGGAACGTTTGAATAAGACGTTATAATGAAATTTAAAGAATCAGAGCACCCATTATTTATTTATGAGGGAAAAAATTGAAAGAACAACGTTTTTAACTCTAATCTAAAGTGAAACGTGTTATTACTCCATTAAGTTCTGTAATAATACCAATCCGCTTCATACTAAATATAAGAGATGTTATATATTTTTCGATATGACTCACTTCAATTTTCAGGATCTGATTAGATAAAATGTGCTTCTTATAACATGAAAAACTTCTTGAAAAATCTTCTCTACATTATTGTTACTCTCCTATTCTAGCACACGTTGACTGGTCATTCTGGAAAAGTCCTGGCCGCTAAATTTCTTGGAGATGCATCGAAAGTAGTAACAGGAAGCCATGATAGGACGTTGAAAATATGGGATTTGCGGAGTAGAGCATGTAAGTTCCTCTGTTAATATATTTATGTTAAAAATTACATCATTTATAAGTGTTTTGAATATCCTAGCTATTTTTATGCTTTGGTTTTGGGGTTGATTTCAGTGACGTCGAGTAACTGCCCTTTAAAAATTTCTTTGAACATTAAACGATTATTTCAGGCATTGTCCAAAATTTCATATTACCAATAATCTATCGAAAACTTGAGGAAAGTTTAGTAATTATAGAAAAGCACAAGGCCTAATCCATTTACACTCTTTTAATTTTAGAGCCTCTCAAATGCTCAAAGTAATATTAGATGTTTTCCAAGATCAATAGGTTAAGTATGACTTATTTACTAAATGGGCTTATATAATAGATGTTTATAAGTATATTTGTAAAATTATGTTTCATCTTTAACTGATATCCAGAAACAGATTAACTCTGCAAGTACTGCCAGTATGTAATGCGATTGAGTGTATCTCATTTTTTGTTTTTACAAACTAATACATTTATTTCCCAATTATTTAAATATTATGAGCGAGCTAAAAACCAGCTAAAGAATCTCACTAAAAAAATTAAAAACTAAAAACCACAAATAATGTATTTTTTTTAATTAACAGTAAAAGTAACTGTTAAAATTACTTGTTAAAAAGCTACAGTCACTTTTCTCGTCTTTTTACATAGACAACACAAATTTATTGAGCATGTTCCTAACAAATTGGTTTCTCACGCTCTGGCCACATAAAAAGTCTTTAATTTTAGTTGGAAAGGGCATACGTAACATAAATCATGGGGCTTTGAAGGTGTTCGTCCTTCTGATTTCATTTTTTCTTCGGGAACGTCTAACATTGGCAACAGACATTCCATATGACTTTTTAGTTCTTTTGGTAAGAGAGGGTTATGTATACTCCAGGTGCATAAAGGACGTAACTCATCTTTTTGCAAGGACTTTCAGAAAATCACAACAATCTAATGGGGTGATTATAACTTTGAAATAAAGAAAATTTATAACTACCCATTGTCCTATAAGGCTTTACACATTTTTTATTTAACGAGTTCACTCCTCCCTTCGTCATATTGTAGTCGGCAATCATTTCTGTCTTTCCTGTGTCAATATCATATTTTGAAAAATTATGCATTGCGGGAACCGATGGTACGAATTCATTTTTTTCCTGCGCATAAGAAAGCAAAATTACAGAGGGTGGATTTTTAAAAGTATAAATACCAATATCTTGAAAATTATGCCGGCAATACAAAAATCAGAAAACACGTCTATTATAATATAAGGGGGAAAATAATGGAGGGTATCATGATCTCACGATGCACCCCAACCACCCCAAGTTATTTGTTTTAAATAGAACGGACATGGTTGTATCGTCGGGAAGCATTTTCAATAAGCCTGTCAATGATACCAAAGTTTCTGGAATTTCGCCCCCAAATATATTCGTTATTGCCTAAAATGCAGAATCCATGAGTAAGACACCTAGGCAAAGAATTAACAGATTTATTAGTTAAATGCCGTATTAAGCAGGCTTTTTTGGCACATATAGTATAACTCCGCGTCGATCCCTGAAACTAACAAGACAACTGTCTCTTCCTACCTATATCTTGTTCACGATTTAACTGTATCTCGTTATGCTATGAATGTCAAGGTCACACATCCAAGGTTAACGAGATTCGTAATTGATCAACAAATATTCCAAGTAAGTATACTGTTCACTACTATTACAATTCTAGTCGGCAATACCTTTGATATATCTTGTTATTTTGGCGAATGTTATTTTTCCTCTACCGGTATTAGGTTCTACCAACCTTCGATCTATGGGATTACATGCAACATAGTTTTTTACAATTTTATCCGCGTTTTTTAGCAAATTTCGTTGGTTCTCAAAGCAGGCGATTTATACTCACGATGAATTATTAGACAAATAAAATTACAAATTATAAATTTGTCAATTAAATAAATTTTAATTCTGAGTAAAACAATGTAACATTTTAAAAGCTTCAATATTCTCTGACCTCCGAATACGTTTTGCAAAAGACCACATTCATATTTGTTATGTTTTATAGTACCATTGACTGATTTTTATCATTTCTTTGCAGGTATTGAAACCAAATTTGCCGGTTCCAGTTGTAACGATTTAGTCACAGTAGACAATGCTGGAACAACAATCATCAGTGGTCATTTTGATAAAAGTATACGCTTTTGGGATTGTAGATCAGAGGGCAGTGCCAATAATATCGTTTTAAATGGAAAAGTTACATCGCTCGATTTGGCGAGAGGTAAATAAAATTTGTGTTCAACTGGGTGTCAACTTTAACTGCAAGCCGGTGTCCATAAAAATATTGACTTCTATTTGATATTGATTAAATTCTTGGTTTCTATCGAAATTAGCTTAAAAAAATTAATATTCTCTGAGAATTGCATCTGTTTTCATTGCAGGAACAAAATACTTGTTGGCATGTGTCAGAGATGATACCCTAAAGCTCATCGATCTAAGGATGAATCAAGTGGTAAAATCATTTAGGTAAGCAAGGATCGACATCTGGGAAAAATCTTAATTTAACTGCTCGTACCTTTAACATTATCATTTAGTACCATGTCATTTAATGATCATATTTTTTACTTGAAAAAATATACAGGTTAAATCGGGAGGATCACGCCAATCACGCTTTAGGAGTGTCGTACATGAAAAATAAATGTAAAAAAAAAGCAAATGTTGTTATTCGATTTATTTTTGGTTTATTATTTGTATCTATGTTACCAATATATAACCATTTCATAACAATCATTTAACCTATATTTCTAGCCATGAAGGATTCAAGGTTGGATGTGATTGGTCAAGAGCAACGTTCAGTCCAGATGGGCAATATGCAGCTGTGGGTTCTTCAGAGGGTAGTATATTTATCTGGGGCGTATCTTCGGGAAAAGTGGAATCGATCCTCAAGGACCATGGGTGAGTATGAATCATAACTTTAAATATTTTCCTCTCGTCAAAGAACTCCTTGTAGAATAGTAAAGTTTCACATTTCCTTAATTTTTGTATTCATAACTTCTATAGTTATCGAGATATTCAGCTGAAAATTTAAATGTACAGAGTCATCACAACTTCAGCCTACACCTATTGGAAACTGGTTGAGTATAGTAAAAATATGGTTATAAAACATTAAAAAGAGCGCATAATGTAAAACAAATATTGGGTCAATTTAAATTTCGGAAGTAGAAGGAATATTTTTTTTAGAAATATACTTTTTTCTTTTCACAACTTGCCTTCTAATGTGGTAAAAAAGTGTTTTCGCTATACCCAACCGATTTCTTATAAAATGAGGCGGGCTTTAATTTTTACTGACCCTGTATAATACATCTAAAATATTTCACCTCTGACGTAGACATCCGTCACAGAGGTTGTGATCTGTCAGGTATTTCAATACGGTGAAAGTGTGCAAGTTTGTTCAAACAACGATGCTATCAAGTCAAAACCGATACCCAACAGGATGTCGAAAACAACTCAGTAAGGTCCAAATAACCAATAAATAATCATTATTATGATGTATTGCACTTATTAAACTTTAGCATCCTGTACCTTATGCATTTTGGGATCAATGAACCCTATTTCTGACTTCACATTGAGGAATCTGACTCTACCCTAAATTTTTGTCATTTAAATTCAAGAAAATAACACTCGACTACTTAAGAGAAAATTGTAAGTTCACTTCGGCCACCTAGTTAGCATAGTAGCGACGATATACTGTAATTTGTTGTGTGTGTTAATGTGCAGATCAACCTCAATTGGACTGTTCTCCAGGTCAGCAGTAACGGCAACATCATGGCATCCCTTCGGTACCTTCTTGGCGAGCGTAGACAGGTCCAAAAAGGCTGTTATATGGGCAGGAGATTTATAAAACTAAATACTCAAACCAAACGATGACTCCAACTACTGCTGTGTTGTAACTTCACTTCGTTAATGTTAAGGAAGCTTCCCGTTATATTTTTATTATGTAATATATATAATTCTTTGCTATATAGTGTTGCATTTTATTTCGACAACATCAAACATGTAGCATTTTTCAAGTAGGTCTAAATAAAAATCTCTTAATTGTTAGCAGATGGAGTGTTTCGGCGAACAATTCGACCAGTTTAGTGAGTGTGTGTTAATTATCGGTACATCGTGTACGTGTGTACGTAAATTACGATTTTCTGATGCTATTACAATCATACATGACTGTAGCATCAGAAAAGCGCATCTGTTATGACTGTAACATCACTTATTTGACTAATGGTCCTCTTGGTGACTTTACTGACAGTGGCCATCGTAATGGTTGACGTGATCTGTGTTGATAATCACAGTTGACGGATTCTAGGTTATTCACAAAGTTTCTTTACTGCCCTCATGCAATCGCCACACCTGTATAGTTCTCTCCATGTTAATCAGCAGTTAGCTGAAGGCTCTTGGCCCTCACCCTCGGACCAGTACTTGCCCCCATTGGCATTGGTTCATAACACTATTGCCATTGATTCAGAATAACGGTTGCTTTGGGTCAAATTGGAGGGGATTCTATTTTAAGTGATTTATTTTCTAGTATATAAAATTAGCTTATAGTGTTTGTTGCAGTTGTCAATTATTTTTCAACATATATATCCCCGCATGATTCCAGATTTCTTGATACTAACGAGAGTGACGGGATCTCTTTGTCTTGGTTTCGGAGCGGGATAAAACTAGTTATTATTACTTCTTTCATTTTTCTCCTACAGCCACAGGTCTAACTTCTTCAGAGATGATAAACGCTTGGACTGATCATTGTTAAAATCGGCTAGAGTGTCACGTGCAATGATTCTGATTAACAGCTGAATGATTGATTTCTTAAGAAAGTATCCCTTGTAAAGAGCTGGCAATGTTAGTCTTCGCTCGCGAATTGTCTAGGATGACATTATCTAGTTGTTGATCCCTATCCATTTAGACTTGTATTGTTGGCGCTCTAGCTTGTTCCAGTCGGATAATTGGCACATGAAATCAGCATCAAGTATCTAGGGGTACTACTGGTGGTTGGTAGTAGCTGATTGACGGTACTGAGGTATGTCCTTATACATTATCTATTACACAGAAACAAGTACAAACAAGCAGAAACAGGTCTGTCGGGAAAAGCTATAATGGCCAAAGAATGAAAGTGAAAGTAAGGAATATATTTATGTAATTATTTTACATATTAATAGGTTAAAATGGGCGTTAAACACTGGTAGATGATTATTTTCATATGTTTTAGACAATGGAGAGGTGAAGAGAAATATGCTACATATCTGTTAGAAGAAACGAGCGTCATAGAAAAATCACCACATATTATGGTGTTGTTGTCTACACAATTGTGGGACTTTTCTTACTTCCCATCCAAACAATTTTCCAAACACGCTAACGAGATAACTTTTTTTTTAACACGAGGAAAATTCTTCGGTTTTTTGTATTGATGTAGAAAGTCGTCTTCGTCTCCTTTTTCTTGCGGACACCTATTCATTTGCTAGCTAATTACTCCCAACTCCACTTTACTTCGGTTATTGGAGTGAAACCTACAGACTAATGTGGTACGCGACTAGCTAACTAACAAAAACTATCCGACTTTTTTTTTTAAATAGCAATCAATTGGGACTATACAGTAACTGAATCTACCCCAAGAGAAGAGTTAGCGATTTAGACAATTGATGAATCCACAGAACGAAATTTCTTCACACAGCTTCGAAACCAATAGAGAAAAACGCTTCGAATAGACGATTTCGTATTGAAGTATTTTTAATAATAAAACTTCTCGGATCTAGGTTTTTATAAAGTCAAAGATTCCTCAATTTAATTAGCACCGCCCTAATCAGAAAGCATGCGATCAAATGGTATTTGCAAACTTCGAAAGATTACCTTAGCCAGAATTGAGAGTCCCACACGACCTATTATTTTGGCGGTCGGGTACTGTGTGATTCGTCGAAACCTTGGGATACCTCGCAAACCTTTAACGACCCGGTACTGTCTCTGAGGCACGTATCTTTAGTGTCGAAGAGGCGTTAAAATTCTACTGTCTATAACGATTCTTATCTTTATTTGGCTTCTGCTTCGTCTTAATGTCCTTCTTGAGTAGTAATCCACTCCAGTCGTTCCTTTTCTTTGACCTTTATCAATCCGTTGATGAGGGTTGTTAGAGTCAGATTATTCACGCACTTGTTTAGCGTTTCTCTTTGTTCTTCAAATAACGGGCATTGAAAGATGCAGTGCTCTGCGGTGTCATTGACTCTACAGTTCCTGCAATCCGGGCCTGTTTACCTATATGGTGCATGTAGCTGCTGATGCTTCCGTGTGTGCTAAGCACCTGAGTTAGGTAGTGGTTCATGCGCCTATGTTTAGGCGCAGTCCATAGATTCAAGTCAGAGATAAGTCGTTTTGTCTACTGACCGTAACCCTCAAGACTTGACCAGCGATCCTGCAATTTCTGGATGGATATGCTCTCCTACCCGCCTCCGTTACTTGTGGACTAGTACGGGGAGTTGAGCGTTTCCCCAAAAGAAGGTCGATGGGACCGCTAGAACTAGTACTACCTCGTGGCTGAGCCATACTTCGGGGAAGACTTAGACGCTATAACTACCCGTCTCCGCCCTCAAACCGTCTGGATCTGAGGCAATGGCACTTTTTAGTTTTTTGCTTCCCCTCTTAGTTCCTCCCTGGTAAAAGTTACAAATATAGCGGGCAACGTTTAGCTGGAATATAACTGAGGTCTCTCGGGAAGAGAGATCCGCAATTTCCATTTTTTTCGAGGCCGTTAACTTGTACGGATTGCCGGGATTAGGGTGATTCATGATGATTGCATAACCGTCGTCCCAAATATCCCCGTCGAGTTTTTTGCAGAGCTCCATCCAAGTGGTTTTTTTTCTGTCTCCTTTCGGGGCGACTTTCTGGCGGATTTATGCTCTTGCCACAGCTCTTCAGCAGCGTCGACATCCGAGTTATTGCAGTTGGCTCGGAGCACACGTTTTCTGGCCCTTATGCAATCTCGCCTTATCTGGTTGATTCTTTCCGTCCACCAATACGGGTTCTTATTGCCGAATGCATCGTTGCGATGATCGAGAGACTGGATGAACTACAAAATTGAGCAAACCACCTTATAAGAACATTTTTTTTCACTTTAGGTAGTTTCTCACCTTGAATTCGCGTATTTACTCGACCTGAGGACTTGGCATTACCAAATCAATAAAAAAATTACGTGGCGCAAGTTAAAGCTGTATTTAAATACCATGTTTACTTAATAGAAATGTAGACGAAGCTACAACGAAGAAATTGACTTTCTCAATCCAACAAAATACATCAATCATTTTGCAGATATACGAACGTAATTTTAGCATTTACATTTTATAACGAAGTGAGAGGAAAGAGGTGTTTTGCAAGTTTTGCCGAAGGAACCAGTTCTACTTAACAGCCCTTTGTCAAAGTAGACACGTATTTCTTGGGTTATTCTTCCATATCAAAATCGTTACTAAAATCAGAGTCTTCCTCACTACTAATATTTATAATTCTGTGATGAATGGTTTTTTCACTGCTAACTATTATAGTTTTATTTCTCTGTTCTATGTGCTGTTCCCATTTTTCGTGACAAATTTGATTTAAAGCTTCTTGCCACACATTCTCTCTATTAGCATTGATGTGGCGGAGTGTAAAGTACTTATCCTTCTGATTGAATTTGTTCTTATACTACATTCTAGGTCCGCATTCAAGATTAACCTTTTTCTGTGCCTGCATTTACCGTAATAAACCCTTTTCCTTCAAAGCTTGCCTTTTTAACACTTTTAACATTTTTCACTTTAGAAAATAAGCCTGTCTCATCCAGAAAAATCATATGTTAAGTTGTTAATTCTCTTATACGCAATTCCTGAATTGACGATTATGGTATATCATCATCAGTGTCTTTTTCTTCCTGCAGGTAAGTATTCAATTCAACAAAATTTGGTACCAGCTTTGCCGAGACCTAGAAGATAGCCATGGTTTGCTCTTTATGCTGAAGGATCAGAATGGTAATTTTTTGGCTCATTTACTTTCAGCACTAATGGTTTTCCATTTAAAGCAAGTTCTGAAATGTTTGAAATCTTCACAGCAAAGCTGGCAATTGTGGACACGGAGGTGCGAAGACGCGCGAGTTTCAAAACAAACGATTCATATTGGTGCATTTGCCTCACTTCTGGGCATAACTGCATTGGTACACCTAGAAGCTGAAATACCTTTGTGTGCTTTTTTTTTAATTTTAGTTTTTGCTTACTGCCATTTTTTGTAACGTAATCGCCGTTCTTCGTGGATTAGATTTTATGTTCATCGCGACTATCTACTTTCCAACGATATAACCACGCTTAGGAAACTAATTCCGCTCCCAAATTATTACTTAATTAAAAACATTGTAAATTTCAGAGAAAAGCAAAATGGTAATTGCTGTTTTCGTGTCAATATTTTCATTAAATCCCATGGCAATTTACACGGTACAACTTTCAGAGGTGCATAACC
Source organism: Euwallacea similis (assembly GCF_039881205.1). NCBI lineage: Eukaryota > Metazoa > Arthropoda > Insecta > Coleoptera > Curculionidae > Euwallacea > Euwallacea similis. Next base: position 4,575,943 of record NC_089619.1, read on the forward strand.
ATCTATAACAGTTTCGAGTTAGAGAAAGTCATCCGTCACCAATTCGTGTGCACCATCCAAGAACCAACTGCGAACGCAAAACTCTCGTTTTCATTCGCAAAGATACCGCTCGCAGCGAGTAGGTCTGAATAAATAATTCATTTTTATACAGTATAAGAAATATGTCAATAATTCATTTAATACTTTTTTGTGTTGGTTTTTATGTGACTGAAGGAGGGGAAGTTATTGACACTAATAATCTGCGTAAGTTTGCACTATATTTGCCCATTTCACTGTTAAGACTATATCTTTATAGCAGACACGCATATGTCCTTTTATGTTAGCGAAATGATGCCTGTTCACAATTACTTATGCATTAATTATGCAGTTTCAAAATACTGCAGGCATGCTGCGTAACGCGAGCATAATAAACCGAATTTAGTTTAATTTGCTAAAAAGTGATCGGGCTGATTTTCTGACGAAAGAGGTCTGCTTAAGTTACATAATAACATTAATAACCATGAAAGCAGGGTATACGCATAGATTTCTGTCGATACGTAATGCTGGTGCTACACCTAGTGTAATAAGTAATTAAGGGACGTAAATTTAAGTGCAAAGGTCGTAATTCAAAATCACCCCTGGCCAGGCCTTGGATCTGCCAGTCGTGCGTCTGGTTCATTTGAAAGCCATTGGGGCGATTTTAAGACCTCTACCGAGGAAATAATTTTCGTGGTCCATTTATATCAATGTAAGGAAAACACAAAAAATTAGATTTTCGGAGTTTGCAGGGATAATCGCAGGGCCGCACATTTTTCACCGGGTCCCCTCCAGGGCCCATCCCGGAGACGCACGGCTTCGAAAGTTTTGTATCACCTGATTTTCCTGTTCGAAATTAATCCGCCACAAGAATTTTTCGGTAAAAGGTTGCTCGCAGGAAAGCTGCCTGTTTTCTGGGTGGTCGTGGATTAATTTCAAACCAAATTCGTCCAAAATTGACTTCGTTTCGTTTATTATGCGACGCATACCGCTACTTCAATGATAATTAGCAGCGTGCTACACCCGTGTGAAAAAGTGCCATTTTTAAGAAAATCAATGCCAATTTGTGAATAAAAAACACCATTATCATTGACCTGATTGCTAAGAACCAATTTTCAATTCCACATCCGTAGGCAATGCCACACTCTTAGTGATATTGGTTTTTGCCGCGATTTAACATTTTAATTCGATATTGTTCGACGTTGCTGCATCATAATTGAAACACTGGGTGGCAGGCTTCTTTTGCAGATCTATCCATAGGCGGTGTTGATATGTTTGTAAGACGCTATTGACTTGAAATTTTATTAATTTGAGATATGAACAGAACATTCAGTTTGCTGTGTGTAAATTACTGATTAATTCAACTTGTACTGCAGCCGGCTGCCTGTATCGCTCAGCAATCGGCGAAGTAATTATATTCCTTGATGGCGTCTTGCTGATTAAATTCTTTAGAACAGATTTATTTAGTTCAGGTATCTCGCCTTCACTCATTTGAGATGCGATTTTGTACTATGAGGAGTTAAATGCTCCCCGGGCAATTGCGTTAAAACAATTTTCGACACAGCGCCCGCACATACAGGGTGCACCATTGAAAACTTCGCGCCCGGCTCATTTTAAACTATGATTAAAATATTTTACGTCAATTGTGTTTCCGATGGGAACATATTTCAGCGTTAAATGCAGATCTGCCAGAACAACCCCCTTCGCGGGGGTGCACTCAACTTGAGGATCCCAATATAGGTCGAGTAACACCTCATTCGAAAAAGTTTTTCATCCTGAACGTCAGCGTACTTGTTGCACTTGCGAAGAAGAAATTGATTTCTGACTTGCATTTTATGTACAATTTCAGCGCCATACGTGAAGCAATGTCACGAGGAAGATCCAAAAGTAATCGATTGCCTCATTGCGGCACTCCACCATTTGAGACCTTACTTAAGAACAGGAATAAGGGAGATTGAACTACCGTCTGTGGAACCGTTCCTCATGGACGAACTGTCACTTTCGTTGACCGGTGGGCCAAACGGTTACACAATTGCTCTTAAGGACATGAAGATATATGGAGCCAGCAATTTCTCAATGTCGAAGTTGAGGTAAGTAGATAACATCACATGAAAAGCAAATACACATTTTAAGTCGCCTTCTGATGTTCACAAGCTATTCAAAAACTATATACAAGTTGCAGTGTTTCATACGTATTGGTTCAATAAATTATAATTCTAACAAAATATTCTTGTAATCTTGCACAATAGTATATTACTGGACAAGCATAACTACTAGGTGGGCTGTTATACCCCGCACCCCAAAATAACCCATTTGGCACCTATTCCCACCCCATATTCCCCTTTATCCCCAGGTAACTACCTGGGGAAAATTAAAGAAATTTATTCCGAAATTGTTTTAAATTTCCCTAAAAAAGTTACTTTGCACAACATATGGCGAGTTGAAGGAAGACGGTTAGGTGCATCTTTTGTTATACGGATGTCTTAGGCATCCTATAGGGCGCTTTGCACCCGTTAATACGGACTTGGCGCGAAACGCCCAGTGTCCGAAGGAAGCTGTCGGCTTCCGTTTCCTAATAGGATGCCGAAATGTTCTCGGCATCCGTATGAAATTATTACTATAATGTAGGCAACTGAATGTAACGATAATATAATCATAACCGTTTGTAAATAAACGCCTTAAAATATGTCACAAAATAATTTTATTGTGGAACAAATCTACAATAAACAAATTTCACATTTCATCAGAACTACTCTGTATACTTTCACCATTTGATTCCTCACTACTCGGTGGTGTTGGTATATTAGCTATTTCGTCCCTGCAACAGCATTAAATAATTAGTGTGGACATTTTGTACAAAAAGTCAGAAGAGACTCTTTACAAGTATTATATATAAAATACTACAATCACATTGTTTTATTACCTTAAAAAAGTTTCTAATTCATTTAACGCAGCCTTATAATCATTTTGGTTTTTAAACGATAGTACTGCACATACTTCATTTCTAGATGATATTGTAATTGTACGTGTTCTTTCATCTGGTGAAAACCCATTTAGGTTTTCGGACAATATTGTACACTCTAAAGATGAATCGATACTTGAGAATATAATTTTCCTTTCCCCTTCCGTTATGTATTTACAATTTGCATTGTACCATGTGAAATTCTCCGTTCTTTCTGATATTTTTACTTTGCATGGACGGAATTCCATTTTTATTTGTTTCTGTATTTGGAAGTGCCTCCAATCTTGCATAAAAGTTTCCACTGAAAATGAAAAGATTATTTTGTCTTCAAAACGTGTTCGTTATCATTATACTAACCAGGTATACCGGTATGAAGTGAGCGTCAGGATATAAATGTCTCGATATAGGGCATTTGTTGTAAACAAACCTTTTTTTTTTTATTGCTTGGTTGGTATACAAACTGACAAACATATTTAGTACAAATCAAGTCCTTGAACAAATAACACTATATTATTTCATTGTGCCAAAAATGTCGAATTTTGTACCACAAAATGATGATTTGCGGAAAGCATTAATTTTTTGCTTTCATTTGAAGAAAAATGCTGCAGAGTCGCATCGAATGCTTGTCGAGGCATATGGTGATTATGCTTTATCAGAAGCAACATGCAAAAGATGGTTTTAACGATTCAGAAATAACAATTTTGATATGCAAAATGTAGAACGTGGCAGACCACCAAAAAAGTTTGAAGACGCCGAACTGCAATCAATATTGGATGAAGATGACACTTTAAGTCAAAAGCAAATGGCAGAAATGTTAAATGTTGCACAACAAACAATTTCTGATCGTTTAAAAGCTATGGGAAAGATCCAAAAATGTGGAAAATGGGTGCCGCATGAATTGAATGAAAGACAGATGGAGAACCGAAAAAACACCAGTGAAATTTTGCTTCAAAGGCACGAAAGAAAATCAGTTTTGCATCGAATTGTTACTGGAGATGAAAAATGGATTTATTTTCAAAATCCTAAACGGAAAAAATCATGGGTTGATCCGGGACAACCATCAACATGGACTGTAAAACCTGATCGATTCGGCAAGAAGGCAATGCTGTGTGTTTGGTGGGATCAGAAAGGTGTGGTGCACCACGAGCTTTTAAAACCTGGTGAAACCGTTAATGCTGTTCGCTACCGACAACAATTGATTAATTTAAACAAAGCGTTGATCGAAAAACGATCAGAATGGGCCAGAAGACACGGGAAGGTAATTTTGCTCCATGATAACGCACCTCCACACAAAGCAAAACCGGTTCAGGATACCATCAAAACACTTGGCTGGGAGTTGCTACCCCATCCGCCGTATTCACCAGACTTGGCTCCTTCGGACTACCATTTGTTTTCATCGATGGGACACGCATTGGCTGAGCAGCACTTCGATCTCTACGAAGAAGTAGAAAATTGGGTGTCTAATTGGTTTGATGCCAAAGAGGCACATTTCTATTGGCGTGGTATCCATAAATTGTCAGAAAGGTGGTCAAAATGTGTAGAAAACAATGGTCAATATTTTGAATAAATTTTATTTTTCTTTCCTTGTTAAAATTGGTGTTTTATTTTCACAAAATAGCGCTCATTTCATACCGGTAGACCTGGTACATCTTGAATTGAATAGATCATGAATTCAATAAAATCATTAAAAATACTTTATTCATTCTTCTAACTTTTTACATAAATTTTCAACATGGTTGCGCCATCTTATGATAAAAAGATATACTACATATATTACAGTTTCCTGCATCAATTAATAATAAGACTCTAACCAACACTACACGAGCGGTTATTTTGACATTTGACAATAGTCCTTGAATAACTTCACTTTTTGTTAACCTTTTTTGATATTTGTATTTGATATTTTTATCATTATGTCAAGGTGTAAGTATAACGATAACGAACACGTTTTGAAGACAAAATAATCTTTTCATTTTCAGTGGAAACTTTTATGCAAGATTGGAGGCACTTCCAAATACAGAAACAAATAAAAATGGAATTCCGTCCATGCAAAGTAAAAATATCAGAAAGAACGGAGAATTTCACATGGTACAATGCAAATTGTAAATACATAACGGAAGGGGAAAGGAAAATTATATTCTCAAGTATCGATTCATCTTTAGAGTGTACAATATTGTCCGAAAACCTAAATGGGTTTTCACCAGATGAAAGAACACGTACAATTACAATATCATCTAGAAATGAAGTATGTGCAGTACTATCGTTTAAAAACCAAAATGATTATAAGGCTGCGTTAAATGAATTAGAAACTTTTTTAAGGTAATAAAACAATGTGATTGTAGTATTTTATATATAATACTTGTAAAGAGTCTCTTCTGACTTTTTGTACAAAATGTCCACACTAATTATTTAATGCTGTTGCAGGGACGAAATAGCCAATTTACCGACACCACCGAGTAGTGACGAATCGAGTGGTGAAAGTATACAGAATAGTTCTGGTGAAACGTGAAATTTGTTTATTGTAGGTTTGTTCCACAATAAAATTATTTTGTGATATATTTTAAGGCACTTATTTACAAATGGTTATGATTATATTATCGTTACATTCAGTTGCCTACATTATAGTAATAATTTCATACGGATGCCGAAAACATTTCGGCATCCTATTAGGAAACGGAAGCCAGCAGCTTCCTGCGGGCACCGGGCGTTTCGCGCCAAGTCCGTATTAACAGGTGCAAAGTGTCCTATAGGATGCCGAAGGCATCCGTATAACAAAAGATGCACCTAACCGTCTTCCTTCAACTCGTCATATGTTGTGCAAATTAACTTTATTAGAGAAATTTAAAACAATTTCGGAATAAATTTCTTTAATTTTCCCCAGGTAGTTACCTGGGGATAAAGGAGAATATGGAGTGAGAATAGGTGCCAAATGGGTTATTTTGGGGTGTGGGGTATAACAGCCCACATAGTAGTAGTATATGATAAAGGCCATCATCCCCGATGGAGAAGTTTCCAGTACAGTACTTCTTTATCGAAGACAAACATTTTTGTTATAACCAAAAGAATTCTTTCAGATTGTCTGACGGTGGAAAACCTTTTGAAGCAGAAATCAAAATACCGACTTTAAAAATAAATGCCAACTACCAAAGTAGTGGAGTATTAATTATTTTGCCAGCAAGTGGAAATGGAACTTTCTTAGGGCAATTTGGTAACGATTTTATATTATTCAGTTTGAGTGAGTATTTGAATTCAGTGTGTTTTAGATGATCTTGACTGTATGCTGAGAGGAAAAGCTAGCGTTGTAGAAAAAAACGGAAAAAAATACTTGCACGTTGACGCCTTGCATGTGGACCTAATAGTTAAAAAGATGAGGATGATGGTCAAAAACATATTCAAAAATAACAGGATATTAAGTAAGTTGCAAATGAAGATGATGTGTAAGTGAGAGTAATGCGGTACTAGGTACTAGTGAATCAAGATACAGGTAAAAAGACAGTTTAGCGTTGTTGCAAACCAAATAAAAAGTTTTCAGTTTTCATGTCTGAAAGTTCTTCTAAACTGATGGCCAAATCAGCAGCTCCATACTAATTTGTAACCGAAATTTAAAAATGCATCATCTAAAGATTCAAAGGGTTTACAATGACTTCAAGGGAGAACTTAGAGATAGTTAATTCTTAAAATTTTTTTACCATTCTTTACCACCAATTCTTAAATTTTTTTAACCAAAATTTAATTTACAATTATGGCTTACCAGTATTATAGCAAATTCAATTTCGCACTTTTTCAAATCATATTTATTTCATTGAAAATCCACATAGATTTTAGTCATTTATTTTTAACTATCTACTTCTTCTATTCTAGCTGAAGCCATCAATTTATTCCTGAGGGAAAACGGCCACGAAGTCTTCAAAGTGATGCTACCTCAATTAAGAAAGAAGCTTTCAGGGTTGTTCATGAGCATATCAAATAAGCTGTTGACTTATGTTCCGTTGGATGCATTTTATGTGCCCCAAACCAAGTAATCACCTTAGGATCAAAACAAAATATTTGTAATGTAGATAATAGGTTTATAGATATAGTGATAACTAAACTCTCACATGTCGCTTCTTAGAGAGAGCGCATTTTGTCAGAGAGGAAATGACTATGTATTTACGTTGTTAAGAGCACAAAGTGATATATTGTCGCTCTATGAAGAAAGGTACATTGGTAGAGTATATTTATAAAAAAAAAAAAAAATTCTACAAAGATTCATATTTTTACAGCACACTACAATTTCTCAGATGCCTGCTTACTTCCTTTCAGTGGCAGATAATGGCGAAATATCGCCGTTCCAGAATAAGAACATAAAAGATTTTAAAGAGGATGCATTTCAAACGAATATGTCTCTCTCATCCTTTGCTAACGAGGAATTAGGGTTTGCACGAGAGAATAATCTACATCACATTACTATTAATTGTTATTAACTTGTTCTGTTGTATTTTACTTGTTCTCATTATCATTGTTATTAGCAATCAAATTAATTTTTACGTCCTTTGTAATGCTGTCTCTACTCCTTGGGAATTCATCGTTTAGGTCTGCAATAACGTAGGAAACCACGGCCCAAACTGCTGCAGCTTTATCCATATTATCCGGATTTAACACGTCCATTGTGTCTGCTGCGGTGTGATGGAACCAAAAGTACCTGAATTGGTTAAAAAGTTGTAATAATATAAGAATCGGCCAGGAAGTCTGTTTCAACCTAATATATGTAAGGAGTGTTTATACAGCTCATTTCAGTCAAAAAAATACAACATTAATATCGCATACACCGTTCAAGTATCTCCCTTCTTATTATGTATGTGAGACTTCAGAGCGTGCACAATCTTTTCTGGATTTTTTTGCATGGATTAACAAACTTGTATTTTCCACCAAATTCCAAATGTAAAAATCCAGAGTTGAGGTAAATAGTGGGCACCCTTCTGCCTCTGGAAATTTTTGAGATACGTTTTTCGGTTTAGTGGAGCGATATGGATGTCTCAATGCTTAGAAAAGCATTTTTAAGAACTTTTATTTTACACCACATTCAAAATTGCAAGAACAGGTTCTAAAGTGACTCCGTGTCTCGGACATCAAAAGAGATGATGGTCGAAGATCCTTGATGAGACCTGAACCACCGGGGCTCCCCGATTGAATCCAAACAGCCGAAGATCTCCTAGTGGGAACTCGACGGCCGCAATCTTAGATTTTAAAGGTGAACAAAACGTTGAGCTCAAAATTTTCCTACCTTGAATTGGCATTAAGTAGGCTTGCTCCAGGAATTAACGATTTAGTCCAGAATGAAATATCAGAACCAACTGAGCTGCTGGCCTTTGTTTGAGTTGCATTTATTGGTGCTAATAAACTAAGAAAAGAATTAAACACATTATTTAACGAGGGTACTTACGTCTCTAAATGTTAGCGGTATAATGCTTTTCGCTTCTCCAACTTACTTTACAATTTCTTGAATGATACAGCCCCCTTCAGTTCCAGCTGCATATTCGATTCCCAAAGGCGTAAACGTGCCCTCGTCAGATTCCATTACGAAAGTAAAGTTTTCAAGTTCGTGGAAATGAGAGGCGTTATATGCTGACCATCCAACTAAACCTGGTTCCTCTGCTGTCCACAAAACTGCTCTAAAAATCAAATACATATCTCAAATACAGATACAAAACTGTCGTGACAAAGATCATTTGTTACCTTAAGGTTCTTTTAGCCCTCAATCCGAGTCCTTTGAGTACCGCCAATGCATACCAGCTAATGAAAGCACCACCACCATCGTCCATTGCTCCAACTCCTACATCCCAGCTGTCGATATGACCGCTTACCAAAACCACTTTATTTGGGTGTGTTGATCCTAAAAATTGTAATATGAGGGATAAATTACTTTAGTTTCGGTTTAAGCTAATTTCTCGAAACGTTTCTTCCACGAAACTAATTTTAAGGGTTATTCTTCGTTTCATTACGTGCGATTTCTCTCTACTTCTTAGGTTTCTCACCTAATGATCACTCAAATTTTACCGTTCTTAATATCGTCCTGCAGAATACTCAAATTGAAATTCGACGATGCAGAAGATCTATTTTGATAATTCGACGTTTTCCAAATTTTGTTTTTTTTTGGAGCCTCTCTTGCATGGAACTTTTCATCAAGCCATTTTTGTAAATTTTTTAGTTATACTTTAGGTATTACTTACATCGAAATTAATCGTCGAAGAAGATCTCTTTGGAGTAATAAAGTTATTTATTTCTGACATTTCGACAAAGTTTCTTACCCTTAATTTCCCCAACAGAATTCCTCGACTGGCTGTCTTCATATCTGGTGTAGTTGAGATTCAATCTTAAGACGATCTTATCCCCTCTATCCTAAACATCGTTACACAATTACCGCCTCCTTTTTCTCTTGTGATCTGCAAGATATTACCTGATACCTTTGAAACGATCTGGCATCCTCTTTTGTGATACTCGCGGTAGGTATTTTCTCAACGTCATCATCATACTCTTGCCAGCCAGTGTGCAGAGTGGACATGGAGAATGGAGTAACTGATCTTACTAGAGCAGCTACAGCTCCGAGTTTAGAGGCCTCAGATGCACCTAAGCACCAAAATGATTACAAAAGCTACGGTTTTTTGATATTCATACCGTGGCTTCTATATTTAACAGATTCGCCATAACTAATCCAATTTTCGTTGAAGACCACAATTTTTCCCTTAACGTTTTTGGACACATTCTCTGATTTCAATTGATCAAACGTGTCTACAACTATAACTTCAGCCTCAATTCCTAAAACAGAAATTGTTGTAATGTCATATTTTGTTGAAGGTATTAGAATCATACCTCCTTCAGGAGTACTCACGGAATTTCCCAATCCCAGAACTGGAACATTCGCTTTGCGTGGCTCTAAAAGCTCTGCAGCTTCATAGTTTCTGCAAATGTGTAATTTATCCAGAATTCTATGGCAAATTCAACACAAACTCTTACCTTACCCAATGGGGTACTTTAACCTCCTCACCGTGCACGTTTTCTAAGTCGTATTGCTCCATGGTATGAAGCGCATAATCAATTGCGTTTTCCAAGTTTTCAGTTCCAGATACTCTAGCACCAAATTTGTCTACAAATTTTGCTAACTCCTTGTATGTTCTTCCCTAAAATCCAGAAATGAATTTAAATTGACGGCACCGTGTAATATCAACTGCTCTCACCTTATACTTGCCGTTAATGAGGCTATTAATGATAGTATTAGCAGTATCCTCATAAGATCTGATTTCGCTGACCAATTTCGCTGGCAAATTGCATTCATTGTGGACTTCGTTATTCTTGATATTTCCATTAAGAAATATGCAATTTGCCGTTAACAAGTGCAAAGTAATTGCAACTAGAACTGCCTTCATGTTAAGATTTTCAAATCGCCACCATGAAATGAAAACCCTTGTATCGAGCTAGTTTATGTCCCTCCAAAATACTGTAATGTTAAGTTTTATTCGTGTTTATTATGTAACTTTTCCGAAATAACAACTGTAATACGTTATACCCCAATTTCCGCAGCTGGAGTTGGAATAGTTCCTAAGATATTCACAGCAACAGTCTTAAACCACCTGATGCGAGGCACTCTCAACATTCGTAACAGCTCAACTACTTTTATTGTTCAGAAACAGATTAATTTTGCTTGTAACACTTCAATCGACTAGACCACTTTATCATTTCAATAGCCGAGCTGAAGTGCGTATAGTAACCGCTGTGATAACCCTCTTTACTAATAGTTATTATAAATCGCAATAATCAGTGTACAGTTTGACCATGAGTAGGCACACAGGAGGTCAGTAGGATTCATTTTGAACACAGAGAGTTTAGAAAAAAATTAGAAACCGTATTTAAGGTTTTATTGGGACAGGATGGTGTGGGAGGAGACAAATTGCACCGTCTTTTTAAGCTTCAAAATTAATAATTTCTTGTCAATACTTGTGATAACTGATTAATTAGATCCTTAAAAAAATGGTTCTGACAATGAAAACATCTGATATCAACTCGTCTTTACAAGTCGCCTTTTGAAACGAGGATTACAATAAATAATATGTGCGGAAAAATGCAATTGGTTCATACAAGCAAATAATCCATGAATGCTTCAGAACGAACTTTTATCAATTACCTGACAATGCTGTGATGAATACCAAGGATTACCATTGTTTTGTGGTTGTTGTAATAACTCACTGGCGATACCGCTATTAAATCCGGCTGTAGGTGACAGTGTGGAATTAAATAAAGTGGAAAGAAGATCAAAGGAGTTCGAAGATGAATTTACAAAAATTGAAGAAAAAACAACGAAGGCATAACAATTCTTGACAATGGCGAACGCACATTATTGCTACGTGCTAAGCTGCTAAATGTCCTTTACTAAAATATCCCTGTTTAGAGCCCTCGTTACAACCAGATAAAGGGCCACAACTTACACGATTAGCGTTAGAAGACATTCGCCTCCACAGGAAATTGCAAAGAAAAATCTCGAATTTGTTTCGCAAGAAGCTAAATTAAATTGGTATAAGCTATCAAAACCATTAGCTGAGGATATTTGCTCCACCTCTTTCCGAATTTGCTTAGAGAGCAAAAAAACTTGCCACAATGAAGCAGCAGTATTAATTAATTAAGCCCCCCGCCACATGCAGTAATTCACCTTAAAATACTGCTTTTACATGCACCTGGGCTCGAACTAAAACCGGAAGCCACTATACCACGTGCTATGTACCATACGCTTTTATGGGGCTTTATGCAGGATTAAGTTATACCTAAAATCATCTGGTAGTTACTACCTTACACACCTATTAAAAAGCCCTATTTTTAGTCAGTATTTGTATAGGGGGTTTTATTGACAGCAGGCTTATTGTCTGGTCGTATGCAAGTTTTGTTTGCTTCCAGCGAAGACCCGGGTAAAATATTGTCTGTTTTTGATGGTTTTACTGTTTACTTGTGTGTTATAATGACCCAAGGACATTCGGCTCAAGAGCTACATAAGGTAAATTGATTGTATTACTAATGTGAGATGTTTGTTATTTAAATTTTATCCGGTATCGCTAATGGATCGAAGAGAATTCTTCCAGGAAAGAAACGAATCAAGCCAAAATTGGAATTTTAAACCTAAAAGCTTACACCATCGACTAATGGCATTAGTAAAGACTTTTATGATTTCTACACTGCTAAGGAATTTTAATGCACTTTTTATGCCTTTTCGGCCTACAATGGTTCTTTGTTTGGCTTACAGTTAGTTATTTTTTCATACAACCAACTCAGACCAAATCAATTTTGCGGATTTGTTTTTTTTTTGAAGGGCCGCAACATTGATCGACTTTGATATGAAACCGGAAACCCGGGAAAATCATTTTAATGCGATTTACCCCGATTTTCATTTGCCGTGGATATTTGGAAATTAATTTCAACCCTCTGTTGACTCTGCTATCCGGTATAGAGCTACCTCTGTTCATTTAATAATTAGTTTAACATGTATTGCTAGGAGGCACGCTGTTTGTTATATAAATATAATTTCCCCTTCAAATTTGTATATACAGTTCGGAAAGTAATATCCGAGTCACACTACGTACGGTTAGCCGAAATTCGTCCGCAATGCGTTCGAAGATTGCATTTACCTTAAATCAAATACTTAATTAGAGCCTCAATACTTCCTTTATGGACTTTAACTCATATTTCACCACAACCGAATCTTATTTCTTGCTTAATACCTTCAATTATGTGCTTAATTTTATGGCTATTTATGCTGAATTTCATTCTCTCTCTAAAAAGTGTCCCAACGAGAACGCGAAATTTAAATTTGGCGCCATTTGTTCTGTCCCTAATTTTTAAAAATGGACCGATCTTCCTTTACAACAACACACGTTGTTGTAAGGTTGATATGTTATTGTAAGGAAGATCGATTAACGTGTGTGATTAAAAATTATTTTAAAAATGGTGAGAGTTTGGCAGATACCCAAATTGCGTCCAATTTTTGGTTGGGAAAATGTCCAAATGCCTCAACTTTAATGAGACCAATAAGAAAATTTGAGGTGATTACATCGATTACTGATGTGATTACTGTTTGCCAGAATATGGCCAAAAATCCAAGAACATCCATTCGGCATCGCGCTTAAGAATCGAATATTACAAGTAGCACCGTGTAGAGTATTCTCGCTAGAGATTTGCATCTTCGTGCCTATGAAAGACTCAAACTTGAATTAACAAGCAAGTAACAGCAGAATTACTTAAATATCACTGAAATTTTTTGAAAAATAAAAAATTCTTAGGAAAACGAACTCCCTTATTTTCCCTTAAGAGTTTTGTCCAATCTTAAGGAGCTTTTACAGTAGAATTACTGTTGAGGTATGGCTTAGCCTGTTGATCGATGACTTTAAGATGAGTTTAAGTAGGTGCTTGCTACACAGCGGGCAGTGTCTTACTTTTTCAAACTGTCGCTCAGGGCAACGAGCAATAAAGTTACTATAACGCCCGTCGCTCCTGGCAACGGGCTGTAAAGTAAAAATAAGATCAGTTAATTTTTAGCCGGCTTTATTCAGAGAAGGTTATAAATGTATCCTTTGTGCGTAAAATGTCGTGCGTACCAGGGGCCGAAAGGAAAATTGCGCCCTTGACCGAACAGAAACCCTCTGTTTCTTTTTCAGCTTCAACCTTCGTTCTCGGTCGTAACCTTCTTCTGCCGGAATCCTACACGTGAATGCGAAACAATTATCGGTAATCATTGCTTCTGAACCCTTGATAGTAAATATATTAAAACTCCTTTTTTTAAATACTTTAAATTCTTCAATCCCTTGCCTTCTAGGGCTCAAGGGGAAGTAACTAACTTCTTCTACATCTTCTTTAAAATTATTCACAAGACCAACTTTTGAGCGATGGTATTTCGGTATTCCGCATGGATTTCCAGTATGGATTTACTATTAGGAAAAAGTTCGGGGCGCATGTCTCCGTCGCACGTGTTCGGAGTTCTGGATAGATTCTGGAATAAGGGGAGATCGAGCTATGCAGACCGCGTGACGACAAACTTATGATCGCGAAAGGTCGAAAGTGACAAAGCGAGTTTATACGATTCGCTTTTCTTTTTCTATACAAACTCTTTACAGCTTTGGAGACTTTGGAAAGTGAAAGAGAAAAAAACTAAAATGTACATACATTCTGTCTTAAAGACACTTACTGCAAAAGCAACAGTTAAAGATATGGTCTCCTTTGCGCTTTATTACACAAATCGCTTAGTTGTACGTTTTTTCCTTTTCTGGTGCACTTTGGGCTCATTTTCTCTTTTTTCTTCGCTTTTAGAGACGTTTCGCCAAGATTAGAGCCATTCAGTCGTCTCTACTGCTTTTCCACGGCACCGAAACACAATTTCGCTTTCCACCGGCAGTTAAAAGTCCAACGACACTAGGCCCTAGAGTAGGTACTTAAATGATAAGACAGATTTTCTTCCTCTAGCATTTACTTCAGGGTGTGGATATGTCAAGCTGTCTAATTTTTTTTTTAAATACGAAACTGTTCTTAAAAATCGAACTATTTGAAAAATAAATGTTTAACATTGTTACAGTTGTGAAAATATGCACCTACGCCCATGAACTTTGCGGCCAATTTAATTTGGTTCCAGTGAAGGAGCAAACATTTTTCTCTCAGTTGTATAAAATCAGATTTTTTTGTAGTATGCTCACTGATTTCATGGCGAAATATAGAGCTGAGGTAGAGGAAAATATAAGAAAATTTTCACTATTTGGCTCACTGCCAGTAGCGATGCAACGTGCTATATATTTTCTCGTTTGCCCAAAATCAGAATTTTCTGGATTTCCAAATCATTGATAAAAAATCTCTAACTTTGGAAAATATGTACCTACGTCCATGGATTTCGTGACAAAAATTAGGGACAAATCTAGGAATAAATAATATAGTATTGATCTAGATAGGGTATGTTATTGGCTGAACATTATGGGGCCCAGAAATTTTCAAAATTATTTATCTTAGTTTATCCTTTTTTCGGTTTTGGTTATCAGCTCAAAATTTGGTGCAGTGTGCTTTTCAAAACTTTTCAAATCTTTTCAAATTTGGACCCTTACTCTACTCAATATATTCTAAGCAGCGTTTCAGAGCCTTTTGATGATTTTGCAAGTGTATGTACTTCTGCTTCGTTTTTCATGTCGATTTACAAAACTCCAAATTGTAATAATCTGATATTTCTGAAAACCAGTGGTGTGCTTGGTTTGTCAGAACTTTCTTGAATTTTCCAAATTTATTAAGGAAAAATTAAGTTTTATACAAAAAAACTTGATTTAATTGTCAATTTATATATCCCTGATTTTCCTATAAATGTAAGGCCAAGTTAGGATTTATGATCGAGCAATATCCACACCCCTAAGTAGGGTACTGCATACTTTTGCGAATTTTGGGGGTGCCACTTCCCCCTTGGCTACTGCTTGTTTTTTCAAGTACTTGACTGTATTTTATACGTGAAATTTGACTTGATTTCAACAAAAGTCTGCTGAAGAAGTTTAAAAATTCTTAAATCTATCAGTACTAAATTCTCAATTCTCATTAGATCTTCAAGAGTCCTAATGTTTGACTTCAGCAATATAGCTTTTCGCCTGTGGCCATAGAGGCAATTGGAGAAGGGCCCCACGATTCGGCACAGGCAACATGGGGCCCCACAAACCGTATTTCACGAGATAAGCCCCGTATTCCGAAACACCTTGCCGTTTCTAAACGCGACCCTTAAATTTACTTTTTGGCCCCCAAAAGTTTCGCGAGGGAGAAAGTTTTACCTGTGTTTTCTCCCGTGTTTCTCATGGCACGATCTCGGTTTAATGTTTTCAGTTTCGTCCTCAAGATTTCCCTTTTAAAGCCTCTACGAGAGTTTCGAATTCAGGACCACAACATGTATAATAATTACAAATACATATTGAGCTTAATAAGCAGGGGACTGTAAATTAAAGGGTCGTGATTTGTGGCCAATTTCTTTCATTGCTCAATTTTGCATTGAGGGACCAATCTGCTTTATTGTGCCTCTCATAATGATATTTTTGGGCCGTCAAAAGAGGGTGGTTTTAATTGGAATTGATAATGTAACCAGGAATTTTTCGCATATAACCATGAGCTCAGGAGCTTAAATAAATGTCGTCTCATTCGACTGTCGGCACGGGGTCATAAATATGTAAAGGAATTTCAATATGGAAGTGCAACAATGCCGGAATCAGCAGGATTACATTGCAGAAATAAACGCGGGAATTCCCTACAGGAATCCCTCAACGAAAATGAGTCACTCGGAAATCGAAGGGGTGGTTTTTCGCTTTCGGTCATTTGTGGCAGGCGAAGTGCAATATATGGAGTTGATACCGGGTGGGTTTACGAGGGGGGCTTAACTAATATATGACGCTTCTATGCAAAACTCAAAAAATTCAATTAATTGATATAAATCATCAACTGGTTGTTCAGAAAAATGCGGTTCTCAATTTCCATAAAGACGTTATTTTTCATCATTTTTCAAAATTTTATAGTTCTCCGCGAGTCCTCCCTCCATGCGAATTTGACTAAACCTTCCCTGAGTGGGTTTCCAAAAGATTTGCATTTCTATGACACTAGGGGCATTTTTGCCATTTCTGCTGGGATTCTTGAAAATGATATGGATTTCGAAATTAATTGAAATATTCGGTTGTCGGATGGTCTGCGTAATTTTCCAATTATTATTCCAATATCTCAAGTAGCATTTCTTTTCTACTTTAGAAGGCTTCCATTATTTTCAAATATTTTTCTAAATTTTCTGAGTTTCGCTACGGTCTTTAGATTGCTGAGAATTTATCGTATTTATGAGTTGCAAGGAATTAGAATTTTTGTCTTTTTGTCCTGTGTCCAAGAAGCACCTCCAAAATTGGAAAATGTTCAAGTTGCAAGAAAGCTTCCAAATTGACCGAGAAATTGAAATTTCAGGAAACGAATGGACCAGTTAAGTACGGCAAAAAATGCTGAGGTGGAAAAAAGCATGATTTTTACACTTACCAAGAATATTAGGCCTGCAATTCTCATGCTGTTAAAGTCACTGCTGGTATGTGCATACTATTCCAAATTAACCTCGTATCTGCCACCCCCCCCCCATACTAACTGAGAGTGAAGCAATTCGATGTCCCTATGGCTTGTTTGATTAAGGTAATATCGTGCGTGAGATTGTTTCATTTGTTTCAACACCCCCTCCCTTAGATCACGGGGTTTTAAGAGCAAAAATGCCCCTTTACCCTCTATAAGGGTCCCTAGAACGAGCTCCAATATATAGAGCTCAACATTTATATCGTTTTAAGGTCCCCAATATAAACAAACATAAAATTATATTATAATTAATTCGTAATATCATATATAAATATCACATGATATCACTCGTGAGCACTAAGTTGGGTGCGTTCGGTTACAATGAAAGCTAAGGCGGACCAGCGCGCACTCCGCTGCTAAATCCTCGTTGACCGTTTCAATATTTTCCCATTGAGGGGGTGGAAAAATTCATCAAAGGGAAATCCTCAAAGGTCCGTCTTTATATGGCGCGTTGTGCACTTGTCTTTCAGTGTCTGGTTTCCCTTTAATCGGATCATGTGCCATCGGATCCTTAGATTTGCTTTGTTTTGAGTAGTGTTTCCGGTTCGTGAGGGTACTGTGTACTAAGCATGCGTGGTGACCTACTATGGACTCGATGAATTTCAAGTTTGTCAAAGGAAGTTCATCAAGAATACCTGTAAATCCAAACCTTTCCAAATCCAGATCTAACAGCTTAGACTGGGATTCGGATAGCACGAAAACTGGAACTGTGAAGAGACGACCTAACTCAAATGACTTTGGAGATGAAAGTTATGGGAGCAGTAGGTTACCGGGTAAAGGGTACAAAAAGCCGCATATTGCTGTATTTACCAAAGAAAGCTCTTGTAATTGCAAATTGGAGCTCCCCATAAAGAAATACGATCCGAAGACCTACTGCACCTCAAACAGTCAGAATTACGATGTGCACTCTTTGAGCTGCGAAAATATCAAGCTTTTTGATGCTTTAGTGGAAGGTGCTTCTGGGGAAATTAAGACTGGAAAAGTGTCAGATTCCGATTCTGGAATTAACTCCCCATTATCTCCAGGTTCAGTGTACGGGATGTTTTACCCGAAGTTTTTGGATGTTTCTGGGATTAAAAATTGCAGTTCCTGCGTAACGGACAAAACTAAGGTAAGGTTCTTCCCGCATGAGTGAGTAATCCCAGATGGTTTCGCCCAAGAGACAAAGAATCGAGGGTAGTTTTCAAAAATATTATGTGTGTGCAGCATGTAAATATTTCAAAACGAAATGTCTGCTAACGATAACGTCACAATATTCGAGGAATTGCAATAATCTGAAATGCCATTAGTCACTTTCAGGTCGCTTTTGCTAGCAGCCACGAACGTTGATAATCAGCTTTAGCTGGAATAACTAATTGTTGCCTCCAAAGGTGCCATAAACCGCCAATGGACATTAGCACCAATTGCATTAATAGATACAATAAATCTGGATTCGAATTTACATAAAGATACTTCGTTTCCAAAATTAGGTAGAAGGCAATTAACTATTGGGGGGGTCTGTTGCATATTTTTATAGGCTGAGCTAACCAGGATTTCTGAAAACGTCATGACAATATTCTCCCCTCGACATCAGCGTCAAACCCTTTTTTCCCCACTTATGTCTCATTAATAAACATAGAGCTTCTGTCAACGGTCCCTGGTCTAATGAAAACTAACCGGAAGTAAAGCGACGAGATAATGCAGGCTCCATCGGAGTAAACATGTCTTTATAGGGAAAATTTGGAATGACCCCTGGGGCGTTTGCATTCAAATTGTGCATATATTGCCGGGGAAAAATTGCCGCTTTGGGGGGACAAATGTAATAATTGCGCTGCTCATTAGCCGTAATGAACATTCAACCACTCAATTAAAATACAGCCACAGGTTATAGTTTTACACATGAATAGGCGTCTCTTGTGTGGTATTAATCGTTAGGATTGTAGAAGGTTGGTATGTCTCTTGAGTATGGGGATCCCCAGGGGAAAATTTTCACGTCACAATATCGTGCATAAATACTTTTAAATGAGAAATTTCAGTAATTTTCCAGTGTTTATCTCGTTACATGTTACCATTTTACCGTGGCCATCAAGATCGCCTGACTTATATCCTATCGATCACGTGTAGGACATGGTAGGTCTCAGGTTGTTGAATTCAGAGCATTCTCCTCAGACATCGGCAGCACTTAGACTTGAGGTAGAGGTAGCCTGGAATGAGATACCGCAAGATGCTACAGACAACCTCATAAGAACAATGCCCAGGCGTCTGAATAAGTGTATAACAAACCGAGGGTCTTCGACACATTATTGAATGGTTTTATGTGGTGGTCAACCGATTTGTCTCAAAATGTTATCAATTGTTGTTAGACCCAAAACACGTTAGCATGCAAAATATTATAAATAAAAATACAAATATAATAAAAATACAGACACTGGGTATTTACCTTTCTTCGTCATTCAGTACAACCAAGCTGCACATTTTTGTATTTTTTAACCGTATTTTGGGGATCATGCACTATCAGTGCAGAAGTTTGTTTTCGCAAAATATTTTATATTACATTTATAAGTTATCAAAATTTTCCCCTCTCATATAATATTGTTTTCGCATCGTTGGTAACACCACATGCTACTCATGATATGGAACCTCATAAGTGCACTTCTACCAGTGCGGCAATGTGAAACTACCGAGAGCTTTACAGTGGGCTAATTGGGCGAGATGAAACTGATATAAAGGTGTCTGTATCATATCAAATCAAATACGTGCAAATTAGTAGGTACACGTTTCATAACTGCAAACAATAAATCTTAAACCCTGATTTAGTATCTGAATTTCCACCCCCGGATATCCGGCTGCCATTAGATTAATTAACGTGGGGGTGATAAAAAATGGCTTTTAGAAATTCGAAAAGCAGTGACAGATTTCCTTGCTATTTAAGCTTTTTTCAATTTCTTTGATTACAAATTAAGTGCCTTTGTCAGTCAAATGTTATTTTCTTAGAAATTTCAAATGATGTTGGGTAGTCGGTCGTAGAAAGGGTTGTATGTGGAGTAATTGATTGATTGATTGTCTCGTAGACGTTATAAAAATTTTATTTTGGAAATTTTTACAGTGGTTGGAAAAATTACAGAAACATCATAAAAATGATCAAATTAACGTTACTGGACTTATCGGCAAGTTCCTTTCCATGGCAGGGTAGCTCGGTGAGAACTAACAAAACGTCTATGATTCAAATTAAACAAAAACATTTAATATGTAAGCTAATCTATTACGCAATACCATGACAGAGTCAGATGATTTTTCCTTAATGAATTGAGCTTCATAAAAAGCAAACCTTCATCACCGTGCTCTATCACTCATAATAGACCCTTCGCTCTAACAGTTATCTCAACTGCAAAAAGCTTGTGGAAATGGACAGAGAATAGAGAGAGTAAGCCATAAGCTGACAAAATGAAAGTTGCTCTTAATTACCGTGAAAAAGATCTCTATTCCAGTCATGGCTCATAGTCGTAATTTCGTTAAAAGGTTTCATTCCGTACGTAGCAGGAAATACGAGAAGACAATAATTCTCTTTTGTTGTTTAAGGGATTATTAAAACTGAAAACCTAAATTTTCAAATAGACCTTCATAAACTCCCAGATACTCGGAAACTAACGTTCCAAAAAAACTGGTTATACATGGTGATTCCAAAGGTGAGGTTATTCTTTCACCAGCGAATAGGGCTTCAAAAAAATTTTGTTTTCTTCGGTGGTTTTTCGAAATATCAACATCAACGGAGACACAGGGTGTTAGTTTTATTTAAAAAATTAACATTTATTAATAATTGCCAAACCACTTGAGATAATTGAACACAATTTTCTAGGTGTTAGTGATAGTCAAATTGCATTGGAACTATCACTTCGATGATTTTTACCAGAAAACAAGTTTAAACAATTTGTGAGTTTTGGCTAAATTTCTAAACAGCAGCTGAGCTTACTTTTTAAAAATATGAAAATCAAAATCAAAATTTAATTTAGCTTAAATATCGTGTTCAAAATGAATTTTGAGCGTGAATTAAAAAGATTTTGATTTTTTTACTTGAAAACGGTACGTTCTACCAAAAAATAATAAAAGAACTTTACTTTTTAGAATTGAACAAGAAATTCAATAATAATTTTTATTTTTAGAAAAATGGATGGCATACCATTTTTTAAAATATTAAACAACTTTTTTATATACAGGGTACTGGTAAACCCAAGAATAATTTTATTTATTGAAGAATTTCCCTCCCACGTACCTATTGACCCCTACAAAATTTTATCTCAAGTGATTTGGCAATTATTAATAAATTTTAATTTTTTAAATAAAACCTCGACACCCTGTATTTCCGTCGATGTTGATATGTCGAAAAAGCGCCAAAGGAAAAAAAATCTTATTTTTTGAAGCCCTATGCTCGCTGGTGAAAGGATAATTCCAACGTTAGAATCACCCTGTATAAACGCAACATCCTCAATTTGTATTGACCGAAAAACATAAAACTGCCGTTTCCCTGTACTATGTAGCGGGTGTATTGGCTGATCTCGGCACCTTCTGGCATTTTCCATTTCGTATCTACTTGATATATGAATAAAAGACGACCCAAGGGATTGGGGTTTATGTTTGTCCATCCAGTTTAAATCACCAGAGATCCTCTACTCGACAAGAAGATGAAACTTTTGACGATAGCTGTGAAGTATGAAATTTATGCCGAATTCGAGGCCCAATTATTCCCATTATTTATCAATGGATAACGATCAAAGGCAGCTGGTCATCCAAGGAAATATAATTTCTGACCCTCGATTTCCGGGTGAGTCATTGGGGCGAAAGTTGGAAATTCTCAGGTATACGTGACGAATTTCCTTCGTGATTAAAGACAAATTCTTAAACTATTCAAAGTCCTACACATCGCACTCCAATCCAAACTTCCTGGATCGGTAATCCAACCTTTGGGTGATTCGACTGATGGCTGAATAAATGCAGGTTGACAGTGGAATCCCAAGGGCATCGGGAAGGGAAAAGAAAGGGAGGTCCCTATATGAACACGTGTAATCCTATTGTCACGAGGTCTAATCGAACTTATAGAAAGTGATAAGAAGAGGATCAAAGAAAGCGCCCGCTAAGAGCAAAATTCCTGAGAGATGCTTGAAGTTTTCTTGGGGTCGACTCGGAACTTTCGTTGGCTTTTTGTGTGGTTTTATGTAACATGACGAGAGGGAAGAAATTTGGCAGATGACGTATTGATTAAGCTAAGCGCTAAAGCAGCAAATCGCGGATCCGGTGGGCGCAGTTGCTTCTTCAGATGCATTTTTCGCAGAAAAAAAAGTCGAAATTGGCTCTGACTTTATTTAAATGCGCTCTCAGCGAGCCCTTATTTTCGAGAGAAAGCCTATTATGCAAAACAGAGGCGTTAACTACAATCTACTCGCCTTGCCATTGTTTTTTTCTTGTCGCCCCTTCGGAAGTAAGAAAAGAAATGTAAATGAGGCCCTTTTAGAGGCGCTGAATGTGTTTTTTAAGTATACATACTCTTGTAGACTTCTCTCTAATCAACAGTGAGGAAATGGGGTTGGTGTTTATATTGACGTGCTTTCTAATTGGGCGTGGTAGCCTCAAAGCTTTTTTAATACACATAAACTGGTCAGGAAAAGCAACGATAAAGCAATTGTTCGTCATTTTTGAAGACTTATATCTCTGATTTTAATTTTTTTCGTCAATTTCCGACACTAATTTTAGACCGTTTCTTTTAGAATCAGGGTCGGGAATTCATCTTGAAGAAAAACGGTTCGTTTTTCACCAGGGGTTTCCGTGCGAAAATTGTCCACCGCTGTGTCTGCACAACCTCCTTCAATTGGCATAACGTTTTTGAAAGGCCCAGTATGTAATTCATCGTTAACTGGAATTCCTTACTCCAATTTAAGCGTCTTTAAAAACCCTTCCTCTCGTTTCCTGCACTGATATTTAAAGGTCCTTAGACACCCTTTCCCCTTGTACTGCCTATATGCCCTTAAAATGATTGCGTTTGAAGTGCCCTCGGTTATGAACTCAATTTGCAAGCAATTACGTAAAGAAAAACTTGTCTTTTGCTTGGTCTTGTGTGCACTAGGGGGTGACATTAAGGGCTAGACGTCGGAGAGTGTTAGGTGGGTGGATTCTGATTTTTCATCCCTTCAGAGATAGGGGCAAGAAATCTGTCGAAGGCAGAATTGGCAATTGCTATTTTAGGCACTACTAAATTGAAATTTTGTGCAATTTCATTTTATTATTAAAGTTAGTTAACTCTTCTCTGTCAAGGTGTACTTGCTAATTTTTCTGAAGCCCTAGTTTTCAACTCTAGTTGCTTCAAAGATTTATTTTTGTCTTGTTTTCAATTTTTAAAGCTTCAAAGACTTCAAGTGGTTTCAGTTATCCTTTGCTTTTTTCTATTTCGCAATTTTCGGTTCTTCTCATTTAATACTAACTTTAGAACTTCATATCTAGGAATTTTTGAAGGTAAGCGTTTGAAGACCCTCCAAGGGATTATTGGAATCTCCCAGTTGGTTTGTTTGGGCTTTTGAGAAACTCGGAATTGCAGGCACATTTTTCTTTTTTAAACATTTTCTCGAACTCCTCAAAAACATTTTCAAATTATTTGTAAAACTTTTATAAAACTGTCAAAATCTGTGCCACTGGCACTTCGCTATTTTTCACCCCTTACCAGCCCTCAGTCCTGTTTTCACGCTAGTAAATCTGCCCAACAATTTTTCGTTCAATAAAACAATAACAATTGACATCTCAATAATTGAAAACTTCGAAATAAACGAAACCCAAATACCCAAAAGGCATTTTCGAGGCGCGTGCGTCCCCTTTACGATGCCCTGAGCCTGAATTTCAGCATTTTCAGTCGCATTTCAGGAAACGCGGCGTCGTGTAAGTAGGGCGTCGAGGCGTCGTCGTTCCTGCCGTCGCGGCGAGAATCGCGTATTTTCACCGGGAAATCGTCAGAATATAAAATCTCTTTGATGTCATCTTTCGCAACAGTTCGAATCATCATGAGGAGTTTTGTTGTTAGTGGTTGTGTACCGCAGTAACACTTTTTTAGTTAATTAATTGTATGTAAGTGACTTAAATTTGCTGACAAAAATGGCTATTTCCTGGTCTTTTAGCAGGAATTTAGCGTTTCGAAAGATTAACTTATGTACCTGCATTAACTTCGAAAGTCGCGAGCGTGAAGCTGGAATTAAGCAAACCGAATCGGCTTTGAGTCGAGGAAAATTAGATCTGGCAAATGAGTTGTGACAAACTTAAGAGAATTTTCACAGTTTGCTTTTCGTAAACAAAAGTGAGTAATGGTAAATTACGATAAAGTGACTAATGGAAAATTGGTTTATAGAATCGGAATTGGGTTTTAAAGTTATTATATCCTCAAAGCCACTCTATTTCCATTAGGAAAAATTATGACTACTTAACAAGAAAATAGCATTCAATTTATGGCTGGGGATCTACATTAAAATGTTCAAAACAGCGATTTACATAAACTATTGGCTTAGGAAGGTATCAGTTTACCTAACGTTTACCCCTACGGTAATGAAGAAATCGCGTGTTAAACGGAGAAACAATTATCTTTTTTCCATGGAAAGAAAGGGCAAATGCATTTCATATCTGTCCATCAAGTCTCACACACGACATCATGTTTCTTTAGTTTTAGACAAATTAAAATTGGTTTTTACTTACTTTTGTTTGCTACCTCCGAGGTGCACTTCCACTTCATCTCACACGAAGCCTATCCTCAAAAAGTCCCTCTTTAAAGGGCAATTTTTGTGCCAATATTATTAGGGCTCGTCCCGTCAGACTTTAACAAATTCAGGACATAAATTAATCCCGAGGAGAGAAAATGCGGCCATTTCTCCGAGGAAGTTTTACGACTTTGAGCCGTTTGTTTTATTACCGCCTTGAAAAATCTCCTTCCGAATAGGCGAAGCTGCAGCTTTCTTCCTTAGCTGGTTTCAGCTGTTTCGATTGGGAGATGAGTTTATTTGCAGCGGCATGATGATTGCGTGTCAGCAGGTTCAGTCTCTTATATGCCTTTAACCAACTATCCATGTTTTGTGGTGTTAGTGTCGAAATGAAGCACAGTTTCTGTATGAACCGGACAGAAGTGTCTATGGATTGAATTGTTGAGTGTTTCGAAGGCGAAAATGATTCCGGGGTGTATTAGAGCTCCTAGAAGTATACAGGGATCTACTGATGATATCACAAAACAGACTAAGTCAATTGTGCAGGTAAGACCTTTTTGAGGCGTATGAGCAGTAAGATAGTCGATGCGTCAAGGGTAAAGGAATCGTTTTATATTTCTCCTCGTTTTCTTTAAAGGACATAAATTGAACATCAGACCGAGTTTGCAGATTTACGACTGTACAGCTCAAATTGGACGCATTGTCTAAGGGATCTATTCGCGAAATACCATTCCAGCAAATCCGCAATGAAATGACGCTGAAATGGCGTCGAAATGACGTCGAAATGACGCATTTCTAAAAATGTTTAATATCTAATGAATGAAGTTATTATCAATTTTGACATCACTCGAACAAGGAATTGTCGTATTAGAATTTCAACAAAAGGCAACGAAAGGGTTACCAAAGTCGTTAATAATGGAAGAGCAGCAGCTGTTTCTCCTGTGCCCTAAAGTATCTATTGAAAATTACGCCCTTTGCCCAAACAGAGTTCATTCGGTCAATGGATAAATTAATGGAGAGAGATATCCTTTACAAAAAGGTACTGTGAACACATCAAAGGTCGTCCTGTGGTGTCCCTAATCCGTTACCTCCAAAGGACTTCTAAGGCGAGAAGATGATAGTAAAGCGAACATCTTATTAATATTCGCTTGGTGCAACATCGCATTGGGATCAAATCCAAATTGTTGCTGTATGAATCCAAAGCCATTTTCGCATGTTATTCAATTGTACGTTGATATAATTTGAAAAGTTTGTGGTTTGGGCTTGTATTGGCATGAATATTCAGGAAGCTTTAGCCTCACTTACACAACTTTTACGACAGCGTAAATTATTGCTACAAAAAAAGTGTCAGCACTTCTTCGGCCCTACATACACGTGCCTCTGGGTCCTGAATATTTATGTGCTGCTAAAAACAGTATCCGAACACACCTCTAACACCCCCCAGTTTCTCGCTTTGAAGATTAATTACCTTTTTGCTCCTTTTCTACCATTCTATTATGGCCTTAGGCCCTCAGCCAGACGTGCGCTTCAGCCTTGTCATCCACATATTCCAGATAACTTCCATCCCTTTGTAGTTCATTAAACGGCTGTTTAAGTTGACCCTGCAATGGATTTAAAACGAGGGAAATTCAAGGTATTTTAGGGTGAGCAGATATTTATATCTTCAGGAGTTGTTTTTACTTCAAAATAACCAGCAGAAAGTAGCCTAATGACTGTAATTATAGCCCATTCAAAAGCAGTTTTTACGCTAAACGAGAAATTTATTAATAAACTTACAAGCGTAGCACGTTTGCATAGGCCAAGTAACATGTAGCAATAAATTACTCCCAACACGGCCGAATTTCAAAACAAGGGGAGTTTATAGGAACCTTATAAAGGTGCTATAAATAACGCATTAAGATGATTTCAGTCCATTCAGGGTTCATAGATGGTTAATGATTCGGGAATCACTAAGCCCGAAACGGAAGTTTAGATTCCTTGCAGGTGAGCAGTAAAACGACTTTGATGGTGTATATGGTGGATGGTGATTTTCATAACGTTGACCTGAAAACGGTTAACGTTATGGGAAATATTTAAGAGACCTTTTTTTCCACATAAATATGGAGCTTTCATTAAATTATTTTTATCTTTTTAATCGGTGGCGTATATTTTTTGTTTAAAATGTTCAAGGTCATCTGAATGGGGACGCCACTGACGAAATTAAAAACATTCTTTTCCCCTTAAAAGAGGTGTGTCCACACCTATTTTAGGCTCCCCACTTTTCAAAACAATATTTAATGCCAGAACGACTTTATTAAGAAAAGACTAAAAAAGAATTTTTTTTACCACCCTGTATTTGAGACAGGAAGCGAAAACGGGCCCATGCTCGTATGGGCTTTAATTATTAGCAGGAATACGCAGTTGGCAAATTTATTCCGAGACACCCTGTTTAATCGCTAAAGTCGTGCGGTCGGAACGTAGAATGTGTTGAAATCGCTAAATTTGAGGTATGTTTTGGGTCGAATAAAGAAAAAATTGGTTTTGCATAGTGCTGATAGTTTTCGTTGAAGACTCATACAAAAGTTCCCATCATAAATCTTATCTGCTATAAATGAAGACCATCTCCAAAATCCCTTTGTGGAAAATTTGAGGTTGATACGGTAAAAGTGTTCAGCAAATAATTTCTTTCAGTTCGATGTCTTCAAACTAATGTCTCCCCACTCCCCGCGCAGAAGAACTTCCAGGAGCCGAGAGCATCGAGTTGCAAGTCTTAAGAACTGGAAGTCGAAACCGATTTATATAATCAGTTTATCGAATCCATTAATTCTTGAAATTTATTCTTCGTTTATATGACTTTTTCTCGTGTATTTTTCATGAAATCTTGCTGTTCATAGAGAACAAGCTACCCCCAAATCCACCCTATACCGGCAATACGGCTTATAATAAACTGTCGCTATCCAAAGCTCTTCCGGCCCATTAAATCCAATATAAGCGAAAACTGGAAAATTACAAGTCCAATTTAGCGTGTAGCGCACCCCCCAAAGATTAGTAACGATAACCCTCTTATTCTTAAGAAAATTCAATGGGGAAATGAATACAGAAATGAACAATTTCCAGTGAATAAGAAACTCCCCTTGGGATTCGCACAAAGAAACTTAATATTTGTTCCCAATATAAATTCGTTTTTGGAATTTGATGTTGTGTGTCGATGGAAAGTTTGATTATCAAGGGACTAATTTTTATTAAGACATGAAACCGTCAAAACTTCTATCCACTTTCTTCAAACCATAATAAGTTGCGATTTTAATGTATTTACTCTCATGTTCTATACTTGAACATTATGTAACATATGAGGCGAGCTCAAAATACTCTACACTCTTCAGTAATTTATACAGCAGATGGATGCAGGCTAAATGGCTATTTTATTAGGTTGGACACCGATTTATGTCCTATAAACATCACGAAAATAAATCTGTGTTAAAGAAGCTGCACTGTTCTAGTTGAATTAATGGGCTTAACGTGGGAAGTTGCAAGTGAACTTATGGTACATTTTGGGTGTTTAAATGATATGTGTGACGTTAGAGGCTTAAGAATGAAAAAAGAAAAGTACTTATCCCGGAGGATCACATCAGGCCCCTTGGTCACGTGACTTTGAGCAGACTCAAATACAGTCAACATAGAGTCTACTTAAAGCGTCACCGATCCATCAATCCTCCGTTGAGTTCCCCTTTTTTTCAATACAGCCCTTATGTTTTTTCCTTGGGGTGGAAATAACTTGAGTGTAGCGCCGATGAAGAATTCCACGACTAGAAAAATTCATAAGTTTACCTGTAACATTTAGTGTGTTTAACAGGAGTTATGATTTTGTCTAAAATCGTGTTTTCTGCATTCAAAGTAGCGGTAAGCTTTTCCCGTTAAGAGCCTCTATTTTGTCCTATGGATCGACGTTGAAAACTTTGCCAGTAGACTCCAGTTCAGCTTTAGCCAGGATTATGACTTTTCGAAGAATTGTCTTTTTTGCATCGAGGTTGGAATCCGTTTAGGTTTCTTCGTCTATTTTGCTCTATAAATGAATCTTGAAAGCTTGAAATCTGAACAGCAAATTCAGAACCATAGAGATATAAAATTTGGTTGCCTTGGCTAACTTTAGTCAGGACATTTTGAAAATTATACCTTCGATATTTATATTCGTGAGCATTAAGGTCTCTCCCGTCCAAGTTCCTCTATTTTGCCATATAAATCAACGTTGAAAGCATGCAATTTATAGAGGAGATGCAAAGCTATAGAGCTGTAAATTAGTAATTCCTTTAACTCTAGCAGGAGGGTTTCGATTTCTCCATCTGAGCTCCTCTATGTTGCTTTTTTAAGTCCCCATGAGCATCCGCAATTAATAGATTCCTCCCCGAAAATCCTGAATTTAATTGAATCCTCAAAGCTTGTAAATCGTCAAAAAGTCGGCAATTTTAAGCTCCATATTTTTAAAGCTTCCGGGCAAATCTCGACCCAAAAAAAGCAAAATGGGCCTTTCGGGTTCATAATATTTACGCTGAAATTGGCAGTTTATCAAACGGGAAAATCCAAAAAGCGAAAGGGATTACTAACGCATATTTGCGGCTTTATTAGCTTTCCAGCCTCGTTTGGGGCATCAAACGTCACGCTATATTATATTACGCACCTGACATGGTTTATTGGGAGAATTTGGCATTAGAAAATTGCCGAAAGTTCTCTTTAATCTAACCGATTTTATACTTGCTAAATAAGTTATAACGCAAGGAAAAATTAAGGGATATTTTAGTATCCTTAAAGCCCATAAAAGCCATAAACGGTCAACTATATGGGATTATTCCGGATCTCGAGGGTAAAGTTAAGAGATCTTTCTAGATAAAATATAAAGCCCTTGTTAATTTGTTTCCGGATGACCTATTCCAGCTTGGCCGCAAGTCATGTAGAATTTATGGTTTTGAAGTTATTTTGGGATCCTGCAGGGTTTAATAAAATGGAATTTTACCCTTTAGAGGACATCTTGAGGGGCTGATGAAAATTGCATAAAATGGGAAAGTGAAAGTATTAGCAAATGGAATTTTTCTCATATCACCTTTCAGAGAGCCTCGTACATCTTTTCCCGGATAGTTAATTGACTGCGCCGTTTGTGCGTCTTTGATGTCGTCAGGCGACCGGGATCGGATGCGGTTGGTTTTGGAATTTTATTTTGATAGAAATGTACCGAAATAACTACACGAGAAAAGTGACAAAAGATGAGTTTTGAAAGTTGTCTAAACTATGGAGTGTAGAAGAAGCAATAGGGCTTAGGAAATTTGATGAATTATTATGAAAAGAAATGTGCGGGACGAGGAAGAATTGTGCAGGAGGTCGCTGGAGTGTAGGATTGGGTCAGGTTTTAGCTTTTGGCTACGTAAAGAAATAATCGCTTCCTGTGATCAAAAAATTCTTTACAATTACATCATCTTCTGCACAGCCCCTCTTAGAGGGTCGTCTCGAAGTCCGTCATTTTTAAGGAATAAAAATCTACAGACTGGTCCAATTGCTATGGCCCACTATTGCTATCTTCTAAACCGTAAACGTTAAAGTTCGATTAAATTAGACAAAAGTTGTCAAATTTGATGACAAGTTAAGATCTCGAGGCATTGTTGCCAAAATTTGTTCGATTTCGGAAGTATTGGGGAAAACTAAATTTTGCCACGGACAAGATACAGATTCTCCCTGAAGAAGGTAAATTTGCTGAAACGCCTAATGTATGTTTTTTAAATTTCAGCTTGCCGATCTATGGAAGTTTTTTGTGTAATGTAGGTAGGAAATATTCGTTTCTAGTTACCACAACAATTTTATAAAGGCCTATTTATAATTCCACGCTGCATTTGACAAGTTTTCAAAAATATCTAATAGTAGTGAGTAACATCCATGTTTTAACAGTGATTTAAACGGTTGACTGGCATGTTCTCGTTGGAATCTGGAATAAAATTCATAAAAACGTCGACGTGAGAGTTTGATATTGCGAATTTTAACTCGGCATTCCTAATGCTTTGACTGGTTTCAACGGGTTTTTGAAGGCTATTTGGACACGTCTTCCCAA
This sequence comes from Euwallacea similis, assembly GCF_039881205.1. NCBI lineage: Eukaryota > Metazoa > Arthropoda > Insecta > Coleoptera > Curculionidae > Euwallacea > Euwallacea similis. The sequence continues at coordinate 4,606,811 of NC_089619.1, forward strand.
AATTATCAACATAAATCCGACATTTACAGAGCAGAAAGTTCTTCTACTAATTCGTCTTAGGTTAGAAACAAGAGGAGCTTCTGTTGGAGTCGCCGAGCTCTCAGAACTTATCGAGGATAAGCAGATTATAATAATATTCTATGTTTTTAATATATTCTCTTACTTTAAATCGAAAACGAAATCGCTCTAGAGCGGAAAATTGGGAAAACGCCGGCTAATCCGCAAAGGAAAACTTTATTTGAAATGAGAATTCTAAGGACTTCTTTCAATATCAATCGTCGAATCAACGTTCTTACTGCAATCCCTGAAGAAATCACAACTTTCCGCCGCTTTTCCAGGACGCAGAAGGCGTTGTTCCAGGTAGGTCCAGGGTTCGCTCATATATGCGACCTAGAAGTTCATTATTCCACGACCGGGGCAAATAACGGACCGGCTAAATATCCCCTCACCACTGTTTTCGTATGGATTATGTTATAAGTTTACACAGTTTAAATTAATCTCGACTCGCAGGAAAAATCGGATAACAATGTACATCGTTGGCCGAGACTGTGTTATTTTTATGCGCACAATATCGAATCGTGTTATTCTTGAATTGGTCTTTTTTCCAAGTCTCTCGGAGAACCTCAGAAGATTTCTTGATGCTAATGTCTTATCCGAATTCGTTTTCGGGAGACATCAATCCTTCTTCAAATTTTTTACGATTTTTAGAAATACTTAGGTTTCACTGGAGACTTAGATGTTTTAATATTTTAACGGAAATTTTATGGGGCACTGATGGATCTTATGGGATTTTCCGCGCGTCCTTGCCTCAGTTTCCCTGACGTTGTGTTTCTTATGAATGCCAAGATCCCCATGGTTGAGACCCAGAAACGGGCTCCTTATGTTCAAAAATAACTCTTTTTGGACCAAACTATCAGCATGTCAGGCACTTACCTCGTGAAAATTTCTGGAATTTTCATCAGACCAATATCGACAGTTATGCCGATTCGTCGTGCCGTTTGGGAAAAACGAACATTCATCAGAAAAGCAGATTTTAAATAGATAATTATGGTTTCCAATTGCTCGTTCACTTATAAGGCAAACAACAATTCAAAACATGAAAACGATGCATTATCTGTATTGTGCATTTTTACAGAATTTCTTTATCAGAATAAAAAAGGAGCCAAAAGTGCCTGCTTCATGTTATTTTCTATCTTAGTTTTTGCGAATTTCACATTATTGATTCACGTCAGATGGTACATCTTTTGATCAAATTTCTCGAAAACTGCTGAATCAAAGTTAGCCAAATTGGGGATCATTATAACGAGAATCGAAAGACCTTTCAAACGAGGTACTGCTCGACCCTACTTTTCATTTAAGATTTTAGGGGTTTAACTTGCCCCGGCTAGGGAGTTGCTGTGAAAGAAGCGAGTATACGTCCACAGTGTGTCTCCCTCGAATATAAAATTAAGGTGTCCGAGCATTTTTTCGAAAATAAATTTTCAAATGCATGAAAATGCCTCTGTTTCGTGTTGGCTGCGCCACCCCGTATGTGCATTGTATGTAAACGGTCCATCGGTCAGTTCCTTGGTTTCCAAGCAAATAGCCCTTGGGGTAAAGCTACCCATTACGTTACTGTTAACTTCCCCCAGTAATTTTGATGCCGCGTCATTAACTAGTGTTAGATGCTACCCATATCTGTTATAAAAGTTGGCTCTTTCAAATTTGCTCACGTTTGTCCTCAAAAGTTTTCTGACAGTTACAAGCTAACACTATTAGATGGCATAGATCTAACCAATCCTGGAAACACAGCCCCGAACGTGTTCCACCAGTCTTTCAGACCATAAGGGAATCCTGGAGGGTGATTAGTTAACAAAGTTACCCAATTTTACCCCTTCCGCCTACATCGCACGGCCTAAATTGCTTCGCGGCCCATGAGATTAATTGGCCCACTGTTCTCTTCGTTTTATGCGATCTCCTCGGTGTATCGGGAGTAATTATTTTAGTTCAGCTTCGAAGGTGTTACGCTAGTTTGCGATCTATTGTCCAGTAAGGCGGATAGTAATGTTAATTTACAGAAGAGAGCTTTTACTGGTCCTTCCGCCCTCTGCGAAATGGGTTACAGCGTATTTTTTTGCTCTCGATTGTCGTTCGTTTTTCAAGAATTCGGACGAGGGAAGCAAATAAGGGAAAGGTGATGGGGTAAATAAAAGTGCTGCTCACGTATCAAGCCGCAGCATAAAACGTTTTCAATGACGAGGGGTAACGCCGTAACGGAACTGTTCGATCTGAAAACGAAGTTAAATTTCCCGACATACGCAAGTAATCCACGTATAAAATTTTTGGATAAACACCGAATTTTTCGATCCCCCCAACAAAGCCAGATAACAAATTACCTCTATTAGATTCTGAAGCTCTATCGCTAGAAGATTTAAACACCTATCAGTTATTTAAAACCACATAAACTTTATTTGTCTTTTGAGCGTCTACGTTTATAAATAACTAGGCGACAGACCTTAACCGTTTTTCCTAGCTAAGTATTGCTCGGATTTTATAAATGGATTTTCATTTTCTCAGCAATAACGATCGCCCATCCTTTTGTTGCCCATCTGACAACCCCATAAAAATCTCAACAATACCGCAGAGCACCAAACATGGACTCACGTTGAAATCACAAACACAAGTGCCCATTGAACGATATCGATGGGTACTCGACCTGACAGCTACCTTTTATTTATACTGACTCATAATGAGGCAGAACCAGATCTTAGTTTATATTCTTCGTTATGAGATTGAATAGAAATTATTGGACTATTGAGAACTCAAGTTTCAAGGCCCCTCTAGTTTGAAACTAGACATGAGCCATATGATATCAGTAATTGCCAAAGGGGCTGATATGTGTTTGGTTTGAAAGCTTGTGCAGATGAGCTTTTGTCCTATTTATAAACTAGCTTTTAATGTGTTCCTCCTACTGAAGCTAATTTTAGGTTTGGTCATTAGTTTAGTTACCTCTTAGATACGGCGCTTCTTCCGAAATATTGCACATTCGGACAGGTGTAGGTATGATGAGTTGTTATAAAATTAAACCATCAGGAAATAACTCTAACAAGGTATTCCTCAGATATCGCATATGTGTAAATAAATGTTTTACTCTCAAACATTTCACCAGGTGATCCAGAAATATGGGACCAAACTTCTAGGGATTAATGCATTACACTAGTGAATTATACTAGGGGATATTATATAACACTACAGTAATTATTCAAAATGTCGTCTTTGAACTTCGTCAGTGTGGACAACATTAGATCGGCAAAGGTAGTCCAGTTCCGTGGCCTCCTTGATCACCAGATCTAACACTTTTAGACTTCTTTCTGTGGAGACATGCAACGATTATCAAATTTTTAGCCAAGTCTGCAGAAATCATGTGCGTCGTTTAAACAGGTGCATTCAAGTTAAAGGACGATTTTTTGAACAATTACTATAATCTTATTTTATATAAACAAATTAAAATGATACGTATTAAAACTCGATGAAACACATTTTTGCACATTACTGTCTTAAAATATCATAAAGCCGTAGCGCCTTAAAGAGATACTTCCGGATATAGGTTCTTATACTCAAATACCCTGTTCAAATAGGCAGGACCGGACCCTAATGCAAAAATAAATTAGAGCCAGCCATAGTCGACAAATGACAGATTTTCATCATAAAAACCTCTTTTCCGGGACAGTGTCAACATGGCAAGAGTCTAATGGAGCCTCACATTCAGCGGCTACAAATTATGAACGGGAAAATGGGGTAAACGCACCCCTTTCCGTAAACACTTATTGATATAACGAGGGGTGTGCTTTAAAGGTCTGTATACCTAGCCTATATTAAGTGCATACGCATACCTTTTCTGAGTGATTTATTTATGCGAAAAGGGGTGAATTCGGATGTGTGTGTGATTGCTTTATAACAACACCAGTGTTGGTTTAGGTTTGAAATAGATGATGGGGAGACGATTCAATTTTTAATGATTTTAATGATGAATTGAAAAGACAATGTCAATTACGGGAGTTACCTATAGATGTGTGTTGGTCGTTTACATATTAAACAATGATAACTCATCATTACTCTCCATAATTGACAGAAGTGTACAAAATACGGTCAAGTGGCAGGCATGGTGTGTCGGCCGTATGTTCCTCTAATCATTTTCAATTTATCGGTTAAACGCCTGGAAAACATTAAATTCAATTAAAGCGGCTTATATTGGATTATGAACGTTTAATGCAATGGAGAACTTTGCAAGTGAAGGATTATTTGATATCAATAAAATGCAGACTCGTACTAAATTGAACGGAAAAATCCTGGATATAGACGACCACAAATAAGTTTTTATTGTTTCCCTAACTGTTTAAAGTACATTTACGACTTAGTATAATCGACATGCAACATTTGGAGGTGAGTGTGTTGAAGACACCTTCTTCAGTTCAGAACTAGGCGGATTATTACGTCATATTTTGGAAGAACAGAGAAAGAGAATTTCGTAAGAAACTCCTTTGTGGAATTCTAATAATAATTTAGGTGTTTTTGGATTGTTTGAAGAGCACCTTTCTTGACAAAAAAGTGATTTTACGTTGAAAATGACAATGAAGTAAAGAAACAAAATCAAATCTATCATCAATTATTATTTTTATAGATTTTCCATGAGAAATTTTTTTCTGAAATATTCACCTGATTTTGAGTTAATTTTCAGGAAAAAAATTTTCGCTTTCATTCCTCTGGAGATTTTCTAGGTGGATTCTATATATCCCTTTGTTAACTTTTTGGTCGGTTTTGAGGAGCCAATACATATGTACATATATTTTTAAATTTATAATAGATAAGAAAAATTATTAGGATATAGGGTAGCCACCTTAACCCTGGCGAGTCATCTAAAAAAGGTGGTACTTTCTATTGAATTATTTTTTACAGCTTTTAGACAAACATTTTTCATTTTTATTTTTTTAAAGTCCGAAGTTCTTTATCTCACAATTGATTCTTTTTGGATATTATTTCCTTTCTGATTTAAAGAAACTTTGGTACTTTCTCGCGTCATCAAATGCGATTCTACTCTCTTTTAATCAATTTGGTTGTTTGTACACTAGATTAAATCATAGGCAAACAGAGTATATTTAAAATAATATAATTTTTCCAAAATTGCAATTAAAAAAAAAAATTTTGAGATAATTTGGGGAATATTGTTAGAAAGTCTAAAAAGAATTCATCGACTAATCTCCGCTAATCATCTTCTATAACTTTATTTGACTGACCTTGATAGAAGAAAGAAATAATCAATTTCGCCCCTTTTTCAAAAACCCTTCCGTGAAACGAAACCAATGGAAAAGTTAATTTGAAGTTCAGCTAATTAAGGGTTTTAATAAACGAAACACGCCGTGGCAGATTTTCACTTTCACTTCAGTTCGTTGGGGCATTTTGGAAGCTCTGAAGAGGATGACTTCATCAACGAGTTTATCAGATATAGAGGCAACAAACGTGGTTAAAATTGCACCGCTGAAAGGGAAATAGAGCTGAAGGGAAAAAAGTTAATGATAAAGAAATGGCTTTTAATGAAGAGTAAATAGAACAGTGAAGTAATAAGGTTTGAGGTGGCAGATTAGGCAAGTCTAAGTAAGAAAATTATTATACTAAAAATGTTAATCAGAATATAGGTCCTTCGAATAGTTCAAAGAATCACTAGTCTGAGTTTGATCTACTCATATTTCATAACTTTTTTGTGCTCTTCTTCCTTCAATCGACACTCCCCTAATCATCCCTTTAATAAAGTGTAACAGTACGAACTCGTTCTTGGAAAATATGGAAGTATCAGGGTGGAAGCTTATTACACGCTCGGAATGCGTAAAAGTTGGGGTAAATTTCATATTATTTAACAGGAGCTGGTGGATGCGGTAGCTAAGATTCCGATATAAGAACCTCCAAGTAACTTTGAACTTTTAGTATCTCGTAACCAGATAATGTAGATTAGAGCTAACCATAGGAAGCTTGTGGCATTGGAAAATTGGAAAGTACAAGGGCTGTTTATCCATTAATTAATCTTTAAACAGACTTTATTAACTTCACTATTTTTCCCACATCACAGGGTAAAACTTCTTTATTCCGATAATCCAACTATTGCCAGCAGTGTGTATTTATAGCGTAATGTAAGCAATGTTGGTAAAACCTGTGTTCGATTAATTCATCAAGAAGAGCATTCCGATGACGTTATTAGGGTTTATTGATTTAACAGTTAAAAATTGATTATGTGTTAATTTTTTTCCAGATTTATACCGACTGGGCGAACCATTACTTGGAAAAGGCCAGGAGCAAAAAGAGGGTTAATTCTCTAGCGACAGACTGCAGTGACGGAGTTTTGCTGGCAGAGGTTATCGAATCAGTTAGTAAGTATGAAAAATTGTTGTGGGTTTATCAATTTAAGGCATAGGAGTTTGAAAAATGGCCAATTTAACGAGAGACTGTAGGTGGGAAAGTGTGGTTTTCTTCACACTAGGAAATAAGGGAAACAATCGAGCGGCACATTCACCCAGACTACTAGATAAAGGACAGCCTATTAACACAATAAAATAAATACAGATAATATATAAATAATACAGATAATATATAAATAATATAGAAAATAATAAATAATATGAAGTATACTAAGTGACATAGAAAAAGGAACGCCCAGATATAACGATTAGATTAACTTTCTGTTGCATAGTTTTGTTATTGCGGCTAATTTATAGAATTGGTGAAAAAATCAGAAGGTTTTACACAGGAGTTTGGTTGCTATAGTTAATAATGTATGGATACACCTCGATTTTTGTACAAACCACCAAATAACGTTAAATGAGTGTAAGTCAAATACTAAATTTATACTAATGCAGACTAATTTATTTTTGCAACAAATAAGGCCTGCAAGAAATACTGCTCCGATAAGGTTCAAGTTTTCATCATTTTTTCGGGAGTCCTAAAGAACGTCTACACAAAAAATTGTTGAAATTAAAAGTCATACACTAGGTCTTCCTTTTTCTATGTCATTTGATGTATAAATAAAGAATTTAAATATAATGCTAGTTTTAGCAAAAAATAGTTCGTCATAGGCATAAATTTCTCAGAAATTCAAGAGAGAAACTGGTCAGTATACAACAAACTTGTTAGAAAGGTACGAAACAGTAGCAAAGCCTGAAGAATGGAAGAATTAAAGGAAGAGAGAATTGAAATAATAACATAAATTACGAACAATGCTTTCTTGCAAAACAACTTTAGCTCAAAGCATGCCTGCCATGTACACGTGAATAATCAAAGCTGATCAACTACTATGATCTCGTCAACTACTGCCAAAAACCAAGTGCCCCAAAATGTGTTGCTTGGCACGAAATGATTAATCGACCCCCAAGATTATGATGATGTTGCCGCTTAAATCATGTTTTTCATATGACTCAGACAGTTATGTTTTTCGAACTTAATTATATTTGTTTACGGGCCTTTAACGCACTTTGTTTAAACTTACGGTTATTTTAATACCGGGAACTTGATTTATCGTCTATAGGCATAAACGATGTAATTTCTTTTCCGTACTATACATATAGCTTTTTGAGGTCGCAGTTTTATGGCGTTCTTCCATCGGACGTGTCGAGTTAATTGCAAGAAGAGGCCCTTTTTGAGTTAAGTGGGACACTGCATTAATTCGAAATTTTCTATAAGTTTATACCTACTTTGTCGCAACCCATTTCTTCTTAGAATACATTTGTTTGATGCTGTGTATACGAGTCGCGACACCATAAACCCGCAACATTAGCATTAAAATAGGCGTTATGGTTAAACAATTCATTTTCAGAATCAGATCTGTTTAGTCAGGGTGCCCAGACAATTTCCGAAAATCCACTTTCCATTTTTCCAATCAGAGATTCCATGCATCGTTTCCTAAACCCAAAATTCCGTTCCATTCCAAAATAAATATTCGGTAAAGGCGAAATAAAAAAATGCGATATTTATAATGATCTGACCAACATATGCAAATGGACTAAGGTACTTTTACTACGACCACCGGGATGTGTGGGTTAAAGTTTTAATGAACTCAAGAAGTTGAATGGGTGTAAGGCGAGACTCCACAGGGTATGGGTTAACTCAGATTTATTTATGTAACGTTCGTGTTATTCCGTAAGTTTTATGTTTCAAACTTTCCAGAAAAGTCATGTTTCCCAGATGAAAACATGAAAAAATGCATTTCGCAATAGTTAATGATGCTTCTCTCTCTTTCAGCCTGCCAGAAGATCCCTGACATCAATAGAAAACCAAAATCTCCATCGCAAATGGTAAGTGTGTTATACGGTGTGTTATAACATTAAACCAACTAGATACGAAATTTTTACCTGAGATGGAAACTTTCCCTTTTACTTGACTATCAGCCGTTTTCCCTTAACTCATTGATATTAAAAGGACGCACTGCGGATTTTTCAGGCTTCTGGAAATGGGAAAATCCAAAAAAACCTCATATATACCAATGCGATTAGTATGCAAGAAGCGTTTAGATTGCCTTCTCTGTTGTCTTGTCAGTCCTTTTACCCTTATGTGTATAGGGGTTGTGTTTTGTGTTGTAAATTGAGTTTGGGCGTGTCGCGAGAAACTTTAAAAAGCTTTTTACTAATAACTGATCCATGGTCTATTTCTGAGCGAATCTTGGCATAAGACTTAAACAATTCTGTTAGTTTGTTCGATACACTCGAGACTACACAATCAATTTGATAATATTAACGAATTTTAGTAATACGGAACCTTAAAGTACGTTCTTTTGGTTAAGAAGAGTCAGGACGTACTTCAGTAAAAACAAGCGGCATCGGGGCATTGAGTAACACGTTCGAAAAATGGGGAAATTAAAAAAAATTCTTCTGCTACGCTAATGAATGTTTGCACGATTAGATCCCAATAGACTTTTTCTTATGGAAAATTAAAGGTTTGCCTCAATAAAACCAGTTCAGGACATGGAAGTAATTTCTCTAGGATCGAAGCCTCAACTCATTCTTTATTTTCTTTACTCGAACGGCAACTGGCCTGGAATGCAAATAATTTTGAGATTCAGCTCACTGCAAATCATAAAATTTCCTCTTCTTGCTGTTTTTTTATGCTGCGTTATTAGGGACTTCCAATTTTCTACACCGTGAAAGCCATAAAATCTGGCATAAAAGGCCCAATAAATCCAATCCTTTATTTCGTTTTTTACCTGAATTATTCCACAGAGACCCATTTACCGTTAGTAATATCTGATGTGGCTGAGATGATACCACACAAAGATGCCCGCATCATCCCATAATATTACATTTCTGACTAATGGGAAAAAATCCGTATTATTTTTTAAGCATTGAGATAATAAGGAATCCAATTTCGAGAACTTATTGTTTCCAATAGAAGTCCATTTATTATAAGGCCCTAATGGCACAGGGATTATTCTTCTTCTTTACGGAAAAATTTATGTGCGGTCGCGCTTTGCTCCATAAATCATTGAGAGTTAGAGACCTCCGGATAAAAGAAAAATGCGATTGGATTGTGTATTGGTCACCTGGTCGCTGATGGAAAACTAATCGTGGAAATAAGTGCATTTATCACAAAAGAACATCTAAGTTTCAGTAAATAAGGCTCGAAAGGGCTCGTGCCACTTCAAAAGGCTTCATTTGGCGATTTAATGCCGAGATAAGCAAGGAACATGAAAAGGGACTATTTTGTGTTTCAGGCTATAAATTACATGCATAAATAGGAAGACTATAAGTGAATTTATCTATACCGAAAGCCTCTAGTAGATTAATGTGCGACTTCTCCTTGTTATGAGGGGCCAATAATAGCGCTCCATTGGAATTCTCTGTATATTTAGGAAGCGAGTCACAAATCAGATTAGCAAGATTTATCATGTAATCAGTTTTTTATGGTGCTTTTGAACTCTAACATATGGTGACTTTTTTTGGCATAATTCAGACATAATTTGCATCTCAATTTGGAATTAAGTTCTTCGCGGCAGGTGTTACAAAGCCTTGAAGAGTAATATCGGTGAATTTTTCGCAGATAATATGCACATAATTTGTACTTAAGCTCATTCACCTGGCATTTATTTTAAGAATAGAATACGTTGAACTTGAATACTTCGATTGATCCCTTGAATCAATAGGAGACCCAGAGGCATAGCACAACTCGGTTAACTCGGACTCGGACATAAACTAAGTGCAGTATGAAATTAGTTGGAAAGATAGTGTTCGGAACAAGATCTATGGAAGAAGTTTTGATGAACACCTTAGCGATTGCAGAATGTCTTGAAAATGATAGAAAAAGCAGAGGCGAAGGACAACCATGCTAAGACCTAAAATAATTGTAAAATAAAGCTGATTTTGAGGAATTCTTTTCGATATAAATTTATAACCCATTTATAAACCAATATGGCATTTAACTCATAAGGGAGCAGCGGATAACCGCTTTAATTATTAAAAAAATACCTTGGAGGCAGTGGAAAAACGAGAGGCGCAGTAATACTAAACAAACCTACTGAGATTCAAACGAATTGATACCAAATAAAAGTTTTCTTCGCTTCAAATTGATAGCCCGGTTACATTAATGATAAGCTACCTTCATAATCTAAAAACCCTCCAAAAAACATTTCAAAAAATCACATAAATTGGGAACTCCTCAACTCGCGAAAATTGCATCAGCTATCTGAAAATAATGTGCAACTAGAAGAAAATACTTAAAAATCTCTAAAAATCTTTTGTAAGAAACAAGTTATAGAATCACAAATTACACGGGGTGTTCCAAAAAAGTTGTGCCAAATTTAAGAAGGTTATAGGAGACATTGCAAAGAACAATTTTTGTATAGAACCTCTTAGTCAAAAATGAGCCGTTTTGGCGCCAGAGTTATTTATATCGAAAAAACTTCGATATTCAACTTAAGTGAATAGAATAAAAACCAATAAAATAAACACTGAATCATGTGAAATAAATGAATAATTGTCCGCATGGTCATCGCATCTATTTCAAAAATAAAATGACGTGGGGTAACGTAACATTATCGCACGCCGCGAGTAGTAGTTGCGACACGGCGTGCGATATTGTATCACTTGCTTACCACACATTACGCCTACACCTCAATATTTAATCTCTTGGAATTACGAGGGATAATTCTCGGAAAATCGTGAGAATATAAAAGAAATAATGGGAAATACTAACCAGCTTCGTAAAGTGTCTTGAAAATCGCAAGAGATCTGCGGGATCCCATGATATTCCCCAAAAAAATCTTCAGAAGTATTTGCAAATCTCAAGTAATTAATATCCTGAAAATACCTTGAAAATTAAATCACATTTTAATTTAACGGCAAATTATTACCCCAGAGAAAAAAAGAATAAGTATTACCGGTAAACTTCAAGCAGCATTTAGAACTCTGTGGTACTTCTAAGCATAGAAATAGGTGGGGACCAGAACGGTGCCAGTACTTCATACACCCGCGATCTCAACAACAGTCGAATATCAAACGAAATCGAGGCGGCCCATCCGTGGAACTACGCGATCGAACCCATCGAAACACGCGGTTCACGAGATATTAGAGTACCGTGACCCTCATAGGCCCCTTAAGACAGAAAGATTTAAAAATCGCTAATGGTGCTGTGCTGTAACTTTGATTTTTGTTTCTTGGAAAGAAAATTTTAGGTAAATCACACTTTCTTTGCCTTTATTTTTATTATTATTGGATGCTATGAAGCTTGTTTTAGGGTTTTTTTAAATCCTGAAATTTCTTCTCAAGTATTATTTGAATAGGGAATTTGATATATTTCAAAAATCGTGCAATGTCATGTACAGGAAATTGGATAATCTAAAATGAGCTTAACTTTCAGCGAATTGGCATATTAACAGCGTGGTGCCGACTCACGTTCGGCCTAAGAAGCACCAAAACATATTCTCAATAAAGTCGGTCACGTACCTCACGGTATTTCGTGGCCAAATATGGTCGAAGTCGAAACAAACCGCTAGATTTGCGTTTGTTTTGGTATCTGGTTGCACTTTGGGTTCCTGAAATGTTTATTAATCAATCAGCAATCTATTCCACATACCACATGGGATCAGATTTCTATAGTTGATCTTGTGTCTAAATGCGTATAAAGTGCGTTATGTCTCAATCTTCCCCACGCACCTCTGACTTAAGTTAAACATCGTCTGAATGTCTGCGAGTTTAAATGAATTAGCTTGACCCACACTTATTTGAATGTCGACCTTTTAGCCTCCAATTTATGTGTAATTTCTTGTAATTATTCCGAGAACAAATTTCTTTAAAAAGTTCTAAATATAGAGCTGCATCATCGTTTGCGTAGTGATTGTTTTAGTGCCGGAAGATGATTTTGAAGAACAACGGAGACGAATAAGATTAAAGTAGAAATTGGTTTAAGTTTGAAATTTTAAGCGTTTACGCAGAAGTAGGTACCATGAATATAAAGTAAGTAATAAAATTACGAAAAAAAGTCAAGGTCAGCATATGGATGATGCTGACTCACACGTCCAAGCCAAATCAAATTTTAGTTGCATTTTTTATGAATGGAACTTTTCAGACATCCTTAACTTCAACATCCTGTACATACCTATACATATGTACAGTGCGTTTCATAGTTGCACGGCACTACTTGAGGAATGTATTCTCTAGTGCAAAGTAAAGAAAAAAGCTCACATATGCGTGCGTCTGATCTCGATCCGTAGCGAAGTTGCAGAGCGTTGAAAGGTAAAAAAAATGTTGGTTTCTATTTTATTGTGCTTTGTGTATAACACAAAAAGGATTACGGATCTAGACCTCAAAAAATACATTGCCTCCAACTACCTGACAGAGTAATGACCCTGTAAGGTAGCTGGAGGCAATCTACTTTCTTATTAGCAGCACTTATTACCTAATACACATGTAAAACTTGAAAGCTCTTTCTGCAATAGGTAGAAGTGTAGACATCTAAGATGTGCAGTTTGAGGGATCTTCATGTAAAGACACTTCGAAAATCACCAACGCACTTTTCTTCAGAAATTTCCATTACACATATAGTCAAAACGTGGACATGGGTTGTTTTGTTTTTTTTTTTATTCACTTTATGATCAAAAAACTTTCACAGGATCGATATATGGGTTCCTAAATGTCGCTCTGAAGAAAGTCTAAGATGACTGCACTAACCCATAACGGCGAGTATTAAACGTGGTGATGTTTTTGTTCTGGCTGTAAAATACAAACGACTTAACTTCAAGAAACACCTCTTTGCGAACAAAGAATTTCAACATTTTGGTGAAATATTTTATCAAAAAACGGCGCGTATGAACGAAAATTGCTTTTTGCGACGAATTAAAGTTAAAACGGTTCCCGAGATATTCATCATTATTTGCCTTTGATTGAGCCAACGAAAATAATATAGTAGCTTATATGAGAATGCAGAACTATAAGTTCATGAATGGCTCTTCATGGAAAAAGACCAAGAAATTAATTAAAATGGAAGAACCCTGCAGGATAATAATTATTCTTAAATTACATTGGCCTTTTATAGGAAATCCCATTACCCTAAATTGCGAAAGACATTCGATCCACTACCGGCATCTGGTAAGCAAAATACGACTGTATATCGTTTGTTAAATATTTTGCCTCAACAGTCTATTTGCAGGAACTTTAGAGCCGTTTGACCAAATATAAACATCCATAAATAAAAATAAGCGCAAATATAAATAAACGTTTGAAATAGAAAATCAGGACACTGTGAATGTATTTTTAGATCTCTGCGTAATAAGGTCAAAGAGGCAATTTTGAGGAGATGTGACAGTGGGCCAGTGCAAGCAAAGATTTGCACAATAATAATGCCAAACCTTGCTCAGTAAGTGCTTTTCCCTGCCATTCTTCGGAAACATTAACCCTAATTTTATTACATCATTGACTTTACTTTATGGCATCCAGTTACGTAAAATATTGAAAAGTTGCATGTCCTCAGGGTATTAGTGGCCCTATTTTATTAACTTCGGGATGCTCTTTTACGATCCAGCGGCTTAATTTAAATATCACTTTACGTTTGAGCCGGAGTTACGATAAACGATATAAGCGGCTGATGGGATGGTTCTTGAGATATTGAGCCGACCACCTCGAGAATACGCTCGCGGACGGCTCGAGTTTGGCTCGGATTGTGCGGGTGTCAAATAAGGCCATTTTGAAATTCTAGAAGCATCCGGCAATCAGTGTCAAACAAATTAACTGACTGAAAATTAAATTTTGCTCAGTGAACACAATATGCGCGACAGCAGTTTTTGCCGGCTCCAATTTTCCATTATCAGATTAATCCGGCACGCTATATCAACATAAATCACTTCGAGAAGGATTAAATAACGAAAGTTCGAAGTTTACACCTTGTAGGGGTAATATGCCGCTAATTAATTCGGTACAATAAGAAAGGGTTAAGAAATTGGGGAGTGCGAAGAAAGAGGGTCGAGCGCAGTATTAAGACATTATGCATGGGATTTAACGAACATTGAGGTTGTGAGGTGTAAGAAAACTGATCTGGTTAGACATACCAGTACGAGATTAGGGGGAGTTTCATGTTCGGGTTCGTCTCATTTTTCAATCCTATTTCTAGAGAGAGCTAACGCAAGCAGTAACTTTTCGTATTTTTTAATTAATCAGGACTCAGGATAAGAAATAGAAAATGATTTTGAGCTGGCCGTGGCCCCCATTTTCAATTTCCCAGCCAGATAGTCTGAGCAGACACTTTTCGGCAATTTCGCTTCATTTTCGTTCATCCCAAAAATTATTTTAACACGAACTTGTCACACATCATCAAATTCAGAAAAACACTTCCTATCAAAAAATGTTTGGAAAAATCGGGAGTTCCATTTGAAATCCTGAAATTCACACCTGAAGCAGGAAAAATTTTGTCAAAAGAAAATCGGCTCTGAAGTCGCTCGACGGTCTGAACAACATAATTTTATTTGATTTTCAGTTTTTTATCAAAATCCGCCCTTAACTGACTTATGAGTTTCGCCTGTTTCTAATGAGATGGAACTTTTCACGCATTAATCACTGCGGTATGTTTTCTTGCAAACAAAATTCGATGCAGAGATGTATTGCGCCCTTTCCGTTAAACTGGAAACAATTGTCCAGCACATCCAGCTCGGTTTAACTCATTTAGCTCATTCACCCTTTTACGGTTAGACACGATTCGGCCGTGAAATTGTCCATTATTGCCGTACTGCAATGGCTGCATGTCCTGCCCGTGTACCTGTTAATAACGATCATATGTCAACGACTACCGTATCGCACCGGGACTGAGCATGACACTTTGTTAAATTGAGTTTCGTCCGCAGAAAATTAAAAGTGTCGGCCTTTTTGAGTTGTTTTTGATGTAGGTTTTCTGTTACAGGTTTACCCAACCAACAAATGAGCAAAATTTGAATCGATAATGCCGACTGACATCCGTGTAGGTAGATCCTAAGGCAATTAACAATCTACCAAGGCATAGAACAATTTGTCATTATTCTAATGCAATTCATTGCCGTCATAAATTATTCAAGAAATCAAGACGCTTGGACCGACTCCTCTCCTCATTGGACATGCTAAATATTCCGTAATCCCTGTATATCAGAATAAAGTCAATCCCACTGTAATACAGGCACTTATTCATAAGGAGTAGGCTCTGGGACAGCAACGTTGGTGGTGCCAATAAGCCGAACCGAAGGTTCTCGTTAAGGAGAGTTCCCACTGTTTTACGAACACGATATGATAGCGAGAGCAACAGGAAATCTGCATTTATTGTTACGTTTTTGACGGAGTTTCGTGATTATTTTAAAAACAAACAATTTACTAGATGTAAATTGACCTCGCCTAAAGCTGATTCTGCATACGAACTCTGACGATATCCTACATTATATGCGTCTTTGGCGCCACACCACACTTTGGTCCGTGGGCCACTTTCTACATAAATTGTGCAATGGGTGGTGCATATAAACAAATGAGTCACTCGCATATGTAGTAACACAGACAACACTGAAGTTACAAAATAGCGAGGCAAAGGTCTCGGGATTTAAATTTTGCAATCAGTAATTCAGAAAAATTAAGTGAAGTTTGTTGGAAAGAGCTAAACGATGAGGAAGGAGCAGCAACTACTGACCTCATTCCTGGCAATTCACACGGAGTAGAGAAGGGTCACTTCTCTAGGGCGGCCCAATTGCTACGGGCCACTATTGCTATCTTCTAAACCGTAAACGTCACAAATTCGGTTAAATTAGACAAATTATTAAATTTGATGACAAGTTAAAATCTTGAGGCAGTGTTACCAAAATTTGTTCGGTTTCGGATTGGGAAAAAGCGAAATTTTGCCGAAAATGTTTTTTGTAAATTAACCGAAAACTAAGGGTTTTCGAAAAAAGTTTTTCTTACGACATTTTATTGGTTTTTAAAGCTCTACACACTAATGTTAAGTTTTAAAAAGTAGTAGTTTCTGAGATATCGACACTAACTTCAATTTTGTAAACGCGGCCCTGGATGCAATTCAACAATGACCTGGATCATTGATTTAATTTTTTATTTCAACAAAGGTGCCTAATTTTATTCTATATTAGAGTTTTAGGATTAGAGCAAAATAAAATTTATAGTTTCCAAAAGACAAACCTAAAAGTATATGAAAACGAAACATGTTTTCGGCAAAATTTTGTTTTTTCTCAATACTTCCGAAAGCGAACAAATTTTGGCAACACTGCCTCGAGATCTTAACTTGTCATCAAATTTGACAACTTTTGTCTAATTTAACCGAATTTGTAACGTTCACGGTTTAGAAGATAGTAATAGTGACCCATAGCAATTGGACCATCCCGTATAGCCTCAAGACTTTTGACATGGAACGGGGAAAGGGGCCGATGCGAAGTTGTATGATCTCGCATAGGAAAAATTAATAAAAAGTCAAAAAATAGAATAAAAACCTAGAGGAAAAAAATCGGTTTCTTTCATTTTGGGGAACATTGCAGACCGCCAATTCGACAAAGGCCCGTTGCAAGAAGTTGAGGCATTGAGACGAAAAGTGGTATCCACCTTCTATGGACAGAGCCAGAGATGAATTCTTTTATGGAGAAAACTAAACTACAACTGAATTGAATTTTAAGCTCCTATACCCGAGGTGATTTTTTTAACAAGTTTACCAAGTTATACTATATTAGGAATGCTAAAGCTCTACTTTTTCATATAGCATAACCCGTATATGTATACTTATTTAATTCTCTCTGTTTGCCACTAATTAGGTTTAATTTACCTGCAGAAATCTCTTTTACTTTTCGAATAATATAAGATGCGACATAAGCATGTTTTCAATGTCTTTTAAAGGTAGTTCCTGACATGACACTCGAAATGCGAATGTTCCTAAATGAAAGTGTCTCCCTTTCAATAGGGCCTCAGAACCTCGCACGTGGTATCCAGGGTTCAGAGGAGACCAAATCGATTCATATGTGCAAGTTTTCTTGACGCCAAACAATCATGGAATTTTCCCCAATTTTGGAAAATATTTCAATTTTTCGTTTAGGAAAATCTCGCATTTGTAGTTTTACAAGTAGCCTTGATGGTTTCACGTATCAATCATTCCCGACAACCGCATAATTAAATTAGAACAAAATCATGACTTAAGCAATAGTAATCACTGAATGATCTTGAGAGGCAATAAATATCGCTCAATGACTAAACATAATAATTTACGGATTCGCGATATATTTTCTTGAACCGACATCGTTACAGATGGCTAAGTGCAACATTTCAAGGTTGAAAATCAATTGATGTGTTTATTTATAAATTGTCTGCAGTTTGCGGCGTTGTGTAACCAGATAAAGAGCCCAGAAAGATGTAGAAATGGGAAAATATTGATTTCTTTACCATATGGATTGGAGGCGAATGCAGGCTGGGAATTATCATACTGCCCCCGGGTCTGATAGTTGGAAACATAAAGAAATAATCTCTCTCTTGTTGATAAAATTGCTATAACTTTCGTATCGAAACTTTGTCGGAGCACTCCAACTCCAATTCGATGTAGTTATAATTTGTATTAATTAACACTTTATGGGGTTAAGTGCCAAACGTCTGTACCAACTGTTAAAACTGCATCGTGAGTAATCCACGATTATTGTTTTGCAGCTCCGTGTTGGCACCTTATTGCTAATTATTTAACAGCATTAAAATCTGGAATCTGTGTTACGACTGCAATATAAATTTTTCACATCGTAAGATAAATTATCACCCGGCTTATATGGAATTGAAGCAACACACTGTATGAAGGTAAATAAGCAGCAAGAACATTTATTATGCAATACTCATTGCTGGTTGAGACGTGTGTTATGTCAAGATTCCTGCCTGTGGATAGGAGCAAATTAGATAAATTATTCGGACATACAGGATGTTAACCCTAGATAGTTTTCTCACAGTTTAAAACGATAATTTCGAATAATATTTATACAGATGTCTGCTGCAATAATGTGTTCTTTAAAATAGAGCAAAACATGTTTATTAAGTTTCTTGGATACTTCCAAGTCCTGAGAAACATGCTGAAACTTGAAAATCGCTTGAAATGTGGACCACTCTATCGTTAGAGTTTGAAGCTTCTCATTTGCTCATACCCAATAAAGCATCGTTCCATTTCCTAATCTGGATATCTGGGTTCAAAGCAAATTGAAGCATCTTTATTTCATCTTCGCAACAGTGGATCTCAAAGTGGTCGTAAGCGAAGTATTCCAAACCGATCTGTGAAGGCTTATAGAGCTCGGTATAAAAATGGTAAATTTGAGGATTTTTTCTGCTTTCTTCTTTCAAGGAAATTTCGAAAATTTCCATCAGTTGAGGCTTTCTGCATTAATCCATTCTTAGCAGCCAGACTTTAGACCCTTACATGGCCCTCAATTGTACGACAAAGTTGGTAATAATTGTTATTTGCTTGCAAGCAATGAAAACAAACCCAATTATTCCTGCATTGTCGTCCTGCTGATTACTTCTAATATGCCGTCACTTACAACATTCATTTACATGCCTTATAGCTTTCTTTGTTACTAACAATAATAACTGCATTGTGTTCAGTGGTTCAGAAGTCCGTTGCCTTCTTGCAACACCACTTGGCGTTATTTTATTTGAAATTTTTCTACTCCATTCAAATTAAGCCGAGTGTAACTCGCAGCTGCAAAAAAGCGCTTGCTATACCTACAAGACCTTCCAGTAATTCACTTCGATATTTTCGTCGAAAAAGCTACAAGTTTTAGTGCACTTAAACAAATTACCCTCCGTAAAAGGTAAATGCAGCAACAATTGTACAAGACAGCCAATATTACTCACTCGGCGACATGCAAATTGCTTTCTGTTTACTGAAATTACTCTGGTGCCGTGTCCCAGACTCATAACTTCAAATTTACTCCTTATGAATGTCTGAGTCTCGATATTGCGGGCAATGCAGGGGAGCTTTTAAGGTCAGAGAAAAACAGAGTTGTTCTCGTGTATATGTATGGGGTGTCAATTACTAGGACATAACTGAACCACACACTTAACATGAAGATACAATCTTATTTACCTACGTCAAACCGCTGATACTAAGCGAAATCGAGAGGAGCGAATTTGGATAACGCACTCAGCTCAAACTGTAAAAATTCTGTTGACTCTGTAACGATATTATGTGATTTTTCCTAAATAAAACTATTTGAATCAATGTGAAATGTAAATTCTATTTTATCCCTGCAGACTTCCACGACTAGCACCGATCATTCCCTTTGACGCAATTTCCCCGCTTTAAAATCAATTTGCCACCGAAGAACGCAAATTCCTGTAAATGCCATCTTAAAAATCCGAACACTTTTCAGGCAAAAATAAAAATCCATTGTGCGAATCATTTTTCTCAAAACTCAACAACGTTGCGTCCAAATGTAAGAATCTTCTAGATACGTGAACTTTTTTACGGAATTGTGTAAATTCAGTGTTGAAATTTTTTCGAAAAAAAGTTAGAACTCCTTTGGCGTCCAAATTTTATATGCACCTTCCAGTTAAATCAAAATACCGAACAAGAGAACAAGGTTATGCAAGTGAGAAGCGCATTGGTAGTAGACCACCTCACGAGGATGGTAACGACTTAATTATTGAAAAAGTTTGCTCTGTGGTTCCTACGACAAATGATAAGGTACCTAACAGTTCAAACATCTTGGGAATTGACTTAGGAATGACGAAGCAGTGCGACACATAATAAAACGTAACTCTTCTGATAAATAAATGTTTCTTAAAATAACCTTACTATGGGTTTTCGTGTACTAAATCATTGAATTGGGGTTACAAGATTCTACCAAATTTTTATAAATTGCATAATCAACAAGTTATTTGGGGCATCCAGTTTTTGCTGGAACGCCCTGTATAGCATCACTGTGAGAAAGGCTGAAATTACCATTTATCTCGTAAAATATAATAATTTTGTTTCTTACCTAGAATTTTAAACTCCCATCGTCTCTTTCACTGACTCTCTCTCTTCATATTGCTCCTAGATATAACTGACCACAATATTGAAGATTCCCTTCGGACCTTTGGCGTCTCAAAGATCAACGATACTTTCGTTTATTCTGACGTACTAAATGCCCCTCATGATTGACCTCAGGAACTTGAAAAAGTCAGCGAAAGTTACCGAACACTTGCAAATATCATGGCTGGAACAGTAACGGTTCGATTATACGTGACGAAAAATAACTGAAAACCGGCGAAATTGTGAAATTCAAATTGTTAATTTACTACATCTGTACGGCACTCATTAATGTGTGAAATGAACTTGATAATAGTGTTAGTGCCAATGCTATCGAAATGTCTGGGAAAGTAATACGTTGTTCATTTCCACCACGAGCTTTACGCCAAGAAATTAAATATTTGAAGTGGAAACAATCCTCAACCGAAGAAAATCACATCTTAAAGAATCAGAATTAAGTATCTACTTCAATACTACAATCAATTCTGAGTTGGTCGCTACAGTACAGTGATTAGTACAGCGGTATTGTAGAGCGACATCAGGAATCGATGGTACATCGGGGTACAGCTAATAAGCTTCCCCCTAAATTGTCATTAGAAATCTAATTAATGCGATCTTCTACAATTTAAAACAAAATCCCGAAATATTTCCGAGGAAACTTTAAATTGAAAACTGGTAAAAATGTTTTTTCTCTTTTTCCAGTTGGATAACATCAACTTATGTATCTCCGCCCTCCACGTGCAGCACATTCAAGGGGTAGAAGGCATCTCAGCGCAGGAATTGAGAGATGGGAAGCTAAAGGCCATTTTGGCGCTCTTTTTCGCCCTTTCGCGGCACAAACAAGCGACGAAAGCCCGCCAGCAGCAGGAGATGACTCCCAATAGGTAGGCAGCCCTACATACGCGCTTTTCCTGCGAAGGAATATAAAAGGATTAGGCTGAAATTGTACTCTAAAATAGCTTTTTTTTATAAAAATATGCAATGTTCAGCCTCAAAGAGGGAAAATAGTATGTTATAACATTAAAAGGGTCAATTTCACGTATTGAAGAACGAAAGAACTAAGTTTTGAGTCACTTAAACACAAACTTTTATTTCCGTTCAAATTTGAGACTGCTGTTTCGATGAATAGAGCATGCGGGTGGCGTGTGGAATATAGAAAATGCTTTCTAAAAATATTGCTTGGAACCGTTTTGAAATTAAATGCTTCTCAAAAAAACCATAAATCTTTAATAATTTCTTCTAAGTTTCTTATTCAGAATAGTTCCAGCTCGCCAATTCCATATTTTTTGGCATTAATGCTGTTGATTATCTGCGAAATTGTTTTTTTACTTTAGAGAGAAAGAGATTCTTTATTTACCAAAGTATAACTTGACGAATTTTCAAAATTAAATTTTAAGTATTTATGTTTTGAACAACCAACAACCAATAATACTATATGCGATATGAAGAAGCTAAAGAAATATTGAAATTTGAGTCCTTAGTGTAAAATATCATTGAATTCGTGGTAAATGTTTCGAAATTGGGAAAATCTATCACAAATGGCAGAACACTAGAATGGTACATCTGAAAAAAGACAACTCAATTTCTCAACCCATCAGTAAGTAGGAAAACAGCAATAGCTCATAAATGTAGATTGTTCCCATGAGACACTATATTATACAGAATACTGTTTAAACATTAAAATTTACGTCAATAAGACTAGGTGTGACAAAATTCACTAGATAATGCTAGAAGGGAAGTCTACATGATGATTTTTGCCTAAATGACATAGAAGTAGACATTAAGTATACTAAGTAAACACTTTCTTGAGGATATAGCAGAGTTTTTTTTCTTTGTTATGTAGGTATTCCGTAATATCTACTATACAGAATTCAAATATGATATGGAATCCTCTTAATCCTGTGGTGCACGTAATTTAGTTCAGGTGCTAATTGTTAGTACCTGTTTTACGTTATTAATAATTAGTTCATTATAGGTGTATTATAATCTGGTTGTTGTCATAGGTAGGTCTGGCAAACCACCAATTATTATTATTTTTTAGAGTATTTTGTGAATAGTTACTTTTTGTCAAATTAGTTTATTTAAGTAGTTGTCAAGATTAAAATAAAAGAGTTCCTTACAACATTCGCGATCATCAACATCTTTTAACCACACAAGGACAATTGGTGACCCCGATTCCGAACTCAACGCATCAACCCTCTAGAACACAAGCTATCTCATCCAATCATACCACGTTCTAGAACCATTCAGCCAGAAGCTAACATCATCGAACCCTCTGTAGACCAAGAAGCTCGAATCTTCATTAAAGCTCCACCATTTAGTAGAACAGATCCAGAATTGTGGTTTTCTCAATTGGAATCACAATTTTTTATCAATGGAGTGACTTCAGACGACTTGAAATTCCACACTACTATCGGAATTATGGACACAGAAAGTTTGATTTGTGTTAGAGATCTAATTATTAAACCTCCCATGAACAACAAGTTCCAAACCCTTCGTCAAAAGGTATTGGATGCCCTCGTAGAATCACAAGAAAAAAAGTATAAGAAACTTTTTTCGCAACTTCAACTTGGAGACAAAAAGCCTTCCATACTTCTATCTGAAATGAACAGTTTGGGAGGCTCTTCACTTCAAGAAGAGATGTTGAAAACCCTTTGGATGCAGAGATTACCTCACAATATGCAGACCATTTTAACGGCATGTTCCTTGCCATTATCAGAAGTGGCGAATATAGCAGATAAAATTGCTGATATAGAGTTTTCCCAAGTTTCCCAAATCAAGTCAGAGGTATGCACAAGCAGTCCCAATGAAATCAACAAAAATACATCTTCAGAAGAATTCAAACACATCACTAAACGTTTGGATAAATTAGAGAGGCAAATCAGATCCCATTCGAAATTAAGATCTTCTAAATTTCGACGCAATTCACCCAGCAGAGATCGTCAAAATTCTTCATGGTGCTGGTACCATCAAAATTACCAAGAAAAAGCTCGCAAGTGTGTGTCTCCTTGTGACTACAAGAAGGAAAACTAACGATCGCGTCGTCGTGGGCAGCAGACGGCGCGGGTACAAAGGACTGCCAAGTGAAGATCTCCACGAACACCAACGAAGATAGACAAAAAAACATTAATATAATTAGTCACAGGTTAGTTATCAAAGACCCTTTAACTGGTATTCATTTCCTTATAGATACTGGTTCTGATGTTTCGTTGTTACCCAAATCTTTTCAAGTACAACAAAATCAATCTCAATACACCTTATTTGCGGCCAACAACACATGTATTTCCACCTTCGGAACCAAGACTCTTACAGTTAGTTTAGGTCTCCGAAGAATGTTTACATGGAATTTTATTGTGGCACAAACAAATCATGCGATTATTGGAATTGATTTTCTTCACTATTTTAACATAATACTAGATTTGGGCAGTAAACGAATTATCGACAGCACAACTAATCTGACAAACAATGGTAAAATTTCTTGTCTTTCTACATCATCAGTTCATGCAATTCCTTCTTCATGCAAATATTTTGACATTTTGGTTCAATTTCCAGAAATTACAAAATTCTCATCTACTCCCTCATCACTAAAACATAGCATCTCTCACACTATTCTCACAGAAGGTTTTCCTATTTCTTCCAAACCTAGACGCCTTTCAGCAGAAAAGCTGAGTATTTTGTGAATAGTTACTTTTTGTCAAATTAGTTTATTTAAGTAGTTGTCAAGATTAAAATAAAAGAGTTCCTTACAACATTCGCGATCATCAACATCTTTTAACCACACAAGGACAATCCTAATGAGGTCGTGATATTTAGTTTCTTTCCATTTTCAATTGCATTTTTTAAATACTTCAAAATTCATATTGATAATTGCCGAAATGAAAGAAGTTGCTGTGGTGGTATAATAGCGTTCACCAGATTGTCGAGAAAGTTTTAAATTAATAAGAGTATAAGATTTTTTAATTCAATTTTAATAATGTACATTTCTATTCTACAAGTTTAGAATAATTCTCATAATATGTGTCTTGAATTACTTTATTAATTTATATATTGATATTTTAATTATAGTTAGCAACCTAACTTGAATTTTCTTCTTATCTGGTGTAGATGTCCATTATGGAGACTGCAAAAAAATGAGTAAAAATGTAGATTTTCTACACATTTTTTCGCAGTAGTTACAGGACTTTTTATACATAAAGCCATATAGTTTGAATTTTTAATCACTTTTCAAGTAAATAATTTCAGTCTTTAGAAACCATGTTTTGAAAATATTATGAAATTATTTTCGTTGTTTGGAGGCTGAAAATCAAACTTTTCGTAGAACATCCTGTATATTACGCAATGTCTCGAACTTGTACTGATCGTTAAGTCTAATGGTTTAAACCTAAAGAAGTCTTTATATCCATATCCCTTAGTATTCGATTAGTATAAAGATTAATATTACCACATTTTTATGTCTTTTTTCCAGTTTTTGGCATCAGTTTCTTTAAGTCTCCTGTTGGATATTTAAACGTCGCAGGAAGGGTTAGTGAAGCACAATTGAATGTTCTGGATAATACTCCGAATAGAAGTTTCCTAATATTTTCCATCTTCGAAAAGAACAAAAACATTAATTTAAGCGAAATTTAGCTAAAATTTCAATGTCAGGTGCAAAAATAGTGTCAAGTTCTTACCTTTCTGTTCCTCTTCTCTCTATTGCAACTTTGCGACTATTCTTGCTATAAATTTAAATTTCATAATTAGATTTTGCAGTTCTTTCTTTTCTCGAGTGATATTCGAATAGAGATACAAAACTTTTCACGATTTTCACATGCTAGAAAGGTGAAGAAATATGTGAAGAAGTAATATGCCTCAAGAGTATTTTTGATAGTTTAATTTCACAGTATGTGCTTAGATAAGCTTTAATCAAATTATGCTTAATTTGGAGCCATACTTTTTCATTTTTTTTCCAACTCCACACTTAATTTTCCAAGAGCAAATTTGGCTCACTCATGTGTCTTGATGAATTTTCAAAGCTCCCAGTCACTTAGAAATTTGAGCAACTAACTTTAAAATAAATTTCAATGAGAATAGCTTATAAAAACACTTCTTCGTTCAGATTTGGAAATTAGACCATCCCACGTTGTCTTGTATTTTTCTTTTTCTTCATGAATAAAAGATCTATATTCTTATTATACAAGCACATCTATAGATTTATTTACCAGCTATTTATAATTTTTTCTGTGGATTTAATTGTTCTATTAAAATATAAGTTGATGCGACTTTTCTTCATAAATTTTTCTGGATTTTTTTAAGTCAATTTAAGACAGCAGCCAAGCTTTAAGCACCTTCTATCTTTAAGATGTGAACACGCAAAATAACAAACCCCCATAGACTGAACCAAAGTAATGAGATGCTTCTCCCCCTTCCCCCATTGGGGATTATTACGTTTTATTTATTTCTCCCTGGAGATGGTAAATTATGATTAGCAACCCTGTTGTTTCACGGTTTGAGAGCCTTGGCAAATGGAGAAATTTGGAAGTTTGTGATGTTACGGTAGTGAAATTTTCCACATTATATATTCTAAGTTAAGCAGGCCTGTAGGTTCGATGTTCCTATTATCGTTCGTGAAGTTACCAGATTTTGGAGGCCCAAAAATAAAGCTTGATAAAGGTAAAAGATAAAACGTTAAGCCCGAAAGATTTATTCGGCTGTCGACTGAAGCTTTAATTAAAGTAAAAAATGAGGCTAATCTCCCCTTAAGCGGTCCATCCTGAACGCGAAAAAAACGAGAAAAAGGTCTAAAAAGTGACGGAAATAAAACAGGTCCCTGGTCGAACATCTGGCCAACAATTTATGACTTTTTCAGGGGATTCCGATATACTTAGTTTGCACCCTCGGGTCACTGGCGAAGGATGAAATTTAGATGTTCTGTGCACAAAAATTTTGATTTTTTCAACACTTTTGTTACCTCGTCATAATGTTCCAGAAACTTTTTGAAAAGAAAAAATTCAGGCCTCAAAATTTCCATAATCGAGCACAGCAGTTGGTGTCGAGTAACTTAGGACTTCGCTCGTTTATCTTTATTGAAAGGCAGTGCAGTGATTGGCATTTCTAAATGCAAAGAAAAACTCATAGTTCGCCTATTTATTTGTCAATAAGCGAGTTTTTCAATTGGGTTAGAATAGAGAAATTTAGAAAGCTTTAAAGGAATATGTGCATTCTAAGAGAAGTTTCACTTGCTTCTACATTAAATCTTTCTCGGCACTCGCCGCCTCTGAAATCTGTTTCCATTAACGTATTTTATTGGAAAAGTTTGCACATTTTTCCAGGAAAGCTGATACAGTAGGAAAGTGGAGGCTGTGTTTGGCATCTGCACGCAGATACTAAAATCTCTTGACACTTTTCCCCTTTTTCTAATAAAAGTGATCCTGAGATAGCGCACGTGAGGTGTTTACTACATCGCTTATCCTGGGAAAGGAGACGAAAGTAGTATTATCCACTTTATCCAGATATTATTCAAGCAACGATACTGACAACTCCTGAGAATTTACGTTAAAATCGGTTCGTCTTAAATAATGACCAGATTTAAAATCTCATGACTTTTCCAGCCTAATAAGTAAACACTGCTACTTCTCTATTTAGATTTGAAAATTTTGGACAAATTTACACTCCAAATTGTGATCAGTTAATGCAATGGCTAACGTGTTTAGTGATGTTTTGTTAACGAATTTGTAATGTCCGTATAGGTAATTCTCAACGGTTCGTTAGTCACATAATCAAGGGCAATTAATTTGAATAGATAAATTTAATGGTCCCTTATTGAACATTAAAAATTTCCCCATTTATTAATCAACTTGAAAAATCTACAGAAACGTGATCGGGAATAATTTAAGTAAAGGTAAAGAACTCAGTCAACTGGTCATAATAAAGATTCACGTTTTGATTTGATTTTCTAGCACTTTGGGTTGATTTGAAATCAAGTTCAACGATAAAGTTTATTAGAGAGGAATGAAAAAAGCGAAAAATGTATGTTTTTTTCCTATGCGCGTCTTTAAAAAATTTAAAACTTTTTGAAAAAATGAGAAGAGTTTTATGCAAGTATTTTGAAATTACTAAAATTGTGGACCAATTGATCGCTGTCCGGTTTGAAAGAGTGAAGTGAAAGTTGCTTGGTTATGCCAGATATTCGAAATTTTGGGGGGAACACGGCAGCGATGCAGCCGGTTATCCAGAAGGGGATTCGAGATAGGAGCGCTGTTGTCATACTGTCTGAAATATCAAAGCGAAGTGTGAAGTTTTCCCAGTTAGTTCTTTCATAAGTTTGCATGAAAATAAATTTGCAACACCGCGAGAATATTTTTAAAAATTTGCGAATTGGAGGTCGAATGAATGCTCAATATCTGCTAAAACACATTTGAACCAGAATGTTAAAATAATCATACAAAACGCGTTAAACAAAAAAACCCTGGACCTGATTCTTTTTTGAGTAGCAAAAAAAAAAATAGTACCATCACCTTATCTTTTTCTTCTGAACTGAAAAAAAGCAGAAACAAAAACCATGGTTCATATACGACTTACAGCTGATTGGAATTTGAATTGGTCCAGGAAAATGGGAAACAAGTGAAGCTTGCTGATTTAAACTCTAATAATTTCTTTAGTCTTTAGACCGAAATTTCCTTTCGTAAAAGCGGCAATATC
Organism: Euwallacea similis; assembly: GCF_039881205.1. Classification (NCBI taxonomy): domain Eukaryota; kingdom Metazoa; phylum Arthropoda; class Insecta; order Coleoptera; family Curculionidae; genus Euwallacea; species Euwallacea similis. Next base: position 4,634,978 of record NC_089619.1, read on the forward strand.
GCATCACTAAACGTAAATCCCTTTCCCACAGAATGTTTAGGGTGGCACACGCCGAATTAAAGTGCATTTCGCTTTTGGACACTCGCTGAACGCACGTGCGCCAGTCCTGATGATCGCCGGACAGCGAAGAATTCGAAACGTGTCACGCGCGAGCCGCGAAAGAAGTTCAAAAAGGAAGTGTTAAAAATACCGAAAGTTCCGGGTTGATCAGTGCGAGAAAGTTAAGTTTTTCAAACTAGTGCGCAAAAATAAGAGATAGCACATATTAATTATTTTTCCTATACCTGGTGCCTCATATTTTCGCTATAATAATCCTCGTTAAAAAAATATATGATCTTCTCTTTTGTTCGAAATTGAGCAAGTGAACGTTGGGGTAGTATTATGGGGTGAGAACGGGTGATTATTAGAAAAGAGGGTCAGTTATAATGAGGGTGACTGCATCTGGGCCCAAAAACTGTATGCTCTTAGAGCTGAATGTGAGGCAATCAATAAATGCATTTATGTAAAAAAGATACGTTTAGGGTTTGTGTGAGTGCCGTGTGTAGTAGCTCTTAGCTCCTAGTAAAATGGGAAATAGTCATTCTGGAGGAAGGAAATCCAGAAGTCTGCCTACGTCTCCAGAAGTGAGGAGAGCTAAATCGTAAGAATGTTGTTATATTCATTAAATATACACATGTATGGTCTATATACAAGAAAATTCAGAACTATGGGATCAAGCTTCTAGGGATTATTCAATGCAACAATAGAAAACATTTGAATATAAGAACCGGAAATGTCTTTCTAAGGCGTTATGGCCTTACAATATTTCAAGGCAGTTATATGCAAAAATATGTTTTATCGAGTTTTACTACGTTTTATTTTAATTTGTGTGTACAAAATAATAATACAGTAATCATTTAAAATGTCGTTCTCAAACTTGAATGTACCTGTTTAAACAACGTACATAGTCTCTGCGAATTTGGCTAAAATTTTATAATCGTTTTCAACGACTCCAAATGCCGCAGTAATCCGTGCAGCCAGGCCTTGCTGTGTTTCCACTGTCGTTTCATAAACCAGAGGGTTTACATGTCCCCATAGAAAGAAATCTAAAGGTGTTAGGTCGGGTAACCTAAGGGGCCACGGAACTGGTCCACCTTTGCCAATCAAATATTGTTCGAACTCACGATCCAATTACTGACGGATCTTTTAGTGTAGTAAAAACATTACTGTAGTGTTGTAAAACGTACTGAAACTCGATAAGACACGTTTTTGCATATAACTGTCTTAAAGCCCCATAAGGCTGTAACGTAATTTAGCTTTAAGCCAAAACTAAAATATCTTCGAAATACCTAAATTCTCTGACAAAGGAACATTCTGTTCATCAGTCAATATTCAGTAATTGTTAGTTCCATAGTAAACACGTATGTTCCGTGCTTTATTGTACTAGAGATACAATGAATGAATCAGTTTATGGCTATCAAACAGTAGGTATAATAGAGAGAATAATGAGCTTCGCATAATCAAATCGGATGGTTTCATAACAAAAAAAAATTAAAATGACTTTTATTACTACACGAGTGACCCTATATACCTATCATCGCATGGAAAAGTTCACAACTAAAGAAAAAAATTACATATTTGAATATTTTCATTAAATAAATCTCATATAGCTATATTCTAAATATTAATCAGACCTCAAATGAGAGCGAATTGAGTAATATGAAATTTATGGTCCAATCTAAATTCATTTCCAATTTGATTTATGACCCATCAGTTCCGCTTTTGAGTTGTAACTCTCTAATTAATAAACACATACTTCAGTTTAATGTTCGGAGTACTTACTTGAGTGTTCTTTTTATTGCAAAGAAATTGCAGAAAATTAATAAGTAGGGTAAAGAATATCCCCGTTCATCTAATGTATCTCTTCATGAAGTAATAAAATTACCCTATTGTTTTGAGAATATTTAGAAGTTAGTTGTTAACCAAAAAAACCTTTCATCTGATAGTTTTTAAAAATTTGCCAATGGTTTATGAGATTTTTTGTGTGTTGCTTTGCATCGTTCTGTATAGTATCTTCTAATTTCATGAATAAGAATTGTTGTGTCTATTTACACCAGATGTGCTTGATCAAAATTAATTGACTATAACAAGTTCCATTCTATCGAAATCTTAGGAGGCCGCATAATTCCATGATAACATTAATTTAAATGAATTTTAAAAAATTGTATGAAATTCTCTAGGAATAAGTAATATATAGGACTAGATAATAGTTTTCCCACTCCAAAATATTTTCAATCCTCATACAAAACTATACATATAATTCCATAAGCTAAGCCTTCTTATCCTGTCCAAATTTAAAAATACCCCTCAATTTCTTTCGTGCTCTCAACTGAACAAGACTGTCCTAAGCTCAACAGGCTATACATCTTTGATCTATCAGCATTAATCAAAGTGCATCCAAAAATACTCAATGGGCTATTTTCGGATTCTTATTCCTTGCATTCCATTTACATGTACTTTTAGACTCTTCCATAGACCTGAGTCACAATAATACCAGAAGAACTGTTCCAATAAAATTAATATAAAACTTGAAATATCGAATCTACACAATCTCAGACACATTTGTAGGTATATTTATACCACGAGCCATTAAGCTCGTTACATAAGCTTTGATACAAAAACAAATCCCATTCGTGTTGTTTGTGTTTCCCCAGATTTAGACCTGAATTGGCTTAATTTATCTTTGATCCATGTACTAAAACCTTTAACCGGAAAGGTGAAATTTCCACTTTTAAAATTTGGAAATAGACCCTTTCGGAATAGTGAAATATTGTCTTGATTGTTTGATAACTTACCTTAGCCCAATTTAATCGCTCTATCCTTTTTTAGGTCTTCAGCAGTACCACACAAAGGTGGCACCACCAGCTCCATACCTTTACCAGGCAGTGCAATACCAGCTCGGAGATGTCCACCAGACAAAGTACGCCCGGTTGCAGGGTCTTCACGGGCCACCAGTCCTGCTTTGAGTATGATCCCGCGAGGCCCTCCTGCGTCACAAATAGCCAGTCCCTACCAGGCTGGACAGAAGGGTGCTGCGGTCCAGAATGGGTCTATGTTGGATAAACTTAAACTCTTTAAGGTAACAAACCAAATGCTGTAGAATTAAATAAGGGTTGATAAGCCAATATCCTGACAAATTTATCTGGGAGATAATAATCAGTAATCTACCCGCCCTAGGCTTTATCTGCGGATACGATTCAGTTGTTCTAGGACTTATTGGCAAATTAATATTGAGGAACTAAGAGTTTATTCGGCGAAAGATCAAAAATAATTTCCATAGGTATTTTAAAGTTAACTATTTATTATTAATAAATATTTATTTATTTATAAATTTTAATTAAAAATCATTTAGTTTGTACCATAATTACTTTACTATTGAATTTTAAACAGAAAAATAATTTTTAAAGTAAAAAAATCAGTGACGCGTGACCATCAAAATAAACCTGAAATTCTTTATTTAAGAAAAAATATATAAAAATGGATTGTCGGTACCAAAAGAGCACCGATGTTTACTTGAAGCTATGGTATTATAATACTAATCGGACCTTCATCTTATTGCAGAACAGTGAAAAATCCTGCAATAGTACAAATGGCAAAAGAACTAGCTCCTCTAGTGGCGTCTCATCAGCCAAGAGTGAAAGAAGCGATAGCAGCGTTTCTCTAGAAGCTAATGCTGAATCTAAACCTCCCAAAAACATATCAAGAATCAAGCAGACAACTAAAGTAACCACTAGTACTAAGTAAGTACCTTTTCAATTAGTTGAAAACTCAAGATAACAAAATATTCTTCTTCTTCTAGTAACAGTAGCATGAAGACTCCACCGCAAAAGAGCAGTCCTAACACTGCTAAAAAAGAAAGCCAAAAACCCGTGCAGCAAAATGGGGGTCCTAAAATGGTATCCGAAATGGAGAAACATGCCAGTAAAGTTGCAGCTTTACCCACGAGTAAAATTGCTGAGCCGAAAGTAAGAGTTTCCGCCTTAAAAGAGATGAAGTCGATATCTGTGCCCCATCAGCTTAGTGGAGGAGGGACTGGAATTCCTAAACCTACCCTTGCAGTTAAAGGTACAATACTTGTATTTTAAAAACTCAGACACTTATTAACTATTGATCTAGGAACTACAAAGCCTACTTCCCAATCATCGAACCTATCACATCATCAAAAACCGTCCATATCTCGAGAGTCTTCCCAGCATTCTTTGACGAGCCAGAAACCTGCCATAGCAATGGTGTCCCCGATGAAGACGGAACTACTTAAAGAAAATTTTCAAGCTCATAATCATGTTAGTAAAGATAGCGAAAATAATTGTTCTCAAGAGCAATGTGAAGGAGTCTCTTCTACTGCAGTTCCAAAAAGCAACTCCATGGCCAGTATCAGTGTCAATGATGCTAATACGACTTCTAGGTAAGTAATTTAAGGTAATCAAAGGTGATTTGATTATTTAAGAAAACATTAATGTTGCAGAAAAGAGCCTTTAGTACCACACGAGGCTGAATCATCCTCCCACCATCAGCAATATTTAGAGCCTCTCAAAGAAGCTCAAGAAATCGAAAGTCCTATTAAATCCAAACCCACTCAAACCACATCACCTCCCAAAGAAAAACAACTGGAAAGTCCTCGATTAACTACAATTCCCAATCACATTAGACAAATAAGTTTGTCAAAGCCTGATAATCAAATGGACAAAGATTCTATGATTTCCATGAAACAACTAAGAGAACTGAATCCTGCCGATCTTAGAAATAACTTTAACCTCAGCCAGATGGAAGATGATCTAAATTTGAATCGGCATGATCTGATGGCGTTGATAAGTGATCATGGAAGAGATGATAATTTGAGTATCGAGCCCATGAGGCCGTTGTTGAGGGGATATTGCAGTACTTTAACACTACAGGGGCGACACAGGGGGCAACAATATGTCAACAGGGGACTTGGTGAAGGAGATTATTGCGAAATTGCTCTTGCTAATGGGTAAGACTAGTGGAAAAGTTATGAAAACTAGATTTTTCCCATAGGAAAACTTATATATTAATGAATAATATCAAGTCTTTCATCATAGGTTATATTATTTCCTATGACTTTGATGAATTTTCCAGTAATGTGAGTCTCCCTCGAGGTCATATTATCAATATTGTCATAAAATCGTATTATGTCTATTTGGGAAGCAGTTTTTTCTTCATAAACTCTGAAATCACAAAGAATATTATCTTAATGCACTTTCCTATATCTATCTCCATTAATTCTTCAGTAATTTAAGGCTTCATGTTATTTTTAAGATGGTCAACAAAGTAAATTCTCGAAACTTAAGACACAGAGAGCCAACTTGACCTTATGTTAGAATAGTCCATGTGTACCACACCATATACTGGGCGGTTCAGAACTATGGACTCAAACTTCTAGGGATTATTTAGTGCAACAATAGAAGATATTTGAATATAAGAACCCATATTCGGAAATGTCTCTCTAAGGCGCTACGGCTTTATGATGCTGTAAGAGAGTTATGTGCAAAAATGTCTTTTATCGAGTTCTAGTAAGTTTTATTTTAATTTGTACAAAAGTTCGTCAGTATTTTAATCGTCAGTTCGAACAAACATTAAATAGGCAGAGGTGGCCCAGTTCTGTGGCCCCCAAGGTCACCTGATCTAACACGTTTAGATGTCTTTCTATGGGGACATGTAAAGTCTCTGGTTTATGAAAAGCGAATGGAAACAAAGCAAGACCTGATTGCACGAATTACTGCGGCATTTAAAGTCGTTCAAAGCAATTATCAAATTTTAGCCAAATCCTCAGAAACCATGAACGTCGTTTAAACAGGTGCATTCAAGATTAAGGACGACATTTTCAACAATTATTGTAGTGTTATTTTGTATAAACAAACTAAAATAAAATGTACTAAAACTCGACAAGACACATTTTGCATATAACTGTCATCATAAGGCCGTTTGACCTCATAATTTTGAATCCCACTGTATTAATCAATTTTTTAAAATATTGTTTGCATTAGTGTTAAATCATCCATAGACATATCTCCATACTCATCCCTGAAAGTTTGCTTCGATCAATGTTTTTTAACAGATACTTGTCAGAAGGGGAGCTCCTAAGAGGGCCAAATACCATAGATATATCAGATGGATACCTTTCAGAAGGAGGATCTGTCCTATATGCTAGAAGACTGCAAAATGCTCAACAAACGCAAAACATATCAAATAACGGGTAAGTCTAGAAATTATCGAATTTAACGATAACATCTATAGTTTTAAAAGTGATGGAAATTTAGGTAATTCGAACAGAGCAATATGAAATTTTATACCAATAAATGAGTTCCACAAAGAAGCTCAAGGCTCAATAATTTGTCAGAGCGTTTTGAAAGTGCATTAGCGCCCATTGCACCAACCCTGAATGATTTATATCTTCAATTTGAGGAAAACACTGCGAAAAGGGAAAGTAACAATGTGTTCATTTGGAGGGTGCAGTATGAACTGAAATTTATGACCCAATAATGAAGATGAACAGTCAACGGGCGAACTTCCAAAGGGAGTTACCTATAGAGTATTGAATTTTCATTTTATTGGCAATTTTTCCCTTCTAATGACCTTTGTCTGAAACCCACTTCGTCATCAAATTTAATTTGATCCACACATGAAAAATCTTCTTTATGTTGTGGTACTTAAGCGGCTTAAACTTGAAAAGATAGCAAAGGGGAGGCGTCTCGGAAACTGTGGGGAATTCAATGTGTCTGTTATGTGAAAGGATTAGGTACAGGGAAATTTAATTTGGGGATTGCTGGGGGGATTTGCTATTGTGTCGCCGCAGTTAGTTTGGACTTAATGATTAACGCCTAAGCTGCTAGTTTGCTTAGGAAAGCAGGAGGGAAAATGCCTTTGGGAGATGCGATTTAAAAAAAGATTTATGAGATTATCACTTGCTTGCAAAGCGCGTTTTAATGGAGACATAAAATGAAGTGTTTTGAAATTCCGTATATTTGTTTGTAAAACAAGATATAAAACGGCTTAAAAATGTTAAGAAATTCCGCTTTAAAAATAGATTTTTTTACCTCGTTAATATGTTGAGACTACATAATCTCCCGTTTCGTAACGTAAGTTGTAGGCGACAGATTTATTCAGTACTGTTTTGGAAGTTTTTTTTAGTTATACAGAGTGGTCCACCAAAAATCTTTCACCGAAGTTTTCTGTCTTATTATGTAGAAAAAACGAAAACGTTCTGACCCGTCAACTTTAATTTCAATGGGGTCATAATTCTTTGGCATAATCATTTTCCCAGGTTTAATTTCTAAGCAGGAGTGACTTTAACCCAAAAAATCTTACATGAAAAGAGAATTTTAAAGGACATTCAGTTACCTTTCCGATATTAACTATGGTATTAAAGTCACATAAATTTTGTGAGATCATTAGTCAACAAATTATTAACAATCAAGAATATCTTTATATATATATATATTTTTTTATGTGTTCCTTGTTCCTAAATGACAAAGCTAACTACTATAATTACTGTTATTGGTCGTCCAGCAATCCAAGACTTTTTCGTCAAGTTCACACCCAATATCCAGAAAACTCACCGTTGAAAACATTCTTTTTACCTGGAAATCTGAACGAAGACATCTATTTAAATTTATTAGAAAATGTCATTAACCCAACATTAAAAAAATTAATTAAGCAAAATAATCGTCACCGTACTGAAGACATAACTTTTCAACAAAGTGGGGCTTCTTCACACCACGAGGCCCCTATAAGGTACTTTTTCGACGAAACATTTCCTCACCGATGAATTGGGGGAAGAGGGCCTACTGAATTGCCCGCACGTTCACCAGACTTATCTCCGCTGGATTTTCTTTATGTGATCATTTGAAGTCAAAAATCTATGCGACACAACCTTGTTTTTTTATTGCTGTCGGACATTCACCCCGAATCAAATGATGAAAAGAAAAACATAAATGTAACTAAAAAGGTGCTAAAAATTCAAAAGTTTTTGCGAGCCTATAGCGCCTTTCTGGTTTCTTCTATTCAAACATTGCTTGACCCAAAACTTGTGTTTTTTTGAAAAAATCAGTAAGTATCATCAGTAAAAATCAATAAATTTATCAAATTTAGAAGGTATTTACAAGCATATTGAAGAGTGAACTTGTATGCAGTTTTCTAATGACTACCGCAAGCTAACATTTTAACAAGAAAGTTCGATCTTTCCGACTTTTATGAATTGCTTCCAATAAAACTAAACTTTGAAATCCAAAGTTTCTAGATTAATAGTTTTAAAGCTCCCAGAGCGTTTTAAATTCAACCTTTCGGCACTAAAATTCCGCTTATGCCAGACTAGAAACCGCGGCGTTTAAAGTAAAGAAGTTTTCGGTGTTACTAACTACACTTCGCACACGCTTCTAAGTCGAGTAGAGGAACTAGGGAAACTGCGACAGAAAAGATGTTAAAGGAACGAATTAAACCATGTTACTGAAGTGAATAAGAAGTTACTTTTAAATTTGGGCCATTTGCCCTATAACTTTTTTGTTGTAAATATGTTCTATAAAGTTGGGACAGATCGCTCATTCTTTCAATAGGGATTGTTAGAACTTCATCAACTCTTACTGGTGTATGAGGCGTTATTCCAAAAAAATAAAGGAAAAAATCAATATTTCCTATTTGGCTCACTTTTTATTATGAATTGAAATTGATACGTTTTGATTACAGACAGCATAACATCAAATAACAACTGTTTCTCTAAATGTTGCGCCTTCCGGCCTAACCTACCCTAGAAAACGTCCCCCCATGGAAAGTTTCCCTATCAGATGTTCGAGGCAACCGACCGAGGGAACATGCGCACACAAATCGATCCCTTTTGCCTCTTAGACATTCAGACTGTTTTCACCCCTTGACGGAAATAATGTAGTTAACAGGAACCCCCGAAAGTGTCTAAAAAAAATCAAAACAACACGAAAATGTGCCTAAAAGTCGATTTTTGAGTGCCCTTTATCTAGCTGTATTAAGTGGAAAAATTGTTGAGTGGGATCATCGAAAGTTGGGAAGTTATGGTCTGGTGGACAGCAAAGGGGGGTGTTAGGGAGGGAAGGAACCGTAAGTTTTGTTTTTGTTTCTGAGTCGTCTGGGGAGTTGCAGGTGTCCGAAGTTGAATAAACTTTCCTAGAAAATATTCAATTTATTAACGATTTTTAATCGAAGTTTGTTGTTTTATCTCCATTTTCCATTAATACAGATTGAAAATAGGACCGAGTTCCCATTGCAGAGGTTATAAAAGTAGCACATTTTTAATTAAAAGAGATTTTCTGCAACGCAACGAAAGGGGAAAGAAAATGAGTGAATGGACTTTTCTGTGAACGGTACTAAAAGCCTCGAGCTTTTGTAACAAATGTAAAAAGCCGGTGAAAAGCTTTTGATTCATGCTAGCATATTCATGAATATCCTATTGTAAAGGATGGTATTTAAATCGTGGATTCAACCCTGAACTAAACAACTTTCCTTTTAAATATGAAAAAGGGTATCGTAATTAAAATAAAACACTGACGACTTCAGTTCAGGGTTGATACTCTCGTCATTTCGTATTGATGATAAATTCTTGTGAGTATCGTCTTTTTCATTTTGTTCTTCCTGAATAATAAATTTTGATCCAATATTCAAAATTAATTCTTATTAAAAACAGATAGATCACGTACGAAAACAAAAGATTAGCCCCAACGCCGAGGGCGGTTCGTTGACTCATTTTCCCTCTGTTTGAACAGAAGACATGTAAATAAATGGGGGCAGAAGAAAAAACTAACTGGGGTATGAGTCAACAAGTTCAAGGGTAAATCCATGCAAGAGGGTCATTCGTGAGCATAGGGGTGTAAAGTGTGCAATGTCAAAATAATTATCAATTTGAAAAAAATAAATAACTTACATGTGTTTTTTCCAGGTCCGGCTTCACCGTGTTGACCGAACAATCAACTCGAAGGGGTGGGTCCTCCCGCGACTCGCCCCCTCCTCCGCCGGCCCCCAGGGGATCTTCTAAGGCACAGAAAAACGGGAGTGTACCTCAAGGTAAATATTGCTGAAATTGTTTAGTTTGCCTCTATATCAAGGCCAAAAGATCGAAGTAGCTTTACCTAGAGAAACGCTAAAATAAAAACAGTGTATTGGTCAGATTCACGGTTTCAATGGAAATTTTTTTTTAGATAAAATTGTCAATACAATGTTCCTTAATCGATTATTTTTGTGTTTTTACAATATAGGATCAGACTCGAAACATTCTACCTCGAACGGACATCACTGGAAAAGATACGGAGATTCTCCAGGGGTGGGCAGTCCTCCCCCTCCAGCCCCTGGGAGTCCCACTGCCAACAGAAGGGAACGAGGGGAGAGGAGGAGCAGTCCACATGGGAAAGAGAAATCAGGGGGAAGCAAGGGGGTTCGAGGGGTCCCTCAAAGTTTTGGGTGAGTTATACATTCCTTTTTTTTGCAATTGATTAGTTAATTTTGAGTGAACTAAACTTAGCAATATTTTACTTTTTGTTTAGGTATGTTAAAAGGAATGTTACCAGTAATGGGAATGGAGCCACCAATGGTACCGGACCTCCCGTCCAAGGTAATTAAACTTCCATGATAATTTCATATTTACCGATTTCTTAAAATAGCGTAGAAGTTGAAGTTCAGTGGGGTGAAAATTGTAAAGAAGAGTTCTTACCGATTCTATATGGGTTAGTAAACGTGGCGGTTACAAGTGATTGAAGCATTTAAGTCCTGCAATATACATGTAATAAAATGACTTTAGTCAAAACAGCTTATTTGTCATTAAGGGACTCTATGCAAAAACCGTTCACTTCAATATCTCAGATAAGCTTCTTAAATTTCGCACAATCTTTTTGGAATAGCCTATGCTATAGAAGATTGGGATAATCCCTTCTTATTAAAGATACTTCTTAATTTATAAAGAAAATAGAAAAGTCTGCTTTTCAAGTTTAAAATGCCTCGTTGAGTAGGGTCGATTAAAGATGACGTTAGAGGAACTTCAAAAAGTTTCTCTACTTCCTCCGGATTAAAAGGATAAAGAGACTAGGAAGAGTTACTGCAATAATTCATACAAATCAAGGAACAACAGAGATTGATTGTCCATAGTCATGCAACTTAATCTATGAATGCAATTAATTTATGTCGGTTGGCTGCAACTCCACATCAATCCTTATCCTGATATTTCAAAAGTATTAAGAGATAGTTCCGAACATTAACAATCATCCATCAGTAATTAATCTGTTAAGAAAATTTCAATTGCATTCTTATCTATGTATAGGGTGAGCGAATTTCGATGTTTATATAGGAAATCTTGGTAATCATAAGAGAAAGAAGAAAACAATTTTTTACCAGAGGTGTAGCGATTAATCTATTAATCATTCCATTCCACTAGGCTTGTTTCCAAAAAAAACTTCAAAAGACATGCCCTATGCTTTTTCTCTATCTTGTATAGTTACCAAGATCCAGAAAGTTACGTCGAAATTTGTCTACCCTGTGCATACAAGCCCTTCAACTCAATATATTCGTATATTAACGACTAATGTATATTTTTTCAGTTCTGCAAAACCACAATGGGAAAACCGCAGCCGTTTCAGTTGTCCCTAGAACTAAAGTCAAGGTCTCCGGTGGCACCCAAACGTGTTCAAGTGATCTGCAACAATCAAGCAGTAAGCATTAGTTCAGACACTTATGAACCAATAATAGTTGATGGGACCACTCTCTAATCTTTTTTTTTCTAGAACCATCCCCTCCCCAATTCAAATCCTACTCTCTAACGGGCAACACGGCCAATCAGTTGTCCCAATCGGTGAGAGAGCGACTCATGATGGGCTCTCAGAGTCTGCCCAAAGGAGGAGTTCATCAAGAGTATGGTCTTGTGATGAGACAAATGAGACCTAAAGCCAGCGATGGGTCTTTGAGCGATACTCAAGCGATTGAGAATTGCAGTCCCTATGCTCCTTGGTTACGTCATAGGTGAGTGCCGATAGCAGTGACTTCCCCTAAATTTCATTGTAATTTTTTTCAGCAATACGTATTCAGTTGCTCCCAGACTATCTGAGACAGACAGTATGGAGAGTCTTACCAGTCTTCCAGGACACAGAAGTAGCCTTACTCATGCACGCCTTTTACGCGATTCTCCGTCTAGATTAAGCAGGAGTAATAGTATAAGGTGAGAGGAATGGCTGCTCGACGATTTCTTCTGTGTATATCAATTTTTTGAAGTCGGATATGACGATGATTTACAACTCTAGTGGAAAAAAACCAATATGCTAGCTTACTGAAGCTCAAGCAGAAAAAAAAAGATAGAGGGTGGTTTTTGGAAGAATAGGAGAAAAATGAAAGTTCAACAATTTCGTATTAGGATACCATTGTATATAGGGCGTTTCAGAATAAGTCTACCATCTCCTTTAATTTTTTTATTATTCCCGCGTCCTAAATGTTCTGTTCTGTCTGTCGGCTGGTCAATGTGAAGGAAATTCGCCGAAGCGTCTACCCATTGAAAACTTCGAAAATGGAAGAGACACACACCCCCCCCCCCCCCCCTCCCCCTCCTTCTTGGAATGGAAAAATGTCCTTGAGGAGATACATCCTCAGCGTTGAATTTTTTTCCTTTTTTTGCTGCTGATCTATTGTTTCATATTTTGATTTTTTATGGCCTCTGACTTTGTTTATATTTTTTTGTCCAAGGGCCGGGGGAGTCTTTTTTGTCATGACACGCAAAAGGTCGCCCTTTACCTGCGATCGGTCACTCATCCATTCGCTAACCACGCCTGACGTCGCTCTATACTTCGATGATCGGATAGCAGCTGGCAAATCAACGTGGTAGCTACTACCTGGTTGTTGTGGGTTGACCGAAATAAGAAATAACGTTCATGCGAACACGGTCTCCGTTTTGGGTTTCAGACTGAAATACAGAGTGATAAAAAATTATAATTTTTTTGGTTTCTTCCTAATAAATCCGTTCCGGTATTAAATATGCTTATGAACATTGGGGGAGCGTAAAATGAATGTAGAGACACATATTTTAAAAGGAAAACAAGATTTTTAATTCCACCAGTGGCGTCTCCATTGGTGTGACCCTCAACATTTTAAATAAAAAATATGATACGTCACTGGTTAAATAAATATAAATATTCAAAAGACCTTTTTTTAACAGAAATATGAAACATTCAGAAAACTTTTTAACCAGTGGTGTATCATATTTTTCATTTAAAATGTTCAGGTTAGTTTATCACCTTGTATTTTAGACAGGAAGCGAAAACGGACCCTTGTTCGCATTAATTTTTTTCGCATTTTGGTTATAAGAACCTAAAGCAGTTAGCAGACTTATTCTAAAACACCTTGTATTTTCAAAACAATAGTTTCACATTTCAGCATGTTATTACCATCAATAATATTCTTTCCATTTAATCAAAACTTGAATTCAATCCATTTTGGCATTTTTCAAAATTTTTATTTTGAGTCGAAATGCTTCCATGTTCTGAAATTTGACCTCAGATTTATTTTCAATTTTTACATAGCTACCTCAGAGACCGGACCTTCCCAAGGTAGAAGCAAAACGACAAAAAATAGACAATTTGTGATTTTGTGTGCTTTTTATCACGGGTATATTTTAGTTTTCTATGCTTCATTTGTGCATACAGCTCAATTTCTAACGAAATTAAACGTCTTTGACTACCGGAAGCTTCTACACTTAATTTCACCGTGTGTTGTTTTAAGTTTGGCACCACGTATCACCGTGCTTTTCTACTTAAAAATTGGATTTTATTTAAATAGTGAAAGATTTGGCTTGCTTTTAGATCAACCAAATCTGAGAAATTGTATCCGTCGATGTTACATAGAAACACCGAACCAGACACTGAGCCCTACTATTGTTTGCCCATCGGAAGTCTTTCGCATTGGTCCCAACCTACCAGTCCTGCGCCTGGAAATGCCAGGACTTTTCCGTTGAGTCCCACACATGGAGGCACTCCAAGACATAGCATGCCTAAGAACGATGATCGTAAGTAGTTTTGTTATTCCCATTTTTTTGTAAACATTTGAATATTCCGTTTTCTGAATTTTTTTGTCAATTTGTGGAATTTTGAAGAAACTATTCTTTAAAGAGTGCTTCTTTAAGAAAATAGTTTGAAAACTGCCATATATCTTGCATTCTGTTTCCAGTTCACGGATCTTCAATTAGTCTAGTATCAACGGCCTCAAGCCTCTATTCTTCCGCCGAAGAAAAACATGCCCATGAAATCAGGAAACTTCGGAGAGAGCTGTCGGAGGCTCAAGAGAAAGTACACACCTTGACTTCTCAGCTAAGTACAAATGTAAGTAGGTTTATTTATTTCATATCTCAAGAGAATTTAATTCAGGTCCAACCTGATTAAAGCGAGTCAAAATTAATACAAATCCTAAAAAAATTGACGAATGGGAACCGTCGTATCTTGAGACGTCACTACAAGCTTTCGTTTCGGGCTGCTTGAAAATTTACTGAACATATCAGAATTTTGAAATTTTAATTTATAGTGCAGGCCAAGAACAGAGGCGGCTCAAAGAGGACAAAATGCTTAAATGTTCTATATATTGAGATTTTAATTTGATGTTTAAACCTAAAAGAAACAGGGCGTCCCAAAAATGTAAAAGGAATTAACGAAAGTTAAAAGAATTTTGAAACTTTCAGACGATTCCGAATAAATTGCAATTTCTTGACATACTGGCGATAGTGACTATTTATGTTCGAGTACTAAATTTGCAAAAAAGCGTATTTATACATTTTCTGCTAAATTGTCCCAGGAAAGGTCACTGTCTAGTATTAATTTCCCAACGCAAATTGGCTAATTACACAATTTCCGGTTAGCAGCTATTTATATTATGAACGGGAGGAAATTGCCTATTTTAGTCCCACAAATAATTCACAAATCAGAAATAAGAACGAAGGGGAAATACCTAAGTACGTGAGCTAGTATAATGGCTATAGAAAGTACCATTTATCTCCCTTACTTCGAGAAAGCAAGATGCTCCTCTTTGCAGAGGAAACGTATTCTTTCCTTCGCCTTTCTCCGCGTAACTGAAAGTCTGCATTTTCTAAGAAAATTTTTCACGAAAAATACATTACATTTTTTCATACCTCTATTGTTGTGTTTAACACTAATTTTCATTAAAAAATGAACTGGTAATTTTATAGTATTCCTCGACCCACTAGCATTCTTCTGTGAGGTTCTCGATGCATTTAACGTTAAAAATGGCAGCCATAACTGAATAAACTTGTAATTCAACATGATCTAATTTATGGATACCCTGTATGCATAAGGAAATATTGAGTACAAATTCTTTTAACTGCGAACTTTTAAAAAATCTTCAGGGAAACTAAAGTCCAATATGATATAGGACTTCGATCTTCTATGTGAGTATATGTGTATTATTCGCGATAAAATTCCCGATGCACGTGACAAGTTACCCAGCAAACCATTGTACAAGCTTGCAAATATGACGGGATAAAATTTAGGCTAAAAATGTTAAAATTTGGCGTGCTACTAAAAATACTATGAAGTTATTCGTCTCACCTTATAACTAACATAAATATAGCACATAATATCTTCAATTAAACTTATAAGCATTAGTTAAATTCGAATTTTATTATCGTCAAGTTGGTCACACCATACCTTAATTTACGACGTTGCTATTAATATTTTATGATTTACTGCCGCAATTTTGACTTGTAACTCCAGATCCTTTTTACAGCACTATTGTAAAAACTGTTCATTTAAGCACAAAAAGGATAGTGTGCATATAATTGCTGCGGCCATGAAAGCTTTTTCATAATGTGACCACAGTGTCATCATTGAAGACTGTAACGTACATCGAAAATTTTATCGCGACTAGTATATGTATATCAATTTAACCGCTCTCACGCAATGTTGTTATAACTTTCCCTTTAGTATCACATCACTCAATAAGGCCCGGTTTGCCACATGTATGGCAACACTGTTGACAGACTCATATGATTTGTGTCAAAATTTCATGACTTTCTGACAGCTAGTTTATAGGTTAAAGTGGTTTCAGTGACCCCAGCTTTGTAATTTTAAAAACGATGCACAAAAAAGAATTCCGTGTGTTGATTAAACATTCTTTTTTTATGGAGAAAAATACTGTTTAAGCCAAAGAGTGGCTTGATAAACGTTATGGAAACTGCACCAGGTAAATCAACTATTATTGACTGTTATACTGAATTTAAACGCAATCGTACAAACACCG
The DNA here is from genome assembly GCF_039881205.1 of Euwallacea similis. NCBI lineage: Eukaryota > Metazoa > Arthropoda > Insecta > Coleoptera > Curculionidae > Euwallacea > Euwallacea similis. Next base: position 4,651,271 of record NC_089619.1, read on the forward strand.
ATGATGCTAAACGCTCTAGTCCCCTAAAATCGACGGTTATTCCGGAAAACAAAAAAAAACCGTAAAGTGAAGTTACGTGATATAGCTACCACCTTAAAGATATCAGAAGTATGTGTGTTTATAATTTTATACGAAAATTTTATCATTCGTAAGTTGCTTTCGAAAGGAGTGCCGCGTTTACTCACGCCGGACCAAAAACATCAATGCGTCGACGATTCAAAGTGCTATTTGGAGCTGTTCAAGCGAGATAAAAAGAATTTCTTTCGAATGAATGCATCACTTTTGAAGGACACCATGTTGATCAATAAAGTCGAATTTCTAAAAGAAAAAATGTTTTTCTTAGTTAGACCGGAAACTAATTGAGTGATATGTTATTATTTAATGCCTATGTTATCTCTCCCAATATTCGTTATTAATTATTATTGTTATTCAAGAGACAAGCTGTCTCTTCGCTTCTCTGTATTATGGAAAAATCCCCTAAACATCTTGCACACTAGATGCGCTTTTTTAATGCTACACATATTGTTGTTTGACCTTTGCACAGTAAGCTTTGCTTGATCGATCGACTGACGTTACTCAGTTTTATCTAAATCTCCGCTTTGTTGATGTCGGAATTTACAAATTACAGTAAATTCTTTAAGTTGCACCGACAAAGGATAATGTGTAACTGGTAAACAACCCGTGTACTTTTCATATCTTTAAATATACATAGCTTCTAAAGTTTTGCATCACGTCGATTCTTGGATATTTTATTATGCGGTGTAAAAATATGTGGAATATTTGTTTATTTATGAATTTTGATTAAAAATCAATTAGTTTGTATTACAGTTACTTTACTATTAAATTTGAAATAAAAACAATTTCTAAAGTGAAAAAGAAATTAGCGACGTGTATTTTCACTCCTCGCATCAATACAAGGTTGAAGACGTCTCTGCATGCTTTCAACAAGACTAGCTATAAGATCTTGAGGAATGTGCTGCCATTCTTCTGCAGCAGCAATAACAAACTCCTGGATGATTCTGAGAGAATTTCTTCGAAAGTTTACAGTTCAGGAAGGCATATCCCAAGGATGTTCTGTAAGGTTCGTGTTTGACGACAAAGCATCCAATCTAAACGATTGATTCCTTCATTTTCAAGGTAGTCATTTACTACCATAATACGACGTGGTTTTATGTTAAACAATTAAATAATTTGGCACTAGCTTACACGACAAAAAAAATCTTGTGGCAAATTAACTTAAAACAGAAACATCAGATGATGCAAAACTTTTGAAGCTATCTGAAATTTCTGAGGTTACTATAAAGCTGAGAAGAGTTTTTAGAATCGTATTTGAAGATTTTAAGCAGGTAGATTGTCTGACAAACCAATTTATTAGCTGATGATCTTACGTTAATAAATATTTATGTTTATGCTATAAATTTAGAACTGAGACTCTTTTTTATTAGTACACTGGCATCATCAATGTTATTTCATTCATTGTGTTGTGTATTCAATGTTATTCGATGTATGTCGTTTCCAAGTAAGCTAAAACACTAGAATTTTATAGAAAAGATTTCACGCATTGTCGAAGAACGACATTATTTACGCCTTATTCTAGCAATTGTCTGGTTCAATATTGGCTGTGCTGTTAATAATCTTGCCACTTAACCGACACGACTCTGATTTAACCACAATCAACGCATTCCAGGTCACTTCAAACTTGTCCAACATTTGATCTCTCTACTATAACAAAAAAATCTCAATTGGGTTAAATTTAATGGTGTTTAATAGCGTTTAATCGCGCTTTATTGGTTTATTCTTCTATATAAATTATTTGTCGTTACCTTAAAAAATCTGGGGTATACAATTACCACTAAACCTTCAGAAGAGGCAAAGAACAACACAAAGCAGATGTAACAAAGAAAAGATTGTGTATTATGATAAGAAAGGGCGTAAGTCAAGTGTAGTTCCTTAAAGAAGTTCCCCAGCTCGAATTATGTGATTACATGCCTTTAGGTCTCTCCTTGAGAGATGGAAGCTTATAGATGCAATTCTACGTGTATACAACTGAAGGTCTGAATGGAGCCGTGATCTAGAAACCTTATTTGTTGGAAGCTAAACGAAACCAAATGTTTGTGCCCCAAGAACCCCCGATGCCAATTGATAGTAAACACATGACAAGTGTTTTCAGTCCCTTTTCAGGGTCAAATATAGGTTCACATACCAGATGTGAGGTGTCCAATTATGGCTTGTTTATTTGCTAATTATGTCGTTTTTCAAGAAAATGTTTTTAAGTTATTTCTTTGCCTGATTCCGCCCTAATCTGGGACATTCGTTCAATTTACAAACAGGCTCAAATAATTTCTACAAATAAGTCAAAGTCTTTTTTGGCTGCATACTTGTTAAGGAATTTGACCCCAAATGGCCGATCCTACTTTCCGCAGTCATTTTTTTTAGCATTCACCAGTAAGTAACGCAACCTACCATGGGATTGATATAAACAAATAGCGGGCCATGTGGAGAATTATTGCTGATACTAAAAAGTTGGGTCTTTTCTGACAGAAAAGAGAGAGTCTAAAGAAAACTGAAATTCTGTGCGTTCAATTTGAGGTCCAAAATCATCAGATGAATCAAGAGGAAAGCCCAAATTCTAAGTTTCAAACTTAGAATTCAGAATACCTCTACAAAAAAAATTATGCTAAAAGAAATTATAATTATTTCTAAAAAGAAAAAAAAGTTTTTTAATTTTGCAAAATTCTTGCAGCTATTTAATGATTCTTCTATAGTCATAGTGAGAAAAGAAACTAAAAATGGCCACATCTAGAGATTGCAAACGCGATACATTTCTTTCAATAAAACCAGATATACAGGGGAAAAATAGAGGTTGTAGAAGAGTTAGGTCGTATAAAATTTTCGGCAAAATACCCCTTGAAAACAAACAATTTTTAAAATTTAGTGGTAAACTTTAATCACATGTAATCAATTTAAATTAATAGATAACTATTTTTCATGTAAAGTTACTTTGTAGAATTGGTTAATAACTCGAGACTTCTCTAACTAGCCCTCTCAGCTAAGGTAAACTTGCAGAAAAAAACACAATCAGCCTTTATCATCGCAACTTTTTTCTTTGCGGAATCTCAGAAATAACATTGAAATACCGTATTAAATTGGTATACTCCTACCGGATGGTATTCGTCCATATGGTTGTGATGTCATTCAACGACTTCTTGTGCGTTTGCGATTTCTCTATAAACAGCCATAACCGTCGTGCTATTCAGGAATGGCTAAAGTACCTTATGAACTTCTTGGAAGTTCTTCGTATATGGCTTCGACTTGTCATTGGGGCGATGATGAGTTAACATATTCTTCAAATGTCCTCGATTCAAATCATATATCAACTTTTAAAAATTTCGTCGGTTATTTACTAATTAAATCGTTTCGTTTGTCGTATCTAATTTCCATATCTGAAAAATAACATATTAATTAAGAGACTTTGAAAAGATTGCTTCGAGATCTGGGTTAATCCATTATATCCATACAATAGTTACGTCTTGTTAAGGAAATTATTATTCATAAATTTAAAATAATAGTTCTGGGATTGGTGTTGAATTACAGGTTTCTTCAAGTTAAAAGAGGAAAATGGCCAATATACTGCAAAAGTGTAACGGCTAGATTTGACTTGAAATCCAGTCCCGTTCAACGTATACAAAGGGTTCCATGACAAGAAGAAAATATTTCAAATAATGATTATATAGCTCATTTCCCTTAAAAATGTCATATATGTATATAGTATGTCTTTATTTACAGTAATGTTTACTAACAAAGAATATGCGGACAAGTTTTTATATATGGGTTTGCTAATGGTAATGGCGCTTAAAGCTATTAGGTCGTATCAACGTCGATTTCCAGAATAACGAAGTCCAAGTTATAGAACATTTGTGAGAGTTTACAAACTTGGAGAGACACTGCCCTTTTTCCATGTTTCCTTCTGACCCCCGCGAAACCCAAACTTCACACCTCTGGATTTTACGTTTGGGATCACCTAAAATCTCAAGTGTATTCGCAACCTATCAATTTCAGAGAAAATTTTATAAGGCGAATACAAGTGTGCGAATTCATGCACAAAAATCCGAAGGAAATTTATCGCGCTTTTAATTCGACTTCTCGACGAAGCAGATTTTGCATTCGAAAGATGGGGGGACATTTGAGACCGTTTTTGCGTTAAACATATCAATTAGTTAAACTCCATTTATGTTATTTACGTTTAACATGTATTTCGGTAAATTTTTGGCAATCAATAAATTGTGTGCAATCCAAAAATATTTAGCGCAATTTTCAAATATCTCTAAAATAGTTGAAAATCAGACCGTATTATATTTTTTTATTGAAAATGAGTTATATAATCATCCCTTGAAATATTTTCTTCTCGTCATAGAACGCCCTGTAGAATATAAAGTGAAATCTACTAGTTCAACAATAATTAAGATTTATTCGAAACAACCTGCCGAAAATCATCTGAATGTCCGAAGAAAAAATAGTCGGCTACTGTAAATTTTAAAGAACACATTTGGAATTCAAGGTGTTTCGGGTTAACGATTACCATGCTAAGTAGCCACATTTATAGGAAAGTCTGGCGAGAGCTTCAGTTCATTTAGTGAGGAGAGAAATTCTAGAATATGAATGTTAAGTATCAGGTAAGTCGGAGATACCATAAAAAAATGTGAAAATAATCCCAAAAGTCCCTGCAATATTTCCTCCAAGATATACCGAACTCACATAAAAATTTTTAAGGAACAGACACAGATTGATATTCTGGTTGTTAGGAATTGTTGGGAGTTGTTGGGAATATAATAAAGCGCTCAGAATTTTACGAGAAATTCGCTCGTCAAGAAGTACGGAAAAATTCCAAAATATACCTATTTATGTCAAATAAAATCGGAAAATATTCTTTGAAAAGTTCCCGAAATATCTGGAATATCCTCAATAATATTACTTTAAAATTTCAAGCATCCTGAATGCTTTTGGAATCACAAAAAATTATCTCAAAATTCCCCTTAAATTTACAAAAATATTCCCTAGTTTATGACATCTTAATTTTTTACCGTAACATTTTAGTACTTCCCTAAAATAACAATAATCATGGTGGTAAATTGGTTCGAATTCGGGGAATTACTTGTTTCCAAAGAAATTAAACTCTTAGACTGGTGAATACCTACATATATCAAATTTCTGAGCTGATCCTTATTATAGTACAAAGTCGCAACATGGAAAACTTTTAGAAGTTTCAGAGTTACAGTCTACTCGATGTGATTTTCCTATCCCCATTTCTTAATTATTGTAACTTGAAGTAAGAAGAATACCACCTGTCATGCTCTCTAGCCTGTGTTGTAACCGACCAGCATAGAAATTACATTTTCATGCTTGTCACTAACAGGACATTTGCATAAAATCGACATCCAATTGCCATAAATCTACAGATACTATTTTTTCACAAGATTAAACTAAAACGTGTATAATATAATTTAAAACACTTCTTTACTCAGTAGGTAAAATTTTGGTAAAGTGTCAAATTTCACAGTCCCTTATGGTTAAATCCCTGAATTGGCTGTCGCTTCGGTTTAACACCATAAATCCTCATTTAGGCACTTTGAACGCAAAGAATATCCTCGTTCTAATTTATCATTGTCGCTGTGGGTTATTTGAAAACACGGACAGTGACCCAGCTCCGGGTTGTACCAACAACACTTTTTTCCGGGTACTACACGTGACTACAATGCGCATATTACGCTTTGTGATCTTTTATTATAGCCATGTTCCCTCCAGGGTACTTCTTTTTTACCCATTCTTATGGTGCGAGTCGAATTTCAGAGGTCACGCAAGGCTGCACTAACTCATGCCATCAAGTGAAAAAGTTAGAAAAACATCGAGTTCGGTTGATTAGAGCACAATAGAATTCACATTCTGAAATAAGGTTACAACATCGTAAATAGTTGTTTCGAGCTGCTGGTGAACGGAGGCAACAGCAATGGATGGATTTATGACCTGATGGAGTTCTGAGTGGAACCTCTCGATTAGTTTTGGCCCGCATTCAATCAAATCAAAATGCAAGGAAATAAATTAGATTTGTTATTTAAATAACAACGTATGAGAAATATGTATGTTGATTTTTTGGGGTGTTAACGAGCGATTGAATTAGTCAAATTTATCAATATTATAGTCAATTTACTTGCCACCTAAATATATGGAAAATTTTTTAGTCAGTTCTGGCCATTCTGGGTGCTCACTGAAAACTGGGGACACTTTATTTTCTTCTAGTTGTCATCTCATTCAGAAATCTATATTACGATATGTTAACTCAGTTTGACGAGGATTATTTCCATGTGTCCATTATTGACTCAAAAATAAAAAAATATATACGTAGGTATTATTTAAAGCCTTTGAGGTCACTCAAAAATCGGGAACTTAGCTTTCGTATAATTTAGGATATTTTGAATTCGTTTGTTTAAGATTATTATTTCAGTTTTGCGGAGAATTTCCTCAGGACTTCAATCAAATGAAGTTAAATTCTTGAATCTGGTGATCAGAGTATTCCCAGCGCTAACGTTAAAATGACATGTGCTTCCTGATATTGAGGCTAGCGGAATCACCTAGGTCACCGTTTAAAGGTTCCACCCTCAAATTAAAAAATCTGGCTCTGGATAAGATTTGTTTTTTTTTTAAATAAAATTTTAAATAAAATTAATAAATTGTCGAGTTAAATGACACAGTCAACACACTCAGAAAAAATCACTAGAAAGAGAGAATATTTAGTACTTGTTAATCAGTGAATTTCGCTATATGCATTGTTAATGAGTCACTTCATCGGCGTTTCATTCTCTCAGCGTCATTGCCTGCAGATTGTGGATACTCTAGTGCTACTGCCTCGTTGACATATAGTACGTTTACATAGAACAAAACAAAACTTTTAACCGAGGAAGACTGAACGTCTGCGTTCATGACTCAAGTTCGTTCAGTCGATTTTGACGATCGTCGGGTGAAGTTGTGCGTTCTGCGTCGAAGCGCATCGCGACGCCGACTACAGTTCACGTACGGCGCGAATTATCATTTTTGAATTGAGTTTTTTTGGAATTCAAAGGAAAATACTGCAAAGTTTGTAAATTATGTTTGATCTTGTACTTTGACATCAGTGGCGGAAAAGTTACTTTACCCGAATTATTTGGTTTTGTGACAATTGGGTGGCAAAATTATCAATTATCCCTGAACGAATATTGTGCACCAAATATATATATATATTTTTTCAAATTCTATTTTAGGACAAAATTATCAAAAAAACAAGCATGCGTGATGTAGTTTAGTTGATAATCCAGGAATTATTTTGCTATCAAAACATCAACAATAATTAGATGTACGATATGTTCGTCAGACTGTATTATCAAATTTGACCTTGTTTATAATCAACATGTCGTGCTCCAAATTTAAATTTTAAATTATTGTAGGAAAAATTACTTTTGATGCCGATTTTAAAACCTAATAGATCACACATAAATGCTTTACGCAAGCAGTTATAGTTGAGAAATAAGGTATAGCAAAGTAAGAGATATACTCATAATTGAAGAAAGAAAATTGGCTTTGTGAAAGCTTCATTCGTTTGATATTTAAAGAGTTTTTGGTGATAAATTTCATTTTTTGCCAATAGACAAACTGAAAAACAAAAAAAAATTTCAAGCGATTAAACGACTCTATGTTAGTAATACTCGTTGAGAGAGAAGCGTCAGGAAAAACACTGAAATCCCTAGGCTCCAAAGACATCGGAGTAGTTCGAGCGCAAATACAAAACAATTACTGTTAAATGCTACATATAATAGGTGTACGAATAGAAACTGAACATTTCTTGGTGAAATTAAGTTTAATTAAAAACATACATGTTGGAAATGTTAACAGTCAAAATAATCTCCATTCCTATCTATGGTCTCTTGCCACTTATCGGGTAAATGATGGATGCGCCCGCAATAGAAGCTCAGTGGTTTCAAGGCAAAATAGTTACTGAGCCGTTTTCGAACGTTTTTAGTGAACCCCTGGTCAGCTAGATGAGACTGCATTGATCTGAATAAGCGGAAGTCGCAAGGAGTCAAGTCTGGAGAATACGCCGTATGTTGGAGAATTTCCCAGACTAAGGAGAAGATGAGTTCCTGTATTGGTTTTACTGCATGCGGACAAGCATTGTCATGCAGCAATATCACTTAAATGATCTCTTTTCATCTACAACTTCACTTAATTTGATTATTTAGGCCTGATAGCGTTCAGATGTAGCAGTTTGACCAGACTTCAGGGGCTCTTAGTAAATGACTCCCTTCCAAACCCACCAGACACATAGTAAAACTTTCTTGGCGTGAACATTCGGTTGTGCAACTAATGTGGATAATTGGTCTGGATTAACCCATACTTTTCTATGCTTAGGATTATCATACAGAGAATTCTTTATTTTATACCGAGAAAGCAAGTTCATGCAGATGTCAATTCTACGTTTTTTGTTGTCTTCGGTTAGCTCGTGACGAACCTATTTTCTTTCTATTTGAATCTTTCTCATTACATACAATTGAACTGAAATTGCCTGTTGAGTCACTCCTAACTGTTCTGCAACCTTTTTGAGTTTAGCATGAATTTTCGTCAGGTAAAATTTAAAGTTCGTCCTCAAACTTTTTCTACCCCGGACGTGGATCGTCCTCAAGACAAAAAATTCCCTCATGATACTCTTTCATCTCCTAACAATTCAAGCGCCACCTCCCCAAGTCGAATTAATCATTTCTGTAGTTTCAGCAGCATTTTTGTTCAGTTTAAAACATCGGTATTTTTAAATTTTGCCTAGGAACATCCATCATTTAATTACCTTTTATGCGTTGTATGACAGCTCGAGGGTAACTGACACTTTTATCATATAAAGAGCAAAGACTAGATTGCACATGCGCAAAATTGTGGACCAATTGAGTGCGTCTACGTAGGTTTTTTAATGCAACTTACTTCAGTGCTCAGTTTCTTTTTGAACACCTATTTACTTTGAGAAAGTTTACGAGACTCGGCAGTTTGAAATCTTGAGGAAGGTGCAAGAAATGTCTTAATTAAGTTTTACGCCCTGTTCTCTTTGCGTTATCCCCCTCTGTCTTTAATTGCAGGATACGAGCAAATTTCACTTTCATGCAAAATCCTTAAAGGAAATATGTTTATTATTTTTCAACAAATGATTGAAAACTATTGCGTAATTCAGCAATCATCTGTCGAGAACCGAAAGTGATACTATCTTCGATTACGGCTTGACTCGCAAAATCATCCGTGAGGACTTGTCATGATTGCAAAATCAAAATATTGGAGATTTACGTAATCTATTTACGTCTTCAAACAACTTAAAACACATCTCCTAATCCGTTCTAAACCGGTATAATATCATCATTAAGTTTAATCAGCGATTTTCAAGCCTTTAATACATGAACCTGCACAACATCCTTCAAAAAGCCAAGATAACGTGATATTACAAGTTCCCAAATAAACCTCGAGTACGGGAAGTGATGGTAAATTAGTCCCAGAAGTGATGCTCAAGAGGTATTGCCGCTATAGATAATGGCAGGTCTATTAGCTGTTCCTTTGGGCTATAAGTGCCCGTAAAAGTGGAGTAATGCTTTCGTTTCTTCTGGGATTAAGCACGATTTAGTTTTTGTAAATATCCGATTAGGGGGTTCCGATATTGAATTCTGCTAGAACTTTCTAATGCATACATAAATGTCACAGAGATCCAAGATTTTTCAGATTTCTTTAATTCCATTAAAGAAATTGTAATATAATGACCACATAAATTAATGGATAATTATCCATCAAGCAAAGTATATTAGGGCAGACATAGTTCTTCCGGAATATGAAAAATTACCATCTAACGAGTTTCACCTGTCGGCCCAGCCTTAAAACGCGATTACTATCATTCAGTGCCGAAATTTACCATCATGTTTCGTTACTTTCAAAGGAATTTCTATCATTGAGGAAACAGTTTTCTGATCTTGATCTACTGTGCACGTACACATACTTTAATTGGTTGCTTAAAATTCAAACCGATGTTCCGATTCTAATTGAAATAAATTGCACACTTTCTTTAGTTGATGTTCACATAGATATCATCTGCAATTTCCCACATGTTATTTAGATGAGTACGACTTACAATAGAATTAATACCAAGTGCGACAGAACAAGCGCTTTTTTAAGTATGGGATTCACAACTTGACTTGGATTTGAGGCTACTTTATTAGACTCGAAATGACGACAAGCTGCATGTAGAAAAGTCAAGTTTATTTATGTGCGTTTCTTTGAACAATCAAGTATACAGAGTGTCCATTTAACAGCAGCTCGGACTCCTATGAGCTTATTTGTCATTTCATACAAACATCAATTATGGGGGTGTATGTGAGGTCAATGAAGGTGAATTTTAAAATTAGTGGCTGCCCTACAGGGTGCCCCAAAAAGGCGGAACATCGTAAAGTGTAATTTTTTAGTTGCATTTTTTTCACGCGATAGAATCACCTGGAGAATCTGTTAGTTTTTAGACTTTTTTTTTATTCTGGGATGCAGGGACTCGAAGCTATGATGTTTTAAAAGAAATGTTAGACACTTGCAGTGCCCTATAAAAAATTAATATCGCAATTAAGCTAGATTTTGATAATTTTAGGATAGATTCTCATGTAAGATTCCCTTAGCAGGCACGCGTACTCATTTAGCCAAAAATTCATACAGAGTGGTCGCAAAAACGACTTTAATTTTCGCCTTTTTTTAACTTCAATTTTTTAATTTTTTTCAAATAGGAAGGTGTATTTTTTATGACGTAGTAACAAAGGAAATTCAGTTTTGTTCATTTTGGTATAAAATAACGTCATGCATGCATGCATGTTCACTAAATGAGCATTTTTGCTGGTTGAGGTGACTTCTAAAAAAAGTTCTATTAATAGAATTCCATTGTCAAGTTGAGTCAAGTAACGATATAACTACTTTACTTTTTTATACTATTTGAATTGATAAATTCCTACTTTTTACTGTTTATAGGCAAAAGAAATCTGGTTCAACTCAAGCGAAACAATTGTTTTCCAACCAAGAAAAACCTGAAATACAGCAAAATAAACAAGCAAACAAGTTTAAGCATTACGTAAACTTGCTGAAAAGGATAGAATCAACATCGGCCCACTCAAATCATCACATTAAGTTAATTCTGCCACCCACGGTATTTAATCTCTAACATGTTATTCAAACTTATTGTTACTAGTTTGCCATTAGCAACTATACGTACAGGGTGTCCCAACTCATTTTAGACAGAAACCTTAGATATGATCGGCCACAAACGTATTTGCTCCAATAAAAAGTTTTAGCCAAAAAGTTAGTTGTTGAAGATTAAAAAAACTGTTTTACATAAACGTATTTTCTCACACAAGGAGAATGAATTAACTTTTAACACTCTGTAACTCCGCTAGCAATCGAGCTTGGATACATGCTAATATGATTTTTTCTTAATTTTGCACTGGAGAATACATCTCTCTAATAGTGCCGCGCGATTCTGAAACACCCTGTATAAGTAAATGCCCATTGAAGGTAGTTTACACAGAGTTGACGATATTGTATTTACAGTCAAAATGGATTCGGACACCCTATATACAGTATGGTTTTCTAAAACCGTTGACCACCAACGCTCACATTAAACTAAATAAAGTGCAAGAAATCAAGCTCTAAAATTTCCAACAATCCTTGAAGAGGCCAGATCCAAGGATACCATAAATGCCTCCAGCATCCACCCAAATGCTAGCATCACCGCCCTCCGCAATTCACGACGGTTTCGCAACCATCCGCCGCCCCCGGATTGGAATACCACGGAAACCTCCCCGACCTCCTTCTCTGGCCAGCGTTCCAGAAGATTCCAGAACGTTTGATAGATTGAACAACGTTAACGGGTTCAGTTACGCGACTATCGCGCGGAGTACTGGGTTGAGAAATGGTAGTGATAATATAGAGGGCTTTGAAGAGTTCAAAAAGAAGATCAATGGCTTGGAAAATGGGGGGGTGTCGCCTACATCCCCCATTGGGAATCCCAATATACCCTGGTGGGAGCTGGCAACTAGGAAGAGCAAGTACAGGTCGTGTCCTCAATTGGATTGGCACACAGTTAGTATTGTCTCGAGAATACATGGTATTAATTAAGCATCTAAGCAAACTAGGGCATAAATCTGCAGCTTATTTTAAAACAAGGCATTCTTTTCATCACTGGTAGACGCTTGGTTAGGTACTGAGGTCAATTTCCAATAATGTTCTTGCACCTTAAACAGCACCATCAGTTTTTGGGATGTTTAGCTCGAATCTGCGACATCAATTCCTTGTAGATCAGTTTGAGTTCGTATTATTAAACATGTCACATGGTCATGAGAGTCTACAAGGCGATATGGTTCCCCGTGATCCGTCCTTCTTTATCCATCCCAAATATTTTTTATGGAGATAAGTTTCTACATTTTTCTCTTGAAAAAAAGTTGAAGAATGATTCCATCGGGCTTGTCTACATACTCGACTATCGCCCTGTATTCTCGTACAGTGAAGTGTGTATTGTGAAACCGAAATTAGGCTTCTGCCGGATGAACGAAAATAGCCTCATTTAAAACACTTGTTGCAAATAAGAGCTGAAGTGAGTTCTTATCCTCCTTCGTTCAAGTGTAAAACAGCTAATTTATTCCACTTAAAAGATGCATAATGATGTGCTGCAGCATCCACATTACTCATATACTATAATTGATTTAAATGTACGCTTTCGTTGCAATTTAAACCTACTAGTGAAGGGACCGTGCAAATGCAAAAAAAATTCGATTCCTCTCCAAATGCATTCTATTCTATTATCACTAGAGAATTTGAATTTATGTACATGTAGTATGTTTGAATACTACTAGTAGGTATTCGAATAGAAAACAGTTTCTTCAGATTGGCATCTCCTGTTATCATTTCTTGCTTATTCGCAATCCTTCCATTAACGTTTTAATTTCGGTAAGAGTTCAGAAATTCCAAGGGGAAAATGGGGAAAAATTCGCAAGGAAAATTTCTTGGACTATTGAAATTTGGGTACAAGCTACAAGGAACTTTTCCGCGTGCACATGAACTAAAGTATGTAAATGTCAGATAATTTAGCACGAAATTCCTAACTGATTTAATGATCGAAATATCATATATAGAAGATCATTCAATGATGGTAACAGTATACATGTAAAAACCCACGCGTCTCTAATTAAAATGAATTTTATCTCAGTCCCTGAGACTATAAATATTCCTGTTATCGATATTGCAAAGATACTGGTTGTAAACAGTACATTTTCGGTTAATGGTTAATAATTCACCTTAAAACCCAATACACACCACTTAATTGAAGAGTAAATAAAGCTAATGGGATGTGTTTTACATTGTTTACTGATAATTTACGTTGGTAGCCTTGGTGCTAAGACAAACTCTCAGTGTCTCTTAAATTAATTTTTTTCTAAATCCGTTTACGCAGAAGAGATCGCATTTGGTTCAAGGCTCTAAAGAAAAGTGACGAAATGGGAGTGCTTTACTAAATAGTATAGTACTAGTTGCACATACTTTCTGCCTACGCGGGTCTACCACGTAACACCAAACATTAATAATGAAGCAATCGTTGTAAATTTAAAGGTGAAGTTAGTTATATTGGGTTCAGTTACAAATTTATAGTTTGTTTTACAAATAATCACAGTGCGCAGGATGTTCCAAAAAGGTTTTGCCAAACTTAAGGAGGTTCTAGAGAACACTGCGGCAAACAATTTTTGCATGGGAACCCGTAGTTGAAAATGAGTCGTTCTGGTTCCAGAAACATTTTTATTCAAAATACTTCAACGTAAGTGAATAGAATAAAAACAAACGAAATAAAAGCTTTTTTGTCTCCTCAGTTTTGTTAAAGACGTTTATTAAAAAAAAATTATGGAGGTAAAAAATAGAATGTGGTACCAACATGACGGTGTATCTACAAATTTTACCCGCACCTTGCAGGACTAAACCAACATTTTTATGGGCGACGGATCGGAAAAATCGAACCTATCAGGTGACCACCGCGAAGTCCCGATTTAACCCCCTTGGATCTTTTTCTCTGAAGTTACATCAAGCCATTGGTGTATGAAACTCCAGTAACCAACCAACAGGAAATGTTGGGAAGAGTGATGGCAGTGTCTTTTCGTGCAGCAAGATCCGCACATCTTATAACGGATGCGCGATGCAATAATTCAAAGAATAAATTTATGTAACCAGGCTGGAGGTCGTCGCTTTGGACCTTTATTATAATTTTTTTTTTCGTTACATTTAATAAAAATGAATTAAATATCGAAGTCTTTTGGTATCAACGAGCTAACATTACGTTCTTGAACAAAAATGGCTCTAGAGTTAAATCGGCTCATTTTTGACTAAAGGTTTCTCTGCAAAAGTTGTTTACCGTAATGTCGCATATAACCTTAAGTATGGCACAGCTTCTTTGGAACACCCTGTATAACATATGGCTTTGCCCAGCATTAAAATTTATTTAATGGGTAGGTTTACAACGCGTAAATATAATTTTACTCGTTTCTTTCATCATGCTTTTTTGAATCGCCTACGGGGTGTTATTTGGCGCCCACTAATTTCAGTTTGGAAGCTCCAACGTCCATTGGGGGGAGTAAATGTGGGGTAGTAAATGCCGCCTACTTTGAGAACCAAACATTGGTTTTAAGAGTAAAGAACGTCCAGTATAATACAGACAATTTTCTTTGTGTAATTTTACTTTAGTTCTCGGATACAAATTTACTTACAACTTAGTTGCGTATATGCCCGCAACGGAAAATTTGTTTCGATTTCCATCATTAAGTTATTTGAGTTTTAATTCAAAATTCTTGTACTCCTGTATGACAATAACTTCGTTAAAGTAATCTAAAACCGGACGTGAAATTAACTTTATTACCTTCACTAATCTTAAAAAAAGTACGATATTCCTATCAGTCGATTAAATTGAGGAAGAAAATCTCAAAAATTTGAACATTTAGTAGAAATTTAATCAAGAAGAAGAGCGACCGCGGAGGCAGAAGATGGAAAAGCAGAAAAATTATTGTGAGAAGAAAATCTATTATGAAGCCTGTGAAATGAAGATTAACTTCCTATAATTACCCCTGATTTTATACGGGCAGAGGCAAAAACTTTCTTCTCAAGGCTCACGCAAATCTTTAAAAGCACCCTTCATATGAAAATCTAATGGTTTCCATTCTCAGTTGCAGCCCTCATGGTACACGAATGAAAGGACCTGAATTTTTTAAATTTTAAACAGATTGTCAAGGACTTTGATCGATACGTTGATTACTGTTTTGACTAATTATTTTCATTTCTACCAGCTAGTCAAACCACTCCTTTTCCACTAATCTTGATGGGAATAATGCTCTAAAACTCAGGCAAAAACGAAAATCACCCCATCGTTCAGTCTCGCCTAAACACCCCTAGGGACACAGACACACCTAGCTTAGAAGAAGTTTTAAGGTATCAAATGAGGGGTGAACGTTTCATTTTTTCTCAACGTCACCCAGGATATAATATGTACCATTAATCCATTATGGATATTAAGTCTGGGGGAACATAAACCAGTATATGGGGGTAGCTGTTAATGAACCTTATTCACGGTCTTTTTTTCCTACATGCAGGCAGAGGGGAAAAGAAAAAAACTGATATTAATCTTTATTGCATACTCGTTGGACCTGAATGGTCTTAAAAGTATAAAAAGGTACCATTTGGGAGTTGGCACCCATTGAGAATTGCGCGTAATACATAATGCATGTAGGCAGTCGCCATTTAAGACATACGTTCAGTTTTTTGCGAATAATAACCGGAAACAACGAGGTTTAATGTAGAGATTTCCTATGCATAGAAAGAAAGTTGACGAGGATCTACGTCTAGTATTATTTATAGTAGAAAAAAAATACTAAGCTTAAGGGATGCTCATAGAGGGAACATCATAATTCTGTCGCAAATCTCTTCAAAATGAGGAGCCTATCTATCCTACTTTCTATTAGAAAAATACACGAAAATTGTTTGCAGCCGCCAAAACTTTTCACAGCTAAAGTTGCTCACAGCCAAGCAACTGAAGTCCATAGGCGTGTTCTTTTTTCACGAAGAAAATCTTCAAAAGACATCCGACCTGGTGTTCTCTCGGTCAGATAGTATGGGATCTGGAACGACTCCATGGGATATATGTATGTATATAATCGGAATAGAAAGGTATCTATGGTTTGTCCTGCCGGTTGTTGGATTCTTGTGTCCGATTGATGTCCCTTTGATCACTCTTAATATTTTTTCCTACATTACAGAGCCCTGCTTGGTAGAGAACGTATTCCTTCTTTGCTTCTTTAGTACCGCTCCTCTTTAGAAATCGGTTATTTATCTTGTACAGCACGTTCTGTTCTTTTTTTTTCTTTTACCATCGCAGGAATGGCGTTGCTGCAGCGGTCCCATTTTATCTTGCTCTCCAGCATCCCGTTGATCAGGGATTCTGGAGTTGAAATTTCCACGCACGCGATTAGCCCTTCCCTTTGTTCCTGGAAAGTTGAGCACTGGAATATGCAATGTTTCACGGTGATGTGTTCTAAATTTCTTTAAAAAATATTAAACGAGTAAAATGTTGTGGGGCGGAGCGGACTTGTGGTACTTGCTGCGTACAGATCTGCAAGAAGTTGGGCGCAGTTAGTTGCTAATATTCCCAACTCCCCCATACACCTTGAAACTCTGAATTCGCATAAGAAAGTTACTTTCTGATCACGAAATCTAACTCCTGCAAACTAGAAATCTTCGATTTCAGATACATCTCTCTAACTTAATATTCCTCGTTCTCGTTGCTTCCAACACAAGAAAGCAATAATGCGGTTTCTGTTTTGCTTGTAGCCTGTAATGATATATTTTTATTAGGTACTTAATTATAAAGTACACATCAAGACCGAGTAGAAGCCTCGACGCGTGTTCGAAGCCGGCAGCTGCTTTTCTTGTTTGTTTCATAATGCGGAACATCAGAATTTTATGTTCTTATAGGCCTCGTGGCCGCCAACGTGTAGAAGAATAGAATGAGACCAAACTTGTCACGAAGTGTTTGGATAGTTAGAGAGCCCCATTCTTATGCTGAAGCTTGTCTACGCATGTAAAATCAGCGTATCAAAAATGCTGCTTGCATAATTGCATTATAATCAATTCCATATGAATTTCAGAAAAGTGCTGAAGTGATGGTCTCATAGACATCATTATGTGAGTTCCTGGGACTTAGGAATAACACTCATAGAATACCGGAAAATAATATTGAGGTTAATGCCGATGCCTAATGCTAAATTAAAATCATGTACAATGTGGTTCAAAGACATAGCAATAAAACCAGCTGTAAAGTTATAATAAAGTAGCAATTCAGTCAATGTAAAATTAATTTATGATGGGTAAAACGTTGTTTTAAAGGCTTATAACCATTATTTATCGTTTTATTATTTTTAAGTAGATTCGTTTCCTTGCTTTCTGGTGTGCGCACACTTCAATGAGGTATCGCAGCTCAAATGACTTACACTGTTAAGTGCACTTATTAAGATATGATACTTTAATAGGGAAGACTTAATACGTGTGTTTAATGTTATAGCTCTTGTGTAATTAATTTTATGTAAACCGTTAGAATCAGAGCTGAACGTATGATATTTGTAACTAACGAGTCCCATAGAATTACAAGATTTACAGATCATTTTTGAGCTCCGCGTGAAATCGCAAACTTTAATTTTTTGTCTCCAAATTGAAAACATTTAAAATTTATCAACTCCCATTTGAATTCTACGAAAAATCAGGAGAGGTAAAATTTAGATGATAGATTGAAGACCACAAGAAAAATATTACAATTTCCGTGGTGTACGAAGAAATTTTTCTAAAGAATTTTTACGAACCAAGACGTTAGAAAATCTACTACACTATAAAGTAGTTAGAGGCAATTTACTCTCATATTAAACCGCACCTATTATCAAATACGCATGTAAAATTTGAAAGCTCTATCTGCAGTAGATCAAACGCAATAAAATAAAAACCAAATTTTTTTAAATTTTATTCTAGAGAATATACACTTCAACACCCTGTATTGTAATGAAATACTTTACAATAATTCATTCATGTAATGGCAACAACAAAGACTAGAACGAGAGTGTTATTGTTGTCGCACTTCATCGCAACACAGTAAAAAAGGACGGAGCATTCACCTTAGTCAGTATCAGTATCAGGTGACATTTGCAATCAACATTCACTGTTTTTTCCTTTTCATGAATGGCGTAGTTTACAACAAAAAGAGGTTTTAATGTGGAATTTGATTCCGCGAATTATAAACAAATACCTCATTCGTCATTTACTGAAACACTGGCAAAATGTATTACAAAGACCGTAATTCCAACACTGAGTAGATAACTCTATTGAAACACCAGAAAGTAACTTTTACTCTCAAAATAAGGTGCAATTAAATGAAAAAAAAGACACGAATTACATCATACCACACCCTGCTGTCCTATCCAATTTCTATTTATAAGGAGTGCCCTTGCTGCATGCGTCTATTTGTGTATGTAATTCTTTAGCGGTTACATTATGTTACAAAGTCGTATCGCCTTTTGTTTGCTTGTTTGAGCTTTTATTTACATAGAAAAAGCCTCCATTACGGGAACAGTCTCGAACAACGGGAAATTGATCATATAGGCAAATTGACAAGCCGAGGAAATTCCACTGCTACACTTATTGTTTGAAAAATTCTTACTTCGCATATTGCTGTTAACGTTAGTTACGTACAGTGTGATCGATTCAGCGTTCATCCACCTTAAATGGTTATAATTTTTTTATCTTTCAAGATATTTCGAGATATGCGCCTTTTTTATCAAATGGAAAAATGTGTTTTTGAATGGAACACCCTCTATGTTTTTAGCTAATTAAATAAACAGAGTTGATTTTTTAATAGTATAAATGCCAATATCCTAAAAAGTATGCCGGCAATGGAAAAATCCTAAAACACGTCTCCCATAACATGGTGGGGGAAGATGATGGAGGATATGACGATCTCACTACCCTCTACTAAATGCTCCCCAGCCACCCCAATTCATTTTTCAAAATAGCACGGGCACGGTTGCGACATATCTTTGGAAAGCATTATCAATAAGCTTTTCAATGGTACCCAAGTTTCTAGAATTACGCCCCCAAATGTATTCGACAGTGCCTGATGGTGGCAAGTTAAGTGAACCATACCGTACCTAATTAAAGATTTTCTTTCAGGCTCATGTAGTTTCCGCCTTTGAGCAAAGCCTCACCTCCATGACCCAAAGACTTCAACACCTGACAGCCACCTCAGAGAAAAAGGTTGGTTTCAGTAAAAAAATCCACGGAAAGCAAACTCACACAGTGTCTTTTCTTGCATTTACAGGACAGTGAACTCCAAGATCTTCGGCAAGCGATGGATGCCCTTAGGGCACAATCCATCCAAGCAGGTATCGGATCCACCTTAGCGAGACAGCCCAGCTCAGACAGCGTTTCCAGTCTCTCCTCTGCATGTTCCTTAGATAAGCAAGAGAAGAAGAAGAAAAAGGGCTGGCTGAGAAGTAGTTTCACAAAAGCTTTTTCACGCAATGCCAAAGTTACCAAAGTTCAGTCCAGTCATAGCGAGGGAGAGAATGATAGGCAACACAGCCCTCCACCTCCGGCTCCCATTGATCAAGGGCAGGAGGTGGCAGAATTGCAAAAACAGTTAAGGGAGAAGGATCTGGTATTGACTGATATTCGGTTAGAAGCTTTAAGCTCTGCACATCAGCTGGAGAGCCTTAAGGTGAGTGAAGATCGAAACATTCAAAGTTTCGCTTTAAAATCTTTTTTCTTCCAGGACACAGTAATGAAAATGCGGAGCGAAATGTTGAGCCTTAAACAAAATAATGAACGTCTCCAGAGAATGGTGAGCGGATCCGGTGGATTGCCATGCGGAGAATTATCTTCCGAGGTCCGCTCAAATTCTTCTTTGGACGCATTGAGCGACTTGATCCCGGCAGATGAACCCCCTCCGGAGGTTGAGAGTGATGGGAAACGGATAGCGATTGCTGTCTACCTAGGTCAGCCTCAAAGCTTTGACCGGTATTATTCCGAGCACTATGGATACGATGGCAAAGAGACCAACAACACTACCTCGGAGATTTCTATTGCATATACCAACGTCGGAGCATCCACGCTGTGGGGGCAACTCGATAATGCTGTGAGGAGAGCTTTCAAGCAGTATGTAGCCAGACTGGATCCGGGGGGAGGTTTAGGGTTAGGGAGCGACTCTATAGCTAGTTATAAACTGGGGGAGGCTGAGAGGAAACCAGATACGGGACCCCCAGATTTGTTGCCTGTTGGATATGCAGTAGGGCGGGTGTCGTCAGTCCACGTGGTAAGTTATCAAACACTTTTAAGGGAAAAAGGGGCATCAACAGTGACATTTTCAAATGCGATACATCTATTGTACATTCACGACCATGAATCCTGATGATGGTGATTGTAATCATATAAATTGTAAAAATCGTGTTATTAGGTTTTGCAGCCAGTTGCAGCCTTAGCCTTCGAAGCGTTGATACCAAAAGGGGTAGCACAAAGGTTAGTGTCTTTACTAGCCGAACACAGAAGACTGGTGTTATGCGGAGCTCCTGGGACTGGGAAAACCCATTTGGCCACAAGATTGGCTGAGTTCCATGCACAAAGTTTGGGGAGAGACCCTCAGGAGGCCGTAGCAACTTTCAAGTATATTTCACCTGCACCTAACTTATCAAAGGGTCTTATGAAATTAATTTCTTAGCGTCGACAACAAATCCGCCAAAGAACTTCGCCAATATTTACAGCACTTGTCCGAACAAGCAGCTGCTGGTGACCACAACGTTCTTCCTTGCGTGGTAGTGTTGGACAACCTCCACAAAGCTGGACCTTTGGCCGATGCCCTAGGAAGTCTACCCAGGAACTTGCCTTGCCTGCTGGGAACCATGGCGCAAAGCTCCTGTTCAGCTACAAGTTTGCAGCTGCAGCATGGCTTTAGGTGGGTGCTGGTGGCTCCTCACATGGAACCGGCCAGAGGTCTCCTTGGACGGGTTCTGAGAAGGCGGCTTGCAGCTTTAGAGTTGGACCAAGGACCCCAACCCGAATTGGCAGCCATTTTAGGGTGGCTACCCAGGGTTTGGCAACATCTGAATGCTTTCCTGGAGACGCATAGCAGCGGGGATGTGGCGATTGGACCAAGACTTTTTCTAGGTAAAATGATCGTTTCATCCATCATTTCGCCTACACCTGAAATATTTTTACCATGCAATGATTTTTTACTCGGTAGGTTGCCCTCTCGAACTGGACGCTGCTCGAGCCTGGTTCGCAGATGTTTGGAATTACTCCCTGGCTCCATATTTACGTGAAGCGGCTCGAGAAGGCCTCCAGCTTTATGGACGGCGCTCCTCTTGGACGGACCCTGCCCAATTTGTGCTGGACACGTACCCCTGGCCCGGAGCACCTCCTCAAGGCCTAACTACCATTACCGCCAAAGACGTAGGTCTAGAGACGAATCCCAATGCGCAAGCAGAAAACGAAGGAGATCCCTTGCTAAATATGCTCATGAGACTGCAGGAGGCTGCGAATTATTCGAGTCCTCACTCAAACGATTCGGATTGCAATAGTTTGGATTCCAATTTGGCTCAGACGGGTACTGAGAGCGTCTCATAAGTTTTATTAAATAAAGTGCCTCGAATTTCGAGTTAGAAGCGTATTTGTGGGGTGTTTGAATCTTATTTCGTTTGCCGCATTGGGTATGGAGGGAATTAGAAGTTACAATAGCGAGAATGGTTTAATTATGAAATACAGAGACACCCGCATTTGGTTTTAGGTAATCAATAGTAGCAATCATTATTGGAATTTGCAGAAAGTCGTTAGAGAATATTTAAAGAAAATATTCAAAACCTATACAGGGTGATTCAAAACTATGAGGTCAAAATTCTAGGGATTATTCGTTGCAATAATAGAAGACATTTGAGTATAAGAATCCATGTCCAGAAATGTCTCTCTAAGACGCTAAAAAGTGTTCTATTGTTGAATTGAATAATCCATAGAAGTTTGATCCTATAATTTTGAATCACCCTGTATACATATTTCTTAACTATCGTAGATTGTTCATGAGATACATTTTGTGTAATTCCATAACGTTTCAAAGACATTTTAATTCCATTGAAAATTTACTTTAGAACGCTCTGTAATAAAGAAACACCACACCACGACTATAACCAAGTGCTTGTATTTTTCACTTACGGTGTATTTATCACAAAGGGTTTGCCATTAAATTACACTGGAGTAATTAAAAGGTGAACCCGAAATGTTTGTCTCAATGTAAGTCATAAAAACTATATTTTGAGAAATATACATCTAACTATCTACGTATATTGTAGAAAGTAAGCTTTTATATGCCTTTTTTGTGCAATTTTCTATGTAAAAATAAAGCTCATTGTTACATGTTTACGCTTTATAGGCCTGATGGTTATTAGGGAATATCACTTTGTATAAATAATGTACTTGTAAATTAATGTTCGAATGAGACGCAAAAGGAACTGCGAGTACACGGAAAGTATCTGCCAGATGGGGGTTAATTTAGCTATTTTAGTTTGCTGTGGTTAATGAGTATTTCTGGTCAGGAAAACAACTATTTATTGTAAATATTTTACTACTTTAATAATAATATATTGTGCAAATTAAATAATTTTTGTTTATAACGTTTATATTTACCATAGTAATTTTATACAAATTGTAATATAAGAACGGCCAATAAATTATTTATCATGATTTAGACCATATTTACTAGCTAGCCGCGCCCCACGTTGGACTGCCGGCTCCCGTCCGATCATCGAAGTAGAGCGACATCGGGAGGGGTTGCAAATGGATGGGCGACTGCGGGGGAAAAGGGACAGGACGACCTTCGGCTTCACCACAAAAAGGACACCAGCCTTCGGGCAAAAATATACACACGTCAGAGGCGGGTACAAAAAAAGGAGGTTAAGACAAAAAACAGTAGAATCCTCTCCAACACTTGACGATATATCTCCTAGGGACCGTCCGGGTCAGGGGGCACACTAACCCGACCGAGAGAGCATCAGGCCGAGGGGGGTTTTCGAAGATTTCCCCGTAATAAAAAAGCAACTATTTACTGTTACTGGAAGCAAATTGGATAATCGTTTTTCCATTGGCTGCATGACCAAACTCGAATTTCGAGAAGAAAAAAATTAATCTGTAATTTATATTGGAAAATCTTAATGGAAATCTATACACATGTTACAACATAGGGCAAAAATTCAAGGAGCTAATCCCTGGACTTTGTGGAATTTTTGGATTTTTGCGCTGTGCTTTACAGTAAGTTTTGTTTACTTTGATATTAAACGATTATTAGGGGAACGTCGTACATGGGTTGTGATCCCGAACAATTTTCACGTTCTTCAACAAATTGTAAAGCTTTTTAGCCGGCTTCTTTAAATCGAAGTTGTGCGATTCGTGTTTCGACCGCTGCACATCAAAGCTGTGTCTTACGCCTACTACGAAACCAAATCTAGTGGAAATCGAATCACTCGGTTCCCTTTAAATTTTAATTGTTCAAAATTATCATGGACGTCCCTGACGTGATGCATAAACTCATATGGAAGATAAAAAACCACCTTCTTAGACACCTTCTTTGCTTTATCACAGAACAGTATTAGGATAAGTTGCGCCAACTATTTACTTTACATTAGTTAATACAGTTGCGTACGAAATTACGATTTGGGAATTTTTCCACCGTTGTGAAAAATATTTTGATGTGGCGTCACACGCTGCTGAGCCAATCTGAGAGTTGTGCTATGGAGGAATTTGTCGCTGTTTAACAGGTAGTTGGTCGATGGTAACGCGTGGTGTTTAGGTCGCGCCACCATCCAGGGATGGACATGGTGAAGTCACTAACGCCGGCATACCGACACACTTTTTCAGGAATTCTTTCAACTTCTAAGAGCAGGGCCTCAACAAAAAAGGTAGTTTATATATTTTTTTCAGATAATCGATGAGAAAGGCCACTCCGAACACGCTCTTGGAACCTTGGATGAGAAAGAATGATGTTAGCAAAGGAATGGGTTCGAGTTGGTTCCTACGTTTTTTTACATATGACTTAATAAGTACTTACTAAGTTTGAGCCGGCGGAACTTCGATTTCTTATTTCATATATTTATCCCTAGAGACAACCAATTGGGGGTTGTGATAAAATCCATCTTCACTGAATAAAACAACAAATTCCTTAAAGAACTACTGAATAATGACCAAACACGATAAGTAGCTAAACAATGACGTACACCAATGTATAAGAAAAATAGAGCTCACCTAAACACATAATAAAGTAAATAATTACACATGCGTTCCATCTAAGGAATGGACCTTATTTAACTTATTGTTCCCGTCCAGTTGCATCCTCGGGTCCTTTCTTCCCATGGGGCTCCTCAGAGAGAATTTGGTTTCCCTTCGTAAAACATGTTTCGGTGAATGATGAACGGGTACTATTGCTTCTGAGAGTTTCTGTTTAAAACTATCTGTTTTATCTAAGGTTTGATTATCTACTACAGTCTTGTTTAGTTCTTTTTGGGATTGTTTGTGGTTGGATGAGGGAGAACTTCTCGACCTAAGATAGCCGCAATAAAACTCCCCATAATAACTATTTACAACACAATTGATACCTGTTTACAATGGGTTCAGAAAGCAACCTTGGCACCGCTTTGAATTGGGAATTTTCACAGTGGTTAGTGGAAGATACGGGGGTGTGGGGGGCAGATTGCGAGATGGTCATTCTATTGATTGTACCCGAAGTCATGTCCCTGTCAATAGATTTCAGAGACTTCATTGTTTCCAGATTTTGAGATCCGATTTGTCTCATGTTCGGTTGAGACCTACGAGAAAAATCTAGTTGAAAGCAGCTTTGAAGCAATAATTTTTTTTAAGTACCTGGCATGCATATTCTTGTGATTTCCTCTGGTGGTGTTGCGTCTAACAGGCCCCCCGGATGTTTTGTTGGTGACCCTCATGGAACTATAGTTCATGATTTTCCGAGTAAGGTCGTTTTTGCCTTGAGTTCTGGCTCTGCCCAAAACAGCGCTTCCAGCTGCAAGTACCATCTTCAAATCTTTACAAAAAAAGGCGTTTAGAAACCATTACGTGTATGGCCAGTATGTTTCTTTCTAGTCTGAGCCAAAGCATAGACAACCGCAGCTAGAGTACTGTAGTTGCTGGCCTGTCTCTGGAAACTAGCAGGTCTGGAACATTGCCTTCCTATCACGAAATAAGTCTCCATCAATCCTTTGCCTTTAACATCGATTACACCCCGGGTTTGCACTTCATATCCTCTACTCTCCAACATCTAAAACCCACTTTCAGAAAAAAATTTGAAGATCTAAAATCTTCGTACTTGTGCGGTTTCCTTGGAAACCTGGATATGCCCAATAACCCCTGTGGAATCCATCCTAGAAGCCAAGTTCACCGTGTCTCCCCAAATATCGAAAACCGGCTTTCGAGCCCCAATAACCCCGCATACAAGGGGTCCGCAAGCCACTCCCACCCTTAGTCCGAAGTTATTGAAGGAGTTATTGTTGATGTCATCTAGCTTTTCCCTCATTGACATTGCGTAGTCCACCAGGGCGCAAAGGTGTTCCAGGCAGTCTCGGTTTTTCAGTGATTCCTGAAAATTATGCATAAAGGCACGTTACAGAGGGAAAGTGGGTTGGAATTACCTTGGGGGTCGGGTTTAGCCCTGAAGCTGCCATGTAGGTGGCAGTGGCGCTCACTGTCTTAATCTTTTCGATGCAGCTGTAGCCGTCCTCGTCTAACAGCTCATCGAAGTCAGCTAAAGGGAAAGTAAAAGCATAAACGATAAAAATCATTAGACATGCTGATTGTACTGCGTTGTTACGCCAACGACATATTACAGGCGCATAGAATACAATGTTCACGTAAGAACCAAGACCAACTTTAACAAGTCTGGCACCCTGGGTGAAATTTTTAATCACCGACCTCCTACCCCCAAGAAAAACCGCAAACCAAGAAAGTCCGTCGTCCCCGTTCATCTGCCGCCGTGGTAGGTGGTAAAAAACAATAATAAAAAAGAAAGATATAAATTTGGAGATTGCGACGTCTCAAAAAACTTTGATTCGTCAATAATTTAAAGTATATTGAGTGCTTCACAGTTTGAAAAATAAATCATATATTAGATATAGAAAGAGCAGGGGACGTCATGACCCCCTAGTTCCCCCGACCTGAATAGTATAGACTTTTTTGGGAGAGACACATGAAATCATAGGTATATTAGACCCCAATTGAAATAGACGAGAAATTGCAGAATAGAATAGTGGATTTATCCGCAATAGTCCTGAAATATTTGAGAGTCCGTTGGTCTATGAAAAGAGTAAAGTTCTGGATCTTAGTAAGAGGAGGATATTTTCAACAGTTTTTAGGATTTTAGTAGTTTTACAAAGGTTCTCTGTAACTAGAAATTTGCACTTACCGATAATTTCATTTAAGAGACGCATACACTCAACTCCCTGGTTAATATTCTCTGAGTAGAACTCCATGAAGTTCGGTATTGATGCAAATAAGACTCCAACTTTTTCGCGATATTGGGCAAACAATTCCTAGAAAAAACTGCAAAGTTTGCACTACTATTGCCAAACAAAAATCTTCAAATTACCTCAGTATTCCTGTCAGTAGCCAGATAATGCTGAGCCACATGTTCAGGCAAAATATTAGTCAAAAGTTGCATATTGTTATGCCTCGTCTCTTCCATATCTGCAAGTTCTCGTTCAGCTTGCTGTTTCCACAAAAAGTCCAATCTGGAAGTCACCTCTACTAGCCTGGCATGATACGCTACCATGATGAGAAACACGCCCAGCAGAATTAGCATCTGAGCTGATAAAGGAGGCGAAGCCCTAAACGGACCAGTTATATCAGTTGCGAAGAATCATACAAATCTACTTACACCCCCTCGTACTGGCCAAACACCACCTCATCAAAACAAGGCTTATAGGGCACCAAAATCAAAATCGTGTAGACAGAAACCATGATTAATGTTAGAAGCAACTTCACTAGATAGTACAGCTTTAAAGCTGTGGCCAAAGCTATCATGCAAAGTACCCAAGTGAAGACTATGTACTCTGGGTGCTTGCACTCGGACCAATTGCAGGCTTCAATTGTTAAATTATTCTCTGTTACAGGCAAAGAAGGATTGGCTGAGGTCTTATTGAAAGTCAAGGGACTCCTTTTAGATCTGTTGCCTTTGATATCAGAAAAATTAAGCATGTGGTCTACTTTATTTCGAGCTCCTTCCACAAACCCTTTACTGCTTTTATTTAGTTCTCCATCATTGTCTTGAAGTGCTGAATCATTGAAGATCTTCTGATTGTTCAATTTAGCACTTAATAAAATGTTGAAGGTTAAATTGAGAGTCACACTCTGCTCCAGATTTTTTATGGTAATTTCTGGGACGTAGAGAGGCGTATTTTGCGATAATAATTGAGGGTCCATGGAGGAAATATACGATTCTGCTGCGATGATTGAGGAGTTCGAATTATTGCTGCTATTCCGCGACTGATTTTCTGAGGGTAAGCGATCGTTCTTCAAAAGACTGACAGAGCTGCTTAGAGACATGATAATCACTAAGATGCAAATGAAGGCCGTCCTAGTATCTCGATTATGGACCAAAGTAGAGGAAATCTTCTGCAATGCTTCAGGGAATTGGCGAAACTCTTCGGCCATTACAAGGACTAAAGCTGCAGTTAGGACTATGGAGACTGCCATCATCAACCAGATGACCATGTCAGATCTGGAAATCAACTTCTTGATCATACCAATTATCCATTATTTACGATCAAAAACGACCAAATTTTATGCTGTAAGGGGACCACTGTGCCCAACCAAAATCATCAAAAACATCACCGAAATGAAATCAGTGGTTCACGAGATATTTGATTTTCAATTTCTACAGTTTCACCGCTTCCGACTCATTTGAAGGTTTTTGCATTTTTGACTGAATTCATAAAAAGTATGAAAGCTATTTTTTTTCACGTTCCGTTTACTTGGCTGTGGATACTTAATTGCCATAGAAACGCGGTTTTTGTTTAGAACCATTTATCCATCTCTCTAGTAAACTATCTGATGTCACAGTTTTGATCTGAGTGTGAGTGCATTTTGATGATGGCAATAGAGGCATGTTGTCATTAAGAGTAGTACTACTTCGTGATAATTCACGCCCCCATGCAGCAATACAGATTAAAGAGCCGTTTAAGAATTTGGGATGGTAAGTGTTTGACCATCCGCCGCACAGTGCTGACTTGGCACCAAGTGACTATCATTTGTTTGCTAGGATGAAATTTTGGTTCGGAAAACAGCGGTTCAGCACAAATGAGGAATTGAAATAGAGGGTGTAAAAATGACTTAATATTCTTAGTGACTATCTTGGAAAGTAGGTTGGATACATGAGTAATTTTTTTGACCTCATTTGTTTTGGCTACTTCACCAGAACTTGAAAAAAAATAGCCTTCATACTTACAAAGAAATTATGAACTGAATAATAACAATAAACAGCCAAATTATGTAGCAGCACAACATGTTTGACTTGAATAAATCCTCTCGAAGTTGGCTGAACTGCTGTTCCATAACTTTGTCGATAAACCTCAGAGTCCAAGGATCGACATTAGCACTCCTCATTCGTTTATTACTCTCGATTTCAATACTGTGGTCGATGATATCATCAACTTGCTCATTGAAAGCCTTCTTTGGGGTATTGAGCTCGTATTTCTGTTTTCTTTTGGGTTCTAAGGGTTCATCCAGATCCGCTGAAATTGATCTGTGCAACTACAACGCAGAAAAGAATTAAACTTTAGCTTAGTCTTGTACGTATGATTACGTTTTCAAACGGTATCTCAGGAATCCAATCCGTGGTGGTTTCTTCTTCAATGCCACTGTGTTGAATGCCACTATCGCTCCTTTCTCTGGAGGGGGGTTGAGATGAAGAAAAACTTGGGGTTATAGGCGTTTTTGGAGTGCTTGTGTTGCTGCAAATTTCCTCCTCTGGCCACAGTTTATTAGAGAAGATGCTGAAATTTTTATTTTCAGAAAAGTGGCCGAAGATGGCAGGGAAATCACCTAGGTCTAGAGGCCAGCCTTCTTCGGGTTACCATGGGCTCACACTGTTTTATTAGGTAAGTGGTAACGTTGTTGTCCCTCAAGTATGAATCTCTTTCCACACCATTTCCAGGTTCTACTTCGTAGGCCCCATTGAGACGTTGATAAGTGGCTTCGGAGATGTGGACTTGGCTGCAAGAAAATCACACTTTGTTCATCGTTGAGATTGGCATTTGTGGGACTCACCCAGGTTTTCCTCCAGATTCCATATGGTTTGCTAACCGGACATCAGATGACCAGATATCGAACTGCCATTTTCTCAAACCCAAGACTCCGCATAAAACCGCCCCAGAGTGAATGCCTATTCTCATATCCAAATCATCAACCTGGAAGAAAATAAAGTTGATTCTGGAGAATTAGTAATAAACGCAGTGCGATGCATATCTTCGCATATCTTCAAACACCATAAGGTCATTCACTTTTGAGCAACAGCAGCGTCCTCAAGAGTTGGAAAGGATACGAAACCTCAAACCTCAAGATTCGAAAGAAATGTAAATGAGACAATTTTAAAAAACTGATGTAGCTGCTCAAGATCCCAAATGAATGGAGTTTAGTGTCGTACTGCCATCACATGTAATACGTTACGTTTCTTATTTGATGATTATCTAACAGAAAAATGTTTGATGTGGATTTAAACCTATTGGCCGCTGACCTTACTCTCATTTACAATACTGAGAAATATGGAATGCACTTTCATATATAGGGAGATTTAAAACTATCAAATCAAACTTTTAGGGATTATTCACTGCAATAATAGAAGGCATTTGAATATAAAAGTTCATGTCCGGAAATGTCTCCCTACGGCGTTACGATGCTTTAAGACAATTTGTACGAAAAATATGTTTTATCGAGTTTTAGTACATTTTATTTTAATGTGGTTAACCAAAACAACACTACAAATGTCATCTTTGAACTTCGTCAGTTCGGACAACATTGGATCGGCAGAGGTGCTACAATTCCGTGGCCTTCTAGGTCACCCGATCTAACACCTTTAGATTTCTTTCAAAACTCGAATCTCCTTGGAGAACTAAAAAAGGTGTTGAAAGTTCCTTGAAGTTCTCGGGGAGGAATAAATACAATTGCCAGACAGATTTTTCGAAAGGAGACAAGAGCATACAATAGAAATTACATATGTTTTATATCTCATGGATTAATATTTGAATTTTCGAGTATTATGTGATGTTTTCTATTTGTATTGATTGCCACAAAATTTGGTCCCAAATCCAGGTTTTCCTCCACACCTGCCCTTTTAATATTCGCGTTCAGCTGAAAGTAATCACCCAAATTTCCATTTTTCTGGTTTAGTTCGATGAATTCGTAAGAATCGAGGTCTAAATCGTTAAATCCAATTTTGCTTCTTACTATAGCGTAAACGTCTTTCTGATTCAGCCGAGGATTATTAAAGAAGTTTGCAAGATTGCTTGTCACTTCCCTTATTTATTGACCGCTACTGCCCAACAAAAAATCAAACAGAATTTTCAGTTTAACAATAATAATTTCCCAAAATTCCCAATAGGGAGCAAAACTTTCACTTCAGCCTCGAATTTCGGGCGTCCCAGATATAGTTTGCTTCCTTTCAACTCCAAATTGAATTCGAGCTCTGTGTAAAACAGGTCCAGTAGTTTATGAAAGTTCTTTTGACGAAACTTCTCGTTAGCACGGGTAAAACTCAGCTTCAACGGTTCATAGGATATTGGCACGTATCCCTCTACGCCCCGATTTCGAACTAAATAACCGTCATCAGCTATGACCTGCAGGGCTGCTCTTAGAGCTCCAATTTCCTGTTCTATTTTAGCTTTCGCAATAGCTTAAAAAGCACCGAGACTGTTGGCCTGCAAGCTGCACTTTTTATCTCTTAAACTGTGTGTGATTGATTTAATTCAATTGCTTGAGAAATCGCAATGTCTCTGACGAAATTCTCAAGGTCGGTGATGTTTAAATTTGAACGAACACTGCCATTCTTCGCCATTCTTTAACCCGGATGTTTTTGACACGCTAATCTATTCGCGGTAACTAGTGAGTTTGTTTTGGTCGTTACACTCATAAAAAGGTTTAGCTAACCAGGGATCTATGAAGAACAGGATCAGACTGTCGAAGTTCGCTTGCATCGGCACGTAGATGTGGCCCTAAATTTGAAAAACAATTGTTGAAAAACATTTAAGTAAATTCACTTCTTTTACATAAAATCACTGAAATAATGATGTTGATGAAAATCGTCAAGTCCTTCCCTGGACATTATGCAATCTTTTAAAATTATCCGTAAACATGTTTGTCCTTGATGAGACAATGCCCGATACGTTACTTAGAAAATAGTCTTATAAAGCAAAATACTTTTACTGCACGTTAAATTTCTAACTAGATTTGTTGCTTTTTGCATGTTTCTAACTGAGACCTTGCTCTATACTAACCCAATCTAGTCGATTTCCTTCTTACCTATGATAATTCTTCTGGTCAAAGATGGAAGTCCCAAAGGATTGGATTCGTATATGTAGGTGTCAATTACTCGTTAATTAATGTGATTCGTGGTTTTGGGCCTAACTGAACAAGTTTTTAAATGTTTAACGATTAAGTTTTATAATAAACCTTATTATGACTTTGCTCATAATTCAGTCCATAATTGCTGTATAGTTATTTCACATCTGCACCTCAGTCATAATAAATTGCAAAATAACTGTTGTTGACCTAGAATTGATCATAATTTTATACAAGGCATTACATATCATGGAGATATTTCAGGTACTCTGCAAAATACTGAAAAACTGCTAATTGTCCCATGGTCAGAAACGCATCATTTTCGATATACGAGGTGGTAAAGTTTCACATTTTTCTGACATATGCCATGGGTTAAATTTTTGGAAATGCAAAATGTCAAAAACCGAAACAAAATTATTAAAATGGCAGAAATTCAGCCATGGCATCCTAGATTAGAGACCGGAATATCTAGATTGAACTTTCTTAATTTGCATCAATAGATATTTTCGCAAATTCTACGAGATGCGAAAATACTGCAAAAGACCAAAGAGCTAAAGATTTGAAGAAGGAATTTAAATTTGGTATCAGAATTCATATAATATGTTCTAAAAAAAAAGATATAAAGCACAAAATAGTACATAACCCAAAAAATATATAACACCCTATAATATGGGTACCGACTATTTTGACTATTTTGTTGTAGAGGGACTTAAGGAAAATAGGTGTAAAAATTCAAAAATTTAACTCAAGGCATTTGTGAGAAAGACCCAAAATATGAGAAAAAAATGTGCGTATTGTCATCTCTGAAATATCTTCATGATGATAAGTTACACCCCATATATTAATGCGAATGCGAATCAAAAAGTGTGAGCTGCGCAAAATGGATTTTAATATAGGAAATCTGGGCAGCTATAGGAGATGGGGAAAAACGAATAAAGTACTTTTGATGTCTTTTTTGGGGAGAAATTTAGTGGAGTGACCGAGGATTTTCGACCTTTCCTTTTCGATATAGGAGTGAAAGTGCACATTTCCGATAAACCCTCGTCATTCAGTTATCATGATAGGTACATAAATATAATTGCTTTATTGTATGTTTTGGTTTATCTGCTTTAATTTAGCTATCTGAAAATTAAAATTGGTTTTTGGTGGCATTGAGCGTTAGTCTCCGTTTGTCTGTGTGTTTCTCGCTCTTTCTCAATTGTTTTGTCATGTTCAATAAGTGCAGTATCATCAAAACATGTAAGCTGTTTGGTTGTTGTCGTTCCCAATCAGGACCGGCTTTAGGAAGTCTGCGCCCTAGGCCCAAACTCGCTCCCCTTAAAGCCGGTCCTGTTCAGAATTATTAACCGTACACAACGTTTCTGCAACGTTAAGAAACGACTTTATCTAAATTCTCCGGTTTCGCGGCAGGACGTAGACTCTGAAGTTTTTAAATTGACCGGACCTACGTGAGGGAATTCTTTAGTTTCCATTAGGAGAACGTTTGTGAATAAAACCGAATTAACCACTTAATAAAACTGAAAAGAAAAACCCATGAATCAAACCATAAACATAACATGTATTTAACATCAGCTATAATCACTCTCAATTAAATCAATCAAATCCTCAATCAGGCCTCTTATAACACTCCTATACTCTTCATTGCTCCACGACATATCGATGACTTCCTCTCTATGATTCTCTAAATAATACTTCATCTTTGCCTCATCATGCGTTATTTCTTCGCGAAAATTTGGATCTATGTGTGTCAAATGATTGTATCCAAACCCCTGCATTATCCCTATAGGAATATTGGCCTTTATGTCTTGATCGAATAAATCCCTTGGAAATATCTCTTCAGGGTCTAAACTGAAGTCTGCCAGAACTGCGTGGACCTCATTGTAGTAACGATCAATTAAGCTTTGGAAGTGTCGATTTCTGGTATCTTTGCCTGATAAACAATAGATGCAACTCAGCAGCTCAGCTGCGGGTTGAGCGTAGTGCAGCATTTGAAAGTCAATTAACATTGCCTTTGTGGGATTACTGTTTTCTCTAGGTTTGACGAGTACGTTCCCTAAATACATGTCTCCATGATTGATCACCTTCCTCAACTTAGTGGAAGGTCTCTGGAACAGAGATGAAAACACCTTGTTGCACTTCTCTTTCAGCTCTTCCTTAGACAACTTTAACTTATCAGTGATATCAGCACATTTATCGACGACGTGATGCAAATCTTTGCGTGACCTCTCTAGGAAAACCTTAATAATTGAATCTTCATCTTTCATTGCATCCATTAAATTTCCAATATACTTGGGAAATATTTCATTCATCCTTGTTTGCTTTCCAAACTTCTGGCTTGAAAGTTCTTCAAATACTATGCTGGAGGCATGAAACCGTGCAAGTTTCGATACAGCAGCGCCAACTCCTTCATGGTCTAATACAGTATTCAGCTTCAAACTTTGATACCCGATTCTACTGAGATCTTCCAACATCATGAGCCAATTGATTCTGGACAGGTAGCATTTCGGGGCAAAGTCCAGGAGATTGCCTAGACCATGCTCTACGTAGAGGGGACATAGGGTGTTGTAGAAGAAATCCTCAGTTTTGGCTGGCCCACTATAAATAAACGCCTGCATTTCTTCAACTGGAGCTATCAGGACTTTCACAAACAATTGTATATGTTGAACACTGCTTTGGTAATCTGCTGCGATGTTCAGGTAAAAATATTCGCCCAAATGGCCGTTTTTCTCGGATAATGGCTGCAAGCTGTAGTCCAGGAGTTTGTAATCAGTTGTTGACAGGTAGTTTTTCAAGACTTCGTATATATCTTCTTGGTTGATGATGTAGTGGACTAAGAATTTTGAGATGTTAGCCGCGAGTTCTTTTGGAGGTTTTGGCGACGAAGCTATTTGCTTTAATTTAACCAAAGGCAGTAACACTCTGGTTTGCCTCTCGTTGTAGGATCTCGTGAGCTTACTGGAAGCTCTATTAAAAGCTTCAAAGTAGAAGTTCATTAGGTCGGCAAAGTGTCGCTGTCTGAAGGTTTCGTCGCTGAGGGAAAACAAGTACATTAAAGCGTCGTATGCTGGCGGCATCAATTCTATTTTTGATACGAAATTGAAGAACATGCTGTCGGTGTTATCGCCTTTGATTAGAAGGTTTGCCGTGGGAGTCCAATAGCTGGGAACTAGAAGTTTATCCTTAGTTTTTATGAGGTTGTTCAGCTCCTTCTCAAGCCACGCCACAGCCTTTTCGATTTTACTTTCTGCACAGGTTAAACCTAGTTTCTTAATGGCCAAATGTGCAGTTTTTTTAACGTCCATTTCTGAAGGTTGATTTGAAGGATTCTCAATAAATTTGACTTGATATTCCGACACTCCTAGTAAAATCGTCTTTAGGTCTTCAAGGGAGTTAAACTTGGGCTCTCTGAAATTCTCCTGCGACGCATCATGGCAGAAAGCACTAAAAGGCTCGTTGGCATTGCTTAGGAGTTGAAAAATTGGTTTTTCCCCTATCAGCCCCACATGACACTCGCTCTTCAATTCCGCAGGAACCTTGACTAGGAGAAACAGACTTTTATCTACCACTGCGCCCGTACTTTTTCGCACTTCTAAGGTATATTTTATTTCACTGATCTTCCTAAGGTTGTATTCTTTTTTGCTTCCATCAGGTAGAATTCCCTCCAACGCTGCTTCGATGCTTTTCAGGCCAAATGGCTCGTGACTCATCGCTCATTCGCCTCGACCACCACGAACGTTTAACTAAAATTTCAGTGAACTTGCCTGAGTTTATATTGAAAAAGTGCGGATCGAGACTAAGAGTGCCAACAGTATCGATATTTGCTACTTCAGCGGCTTCAGATAAATTTACGAGTCTTGAAGAACACTTCCCGTTACTTTATTTGATAATATTGATCTAACCTTGTGCAATTCGGCGTGCTATTTGAATGTTTATTGTGAGTGATGAGATAATTCCTGGGAACCAATTTTGCTTTCCTGCAACATAATATTGCGCAACATTATAGTGCTTATTCTAAATTGTGCGTTAATGATACTGAGAGTAATGACGGGCATCGCGCGTCCTAGCCTGTAGGGGAAAAATTGCCATTTGTTGTGCAAATCGTTGGAGTTTGATAATACGGAATTTAATTCGTAAACGTATGAATGTAGGTCGATGTACATATATTTTTCACGTACAGTAACTGTCCCATTCGACGCTTTAAATGGCTTAAAAATTTATGATAATTATTTAAAGTGCGCAGTAACTTTCAAGCAACGACACAAGGTTTTTATCTATTTTTAACCCACAGTGCATTATTACTAGTTATTCAATTGATAAAAATCTTGATGCTACGAAAAGATTTACTGCGTCATGTCTGTGTAATTATCTATGTAGGTCTCCACCTGCACTCCTTGTCCGTACAGCCGCGTCCACAACAGTTGGACAGAATTCGCTCCCCGCATTTGGTTCCTAAGATTGGTTCATCAAATTACATATTGGAAACAAGAAATGGGTACTTGCCCAGTCCAGCTCTGCGCCTTTTTAATTTCCCCAATTAGGGCGAGATACGTACAACCAACAAACCCAATGAAGTGACTCCTTACAACTCACATAATTCTGTTAGGTTTTGAGTCTCTTCAAGAACGTGGAGTAAATAAACGAACCGCGCGAGCCAGTGAGCTACATAATATGCAATAAAACCATAAAAATTCCATCACATAGTCCGATCCAACCTTGTTTTAGTAGAATTCTGCATATAACCAACAGGTACCTAAGTAGAATATTTATTAGGCAGATAACTTTGGTGAGTTTCTTACCTCTATAAGGTCATGGAGCACCTACCTGAACCGTGAAAATACAGCGGACTATATAATGCAACTACAAAAAGTTTCATCACATAGCCTAGTTCGACCCTGTTTTAGGCTAATCCTGCATATAACCGATAGGTGCCTAAGTGGAATATTTATCAGTCAAATAATCCTGCTGAGTATTGCATCTTCACAAGATCATAGAGCAAACAAGTGGTTCTTGCTCTAAAAATATCATCAACATAGAAAATTTGCTTATGCTCATTGAAGACATAGCGAAAGGGCATACCAGTGAACTAAATGATGAACGAAAAAAGCTAGTGGATTACAGTTTAGAGATGTAGTACCTTCAGTGGCTTCTTCAGATCTCTTTTTTTCTGTAGATAATGAGGTTCTAGAGCGTAAATTGGGGATACTACACTATTCAACACTTTCTATATGATTATGGCTAAGCGTTGGAAAATTTTCTACTACCGACCATGAAGAGAAAACTGCGCCCAATTTGAAGACTTCACGAACACCGAAATCGAATCAGCGATTTATGAAATATTTGATTTTGAGTTTTCCTTTGGACCAGTTAATTGCAAAATTTCTCGTTTTCTGTTCCAATAAAACTGAGGTTGTGACCAATTTCCTCTCGTTGGGATATCTTTTGGACTGAAGAAGGTAACTGAGGCACGATTGAGACATTCTATTGCTTTTTCCATAGTCATGGCGTATTTTTTCGTTGAGTGAGTTTAATTGCCTTACTTTGTTGCTAATTCCATTTGAATCTGCCAATTTACAACTCATCCTCTAATTGAGAAGATAAAACGTATGATAACAGGTGACAAAAAATGGATCGTCTACAACAATGTTTTATGTAACAGATCTTGAACTAAGTGTAATGAGTCAGCCCAAAACACTCCAAAAGTGAACATTCATCAAAGAAAAATTATAAAGTGGATGTCTCGTAAGACAAAGATGTCTGAATAAATTGAGCAACGAAATCAAGGAAAAGCGCCCAAAATTGATAACTCGTAAAGGTGTCATGTTTTATCAAGATAACGCTAAACCACATACTATTTTGACTACTAGCTAAAAATTACTACTACTTTAACGGGATATTTTGTCAGATCCACTCTATTTTCCAGACCTAGCACCATCGGATTATTATCTGTTTCGATTATTACAAAATGTTCTTAGTGAAAAAACTTACGCGACTCATAAAAATGTAAAAACGTACTTGAGGTAAAATTTTGCCGAAAAAGAGTAATTTTTATGAGCGATATTATGAAATTGCCTTAAAGGTCAAAAAATATTATTGAACCAAATGGGAAAATGGAAATATAAGGAATAATATTGCTGTTAAGGTTTTTTTATGGTTGAGCCTCTGAAGGTTTTCATCTGTGAAAATGAACACAGTCCTAGCTCAACGGAGCTTAACCCATGACGCCCTAAAGGCTATCTAACCAACAATTTTCTTTATTAGGCTTTATTATCAGTCAAATACATTAAACCCAAAACTGATATTATCTCATGACAATATTAACAAAGAAAACTAATTTAAATCACAATTATTTCTCGTTGATATCACTGATTATCTAATTCACTTACAAAAGCCCCTTATCACAGAGGTCAATAAAATGTTCGCACAAGCCCCTCATCACCTTCCGGTAATATTCCTCCTCCATTCCCTGGTTAACCAAATAAAGAGGATCTGTGAACAATTTTTCCATCTCTGCATCACTTTGGGCCATTCTCTCTCTTTTCTCTGGATCGATAGTTTGCATAGGAGAATAAAACAGGGCGTGGAAAACTCCTTCTGACTTCATGTACTCTATGCACTTGTCGAAGGTTTCTCTGGTATAGATGCTATTGATATTTACATTGTATTTGGCCAGACAGCTTGATAAAACCTCATAGTAGTCGCTGATCAGCTCTTCCAAATGGAGATCTAGCGTGCTTTTAAGAGAGTTTTGATACAAGAAGAATAATAAGTCTTGAGTTGGGGGGCAATATCTTAATATTTGGAAGTCTATGAGCTTAAAATCAACGCATTTTGCTTGATCATTAAACTTGAAGAGCATATTGGATACATAAACGTCGCCATGGCATATCACGTTCCTGAATTTCTCCGAAGGTTTCACTTTTTCGAGCATAATTTTAAAGCCCTTTGTGATGTTCTTCGCAAGCTCTTCATTGGAATATTGGTGCGCTATCTCTGGAAATTTCGATAGACAATGCAATATGGAAATTTCGAAGGTATTCTGCATCATCTCTAGATGTTCATTATCCATTTGAAATGCCACTTCCTTCAAGTACGGCCCATATATCTCATTCAACCTCACATTACTGCCCTCTTTTTGTGATAAAATTTCCTCAAGAATAATACTACATGAGTGCAATTTTGCCAATCCTTGTACTGCCAATTTAAGAGCGTCAAACTCCAGCTTTATGTTGGGAGTAAGCCCCACAAAACCATCTTGGCTCATATCATCTAAAACCAATACATCATCCACTCTGGAAAAGTAACACCTTGGAGCAAACTCTGTTAATGGACCCAAACCTGCTTCTTCAAGTTTTGGTAGATAGGTCAGGTAAAAGAAATCTTCTTTCATCGATGGACCGTTTTTAACAAAGTTCTTCATATATTCAGCTTTCGGAGTTAAAAATTTCACAAAGAAGTTCAATTTCTCATCGTCCCCTCCTCGGTTAATGTCCACATACAGTTGAAAGTATTCGCCCAAATGGCCATTTCGCTGATCCATCAGAATAAGCTCATAAGAACTTAAATCAAATGCATTAGAGCCGAGCTTGTTTTTAATCACAACGTAGATGTCCTCTTGATTCATCCTTGGATTGTTAAAAAAGTTTGTAATATTACTCACTAGCTCAGAAATGCGGCCATTATCAGTTGTAGATTCCATTAAATCATGAAGAATTTCCAATTTCACTAAAGGCAGCAGGGTTTTCACCTCAAAATCAAATTTTGAGCGACTTAATGCGAGCTTGCTCCCATTAAGCTCTAAGTTAACCTGGAGTTCATTGTAGAAGAAATCTAGAAGCTTGTGTAGATGAGTCTGACGAAATTTTTCATTGGTTTGGGCAAAAATCAGTCCTAAAACTTCATAAGAACTTGGCACGTATGTGTTCTTAATTCCATGATTTTTTACTAAAAGTCCGTCTGCGGCAATGGTTTCCAAAGCTGCAAGTCGAAGCTCCACTTCGCGCTTCACAACCTCCTTGTCCAGAGAATCGAACAAATCTGAAGAAGTCACTAGGGATGTTGCATCTTTAAACTGTAACTCACAAGTTTTCTTCGTAGCTTCATCACTTAGTTCACTAGCTTGCCCCTTCGCTATATCTTTAATGAGCGTGAGCAAATTGTCCACATTTGTAATGTTTTTATGACAACAATCACTTGGGTGCTCCATCATTTAATGGAGATACACAACTCGGCACGGTTATTTAACTGGTAAAAATTTACTGAAGTACCTATTGATTATATGTGAGATTGGACTGAAGCAGGGTTGGACTGAGAAAAAAAGCGATAATTTTTTTAACTTAAAATATAGATTTAAGAGAGCTGAGAGAGGCAGAGGACACTGTACGTGATGAAGAAATAATCTTGAAATGGTGTTCTGATGGATTTGTGCCGATAGATTTACGAAGGAGAATGGAATTATATTATGTAACCTTGTGCTACTCCTGATCTGATGTACGAAATCGCCATGTAGCATAAACATTGCCGGCGATTAAATAACAATATACACTGCAAGATAAAAATGAGTGAAAAAGCAATTTGTTTTGGGTTTTTCAATCTCCCTTAGCAATGAAATTAGCACGAACCGTTCGTTATCTAAATTCTTTATTATAAGGAATAAATTGCATACTTCGAGATCAAAGATTATAGTTCAAAAGTACCTTCAGGATTTCCGAGTACTATTAAAACTGTATGATTTGCAATAATGAAAAATAATCAATGGCAGTATTTATCTTACAGGGCCGAACCGCAAGTAACTACGTAATTACTAAAAGTATTTCCCATTAATACTCAGTTAAATATCACTATTCGAATGTTGCGCAACTTAGGCGCTTTTATCGCGATGCAAACAAAGAAAATTGGGTTCCATTCAATTATCTTATTAATCACAGTATGCCATTAGGGATAAATTCTTACTACGCTTTAAATTTTAATTAAACATTATTTATTTAAAATATATGATAAAACCAGTTCAAAGGGAAACGCGAATTGTGCAAGTGGGAGAAGGATCGCATAAGGGTTACTATGCCTTCGACAAAGACCGACAAAGTGGGTTGCGCGGCTGGCGAATGACGTGGGCGGAGTCATTCAGGTGTTTGTCGCATCTCTCAGCGTTTCAGAACTCATAATAAGTTCTAGTGATGAATCAAATTAGTTTCGAACTTTTACTATTTATAAATTATTGCATATTTCCCCATTATAGAATAACTTAGTTACGTCATTAATGAATATTTTGATCTGAATTCGCTGATATTTGTATATTTGTTTATGGGCTTTTGGTGAGTCGAAGCCGGCAGCATTGACCTCTCTAGGTTTGTTTATCGTTTAAAACGACACTCAGTACCGATCGACTATTTTATGGCGGATGTTATTGAGTTAATTTCATTAAAATAAGACGTGCATTTATGCAATTTGCACTATTTATCGATAATTGATTTTGTCTCATCTTAAGAGAAATGTAGTTATTTTCTGTAACAAACTGACTCCGCCCACTTCAGCCGCGCAACCCACTTCGTTGATCTTTGTCAAAGGCATATCAAACCTTATGCGGTCCTTTCCCCGTTTGTACAATTCCTGTTTCCACTTGAATTGGTTTTACCTGTATGTTCAAAGTGCCAGGAAGAGTGAGTATTACATGTCAAAATAGGTTAACATCTAGTCTATTGGGGAAAGATCTGGTGATCGCGCCGGCCAATGTTTGTCTCTATTGTTTCAAATTACTTTTTTACTGGGAAATATAGCATTTCATTTCCATTTGTTGTATGAATACGTCTTTTAGCCTTATTGTTGCCGTGAAAATTATTTAAAACTTACAGCAAAAATACTTTTTTAACTTCTTACTTTGAGAGCGAATAGCTTGGTAACGAAGGCCGCTAGAATTTTTTTAATATAGTAGCATTATTTTAGCTTTCTCTATGAACCCTAGAATTTATGACGTGATCTTTCCGGACACTCTGTATAAGTTGGGTCTGTTATCAACTACCGCACGCTTCCGTAATAAATATTCCGGCACTGTCGGTAAACAATTAATATTATCTAATTATAAATGCAAATATTAGCACTAACGATAACTCTGGGAGGAATCTGTGCCTCATTTCGATTACAATATTAGCTACCTAGCAATCAGCCAAGAAACTTGTGGAACCATGCCCCTAAAATCTATTACAGGTATGTTAAAAATTATAACCACTTTATTAATTATTATATTACAAATTTACTCAAGTATTTACATCTTAACAACCTTTTTGTATCACCTCAACGATGTCCTCCATAAGCGCCCTTAAAAGCCCCCTATAGCGCTCATTACTCCATGCAATATCCACAAACTCATCCCTATGATCGTCCATATAATACTTTGCTTGATCCTCACCGTGTAGTATTTTTTCCCTTAAGTCTGAATCACTATATGTGACATGACCATAAAAGAATGCATTAGCTATTGAGGCTGATTTAATGCGATTTACCTCTTCCTCAAAATCCTTCCTTGGTAAAATCGCATTTAGATCCAAATTGAATTGCTTTAGGTTGTCAGCAAAGTTCTTGTAGTAGTAATCAAGGAGTTCTGTCCAGTGATTTGTTCTGGTGCTTTTGGTTGAGGAAACATAGATGAAAAAAATAAGTTCGAAACATGGAGGTATGTACCTCAACAGCTGAAAATCGACCAAAATTGCCTTTTCTGGGGAGCCATTCTGGTCCATTTTAAAGAGCATGTTTCCAACGTACATGTCTCCATGATTTATAACGTTCCTAATTTTCGTGGATGTTTTCACTTTTGAAAATGTGCTTAAATAGAAGTCCGCAAGTGTTACTTCTAGTTCCGCTTCAGACATTCCAAGACTTTCCGTTACCTCTGGCAATTTTTTTGCAACATGCAGGAGAGCTTTAATAGCACCATCGAACAACTTCTTTAACTTGCCATCATAAAACAAAAAAGATTCTTTCAGATACTCCTTGTACTCCTCACCAAATCTAAATTCTTTCCCAGTCTCTTTCTTAATTAGCTCTTCAGCAATCATCCCAGCAGAGTGGAACTTGGCAAGTTTCTCTATAACCAGCTTTAACCCTCTCAGATC
Source organism: Euwallacea similis (assembly GCF_039881205.1). Classification (NCBI taxonomy): domain Eukaryota; kingdom Metazoa; phylum Arthropoda; class Insecta; order Coleoptera; family Curculionidae; genus Euwallacea; species Euwallacea similis. The sequence continues at coordinate 4,694,116 of NC_089619.1, forward strand.
CAAAATCTCATTAGGTTTTAGTCCTTTATAGCCGAGTCCTCCAAGATCTTCCAAGACTACTCCGCAATACCTAGCAAGGTAGCACTGAGGGGCAAAATCCAGAAAATCATTCATCCCCACTTTCTTGAATAAAGTTAAGAGAGTTGTATAGAAGAAATGCTCCTTTTTCCCTACTCCTGTTTTGATGATTTCCTTGAAAATCTGACCAGTTGCCATGAGGATTTTGGTAAAAACTGTGAATTCTTGAAGTTCATTTTGAAAATTTGTCTTCACGAAGAGATGAAAATATTCTCCCAAATGTCCGTTTTTCTCATTTAATGGTATGAGTCGGAAGTTTAAGAGCTCAAAGTCGTCTGAGGAGAGTTTGTTCTTAGTTATCTCATAAATATCCTCTTGGTGTAACTGGGGGTATTTCAGGAAGTTGCGAATATTGTTCAATATTTCTGAATCCTTTGTGGTACTAGCTACACTAAATTTAACCACAGGTAGCAAATTTCTAATTTGAAGCTCTGCATGCGCTTCACTGAGTTCTTCGAAGTGCTTCGTTGCCTTCCCGAGTGAGTTGAAATAGAAAGAAATAAGTTGGTCAAAATGCTTTTGCCTAAATTTTTCGTCGCTTAAAGAGAAGATATAGAGCAATGCATCGTATGCAAAGGGCATTAGCTGATTATTGTCAGAAGCAGCGTTCAGAAATATTGCTTTTTTTGTATCGGCGCTCAAGCAAACGTTGCTATTCCCAACCTGCCAAAGACTTTTTACTAAAATCTGTGTCTGCAATAGCTCATTTAATTCATTTTGCACCATCTCTAATACTTCCGTTATCTTACGCCGCTCCAACGAGTTAAACAAATCTGAACACAACACTCTGTCTGCAACATTTTTGACTGAATACTCACAAGTTTTCTGTGGCTCTATGAGGTTTCCTTGAAGCTGCGCAAGAGATCTCAAAACAGTCTTCAAGTGTTGCAGATTATTCCTCTGTGGGATTTCAAAATCCTTGAGAAATGCTTGATCCAAGGGACAATAAACTTCGTTTTGCTTAGTTCCCATGAGGAATAATGCAGGCAGCAAATGAGAGGTGTTCTGATGATGATGGTGAATTTTTAAGCTTTTTGTTGCACGGTAACAAGGACGTACCTTCACTCGCACTCTTACTCGGAAGGTCTCATTTCTCTTCACTCGCAGACAGGGAATGGCTTTAAAAGTCGAGTGTTCAGACACCAGGTATTTATATCCATTATTGTTTGAGCAAGGGAAAATGTTCTTAATGTTCTGTCTGCGTGGTTTTTTTTTAAATCTTCTCGTTTTTAATCTTATTTATTTCGTTATTCAATTGTAATTATCTTAGTTTGCCAAAGGATCTTTTTTCTCTTCACAGATTGGTACTAAAACCTATAATAATCATGTGAAATATTTATCTCACGACCGATTGTTAGAGAAACGATTGCTTTAGATACTGTTGAATCGGCATTAAGAAGACAATAAAGGATTTTCTCTAATAGAACGAAAAAAGTTTGGATATCAACAATTATAATTAATGATCATATATGCAAAGCTAAGTAAGATAACGAGAAATAGTTGCAAATCATTGTAAAATGTTAGAACTTATAAATAACATTTGAAAGACAGAGCGAGCGATATGTAGTGTGTGAATGATTGCATTAATGTTATAAATGGCAATCTGAATAAGTTCTAAATAGATTTTTGCTGTTAATGCGTAATAAAAAGTTTTCAGGGATGGCAAAGCTAAGATCATTTTCATGATTTTTTAATAAATTTCCATAAACGTTCTTGACTCGCATATGATCCTTGATACGCAACCTTCATCGTTTTCCGAGCTGCATATCGGATATATGTATAATACCATATCATAATGGAGGTATTTCAGAGGGCGATAATACTCTGCAAAATAATTTTTTTTATGTTAATGAACCCATGGTGAAAATCACAATATTTTCAATATATAGGGTGGCAAAATTTCACATATTTTTTCCCATATATAAAGGAGAATTTCGAAAAATGACATATTCCTAGCCCAATCAATGATTTTCAAATAAAAAGAATGATTCAATCCCGTGAATATTCCAGAAAGAAAACTACCATTTTACCGAGAAAAATCGAGAAATACTTACAGCAACTCCCACTTATTCATCACCCCTTTAACAAAAATAGGCCTTTGCCCTCTTAACAACAAAACGATCGAACAGTTAAATGGAAACTAATACGGCGCAGTTCCTTCCAGGTCTTATCCACATGTATTAATCCTCATCACGTATAATTTTTTTTTCATGTAGGTATCATTTATTTACTTACCTGAGTCTTGGTCCTGATATCCTTAATGGCCTTGATCATATGAAGCCCCATTTCCACGCAGCAGTGAGCATGATCCGATCTCGGAGTAGGAAGTCCGGACACGCAATAATAGCAATCCCCCAGGAGTTTTATCCGAAGACAATGATTCTCCTGCGCAGATAACTGTTAGCACGCAATTGCGCAGACATAGAAAACTTACCGCTGCAAGTTTGTCAAATCTAGCAAAAAGCTCGTTTAGAATTTTCACTAGTTCTTGTGCAGTGCACTTCGTTGCCAAAACTGAGAATGAGAAAGGGAAGCTTGAGGTTAACATAAACACTCATACTTACCAGTAAGGCGACTTACCAGTAAAGCCTTTGATGTCTGCAAACAGTATGCTGACATCCTCATATCGATGGATATATATCTTGTGAAATTGGTGAGGCTGAAAATGTCCGCCTCTCTCTTCTTTTTCAATATCTTTAATCATCTCTTTGGCAACGAAATCCGGCAATACTACATAATAAGAAGCTTTAGGGTAATATGAACTATGTGAATACACAGACATTTTACCTGACAAAAGTAACTTTTCTTGCTTTTCGTTCTCAGCCTGCGTTCTATATCTCGTGTCCATTGATCTGTGAGTTTCCAGAAAAGCCTTCCTCTGGCTGCGATCCGTTAAATACTTCGTGTACATACCAACGGAGTTGACGCAAAAGTACAGAATTATATTGGCGGAAATTCGTTTTATTTTGCAGGTATCGGCTTCTTGTAGCTGAAAAATATGTACGTCTTGCTTAAGTAGAAAATAATTCTGATTCTATGCATTACTATCATCAGATTGCAAATACCATTGTCCAGAGAGATGCATTTTGAATTATGCTGATTCTGTGTCTTGTATTAAACCTATCAGTCATAATTTTGTGTCTGGAGCAGAAAAAATCAAAAAGTTCTATTCGCATTGCAAGCTTGTTAAATTCGGACTTCCGACATTCAATTTCGAAGACGACCACCATGAGGCCCTGGTCCACGTTCATATCCACCATTAATAATTTCTTTTGATTAGATTAATTTATTATTAAAATATTCATCTTCATTAATTATTATTTGACATTAATTATCAGATTTAACAGATTCGTTTAATTAATCGGTCAAATGTGACATCTCAATAGTGCAATACGTACTAATTTTGTTATTGCCATCCTGAACCAATAGCTCCTATGTTATGCGGTAATTAGCACGAGTGTTATTAACGGGTAATTGTACAAGTACAATTATCAGTCATCATAGAAAAATTGATTCATGAAATTCTCTTACGAAAAAGAGTTCATAGAACGAAAATGTACCTATAATTTTTGCCATATTAGCACTCGTGTAAGTTTAACTAAAAATAAACACATTCGCTTTTTTTTTAACGAGCCATTTATAATTTATTAGAAATCCAACATTAGTAATTTCTTTCAATTTATATAAATCCCTAAATTTTTAATAATTATCTTCGCTCTAGTTGATGTTGATAAATTGCCGTGAATCAGTCCAGGTTCCCACACTACCGACAAAAAAGGTTTCTGATAAAATGGTCTCGGCTATAAGGGTCAACAGCAATTTGTTTTGGTTTGCATAATAAATTGCGAATTAAACAAAGTAATTATTACAATTTTAAATAAATTACGAGAAAGTGAATAAATGTTTTCTTTCGTTAATTGCTATTGCATCACGTTGATAAGCAGATTAGACATTTAAACATACAAAATAAAATGTATGCCCTTCGGTGTATTTCATATAAGTAAATTTGTAACAAATATATAGTCTATATATATTTATTATAGAATAAAATTGGAAATAAATTTATAATCCTAATAGGTAAATCTGTTCTATATATTTGAGAATTCATTTTTTTATGTGATGTTCCATTTAATGCTGTGGTCACTATCAAGACGTACTGGGATAGGTTTGACCTATAGACTTCTGTATTTTTATGGTAGTTTTAGTGTTTTTTATTGTCTTTTTAGATCTAGATTTAGTAAATACAACATTTCTCACATTTGCAATGAATTGTTCATATGACATTTTTACGCGTTCATTTTCGTTTTGCGGTTTTGTTTATAAATTTGGAACGTAGCAGGTTTTTTGTCCAAAAAACGGTTCTACCATCGAATTTTTTCCTAAGCGCTTGATTTAGCCTTATATATCTGCTACGTATAGTACAATAAGGTTTGTAATAAATCAATTTTAATTTTTTCTTATTATAAACTGTTCCAAATCGCGAAAACATTTATAATAGTAATTTACAATTCTGTACGAATAAATAGACACGCGATTTTACAATAATACGTCACACAGAAATTTTGTGGTAAAGAAGGCTTTGGAAACAAAATAATAACGCTTTTATTCTCAATGACGTCTCCGTGTTTCCTATCGTTCCACTCGGGAAATTTATCAAATTTCGACTGAAAATATCGAAAAACAAATGGAAAAGTAAGTGTAGAATACTCTACAATTTGACCGCTCCAATAATCTCTACTTGTGAGAGGCGTTATTTCGAGCTTTCCCAGAAACTCGACGAAGTAATTGAATTTCCATTAAATCTCATTAAATTTTAACGCTTTGATGCGGAAACTATCCTCACCTTTCGGGAGAACATAATTACAGATTCATATACTTTGACAAATCCTGATTGCTATCTACCTACCAACTTGCAACGTAATTATTTAGGTCAGATCTACCTATTGGAAGTGCCAGGAGAGAGGAAATAAATATATCAATCTGTTTGTTAAGTCTTTATTTTATGAAATATTCCATTCGCCAATAATTATTATAGTTTTTAATGTCTAAATGTGACTACATGCATATTATAGTAAACCTCTAAGTTCTGAACTCGTTTGGCATTTCTGCAAACTCCTTCGGATGGTTAGAACAGGCTTGGAAATTGGTTTCTAGTTGGTTTTTCCAAGGTATTTTCCATATTCGAACTTTTTTTTATATGAAATTAGACTTTGCTATCAATCGTTAATTTAAAAAATCTAATCCTTACACAAATTTTGTGATTTATATTTTTAGTCATTTAATTTTTTTATTTCTTTACTAGCTGTTACCATAAATTAGGATGCTTATTTAGGAATAAATTTCAAAAATACTTAAATTTTTGCAAAGCTAATATTTTACACCTACAACCCATGCAATTTACATGCAAACTTCTCCAGAGTGTCTTCTAAGATATCTTGTTATTTATGAACTTTTTCTAGCTCAAAAGCTAGTTGCTTCCCCACCAAACCTTTCTACTCACATAAACCTTAACCATCCTCAGTGTGCTTACGAATTTGTTATTCTCTTGAATACATCGCCTTTAATACGTCTCAAGGTGATGTTCAAGGTAAATCCCGCACAAAAGGCTACATCAGACTTACCACAACAAACTTCCCTGAGCAGAGAGGGATTTACTGGACTAATTTTAAATTCAGAATATTGATATCAGCCTTTGTAAAGGGAGGATTCGTTCGTGTGTAATGTGAGGGTAGGTATATCGGTCGGTAATCTGTTCGGAGATAGGGACGATTTCACTTGGATACCCTTCAAAGCTATGGTATAATTTGAAGAGGTTTATTAAGTAAATTTGGAAATAAAGTGCGTAATAATAGACCCTTTGAAACTCTAATTATAGTTTAAATTATATACATTTTTCTTCTCAGATAGATTTTGACTACAGCTGGAAATGCAATTTAGCCGGATCAGACACGGCCTATAGAAATGGAGATGCTCCTTTTAATTGTAGAAGAGTAGCACTCTCGCTCTGTAAGCTTGAGTGGGCCTTTTATTTATTATCGAAAAAGCAAAAGCCAGTTAGACGATAAAACTCCCACCTGCATTGAACTGAAAAAATCGAGAAGGGAAATCAATTTTCACTGGAAATTACATGCCAAAAAACCCTGGTTTGCGCTTACCTGACAAAGAATGTTCTTTTAATTTTTTTTCATTACACCCCGATGATGAAAACTGAAATAAACTCTTTTAGCCGGATAATTGCTTTGCTTTCACAGTTTGTTAGTAATTTGCTTATTTCAGAGCGAAATGGGTTCAGGACATTTAAAAATAATGTGCGAGGAAACTTAAAACCTTAGGTTTACTTACGTCCTGTTTTTCGAAGTAGAACACCTTTACTATAACCAGAATTACGTGGCTTAAGGCAGATATACAGCCAGCTATAATACACCAACGTAGAGGAAGAGGAAGCATGGCATATGAGACGAAAACGATGAAGAGGACATACCAGACTAGACCCTCTTTGAGGCCAAAGCCTATTCCATCACTCAGAATACCTAGAAGTAGAAAAGCAAATTGTACTCCTACGTGGTTAGAATATGTATATAAATCTGGACTAGTAAATTAATGGCAACTGTAATGTAGCTGGAGGGCAATTTACGTGGAAACCAAAATGTTTTACCTGTATTTCATGTTTCTATAGAAAATATCCATTTGATACTGATCTAGATTTTTATTTTAATTATTATTTCATGTTCTGGACTAAAGGCTCATTAGGGATTAAAATATTTACATATTTTTTATATTACATTTAAAACTTTAATCCACATAAATCTACCGGTGGTTAAATCAATATTTAATCTAATTAAGGCTAAAATGAACGTTAAGGCAACCTTAAGCGTAAAATTCTACGGTTGGTAATTAAAATGCTAATATTTTTGAGGACACTATTGAAAATGAAAAATGGATTAATTAAATTATTCTAAAAACTGATTTAACTTTAATCTACCTTGTATATTTTCAATCATGTCAAATGAAGAGTGTATATTTTACTTATAAGTGTGCTACAAGAAAGACTGAATTACGACTTATTACTCAGTAGCATCTTTCTGAAACACCCTTGGTAAATTTGGTGATATTCATTTGGACTCAAGCTACAGAATTTGGATATTGATTTCTTTGTTACTTAAAACGAGTTATACATAAGCTATTATTCAATCAAAAATATATCTTCAATTCATCGTATATCATAATCGTTGAAATATTAATACCCTCAGTAAAGTTACTTATAACTGAGGCGTATTAATCTTAGAATGGAGGTCATTATTTCACAATGTAACAATAGATACACTTGACTGTATTATTCAAGTCTCCAAAGTATAAGTGAACCTCTAATTACTAATTGATTTCTGGTGTACAATCTTAACTTATTTGTCGAAAAACAACATACTTTTACCACTAATTAAGAGATAGGGCTATGTAATTTTATTTCCAATAACTTATATCATGTAAAAAATTATTATTCGCCATTCTGTCAAGAACAGAACCTTGTTTCATAAATTTTATCATTGATAATAATATTAAAATGATTACGTAGTTACCATACCCGTTACTTGCTTTCTCCTATAAAAAACAACTTTTAACATAAATTGAAATCTAGTTTGCAACGATCTAAAAATCCATATTTGAAATTTGAAAAGTTGCATTTTCATCTTCACACACGCGCGACTGATTTCAATGAAACATTTACTAGGAACATTTAATAAGGAATTTTAAAGCAAAAGAATATGGCTTGGTCATGACATCTTTTTTTTTTAGTTTATGTGTTTTCCTTTTGCCAAATTGCAAGAGTCAACATATTTCCTCGAAACACGTAAAGACGCATTTTTCTTTAAATTACCTTCAACAGACCGTTTTTCAAATACCTACCATCATAATTTATTTTTTTAATTGTAAAATAACGTTCCCATAAATGATCTCTTCTTCAAAATGACATGGATTCATTATGAAACTCAAACGGTCAGCCGAAACACATTTCCAACTTTATAACGACGGAACTTCGAAGCCAGATTAGTTAACAGTAACAATCTTAATGGACCAATTTCAAATTCAAATGTAGCGGTTTTTCCGAGGCACAGTTGAGGCCCATGGCAATATTCTACACAGTTTCGAACTATAAATGAGTTTATTACTCACTGACTTTTATAACTTTAAGCCGTTTTCTGGATTTATTGCAGCAGACAATATAACTTCATGCAATAAATAAAAATATTTTTGAAAGGGTTTAAATTGCGGAACCCATGGAGTAGACGGATGGCAAAGAATTACTCTTAGGATTAGTTTTTACTACGTTTTTATAACTTACTCTGTATTGTGAGTAAAAGCCAAGTGCAAGCAGCAGCCCAATGCAGATAGTTATTGGCGAAACATCTCCACCAACCCAAAACACACACAGCAATGTTGATGGACATGCAACAGACTGACCAGACAATTCCTATGGTTGTATTGTCATCGTCCAGATTTACTCCAGTGGGTTTAGCCACCCATACAATGATCAATGCCACCTGAAATGTGTAAGAAGGTAATATTAAATAAGGATTTAATTTATTATTATTAAACCCGAAACTAAAGCTTTTACTCGTCTACAGTCTATGTTTGCCTTTCATTGGTTGTGATGTAGGAATTGGTAAAATAACTGAAGTTGTCCAATAAACCGAGTTCAAAGGCGACACTTTCGTTTGCGGGTCAGTAAGCAATAAATACGTCGTTATCCATATTATTCATGGCGTCGTTTGAAGGTCTAAACCCATGCACATCTTTCAACAAAGTAAAAAAAGTTGTCAAATCAAGTACCTACCCACTAATCTATTTTGTGCAATAAAATGTGCGATATTTCGAGGGCAGTAAAGCGAATATTGCTTCCACATAATCAAGAATTATAGCCCCAAATTGCTCTATTCCTGAGGTAATATCCATATATCATTATCCCACTGTGGAATTTTCAAATGCTTTTGGTCAATTCAACGGTCATAAACCACTTAACGCACAGCATTTTTAACCAAGAAGCGCTATTCTAATTAAATAAGAAACTATCTCTTGCTCTGCATGCTCAATTGCCGGTGCCTATATTAAATCGTCATTTAAACGTATTCAATTAATATCGATTTAACTTAAATCTAGTCTAATACTCCTAGCCCTGTTTTTTACTCCGCAAGTTACTATAACACAGAGAAGTTTGTTAGTCCTCCAAACTTTTCTCATTAGAAGAAGTGTCGACTTTGCTTTTATTCCGACTTAAGTAAACTTAAATATACGTAAAACCTCCATACAGGGTGTAACGTATCATGGAGATATTTCAGGGAGCGATAGCGCTTTGCTAAATATTTTAAAAAATGCTAATAGATCCATGGCCAAAAATGTGTCATTTTCGATATATACGGTGGCAAAATTTCATATTTCTTCTCATATTTTATGTTTTTCTCGCGTTTGCTCTGAGTTAAATTTCGTGCACCTATTTCCTTTAAGACCCTCTATAATAAAATGCCAAAATCATCAATACCCGTATACAGGGTGTTATGTTTTTTTTGGGTTATGTACTATTTTATGCTTTATATCTTGTTTACAACATCCTGTATGATTTCCGATAGCAAATTTCAGTTATTCCTTCAATTCTTTAGTTTTGGGTCACTTGCAATGTTTTCCTTCTCCATTTTGGTAGAATTTTCAAAATTATATATCAATGCAAAATAAGAATGTAATCAAAGTGAGGAAAAAACAACTATCCGGCTCAATTATCAACTATCTGAAGCAATTCGTATCATTTAATCAAATTTCCTAAAATAAAAATAAATCTAAATGAAAACAAAATTATCAAAACTGTTGAAAATGTCCTTTAAATAATACGAAACTTTGCCTCCTTGTATATCGAAGGTGGTGCGTTTTTGTCCATAGGTCTGTTAGCTCTTCTTTTATCATCTTACAGAATAGTATCGCCCCCTAAATTATCTCCATGATGATATGTTACACCCTGTACTTTGAACGTTGAAAGCAATTACATCAAAATATCAATATCTAATACATCAAACATTGGAGAAATATCTAGGACCAAACCCGACAATAATAGAGCTGAGTATAATGCTCCTTCTGAAACTGACGAGACCTGAACTAACCGGGTTTAACCATACACCGAGCTGGTCTGGAATTAATGTCAAAATCAATCTCCTCTCGGACCGCCTGTTTGCTTTCCACATAAAGTACTGTCTTAGCTTATTTACTCGGATGTAATGGATGTTTGCCTTATCTCAGATATGCCGTTCACCTGCCGTCCTCAATAAAGGACAGTTCTCCCAATATCTCTCATAAGATGACTTGCAAATTAGTTTCATAATCTGCTTTAATACCAAAAAACCATGAGCTGAAACAATTTTCCTCCATGCCGGAATCATAGGAATAAATCCAATTTTAAGCAGTTGGGAGTAGGTTTTAACGGCATCCGAAACTCGGGCTAAATTCAATTAAATTATATTTTAACAAAACTTTGCAATTAAACAGTTAAATTAATGGGGAAATTTAATAAAATTTAATCTCAGAAAATAAGCAGGGAGACTAGGTACGTTGAGGGCCTCGATTTAAAGACTATTATTTCAGTAAACGAACAAGTTCCTTATATAGCTTTAAACGTTCTGTCGTGCTATAATAGTCAAGTTAAATTGTTTTAAACTTACCTTTAAAAGCAGATCAACAATGTTGACTATAATTAAAGCTTTTTGGCGTTGCCTATGGGAATACTTCAGGTAAGCGAGTTCTAGGTGTTTGCAATGGAAGCTGTTGGTGAGGCTGGGCCAATATATTCCTTTGTACATGAGGCCTTTCTTGAAGAGGGACGCAAAATCGGCTGGAGGGAAGAGACATATTTAAAAGTGAATAATGAAGATTCAACTTCAATGAAACAGTAAGTATAACTTTGGAATTTTTAGCGTTTATGCAGAGGTAGATACAATGAATATGTGCAAGAATTTAAAAAAAGAAAGAAAAAATGAAGTGAATGAGAAAATTGCAAAATGGAAATATTAAATAAAAACATTTATCATCGTTCTGTCCAAAAATGGATAAGTTTTTTTATCCATTTATTCCATATGCTGGCACTGTCTGGTGTATCAACACTAAATCTATTTTTTGCTGCATCTCCACGATGTCTGTTTCTTGGCACGTTCGGGAAATATTCTAGAATATTATTTAACTTTCTATAAGTAATAGTCTTCAACATATTCATCATGAGCTGTCGTACGGCAAGAGCACCATTTTGCAAATAAACATTGTGCAGTCCACAAAATTATTGTGTATTTTCAAATATAAATGAAATTAAGGTAATTTCATAATACCATACTAATAAAAACTAGATTCTTTTTTGGAAAAACTGACCCAAGTACGTTTTTACATCTGCGTCTGTAACGAAGGTTTATCTATTAAAAGTATTTTACAACAATCGAAACAGACGATAATCCAATGATGTCAACTCTGGGAAATAGGGTGGACGTGGCAAAACATGCCATCAAAATAGTAGATTTTTGCGGGTGATCAAACCTATATGTGTTTTCGCATCGTCTTGATGAAACACGACACCTTTACTAGTTACCAATCTTAGGCGCTATTTATTGATTTCATTACTCAATTTATCTAGTTGGTGACATCTTTGTAACCCCACCAGATGGATAACATGACTTTCCTTTGGCAAAAATCCGCTTTTTGAGTGTTTTGGGCTGGCAAGTAAATTTACTCAATGAAAAAATATGTCTTGACTTCTCATAGATTCATAAATTCGACACCAATTAGAATAGCGTCTCAGCATGGCAAGGGCAGAGTGCCAACAAAAAAAATTACAAATAAGCTCTTACGTTTAACAGCAGAATCATTTGAATCTTCATAATATGCCTTGTCCTGTGTGAAACAATCCAGGTACAAATCAGCCTTCTTCTCGCAAATGCCATTTGCAGGAAATGCATCATCCGTATTCATGGAAAAGCAAGACTCTTTGTTTAATTTGTTGTTTTGTTTTTCCTGAAACAAAGCATTTTCAAACTTGAACGAATGTCAAAGAAGCCCCTTAATTATGTTGGCGATTTTTCATTTGATTTTAGAGAGTTTTCAATGTTTCAAATTTAAATACAATCTTACTGTTACAGTATTCTCTAATACCAAATAAATACCCACATTGTTCCAATTATTGCAATTTTCGTTGATGTTATTAAGTGTGAAGCCCTTTGGCGACGATGGAGGGGTCAAAGTAATGGATATGTCTTGAAGTTTTGCTTTATCCACGATGGAGAGAGCAATTGCAGACAGCCTACTCTTGCGTCGTTCTTTAGAAACCGTCCTCACAGCTTTCTCCCATAGCACTTTACTGTTTTTCTTGTTGTTATTCCTGAAACAAACAAGAATAATTTCTTAATGACAAATTGGGGATTTGTTAACTACAGACCAATTAGCAATTAATTAGCTGCCTTGTAATTGAAATTAATTAAAGGCAAGAGAACGCGGATAAAACGTAAGAGATTTTCGCGTTTGAAAACTGGGCAAATTTTACCCTCTTTTCGTCAATTTTGAGGGTTTATTTTCGATAATGAAGTTACAGAAATATGTGCGGTGTAAATTTACAGATAAAATATTTTAATGAAATTAGTAGATGGGCAAATTTTGACCTTGGGGCTTCCACCCTAGGGGAACCAGAGTTCCACTTTAACATCAAATTTCCATATAGTATATTTTACATATATAAGGGCCTCTGTGTTTATTCGCAAATTAGCTCAATAAACATAGAATCCGGATAAGGAAATTCCGGTTTTGTAACCCCATTTTTGTAATCAAAAGCCGGAGCTCCATTATTTGAGCTTTATATCCAATATATTAGATAATCTAACAGACTTATCCCTGAAGTAGGTACTTCACTTCCCCTGATATTAAATTCGCAGGGATGTTTAAGGAGACAGTAAATGAAATTTATGTGGTTGACCTAACATACATTCAACATATTCCTTGAGAATGTATGGTAGAGGGAATTAGGTGGATATATTTCATTACAGGAAACTCATACAGATATCGTTAACAGAGCGCACCAGCAATTGGATTACAGTTTAAAGTTTAGGAGATTTCAAGAGAAAATGAAATTAAGTTTGTTTTAAGTTTCATTCATATTGTTCATATTATTTTTACAATCAATTCTTGTTGTTTTTGTCCCGGTTGGCTTGTTGGCCACCGTTAGCTTCCAACATTGTTAATGCTATATTCCTTTCGAAATTTAAAAAGCTTCAAACTATATATTATTCATATTAAATGTATTAAATTTATATATGTGCTATATTATACAGGGTGTAACATATCATCATGGAGATATTTCAGGAGGCGATAGTACTCTGCAGAACAAAAATAAAATGCTAATGACCCGCACCATTACCGATATAAGCGGTGGCAAAATTTCACATTTTTTCTCATATTTTGCGAGAACATTTATTTTTATTCTTAGAAATTCGATTAAATGTTATGATGAAATAGTTGATAACTGAGCCGGACGATTTTTTTTCCTTTTACATTCTTAACTTGCATCGATCGGCATTTTTGCAAATTCTACGAAAACAGTAAAAAATGCAAAAATACTGCTAGAGACTAAAAATCTAAAGAATTGAAGAAGGAATTTAAATTTAGCATCAGAATTCATACAGGGCATTCCAAAAGAACATAAAGCACAATCCCTGCTATTTTCAATTAATCTGTTGGGCATTATCTTAACATCTGAAGGACCCTTTAAGATCTACCTTAGATTATGACATTTTCACGCATTTTAATTTCCTGGATTCTTATTGGAGGAAACCTTAACAATATTGTCAAATTAACAATGGTTACAACAATTAGACGACAAACATTCAGCCGATTACTCCCAAAACTTATATACGAAAAAAAGGAAATTTGAACTTGCCATTTAAGTTAATTTAACTTCAAATACTGGATCCATATAATTGGAATGTAACGCTAAATAAAATGGAAATTCCACAGTAATGAAAATTTCATGTTATGATTGCAGAGATGAATAAAGATTCTTTATGCCAATTATTTTTAAGTTAAAATGAGGAAACATTGTTCATATTGCAATATTGAAAAATTCCAAATTTAATTGGAGTTAAAGAGATGGGGATACACATGGATGTAACTAAGGCCTATGGGTATTTAACGTTACAGCCTAGTAGCTCATTTCTTCCCGTGAAAATTGAAGTCATCTCGGGAACTAAGTGGTTTCAGGCTTGGGTTATATGGGGTAGTTAGTTTATTTATACGAAACCCTCATTGGTATGGGCTATAATTTGGGTCGAGATTGTTACAGTTTCTCAAATACAGAGAGTTGGGTGAGTTTGATAATTATTTTGGAAGTGTATGGTTCTCACACAATTACATGGAAAGGTGCAGATTTATATATGTAAATATGGATAACGCATATACCGGATGTAACTTGCCACCCCGCACATTTCTCTGTGTTTATCGAATATATTTATGTGCATAATAAATATGTACATGCATAATAAACAATGCATGTTGTTTGCCCATTGACTGGATGTTCCTCTGATTTTCTATCTGCGTATTATACGTATATTTATTCAAACAAAAACAAGTCGAAATTTTCTGGAAAAAATAATTAATAAGACCCATGAAAGAGCTCATCAATGGGCCTTTGCTTTGAGTCTTCCGGTCCTTAAACGTGTGTCGCAAAGTTTATCGAATCTTTCTATTTAATATAAAGTTCATTAAAGTGCATAATAGGCACGAAAAGCTTCAAAAAGGCTTTTAGAAACTGAATATATAAGATAATTTTATTAATTAGGGCTCTTCGATGTATATCCGAATGATACATAACTTCGAATTAGTTGTGTGTTTTTGCATAATGTTTTTATTGCACAGGGTCGTCTTTATCAAATAATGTTAATCGAAGACGCCAACGCCACAAATTGAGAAGAAAAAAATTTGGTGCCATCCCCGTTGATTGGTAGAACATCCATGGAGGTAGAAAGTACCAAAGAAACATTCCTTATCGAGTTGCCAATAATTCCTAATATAAAAATTAATGGTGAGAAAGCCTTCAGAAGGTCCATCAGGAGATAAAATTATGTTTACATATTTATTGTAAATATTGAAATAATTGTCTAAATAAGTCAGAAACGTGCTATTAATAAAAATTACAGATTCTGAACACTGATGAAGGAAGAGATGCCGCTGTAGGATCGCGACATAACGCTTCTTCATAAGAGAATTAAATTTATTAGATCACACATAAAATGTTAAGGTTGATAGTGGCTTTATCTTTATTATATACCCATCTATATTAATTATGAACATGACGTATTTAATAGCGTATGAAATTCTAAATTAATATTGTTCTCAGAACACCTCAGGCTTCTTTTTCCATCAAATTCTCTTTGACATAGCAAACGATTTTTTTATTCCGTCGGAGTATGTTTGCTCAATGAAACTATTGCCTTGAATCCGCAACTTTTCCCCCATTTTACTAAGTTTGGAAACATCACATGTATCGTTTCTAAGACCAATCAGCTGTACCTTTACAAAAGGCAGGGTGTACCAGCATCACTTGGTAGATGATTCGTTCGAATGTTAGCACAGGGATGAACAAGATACTCGTAATGTGCGTTGCACCAATTTGTTTTTTTTCTGAAGACTCGTGAGGTACGTCCTTAGTGCATCCATGATTTAGTAAGTGAAAATGGTTATTGCGGACGTGAGTCTGACTAACACTTTTGCGGCTCGAAAGTGATTGTTGCTTCTTGTGATTCACAGTTAAGTTTTGTCAGGTGAATGAGAACGGTGTAAATAAAATTTTAGTTGAGAGTCGAAATTATTTGCAATTTTGGCTCTTTTGGAAGGTATTTACGACTATTTTTGGACATGGCCGAAGAATGATACCGTCACTTCAAAGATTTTTAAAACTTTTTCAAGAATTAATATTGTTTTTTTTTTGGTGTTCAGGTTAGTGTACACCTCTACTTCAAGTCGAAATTAATTCGAAACTCTAACCGTTTTGAAGATTTTTTTCACGCGTTCATATTGAATTTTCTCAGAAATTAATATTCAATTTTTTTCAGGAAGTCAAATTGATTATTTTTTTAGGAATTCTGTAACATTGATTTTTTTTGTGTTTCAGGTCTCAACTGTGTACGCCTCTGCTTCAAATAGAAACCAATTTGAAACTCTAAATATTTTTAGAGCTTTTCTCAGGAATTAAGCTTTTGGAAGATAAAAAATTAAAGTAATTCATACAAGGGGTAATAAAAATACAAACTTTAATTTACAAATCTCTCGCGTCAAAACACGCCAATTTATGTAGTAACTTTTAGTTTCAAAATGAGTGAAAATCGATGAAAGTTTTCATTATTATTTACGATTATTTCGAAAAACCCATATTAATTTGAGAACTTTGGCGCCCTGTAACGACAAAATGAAGCAACATTGGACATAGGTCTAGAACGCCTCATTTTTGGCCAAGCGTTCTCTGTCATTTCAGAGACGCCCTGTACATACCCCGAAAACGTTCGCTTTAAAAACGAAATTACCTAATGAACATTTTTCTGTCTTCAAGTACGCGAGTGACAACATTCGTTTAAGGCATTTATATCTCTCATATTTATATTCAACATTGTACTACAGCCAGGACAATAATAATATTTTTTATCTGATAAAAAGAGCATCTGGTGCAAATTGGAGTGTACCCTAGTTTGGATTAGTAAAAGGGGAAATTACGATTATTGCCAATGTGTAATCAACAATTTATTTGGCTGTTTTACGAGTACGTAAATGTTTTCGTGGGGATGCATTAGCTAAATTAAAACGTAGGAAATTCCAAATTGGCCATAGAACTTCAGGCCATAAAATCTCTATGATACATTTCAGCGTGAAAAATTAATACGTGACGAAGAGAAAATGAACAGGAAAATTAAAATTTAATCAGAAATTCGATTAGAGGCTGTTCCTCTCAAGAACTCAATTATATGAACGCTTCAATTTACATTATAAAAGTGGAGACATTGGGGTGCGTCAAATTTCCTATATTTTTATCACTCCAAGCCTCATTACACGCACCTTCAACATTAGTTTGCCACAGAAACCCCCATTTAATTGAACTACGACACGAGTTAGTGCTTTGTATAGCACTCGTAATACACATAGACACAACCATCACCTTCTTTGCCAAATTGCTACATCCAAGCAAACACGACATCCTCTTAAGCCCCAACGTAAACATCAATAGCTCAAATTACGTTAGGAACAAAGTTGGCAGGATAGAATAATTCCGGGGGTTATTGGGGTTTTGATTATTAAACTACAGTAAATGAGTGATATTTTGGAGGTTCGAGGAACACGCAAGAGCAGACGCACAAATCGTTTCACTACTTCGTGTGGATGAACAATTTAACACATGGTCTCAGACAAAAAACTCGATGAAGTGTAAATTGAAACTGCTTTCGGTTTATGGGCCTCCTTGCTCTTCAAATTGTGAATTCGATTTCTGCACGCTCTATCTAACAATAAAGAGCCAATGCAATGGAAAGAACTTCAGTGGTTAAAAATAACAAGCTTAGAGTTAATTGTAAATCGAAGCAAATAGGCAGTTGTGGGCTTTTATCCAAAAAAATCTGATTATCAAAAAGACACAAATACCTGAATGGAACTTGCCACCCTCTGTGCCGGTTTGCAAAGACCTCCTTTAACTACTCGAAGGGCTCTTAGGTTTATTGGGTTATTTCCAGGGAGTATTTGCCAACCCTTTCAGGTGGCTTAAATACCAGAATAATAAATTAAGGTTTTATTAGGTTTTCAGTAAAGGCAATTTTCCTTAACTCCATTAAATCAGCAGCAAAACACTAGAAATACCTTTGATATTATATATTTTCCGTGTTAAGACAAGGCTTATGTGTAATTAGAACTTCGGATCTTGCTGCGACTGGAAATAAATTGGTGTCTTCAGAGTGGCTTCGGAAGCATTGAAACTTTGGCGCCACCAAGTAGGTGAATAATTTTAACATTCACGTTTTCATTCGCTTTAAAATACCTAGGCTGCGATTACCCAGCTTCATATCTCGTTAATTCACGGTTGCAAATGTAATTTCTGTGCATAACAACACATGCAAACAAATTACGTTTACAACTATGAATTAGTAATATGAAGCTGAATCATTCCGGCCATAGTAGTAATTTTCGAATACATCTGTAGGCATTATAATATCATTTGCCTTTATTAGATGCCTAATTAAGGAGTTTTTTTAATAAAAGGGTATTAAGAGTTAACTTGGCCAAATCCTCCTTGGTAACTTGGGCTAATCCAATTATAATTCCAATTCCGATTTGAAATTGCAACTGGCATATTTTGCTTGCAAGGAGATTTGTCTAATCTACATAGGTTAAACCTCAGGGGTATGATGTGACTACGTTCTATAGAATTGATAATTTCCATGCTTCCATATCTCTTATATTGATTTATGTTATTACCGAAATCACACATAAGGTGTTCTTAAAAGTATTCAGGTTAGTTTAAGATTTTATCAAATTTGGGTTAAGTAAACGGGGGAATTCAGGGCGCAATGAATTTTAAATTATTTTAAAATGCTCATCATATGAATTTGAAGCTCCGGTATTCCGTAATTCTCTCAATTTTACCAAATCTCTTGGACCTCAAAACACGAAAACATATTATTTCAGCTAAATGTTTCGATGTAGTGCCCTTTTTCCCTATACATTTGAGGTAATTGAGCGCACTGTCGGTTAGTTCAGTTTTCACTCTTTCTCCCCAGCACCAGCGTCTGCATTTACGAAAAAAGATCAAAGCAATTGATAGCCGAATCCCCTTTCCCCTCGATACTGCCGATTTATCCCTCAGGGACAATTCCGGGTCGCTAGAGGCTGCAGAAAACGAAAACCGGGGGTTTTTAGTGGGTAGGCACCCCGAGGAATTCCACACTATTCGGTCGCCAGAACGCCAGGCTGGGTGTCTTTTCAAAATTTTCCTTGAGTTAAAAAAAGTTCAGGTTTCAGAAGTGATGTTTTGCGGCAATTCTTGGTGGACAGAAAAGGAAACTCAAGGTGTTTTAGGAGGTAGGTGTCTGAAGGAACTTTTGTCCACGAGGTATTCAACCAGGACAAGGCCGGATGTGGCGGGGGAAGGAGTGACTGGGGAAAATCCCACACAACCCAGTTGCCAAAAGACCAGACCGGATGTCTTTGGAAAATTTAACTGAAAAAAAGTTAGTTCAGGTTTGCTTAAATGGTTCAGGTTGTCTTTAATTTCGAAAAGTTCTCTTACTCGTACTCTTAAGATACAAATCCATCTTTTCTTCCTTCAGCAACGACATTTTCACTTAGTACATGAGAAAACTAGCTAAACAGCCTTTTCATTAGTTAATTGTTTCCAGTTCCCAAGGAAGCCCTATCTGCTCCTCGTTCCACTATACCGACTACACTGGAAAACCAATTCTTAGCTTTTAGCGCGAAATTAATAACACAAAGGGAAAATTTGTTGTTAATTGTTTAATGACAAATTCATTAAATATGAATTTACTCATGAAACATGGAACTATACAATTTCAACTCTATTAATGGTAGATCTGCAAACGATAATTATATCCAGCTATTTCAATGAAACGACAGAAGGAAAATTAATATGCATTGGAGGGATTAAACTTTTAAATCAAGAGCTTTATTCATGCAACATCCAAAAGCTGATGTTTCATTTAAATAAATTCTATTACGAAAACGTTATAAACAGCAGACGATTCGGACAAATTCAGCTATAAATAATGTATTGTTTATATGTGTAATTGATTTTATAATTTAGAGCTCCATGGGCACATTGATTAAGTCAAATTTCAACAGTGATGGGCAGACTACGAACATGCCTGGTTGATTAGTTAACGGTCCAAGTAAAGTTCGTCCAGTAAACTCGTTTCAAAGTTATTGAAAACATTTTCTGGTATTTTCATCTTAGTCGTCAGAGTTCCGCAAAGTTTCGCCATTCATCATTTTTAAAAGCCAGTAAACCAGTCAAAATAACACAAAATCCAATATCTCTTGTATTAAGTTAAAACCATCCACGTGCAAGTAGCTGTCCTACGAAAGCTTCCTGCGGTAACGTAATTTCAATGTAATTTTGACACATTCATGCTGCTTTCGTTTCGGTTCCCATTGTTTTATTTTCGCTTAGTGAATCTATTGTGTAAGAAATATTGCTTGGGTGGCACAGCTGAAGTAAGTGGATTAAATCGAGTCTCCAAATATGCTTAGAAGTTCACGTTGGAGACGTATGGAAAAAAATGCGTGCAGTCGAGAAAGGAAGAATTAAATAACGACCTCTCAATAGGGCTCAAATTTTATACCCGCTGATTGTCTCCAAGGAAACACAGGCAGAAGAGACTTGAAATTTAATAGAACGCGAAATTGATTCGATATTTTGAAGGGATATAAAAATAGAAGTGAAGGGTGGCTGGAGACGATTATGTATTGTGATATAGAGCTGTAAGGAGAATACAAATCCGAGAAGCTCTCAGCTCCCAAAACTAACCTGAACTAAAAGAGATATTCAACGTACGATCACCGAGCCCGATAAAGGCCGATTAAAATAACGGAAAAAAATGCGAAATAAGTTTACAGTAAAATCGACAAATTCGCAATTCTCTTTTTACCAGTTGCACATAACTTACACTAAACGGACGCGTGCTCATGCACCCATTAATATTGAACACTTGCCATTATTCTACTTCACATCTTTTGAGTGGGAGTCCAATTATTATTCGGTGAAATGAGCTGAAAGAGATTTGCTGAATTTTTCAAAGCGCACCCTATTTTTCATGTCACTGCCAAAGCGATTTTTTAGTTGGTTTAGCATAGAGCAAATAATGGAATCAGTGGAAAGACGCTACGACAAAAACACGTTTGTTTTGCGAAACATAAATCATATATTCCGATAAAGTTGGATCCCTCCACATAATCAATCAGAAACATGCCAAAGTTGCTCAACCTCAAATGAAGAAAGTGTTGCAGGCTGCTATCGCCCCCTGAAATATCTCCATGATGATATGTTACCCCTTATAGATCGCTTTTCGCAAACCTTCCGCAATGCCTAGGAAGATCGCACAGAACGATACACGTTCAGGAAAAGTGTATTTTAATAAAATATCGACAAAACAATAAAATGATTGAGGCTCCTTATTAGAGTAAATGAAATAAAAATACCCCTAGGGACTGCGGAAACTCGAACTTCGATTAACCTTTATAAATGGCCTTCATGCCCTTTACCTTTAGAAGATTATAGAACTTTATCATGGCTGTGATTTCGTTCAAATAAAGATAATTCCGCATATTTTTGCCTTGGAAGTATTATGACTTAAGTAAAACAAATCCGCCTGGAAAGTTTTCTTATTTGAGCCGTACCACGTCAGCGGAAACATGGAGAGCAAACGAGGGCCATAAAATTTCATTACGACTTCCCGCAGGCTCATATCACGAAAAAAGGCTAACATGTACACAGTAACGAAAGGTCGTAAGTGGTGCGAGTGGCCTTATAAATATCATTACTTAAATATTCCTAAAAGGTTGGGACAAAGGTCCGATTGCGGATGGTTTGCGGATAAACCTACCGCTTCTACCGGAAGTTTTTCTCATCTAAAAATTTAATACATGAGATTGTCTTTAGATGGCTATCACACTAGTGGTGAATGAATATCATAAATATAAAAGAGGAGTGGCTTAAGAACGCGACATCATGCGGTTTGGCTCTAAATAACTGTGCAAATAGTCTAGACAGGGCTCCATCAGTGATTAATGGGGCCTTTGTTTTCCGTAATAATTCCCCACTGAGCTACAG
Organism: Euwallacea similis; assembly: GCF_039881205.1. Classification (NCBI taxonomy): domain Eukaryota; kingdom Metazoa; phylum Arthropoda; class Insecta; order Coleoptera; family Curculionidae; genus Euwallacea; species Euwallacea similis. The sequence goes on from NC_089619.1 coordinate 4,716,074, forward strand.
GAAAATTTTTGAACTCATGCTGCTAAAATTAAAGAAACCTGGGAGCTCTAGACTTTCAGCCTTTTTATTTCTTATTTGTCGTGATATTTTAGCTCGGTAATTCGTAAATTGGTTTTCGTACTAAATTTGAACAGTATAATTTCAATGAACCAACAGTAGCACAGCAGGGAGCGAGTATGGAAATATTTTTAAAAGTTCGCCGCTTTTTCGATCTGTAATGTCTGCTCATAATCCAAGAAACTAGTAGATATCTGATTTGAAGTCAACATTTAAATACAAAGTAGGTACGTAAGCATTCGAGTAGAAAACCGCATCATCGTACATAGACAAGAACTGGTGGCACCCGGTATAAGAAAATTTTGACTACTAAAACTCTAATTTGCCACCACTGTAGCAGTGGCAACAAAGTATATCCAGCGTCACCAACTTCGCATCATATTCCTGCATCTCCATCATTATCTTTGTTTATAACATGGGCTTAGACAAAGGAAAAAAATTATGATATTGATCTTGTCACCCTAAGTAGTAAAGTAGAATTTTATATCTTTCGTCTTTTTGAGGGCGTGTATTAGAAGAGAATAGCTCTATGCTACGTAACGGTTAATATTCGATTTGAGTCATAGGTCGATACCAACAGCCCAAGTGTGAATATTCATGCAACTTAATTGAATGCTAATGCATTCAGTTAAACTAACCTGAGCTACAGGGTGGCGTAGCTGAATGGTAATTTTAAATACACTTCGGTAATGGGGTAAATGCAGGTGGATTAAGACGGTATCGTTCAAGAACAAAATGTAGATAAAAATGTATCATGAAATTATGTATTCCTATTAATACACACGGATAAATACCAGTTGGCCGTTCGCCCGATTAGCGCTATTATAAAGTATTAATAAATTGATGATTATTTATTTAAATGCGTCAACTTCTGAGCTCAATTCATTTATGAGTATGAACAATTTGGACATGTTTAACACTAATAAATATTAATGTATCCGCTTCCAGAGTAAAACTTTATTTGAATTTGATTATCATTATTATATTTAATTATTTATATTAATCATTTTAAACTTCTTGTGTCAAACTATGGTAATCCACTGTTACGGGTTTATAACTGCAGCTGTACCTTCAGATCAAAGATTGGATTCCTTTTTAGACGAATGTAAAATATGAAATATATTTTAAAACTCCGCTCCTTAATCCCTTCAACAGTCTGTAATATTCTTGTATATTGTAACTAATCGTGTGTGCTAAACCCAAGACGTGAGCCCTTCATAAATCTTGAATTAAACTAGATTGAGTTGAATCTGATGTGTCAATCCTTCACAAGCCTTGTGTTTAAGTAAATTAAACTGGAATGGGCTAAACCTGAAACGTAAATCCCTTGCAAAGCCTTTAAACGTCTCATTGATTATTTTTCAAAGTTTGGGAACCATTTGATGAACCTATCGAAACTAAGGTGAACAGTGCAAAACATCATTCTACCTCGAACCGTTGACGGGATACAGATCACGAAAGTGAAAAAAATATAAAACTTTGAGCGTCAGTATTTTGAAATCGGTTTAGATTACATACAGGAAATATTTAATCAAATGGTAATAAGTAATAGGTGATATTCGAAGAGTCACGTTCCACATAAGATCTTTTTAATATCTCGAGTAAAAAATGTGAGCAAGACATCATCTATATCATCATTATGTTGGAGATAATTGGGTACCCCCTTGAACCAAACTCCTTAGGCTTGTTTTCAGACCTTTCTTGGCAAAATGGTGAAAGGCAAGTATTCTCGTATTTCTCGACAAAATTTTGATATTTGATAATACTTTGATACTGGTTAATATCTCAAAATATACATCCAGAGCCTATTGTCTTCAAGAGAAATTTCATATTCTCAATAGTCCCCTATGACATTTTCCCTCCTCTTCACGCCCGTGCACTCTTCAGATTATTTTAAACCACGATAGTATTGTAGTAATTGATGAATTAAAAATACATTCAAAGAATAATTTGAAATAATAAAATCCATAAACTCATTATGATGAAAGAGCGCATAAAAACTCTGAGAAAAAAGGTCATAAAATTCTCGGCATGTTTCCAGCTGCCGCAATGGGGTGAACGATCTACCGCAAAAAGGGTTGCTATCTGGATAAGACCATTATCCCGAACTTAATAGATGAGACGGAATCGAGAGTTTTTGATATTGAAACTTTGGCGAAAGAATTTTCTGTAATATAAAGGACATAAGCTTAGTTTCCAAATGAGAGAGTGAGCAGATAAACTGCTTTCGGCTATTTTGAATCGAGCAAACTTCTAAGCGATTCTCACTGCTAACAGTTCTTGGTCTAAGTTGCCATTGTCTTAGTTTTCTTGGCAATCAACATCAAGACTCTAACAACAACAGTTTTTAAAATTAAACGGTATTCCCTATAATTGAGAAGGCGAAAACTCCAACCAAAGAAAAAGAAACAGATTAAAGCGCACTTGTAATGGAAAGTTTGTCCCAAAGAAATGGATGATACAATTCCTGCCAGAAGTACTTAATCAATTCCCCAGTTTCTCTTTCCACTTTAGACCTTAAAGCACAAATTGTTCTGCTTTCTGAGAAGTTTTAAGCTCTATAATTCATTTTAAAAGAGCTTTCTAGGTATTCCAAATAAAAATTGTGCATCATTAATCCACAGATTGTGCATAATTAGTCAGAACCTTAACGAGGCCTTAAGAGGCTTAACCTACCCTGCGAGATTCTCCTTATTGCTTTCGACCATGTCTCCCTCCTCGGGCTTTGTCCCCGGTGATCCTGGGGCACGTGGCACGTCCATCGACCCTTGCTCGCACATCAAATGTCCGCTGAATCAATGTTTAATATATCCATCTTGTTATGCGCCGAGGCTGGAAAGGATCTGGAAAAAACTACTTCGGTGAATGTATTTTCTAAACTTCCGAGGAAAATAAATCGGGGATAAACGTTCTAGCAGTAGTGTGGCGTGATAAAATAAAGTCGACAGCTTTATTAGGGTTGGTGAATTAGGTGTCTTCAGGGGAGAGCTACAAATAGAATAAGAGTCACTTTTCTGGAAATGTGTCAAGACGATAACTATGAGACTTTCTATGCTTGATCCGTAGGTGGAATGCATTTCTCGAAGGGGTTTACCCAACTAAGAGATAATTGTTCGAAAGCCCGCTGAAATAAAGCCAAAAATTAAACAGGAAGTAGCTAAAAACTAGGAAAAACTTGATTAATAAGGTTCTAGTTCCTTAAAGAAAGCACGTAATAAAAACAATGCCCATGAGTGTCTGTTGATGTTGACCAACCCCAATGATTTTTTCGCTCTCGTGCGTTTCTTTGAAACCTCTGCGGAAGTCTATTAACAAACATACCACAAGAACCGGACAGATTATGTATCTGATCTCTTATCAGGTAACTTTTATTGATATATTTCAGCTCAAATTAAGTACGTGTAATGTGCGCCTTTATCGAGCCTGTTTTCCCCTAATCTATTACGTGTAGATAATTTTAGCAAAATGAGAGTGTGTGTATGAACATCGATCGATTGTTATCTATAAACGTAGAGCAAATACATGAGCGATAATAGGAAGTGTTGGAGTGACATTAGTTCGTTTGGAAGCTTGTATTGTATGATATGGTCATTACACAATATAATTCAGTCAATAAAGTCGTTTTTGTATTGAAATGGTAAAAAAAAATCGAACCGAATTAGTTTGGGTTATGTAGTCCTACTCGTAGGACCCCCGTATTCGCCGTAAGTCCATGAACGGAACTTGCGTCTAGGCGTGACTTAAACTAATACTTTTCTATGCTGTCAAATTTAGCCAACTTAAGTGAGCCACTTAAATGAAGCTTAGAAAGAGTATCATTTTAATTGGCTATTCTAAGCCAACTAAAATGAGATTTATTGTGTAAGGCTTATTCTCAGCCTCGCTTAAGTTGGCTAAATTTTCGCGCAAACATCCTAAATATTGATGTCCTCGTATAATTATACTAAATATTTAAAATGTTTCAAAACCGGTTACGTAGATACACAAAAGCAATACCAATCTGCTAAATTTGTTATGTAACTGTAAGAAATAGGTAATAATTGGAAATGTACACTAAAATTCTGTTCGGGCGAATAATGCATTAATATCAGTCACATACAATTAAAGCAAGCTTTCGTGTCAACACTAGCAAACACCTCCGTTAAGTGGGTAGGAATTTCTTTCAAAAAACAATATTAGATCTTGTTAAAGGGGTGAAATCTAAATTGGTTTCTAACTAAGTTCCCAGTGGATATTTAAATAAAGGTGATGTTTGTTCGAATCTGTTTGTTTTGCTTTACTAAATGAAATATTGAAATTGAGAGCCATTGAAGGTAATGGAAATTTAACTAACAGAACGTTGATAGGTGAGAGATATTCTGCAGATGAGACAAACTGTCTGACATCTGAAAAATGATAATTAATGGAAATTAACCCTCATAGTGAAATTTTCATCACTAGTGGAAATGACGTTATTACGGAGTACGTGGGAACCGGACCTAACTTGAGCTAATACGATCGAACCAAATTCGTGGCTCAGGTAGTCAAAAACCGTGTGCACTCAGATTTTCACATGAGGTGAATTCATGTGGATGCCCATTCACGCGACGACACGATAATTCCATAATATATAACTTGACACGTGATGATTGTATGATGTACCAGTATAGCATGAAGTTCCATGCTTCGTGTGATAAACCGTGAGTTCACGTGATTGACAATAATTTGTTTCTACCTTTATTATCATTGACAGTGAATTATTCTACTACTCGTCCTTCCCAAATGGGTCTATATCAGAATTTATAACGAATTAACTACTTCTAAACATTAACGCACTTAATACTTTCGTTGATTGAGAAACACGTCTTTCACAGAAACATTTAGCATTAAACGATGGAATAAGTTTATTTTCACTTGGCATCCGTATCCTGTCTCCATTAAACGTTAACTTTGATTTAAAGCGCAGCGAATGTATGAATAGTTGCAAACACAAACACTTAAAATGTTTTAACATAGTTAAATTTAAAACACACATTTCGAGGAATTTTAATATATATGCACATATCTAGTTCATTTATTTTTATTGAGGTGATTTAATGTTTCACTTCTACTCAGACGCCCTGTATATATTACGAATATACAGGGTGCCAGCACGGTATGATAAGAGACTGGTCAACAAACTACATTTCTGGAACTGTATGCGATGTAAACCTAGCCAATAGCCATTATGACGCATAGCTCCATTCTTTTATGTGTATTAGTATAATCTGGGTTGCCTGTCATTTGGCGATTTATTAGTTTTATTGAAATATTGACTACGTTTATACAATTGATGTATAAACTCTCTAACTGAAAGAAACCAGATATTCCTTTGATTCTAAGATAAAATAACTGTAACCAGATAAGAAAACGCACTCAACGTTTACTAATTTATAGCTTTTTTTACAGTGTAACAATAAATAATTCTACATTTTAAGAAAAAAAACTGAAACTAATTTCTGAAGCTTCAATAGGCCAAATCATTTTGTACCCCTTTAAGTCATTAGACTTCCATGAGACCAAATGAACGCATCATTCAACTTACCTAAATCAAAAACTTAATTAGCTCTTTAAGGCTTGATACACAGTCCGGTATAGTTGCTCTCGAATAAGCTTTCAGTACTTCACAATAAACACACTGAATTAATTTCAGTTTATATTGAACCCGTTTTCATCGTGAAACTTTCCGAAAAGTTCCAAGCGCATCATATGCGTGATTGGGGAGTTTCACCGGAGTTGGTCCGGAGCATCGTACACTGCGGTGCTGAAATTGAAACTGAAGCGGTGATAAAGTTTACACGCTCTTCTTGTTGCGCTAGATCAGTGGTGGAGATTATGGAAATTTGAAGATTGCTATTGAATACCTCTATAACTGAGTAATTAAAGAAATGGTATTTATTTTCATACATATGCAGCAACAGATAGGGAATTTTTGGTCTTATTATTCATAATACTTTATTATTTAGTTGTATCTAATTAAGCATTCTTAATTATGTGGTAAATATTTCCTTCAATTTAGTTTCAAAATGGGTTTGTTATTCCTCATAAATAACAGGTGTGGACAACATTGACCGTGGTCTTTTCAGCTTTTAAAGTTGTTGAAAGTTTAGACTAAGGATAAATGGTGAAAAGGAAATGCGCAAATACAAAACACCGTTTATAAAATAACCGTTTATTGAAAGCATTAAAACGTTGTTGTTCGAATAGCAAAAACATGTGTAAAAAATAACACCATGACCACAATCAACTTATGTCCTATATATGAGAATTACTAAAAGATTTATATAAAGACACATTAGAAGGAACATTTTCGCTTACGCTACTACTAGAAGTCAAATCAGTGTAGATAATTGGGAAATATTGAACTCTCCCACTTGACCATCCAATCGTAAGACAGGCTCCAGATTCAAAATTTTGCTGGAAACATATGGTACTTGGCTTCTCTTCTGCTAAACCCATTACAAAACACCTATAAATAATAATTTTATGAATGTCGCTTTATAGCTAATTCAGTTATTGTACTAACCCGGGTAAAAGCTGTAAAGTCGGTTGTTTGACTATGTTAAAAACGGCTATCGTACTAGTATCTTGAAACATAATAGCTAAATGCTTCCCTTTTGGATCTGTCTCCATGCAATGCACTAAGCCCCCAACCATCAAACCATTTAAATCAGTCTTGGTGACGTCAAATATTGATATAGCTTGGTTTGATGAAGATTCTGTAAGAATTAAATTTAAAATAATTTTTCCATATTTGGTTTAGTAATAATTTCTGGTAAAATATTCGTACCATTATCACTAGTGAAAACCAAATCACTTTTTACTATTACACCGTAGATAATTGGTTCAGTATTGGTGGCAAACAGCAAAGTAGTGCCACAGTTTGACCAACAGGCAGATTGAACACGTCCACTAGGAACAGTCCAGCGTTCACATTCCCAGTTTCTATAGTCCCAAACTCTGGAAAAATGCCAACAAAACTTATGCTGAGTGCGTTTGTACCCGCGTAAATATTAAAAACTTTCACAAACAAATAACACGTGTAAAGTCCGTTTGACACAAAATTCATTTTCTAAAGTTAACGAATGAGTTTTGCAAAAATTAAACGCTAATGTGCATCTGTACCCCATGCGAGCAGAAAGTTAAAAATTGAAAATTAGATAATTCTAGCTATCAGTAGTTGGAAAAATTTGCGAAAAAATATTGATGTTTGTAGTTCTTTTCAGTATAAGAAGAGGTAGGATCAAGAATGTGTTTAATATGTAAATATTTGGGGCTGATAATTTATTATTGGGAACTGTAGAAAACAGGTGATTACCAGTGATGCTGTAGGTGTAGGGAAAAAAAGAGAGAACCTAAAAGACTTTCGATAGGTTTGTCTTTTATTGCTGAACTAAATCTACTGTTTCTGCACTAATTCATAGAGTAAAACTAATTTTTCTCCTTTGACAGTTACTGCACTGTTGGTATAAAGAACATGAAATTTTTAAATAGTGCAGAGTCATGGATTCCTGTGAATTTCAGTTTGTTCTTTGTCTTATAACGTCAGACATTAACATTTAAGTTTGTCTAGATTTTACTAGTTAAAATTCAGATAAAAACAAAAGCTGATAGATTAAATCAAATAATAAAAGGATCTCTGCGTAGATGAGTACTAGGTGCCTTACACAAATTATAAAGTACAGAATCAACAACACAATATATCATACCTAAAAACAATACCATCTGAACAAGTAAATAACTTCTCCCCAGTTGGAGACCATTTAACCAACACATTACCAAATCCCCCAGGCCTCATTAAGGTATTAATGCAATCTAATTCAGGATCCCACACTAAGATTTTATTGTTACAACCAGCCACACTGACCAGTAAATCTCCTTTTGGAGACCAAGCAATACTCATTACTGGCCTATGTTCGATTCTGTAGAGAATTGTGGCATTGCTAACAGAAGGCCTTAATACCTACAAGTAAAAATGGTGCATTAAGTTGAGCTTTATCTGTGTATATAGTATATCCAAACTTTAAAATTCTGCCCTAATTTGGGTTTAATCATTGATTGTTATTGAGCCATTAATGAAACCCACCAAAGAATTTGGATCAATATTCCATACAAGAATACCACCCTCATGTGCAACTGCAATATCAGTATTAGACAAAGGTCTCCATGCCACACAAGTTATATTCTTCTGCTGTTTACACCTGAGCAAAGGATGATAATTGCTGTCACTACTAAGAATCCTCACACTATCATCACAGGTGACCACAGCTAATTTAGTACAATAAGGATGCCATGAAATAAATCTTATAGTACTGTTTTGCCAATCTCTAGTCTGCCCTAACTTATGTATCAAAGTCGGTCCACTGTACCTTATGTTAGGGTTTAAAAGAAGCCTGCCTTTTTTAATGTAGTTGAAAATGCCTAACAAAATATTGGCAGTTTGTGATACTAAAAAATGATTATGGGATTTGGCTAATTGTAAGGCTTCAATGGGGCCCTGCTCATAGTAGACTTGTGTAAGCTGCTTTAGGAAAGAGACATTGACTGGTAGGAATAGGGCCTTGCCTTCGTCTCCAGAAGTAATGGGATGAAGCTGATCTCTAGTTATATGAATTTTCGGATAGCTGGAAACCTAGAGCATTATAATGAGACTTATGTCATGGGAGTAGTTTCATACTTACAGCATTAGTGAAAATGCCTATGTTAATATAGTCAGAATTAGTAAACTGAACTCTTCCGTTTATCTCACAAATAGCAATCTCATTATCATTCGGAGATTCAAAACTTTGAAAGTTTCTCATGTTGAATAAACCTAAAGTAACTATTTCTTCCTATAACTATTTTATTGTAATGGGAACTGAATAAATGTGAAAAAACAGAAAAATAACAGAAAATTTTAAACTTAAACTGCATAAAGTTAGGTTAGTTCCTACATGTATAGGCAACCGGACATACAGGATGCATGAATCAAGATGAGTTTGTGTATCGAATATATTAGAAAAATTAAATATTTCCTCCCGAATATTTAAAAAAGCGGGTACTGTATTTGCAAAAGCTGCTAAAATTTGACATTTAATAAAGTAATGCTTTTGAGAATAGTGAAAGTTAATTGCAACTCAGACATTGATATTACAAAAGCTAAAAAAATTATACAAATATCGATTATTCAACATCGATACGATTGTCCTGTTTATAGCGGAGTTGAATTGCATTTTAAGCGCAGAATCAAGTGACGAAATACGTAATTTCTGTTGTTTCAGCGCATGATCACTGGAAAACTATAGGAAAACGTAAAACATATTTCGATACTGTCGTCGTTTCGAGTTCGCAGCCATGTTGATTTTACATTGTTCCATGGTGGTGTTTTTGGTGGTTCCCTTTTGGAGATATTTATCCTAGACATACGTCAGAACGGAATTTCGTATTCGGCATAATTACCATTTTGCCGGACTACGACACACGTTATGGTCGAAATGGATTTAAAAGACATAAAAATGGACTTGTCTCAGTATTTGGCGTCTCCATTGCAGATAGAAAAGGTTTGTCGGGCCTGTTTACTGGAGAAAGGTAACATGAGACCCCTTTTCGGTGCCTGTCTCGATGAAATGCTCCAGAGCTTTTCGGGAATTAAGGTAATTTTTTTTCTCTAGAAGTAACAGCAATAGAAACAGTTACGTTATTCAAAACATATTGCATTGGACGATTGAAATTCGTGTTCCATTTACTGGGCTTCTTAGTGATTAGGTGTCAAGCTTAGGTCGGACGTATGCCGGTCGTTGATCTCACTCATCTCGGTCTGTGGTGAGACGTGGGAGCTGAAAAGAAACAGAAGATGATGGTTTGCCTAGACTAAGCTGTCAGGAAGCAGGAGGTTTAGGCAGTGTGAACAAAGCCAAGAAAAAGAAAAATTAGTTTGATATACAGGGTGTCAACCACTTGTTTTTAGACACTATAACGGGAGATTAAAAAAAAATTTTTGTTCGATTATAGAGGCTTTTGTTGAACCGTCATATTAAGGAAATATTCCATGTATGCTAATACTGTGAACCTTTTTGGGGTCCAATTTGTAGATTTTTTTATCTTGAGGAAAATTTTCAAAGAGAAACCTGGCCTGATATTCTAGCGGCCGAGAAACGCCTTCCCTTTAAAAATTTCTAATTGAAAAAAGCCTTCTCTGACACTGGAACTGTCCCTGAGGTTTATCATGTCAGGGTCGTGAAAGGAATCCTAGTTTGCTTCACACTCTCTTTATCTAATGTGATCTCAAAACATTGCTGTTTATAGTCTCATTGGGTCATTTCGGGCCTATTGCACTTTTTTTCGCTCTGTATAATTAAGAAGGTCTTCCTAATGGCTTTGTATCTCTCCATGTTCCATTTGCATCCTTCCACTTAAGCGGCAATGCCACTTTTCCTCCTTTCAATTACTTAAGTCATTATGCGCCCGTGGTGTGGTGGTAATACAACTCACTCTACTCTCCTAAAGCCCTACTTGTCTGAAATGGCTAATTTTTGATGTCACACAGGCATTTCTCAGTTTTATCCATTGCATATTCGGCCTTCCGCGTCTGTTACTTTTCTCCCTCTTGCGGTGTTGGTTGCCCTGACTCGGAGGAGGCATCCAGGGGTCACCCCCTGGAGGTGCAGATAGATCTTTTAAAAATTAAAAATATTAGATATTTTAATTTGCACCCGGTTAATAGCTAGATATTATTTGATTTGCAGATTTCAGAAGAAGATGGTTTACCCAACCACATGTGCGTGCAATGTGTTCTTCAATGCAGTAGAGCATACACATTCAAACAACTATGTGAAAAATCCGATTCAGTACTTAGGCAGTTTGCCAGCACGGAGTTTCAGGTACTCTTTAATAATTTTGATATTCTCCTGGCATCATCTCAACTTTTAATTTATTTAGGATATGCTAAGACAATACCAAGAACAAGAAATCTCAAGAAGTCAAGCTAAAAAGGAATTAGAAGAACAGTTAAGATTCCGATCCCCATCGCCAGAAAAGATATTTCTCGAAACCAAGCCATTCGGCAGTGACTCTGATGCCTTTGAAACCGTTATTACTACAGAGCAACAAGCTGTAATGCAAAAGACGGAGGCATGTATCCAGTCATTTTTATAGGTCTTTGTCATTGATCAAATTTTCTTAGATTTGTGATGAGTATTACACAATAGTGGAAACATTCGATGGCAATGAAGAGGTTGATAATGATAATACACCTAATGAAGACACAGGGGACGAGTTGAACTACCAAATTGACTTAAACACTCTTAAGCAATATACTGAAAGTGATTCTTCAAAACCAAAAAGTAAAGATCTGAAATACAAATGCACAAAGTGTGATGCACAGTATCATTTAAGAGTTGATTTAAAGGTATTTTAATTTTTAAGATGAAGAAATTATATTTATCACAGCATTCTAGGTTCATATGATGTCACATCCCAAGGATTTAGACCACATTTGTAGTGTATGTAATAAAGCATTTGCAGAATCTCGCATTTTGAAACGACATCAGAAGATTCATTTGGACCACAAACCTCATCACTGTGATCAATGCGATATGTCTTTTGCAGAGAGCTCTAATTTGAGTAAACATAAAAAGAAACATACAGGAGAGCTGAGGAATATTCAGGTTTGTTTTAAGGGTGGAATCTTTCATATAAAAATAACTGTTCTCAGAGTGCTCTCTTATTATTTTTAAAGCAATACTAATTAATTTTAAAAAATAACCTCAAGTAAGTGTTTTAATATCAAAGGCGTATTTTTGATAAATTCATTTATTATCTGTTATCAGTTAGTGGTCGATTGCAAATAGCAATTTGCTCAACCAACACCATACGTTTACGATTAATTGCTTATTGTGAGAATTTTTTTTAATGATCGCCTGTTACCGTTTTGTTACTATAATAAGTACCTCAATCCGTTAGTGTATTATATGTTTTTTCTTTGCTTAGGGAAAACCCCATTTGTGTTCAGTCTGTGGCAGAGCTTTCAAATGGGCTTCTAGTTTACACAAACACATGAAATATCACACAGGTCATAAACTGCTGAGCTGCACCTACTGTCCTAAACAGTATGTTGAAGCAAGAAGTCTGAAGATTCATTTAAGATCGCATACTGGAGAACGGCCATACGAATGTCGAGTTTGTCAGAAATCTTTCACTCAAAGCTGTAATCTAGAAAAACATTTAAGGGTGCATACTGGAGAAAAACCATATATTTGCCCTGTTTGTAATAAAGGGTATTTATGCTTTTTTTATTATGTATGCAGCAAAATTATGTTTTTCTCCTTTTAGATTTACTCAGTCAGGGTACGTGGGGATTCACATGCGCACACATACTGGAGACCGACCCTACGTTTGTCAGACATGTGGAAAAGCATTTTCAGGGTCTAATACATTAACCCTTCACCAAAGAATTCATACAGGGGAAAAACCATACACTTGTGAGATTTGCGGGAAGAAATTCAGTAGACACGAAACTTTAACAATCCATATAAGGTTCTAATGTCAATTTAATTTAAAGCCTATGTATTTATTTTATTTTTTAGGTCTCATACAGGGGATAAACCGCATATTTGCAAGTTATGCGACAAAGGATTTACGTCGTCGGGACAGCTCTCCGGTCATATGAAAACTCATACTGGGGAGAAGCCTCATGTCTGTGAAATGTGCGGAAAAAAGTTAGTTTTTGTCTAGGATCTAAAGTTCGGGATGTAAATGTAAATTTTTTTAAGATTTGCAGGTAGCAATAGCTTAAAAGTCCACATGAAAGCTCACTTAGTGCCAACAGAACGTGAAGAAGTCGTGCAAACTGTTCAGTATACGTGCAAATTGTGTAATAAAAATTTTGATGACAACAATACTTTTAATGAACACATACTTGATGAGCACACTATACAGGCAACTACGATACAAATCAAACGTGAGGATTTAGAGAACATAGAAGCTATGGAAGTCGCCGAAATTATGTAAGCCCTAATTTTTGTTTAAATGTAATAAATGTTCTATATCCAATTTTTGGATTGATATTAATTTAAAATTGTTGTTTCATGTATTTTAGAACAGCAGATAATCAGACAATTCAAGTGCAAACAATTACTCAAATATAGGAAACAAATCAAATCTTTTTCCCTCAAGATATGTTGAAGTCGATATCACAGTTTTTCTTCATAATTATTCGATTATTTACGTAAACCCGGACGAGCAATTAATAGGTACAGACATCCTGTAAGCGACAATGGTCCTTGATTCAAGGAATATAGTTATTAATATGTAAATAATACATATTTTATATAGCATATTTATAAAATAATTATAAGTTGAATAAAATTAAAAAATCTATAAGCAGACTTCTTAATTTTAATGGAAATTAAAAATAAACAATGTCATTTTCCAGTGATTTATGTTGCGATTTTACTTTCTGACTTTACTTGGGTCTACGACCAGAATAGTATCCGACATAATTGACTTTTAGCAATAAATACTTTTAAATTACCACAAGAATTATTTAATTTAATTCCCTTCTAAACAATGTGATAGAAAGCACTGACGACTGTGCTTAAGACGTGTTATATACGTCAACACTTTTTTAGATTGGTTTTGCAGTAGATTTATGGGCATTTTTTGAACCTGCAAGTATCTTTTGTCGTGTTTCCATCTATTGTTTTAGGGAGTTTTCTTTGTATTCGTCACGTTCAATTTTTACACTGTTACTATTTTTTGTGAGACAATTTTGAGAGCCACTGCCTAATAGTTTTTTGCGAATCATGTTCAAAACTTACAGCAATCACCCAGTGTTTAGATCATAATTAATATCAAACACCTTCATTGCAAAAAATGCTTATTCTTTAATTAGTAAAAACCAATTACAATAATTGAAAACCAATTGAGTAGGAGATTTATTTTGTGCAAGAATTAGTTTAAATTTGGAATTTTTAAAACTTACGCAAAACTAGGTACAAGGAAGATGAAGTAGTAAAATTTTAAAATACAAAGTTCTAATTGTTTATTACAAACAAGTAGGAAATTATTTAATTATTAGAAATTATTAAATTGATCATGAATAGTTACTAAATAAAGCACTTAAATACATAAAAATTCAAATTTTGTTTTGAAATGGCAGTTAAAACCAAATCTCATGTTTTGTTTAATTTCTCCAATTATTTACTTTAGCTTCAGCATATCTGTAATAATCAAATCAACCACTGGAATGACCACTACTTTTTAAGTAAATGTCCATTTTGTAATTTTGTACCTACTTTTGCGTAAACGCTAAACATTTCAACTTAAACAATTATTCTAATCATAAAAAATTAATTGTATAGAACTTAAAACTGCACCACTGCAATGGGTTTCTGGATTAATGGTAAACGCGAGTACCATTAATTACATTTCCAAACTACATTCGGAATGTATATTTATAGTTTACTTGGTATTTAAAAAGAATTACCAAAAATTATCAATTTTCATCAAATAGCTTAACATAAACTTATAATTATGTTAATTAATCGGTTATTCTAAAGTAAACAATTAATACCAAGCAAGAGTTCAGAATAGACAATATAAGTCTCTGGCCTGCCTATTTAATTTCAGTTTTAAATCTTTCCAATCGCGCCGCTTTCGCAGCTTCCAAGTCTTTTACTGCAGATTTACCATTTACTGTTGAAGTTGTAGTCAACGTAGTAATGCCAAACCGTTGTTTGCGTTTTTCCTGTCTCTCTCTATTTTCCACATCAGACATTAAGCTTGATACTGACCCACCAAATCTAGCTGCCCTTTGTTTCAGGACTTCAATACTTGTATTTGGGGGCTGAAAGTTTAAGTCAAATAGTAAAACTGTTAAATAATTTGTTTTGTTTTTGAATTGAATGAATAGCTTACATTTAGTTTAATGGAGTTTCCAGACGTGGATTTTTCACTAGCTCCAACTCCAAACCTTTCAGCTCTTGCCAATTTCTTTGCATCGTCACTTAAATTTGTTACTCCAAACTTTTTAGCCCGCATTTCCAACCTCTGAAACAATTAAAGATGGGCCTTAATATCAGCAAAAACATAAAACACACTTCCCCTCACCTCTTTAATGGAAAGTTCAGATAATTTGATGACTTTTTTATCATCCGTTATAATATTTGATTTCCCTGTGGGAACATCTTCCTCAGATTTTACCTCTTGTGCAACAGGACTAGCTGCATAAGTCTCACTGATATTTCTTTTTAAAATCACCTTTTTGGCTGGACCACTTGCTATGCTGGACTTATCTGCTTCTAGTTTTCGCTTTTCCACTTTGGGTAAATTGTCTATATCTATGTCACTAATTAAGGACTCTCTTTCATCCAGGTGCTCATCATCATCATCTTCCTGAAATAAATAGGTACAGTATGTGTTCATATTATAGTAAATCTAAACTTAAATAAATATGTAGCTTTTTATGAAACTTTCTAGTATTCTGTTGCACATTGTGAACTCTGGAATGCATCTCTATGAACTTATTTGGGTTCTGACTTTGACTACTGCAGTACATTTTCTTATATCAATTGAATGCCATAATACAACAGAAAGAATAATAATACACAAATTTTTAGCAACAAAATTTTTCATGTCAATCACTCCATTTCATTGATTTCAGTTTCCTTATATCTAGGTTTAATAAACAAGCTATCAACTACAATAGGATTGACCTGATGTCACAACCAAAGAGGTCCAGAATATATTTTGACACCTATAGTATAACCAAATCATGAGTCAATTTTTGTACTTACATTTAGTAGGTCTTCTTCCTCAATATCATCAATTAATGGATCAGAAATAATTTTTTGCTCAGGAGCTTTTGTTTTCAATGCTGACAGTAAACGTTCAACCAATTCCGTTTTATTACCTGTGATACTGAGACCTCTGTTCTTCAATTCCTTTTTCAAATCTGGCACCTACAAAGAATATTTATTGTTATGGGGCGATCAAAAGAATATGCAGAGATCTCGAAAGATTAAAACAGCTGTCTATAAAATATAACCTACAAAACATGTTTATTTAGAGTTGAACAAGGTAAATTACACTGTATTTTGGACCGAATTCATATATATGATTTGTTTCTTATTCTTTCAACGACTTTCGTAATATGAGTGTTCTATATCTAATTATTTACCTTTAACTTGTTGAGAGTTAAGGAGGAAATGTCCTCTGAAGCTTCGTTCGCCATTTTGAATTTCAAGTCTTTCCGTTATAACGTGTAGATTGAAATTAAGTTGTTAATTAAATATTGATTTTTAAAATCAATTTTAATTAAATTTTAATCTGCAACCAACGTGTTAAACACCAGGTCTACACAACAAACTACAGAACGAAATAAAACACCAGACAGTGTTGTTACCGCCGTTGTTCTCGAAGTGATTTTACTAGGTGCGCAACAAATCATACCAAAATTGTGCCAAATGGATAACGATTGTGCCATTTTCTGACGCATCCGCCATGATAATATATAAACGTTTACAAATAAGTTATAGAAATATAACAATTAAATAAATAATAATAGCAAAAGCTGATAGCTTGGGCTAAAATCGGGGAAACCCAAAATAAAAATTCATTTCAAGTCATAATTGTATCTTCAGACTGTCTTAATACACAAATTGTGCTACTTTTTGCACAATTGTGCACCCAAGAATAACCTTAAAACTGGTGAGAAAATGCTCCTTTATTTCGTGACATGTGGTATCTAAATGCCGTCTTTGCCGCATCTAATATCTTCATCAAGGGTTTATACTCTGAATCTATTAGAACGCATGAGAGTAAGAGTGAAAATTTTGTCCAATTGATGACTGGGGCTTTTTCACCAATCGAGGTTGCCAAAAATTTCATTCTCACACTCCCACGTTCATATGGAATAACTCAATTTATTTAGACTTAATGCTATGACAGCTTTATTTTGTATAAATTAAAATTGTGTCATAATATTTATGATTATTTAGGTACCTACATGCTTTTAAAAAATGAAATAAAGTGAATTAAGGTTAAGGGGATGTAAACAAAAGACTTGCGGGGTAACGCGGGTGCGTCACAATGGATGCGCAGTAATCAAAAGCGATTTACTTGGGCTTTTATAGATACAAATTATTCTAAAAGCTTTCTACTGTCCTTGGTGAAAACTGGCATTAGTTAAATTCTGGATTTTAGATAGACGATTTATTCTTACCCAAAGGTTATGTTAATCAATAAAACCGGAACCGGAAACGGTTTCCTGCCATAAAGATAGTGGCGCCATCAGTAACATAAATACAAACTACAATTACAAACGTCAAATTTTATTTCAATTTTCAGTTCGCAGTTCGTGAATGGTCGCTTTAAATGTGTGTGGATTTTGAGTAGATTTTAATGTAAATATTGTACATTCTTTAGTGGAAATGAGTTCTTTACAATATGTAGTGCATCCGTTACCTGGTACCGAAGAACAGTTCATTGATAGGTGAGGTTTTTTACACCCTTGTTCTAAAAGCCATAATGGAGGACGTCTTCCTCCATTTTCGTTTTTGTGTCGTTGGAGTCAGGGAATCCTAATGTCTTTGTCCTAAAGTAACGTAAGGAAATATTATGCAAGTTGGTGTATAAAGGATTTGTATATTTTGCGGTGCAATTAATCTTTTAATAGGGGCTCCACTTATTGAAATTGGGGCCTTTGACTTTTCATGACTTTCAATGCCAGTTCATGCCTTGTGGAAAGCCACCATGCAGATGCTTTGGATGTCAAATTTGTTGCGCATAATGGCGATTGTACTTTCTCAATGAGGAATTTCAAAGCAAAATTGCTTGAGAATATGACAAGGCATCATGTATTATCCACGTGTTTAAATAGAGGTTTATTTTCCTTTGATCATCATACCAAAAGAATGTATTATACTTAACTAAGTACTGTGTATGCATATGACTCACTACCTAAATGCCAGGCTTGGTTTACCACTGTTAATGTCTTGTGGTAACTTTGCCAGCAAGATAATTTCCATAAAAGGCAAAACCAGAGCACAACATAGAACACTATGAATTTTAAAAAGCAGATCTAAAAATCAAATTATGTGCATCAACATTAAGTGCAAGTTAACTTTCATATAGATGTTGAAACCAAAGGGTAAACCACTAGTGAAATATTTATACACCAACATTTTTAAAACTTTGCTATTGATATAATATATTTGTCAAATTTGATGCAGAATTGAAAAATTAGCTTCATAGATGACTAATAGTATTTTTTGATTACTGCCCTTAATTTGATCTGCAATAGTTTCATAAAATATTTTGGATAACATAGGTTAGACTTTGACTGAACTTGTATTGCAAAAAGCATGGACTCCAACATAAGTGGGTTCTGTCAATAGTATCAAATTCATGATTGAACCCTACCACATTTCTTTTCAAAGCAGTTTGTTGGAAAATCAAGAATGTTACTCAAATTGCCAGTAATGGAACTTTTAAATTAGAAAATATGAATAATACATGAAGTGATCTCCCATTGTCCAAGAGTAATAAAAACAACTAAATAATAAATAAATCTTTAGTGCGCAGGACAAAGTTATGTATAAAAGATATATGTATTATATTGAGGGTATACCATTTTAAGTAAAAAAGTATATAGCTGCTGAGCTGTTTCTTGGGTGCGTCATTTCACGGTTCTTTAAAAAACTTTGATGTTCTAATTTCTTTTCCTCAATTTAGTAGCATTTTGCATGTTATAAATAGTCCAAAGCATTTGGCCACAATATATAATAAGTTGATTATTGCCTAATATTAAAACTACTGAATTGTTATTAATATTTTCTGGCTCTTTTTAGGCTCAAGGAAGTTGCAGATAGAATTAATCGCCTAGGGCATACTCTTCATCCAGTTTTATCAAGTCTTCGTGTTGGCATTAAGAAGATTTGTCTCAGTTCCACTTCGATTGCTTTGTTGTTAGATGATGGTCGAATATGCAGGATTTCTTACAATATTCTCTCTGACAGATTAGACCTGAGTAAAAATGATTCAAAAAGGTAAATTTAGATTAAATTGTTGTTGAAAAGATGCAATTAAAATGACCTTGAAAAGAAAACTGCATTTAACAATAAAACTCATTTTAATTGATTTTATTTTCGGTATTGAAAGGGTGCCCTTTCACGAGGAATACAAAATCAGACATATCATTTGTACTTTTTGTAGTACCTCCTTAAACAACATGCATTTATTACTTTGACTTTATATAAATATTGTGAATGCACATAATATAAATATCATCAAAAGTTTCTCATTTTTGTTTGTGATTATCCCTCCTTTAATATTGCACAACTCTAAGCACAGTTCAACAGTTTTCTCTCAGAACTGAAGTCACTTTCCTCATTAATCACAAACAGACATGATTCTTAGCGCACACATTTTCTTAACACTTAACCTTGCCCTGCAACCAAAGATCTTGGTTGTTGCGCAGTTCAGGGGGAGCTGGAGGAGCTTCGGGCGGTGGTTCTGGTTCGAGTGGCGGAACAGGTGGAAAACCCACCAATGGGGGACGAGGTTGCCGAACTAGGGCCAATACCAGGCTCATTCCTGGACAAAGAGCAAGCAGGGGAGGTACCAATGGAAGTAAGTTTTTTAATCAGAAAGTTTCTTCATCAGATTGCTTAATGTTTTTATTATATGAATTTAATTTTAACATTTTTAAATAGTTAGCACTCAGAACAGTGATCAATTTTACTGCTCCAACAACGCCTATTTGTGTGTGAGGCATCATTTTCAAATCAAATAAAAGAACCCCTTCAAATGTATACAACATATTCCTGTTTTATTTTAATAAATGCCAATAATGTTTACTTACTTCTGAGGATTATAACGGTTATGCTTTATTACATCTTATTTAATAAATAGGTAGTCGAGGTGCGCCTGTCATAATAGGAACTTCAGCATCAGGCAGCGCAAGGCCTATGGTGACAGTCCCAGCTCCTTATGTCCCTGAAGAACTTGTATCCCAAGCTCAAGTTGTGCTACAGGGGAAAAGCAGGAATTTGATAATTAGAGAACTACAGGTAAGTTTCTTGCAACCTGACTGTTACCAAGTATATACTTTTTAGCAAAGAAAAAAAAATTAATTTAAGCACACAAACTGCCAGGTTATCAAGTCATGACGTTTCACTAGAAGTTAAACAAAATTTTGTATTTGCAGAGGACCAATTTAGACGTAAATCTCGCGGTAAACAATCTTTTATCGCGGGACGACGAAGAAGGTGAGGAAGGTGACGACGCAGCTGACTCTTACGTCCCAGAAGATCTAATTTCATTACTGGATGGGGGATTTCATTCGGATCATTCGGTCATTATCGATGCCGATGCTATGTTTTCCGAAGACATGTTCGGCTATGCTGGAATAAGGAAGTGAGTTATTATCGCTAAAATATGAATATGAATAATGTAATTTTTGAATTATGTAGTCGTAGCAGTGGAGGTCGAACTGGAAGACTCTCAGATAGAGATGCAACTTCAGGCGGAGGTAGCGGTGCGGATAGAGATAGAGAAAACTTTTCCAGATGGCGCGATAGGCAGTATTTCGGCCCTAGAAAGTGGTTGGAGACTGCATTGAGAGACAATCCTTATGAAAAGGATGCAGGTGATATTTTGTTAATAATTCAAAAATGCTTTATTCATTTTCTAGGATTTGCAGATCACAAGAAAAAAGACAGTGCATGCCCCCTTTGGATCTCAGATGATTTGGAATTTTGGCCGGAGCCAGCTCCCAAATTCTCTCAAATTGCTACGTTATACAGTGAACTCATAGCTTTATCTAGCAATGGACAACTTTATCAATGGAAGTGGAATGAGCATGAGCCTTACAAACATCCAGAGGTAAATCATTAACATTAAATCATCAATGAGAAGTATTTTATTTTTAATCATTTAAGAACCCTAACATTCATCACCCAAAGACCATAGTCCTGAATTTGGTGAATGAAAAAGTGGTTCATCTCTCGGGTTGTTCTACCCGTTGTTCAGTTGCCACTGAAAGCGGTAAAGTGGCAACATGGTTGGACGAGTTACTGGCCCCTGCTTCAAATAAATTGGAGCATGCTGCGCAAGCTTACACAGAGTTCTTGAGTGATCGAATATCCGCTTTGTTTACTTGTCCCTTGTACACTGTTGCCAAATTGGAAAGCGGAGCTTTATATTGGTGGTAAGTGCCGAATTTGTAGGAGTTTTGTGAGTTCTTTATTGTCTGGTTCAGGGGAGTTTTGCCGTTTGCACAACGCAAGCGTTTATGGGAAAAATACAGGGCGAAATGTCGAAAACAACGTCCTTCATCAAACCAATCGGAAATCGTGGCTGGTTCTCAAGTGTGTATGAAAAATAGTCCGATGTACCAGCCAGGTGCCGTTGGTAAGTTTTTATTTTTCAGTAAATTTATTATTTATTTAACTTTCTGTATGGACTTTTATAGGGTTTACAGTATCCGCTGGAGTTCCCAAAATTGGTCAATTACAAAATGCAGCCTGGACATTGAGTGATACCTGCACTTTTAAAATCATGAACGTGCAAGTACAAGCTTCAGCTGAAAAACCTAAGGAAGAGGCAAGACCAGGGTCAAGTGGTTCTAGCTTATGTAAGTAAAATTAAAAAAATTAAAAGTACTATAAAGATTTCTATAGTGTTTCATAATGTCAACTATGTATTAGAAACGGCATGCCTCAATATGTAGCATTACAATTTTCTAAGAAGTGTGTGCATTTTTAGATGTTTTTAAGAAAGGTTCGTCCAACAAACGGTCTGAGGATACTCTTACTGAATGTAAGTAGCAAAGGAAAAGTGCTGCTCCTACTTTGGGGGAATAATGATTAGTTTAAAGTGTTCAGTTTAAGTCATTTGTTAAATATTTCTCCTTTTTGTTGCAGCTTCGGGTTCAAACTCAAAATCCTCCAATTCCAAAGAAAATACAGATAGATTGGATATGCCTCCGCCACCATCTCCCGCATCCAGTACCTGCAGCGATACTGGAAGCACAAGTAGTAAGGAAAATTATTATTATTTTGCACTAATTGTTGCATGTCGTGAAAGACATAATTCATGCAATTTATACATGTATAGTAAACAGCATCCCAAATCTGATTATATAGTGATAGCAACTCTTAATTTTTTAAAATAACAGACTGCTAATGTAAGATAAATTAGGTCTTCAGGATAAAAGTTCAAGACTTATACACATTTCTCTGTGTTTTAGAGCGTCAAAAGAAGTTGGTAGTAACGGTCTCTGATATAAATTTGGACACTCGCAAAGACGAAGAAGAATGGCACTTGCGTGACGTGATTTTTGTTGAAGATATGCGTAATATACCCACGGGACGCGTGCTCAAAGTAGACGGAGCATATGCTGCGGTTCGTTTTCCATCTGCACATTCCCGTGAAAAAGAAGGTGTAAAGGATTTGGATGATATCTTTCAGGATTGTCGTTTAATGAGAAAAGATGATCTTCAGGTTTGCCTCTATTGATAAGAAAATTTACAGTCAATTGCAAATTTGATGTCATTAGGTAATAAAATCGAGTTCCACCTCGAGAGTGCCGGACTGCTTTCAGAAAACACCTCGAAGAATTCAGATGTCTGAAAACATCGGGCAAATTTTAACTGTTGCCGTTGACGGGTTAGGAATCCATTCGGTTGTGCGTAATGGCACGAAGCTCAGTTACTGCATTTTCAACATCAGCACTGGTCGCGTGGAACAAGAGAATCCCTTGCCCAGCGATACAACAGCCTTTATGGGTCTTTGTCCCCCATTGATAAATCTTACTTGCGCCGGAGAGGTGAAGACTTAATCATTTTCTTTCATAGCTTGCATATCCTTGTTTTATTAGAGCAACCAAACAGTTCTAATACTCCGAGATGGGAACAACACTATCTATCCTCTGGCTAAGGATTGCGCTGATGCAATACGTGACCCTCAGTTCCTGGATTTGCCACCAGTTAAATGTGTAGCTGCCAGTACTGTAGCTGTTCCAAGTACAAGCCTTAACATGAAAAATCAAGTCGCTTTGGTGGTTTTTGCTTTAGAACAGCAGGTACTAATGCCCAAAATCCTAAGATGTGATATTGAAGGTGTCAGACAGGTATTTGAATCACTGTAAAGTCTCTGATTTATTTTAACAAGATTTTGGACAGGTTTTAGGGCAATTGGATCAAGACCTTAAATTAAATACCGTTACAAGACCGTCGATTTTGACTGAGAGATGTGACGGGAATAGGAATATATTTCATGCTGTTTTGAATATGTGTACGCCCCCATCGAATAAAGATAGTGATACTATTCAGGAAGATCCAATTAGATACATTCAGGTTCAGGAGGATCAAATTCCCACCCAGAGTTGGCCGCCAGAGACTTTTGACGTAGCATCTGGTAAAAACATAATTAAAATATTAAATATTGAGTTCAAATATTGGGGTGTTTTTAATGCAATTGTTTATTTATTTATTTATTTTAGGTGATGAGGACAGTATAATGAGCCTTGGCAGCAGTGCAGCCAACAAAGGCAGTAGTCACAATCACAGCTTATCCAACACCATTGTGCATCCTTCAGAACGACGCTCGAATGCAATACAGATTCTTCACTTTCTCCTCTATGAATCCAGCACTATTGAAAGCCATTTAATAGAGTTACTGTGCGCCAAAGACGCGCAAGGTCAAACTCCGTTCATGCTCGCAGTTTCCTCTCGAAGTTATCCGGCTGCCCTTGAAATGTTTGAACGAATAATGAAGCTCGGGACTGCCCAAGAACGTGAAGAGATGATTTTCCCCAAAGGATCTAACGCAGATCATTCGCCCCTTCATGTATTGTGCTGTAACGACACTTGCAGCTTTACTTGGACCGGCGCTGAACACATTAATCAAGACATATTCGAATGCAGAACTTGCGGTTTGACTGGAACTTTGTGCTGTTGCACGGAATGCGCCAGAGTTTGCCATAAAGGTCACGATTGCAAACTAAAGAGAACCTCACCTACAGCTTATTGCGACTGCTGGGAAAAGTGTAAATGTAAAGCCCTTATTATGGGCAATCAGTCTGTGAGATACGAATTGTTAAGCAGGCTGGTTAAAGACACAAATTTAGTGTGCCTGCCCAACTCTAGGGGTGAAAGTATTTTGCTGTTCTTAGTGCAGACAGTGGGCAGACAGAATCAGGAACAAAGACAATTTAGTAAGTCTAGGCCGCGCACTAGTTCGCGGAATAAGACACCATCTTCGGATATTGAGTCTGATATGCCTGAACATGACTTAGAACCACCGAGATTTAGTCGAAGGGCGCTGGAATGTTTGCTTTCTGATTGGAAGGCAGTTAAAAGTATGATTATGTCTGGAATGAGAGAACCTGGTGATTTACAGGTAAGTGTAGTTCAAAAATGTATTCTTTGTATTTATTAGGCATATTAGAGTCAATTAAAAAACAAAAAATTAAAACTTATTAATACTTACGTATATTCACCCATATATTATTATACCTTATTATTTTGCACAAAAAGTTCTCTTGCGATTTATTTCTATGATATTGTCTCCACTTTGCAACTAAGTTATTTTTTGTATTTAAAACTAAAACATGCGAAAAACATGACGTTTTTGTAACTATTAGTTTGGTATTTAGGGGGTCATTTATATTGTTTTGAAAGTTCATGAAAATTGCCAACACTTTTGTATATACTGGACTTACCTGTAGGGTTTGAATAAAGGAAGAATACAAAAAAAAACTATCTTCAAAATCAATTAATAATTCTTTACAGTACAGTACTTATAATTTTTGATAAAAAATTGCGTTATCTGTACCTATTTTTGAGCAGTTTAATTAGGGTTTATTGTCTTTTGCAGTAGTATGATATAAATAATATTTACAGCTTAACGATCAACCTTATGTGTCTGGCCAATCCGGTACAACCTTATTGGACAAATTTACTCACTGCTTTCTAGTTAAGTGCCAAATGTCGACTGATGTACTTGCAGAAACTTTAATCAAAGAAATGAAAAATCCTGATAAGAAGCTAAGCGATTTGGCAAGGTATAATATATAACTTTACCTTCGTATTTTTTTAATACTATTGTTTTTTTATCAGATTTGTGGCCAGAAGATTCGTCAGATCAGTTGTACGCATTTTCGTAATATTTAGCATCGAAATGGCTCCAACTTCTTCAAAAAGGCGTGTTTTGAACAACCAAAATCAGCCATTAATACGATGCAAGAGGCTGTTTCAGTCACTGAGCAAATTGGCTATTGAGGAATTGTGTGAAACGGCTGATTCGTTGATTGCCCCGGTGAGATTGGGCGTCGCAAGACCTACTGCTCCCTTTTCGCTGGCAACTTCACCAAGTGATGTTCTAAATGTGAGGAAATGCCCTACTTTCTTTATGAATTATTCATAAATTTGTATTTTTATTTGAAGGGATCAGAAGAGCTGTTCTTAGTTGATCCTTTAGCACCCAGTACATCAAGACAAAACAGCCAAAGTACATCAGTAGCCTTTCCTTATCTAAACGAATCTATACGAAGGTCTCAGGCCGCTAGAGAATTGTTGAATATCATTGATTCAGAAGGTATATTTTGAATTAATTTTTTTCAGGTTTTTGTTACATCTATTTGTTTAGGTCTTGGCATGGCAGTTGATAATGATGATGACGTCGCATCGGACCATGAAGATCATCAGACAGAGCGGGACTTGAGTTTGGTGGGCCAAGCTCCATCTTTGGCCGAAAGCGAGAATCAAGAAGCCCCTGCTGATCAACCAGAAGGGCGATTGCAGGTATGTTGTGGTTATTTTTTGAATTGCATAGTATTTACTTTGGAATTTAGGGTGAGGAGTCGGATCCAGAATTAGATCTTTTGGCTGAAACTGAGAGCGACAGTGACGATAATCACAGTAATCAGGATGCGGCCAGTGCGCAGAGGTCCGTGCAGACTGGTGCTACAGCAGGCAGTGATTCAGGTAAAAATCTTATTTGTATTGTTTATAAAATGTTTATACAATCGGGAGGATATTTGTCACATCGCTAATAGATCACTCTTTAAAAGGAAAAATAGCAAATATCCTTCAGTTTAGTATTTTTGGCGCTATAACTAACTTATTAGGAGGTCTGCTGTTATTCCCTGAAGATGAAAGCGGCGAATCTAGTCAACAGGAGGAAGAAGAAAGTGAGGCTGGTACCGACGAACCTGACAATGAGGAGTATGTGACGGAGGAACAACTGGAAAGGCGTAGGTAAGTTATAGAAAGTAAACTAAGGTTTTTTCAATTGAACATCAACATTTGTTAGACATAAATAAATTGATTGAAAATCGGTTTCGAACTGGGAAGCTTTTTTATAGTTTATGCAGGAAGCTCTTGGTTATTTGAATATTTTTCAGATTGGTTAATAGTTTTTGACACAGCATAGGGAATCAAAATAAAAAATATTATGGTTTTTACTGTTTTCAGATATAGGGTGTTATGTATGTGAATGTGACTTAAGATATAAAAATTTCACATCTGAAATTTTCATAAGCCGAAAGAGCTACTAAGAAAAAAACTCGATATTAAACCTCTCGCCCTGATTTAACTGACCTAATTCTTCAAATAACATACACTATATTCATCATTAAGCTTGGCTAATCCTTACACGATACATTGTATAAAATTTCATTGATTTGGTTCATTTTTAAACCCGCCAAATATCCTAACCTGCAGTTGCATAAACCACCTCTACAACAAAACTAATCTGAGTTTATACAACTGCAGTATGTTTTATTAATATAAGTTTCTGATCCCTTCTTTTTGAATTCTCCATTTCACAAAAGAAGCCGTTACAGCACTGCCGTCGGCGGCTCAGGTCAACGTTCGAATCTCGCGCCGCAGAACATGCAGTGGGCGATCCGGTCTAGGGAATCAGGACGGTCAACTGGAGTCCGTTTAGCGAACGGCTCGAATCTGGTGTTTATAGATCCCACTTCTTTGAGAAGGTCAACTACGGGAAGTGCTACAGTTGCTGCTAGTTCTGAACCCATTACCATGGCCACAACTGCCAGTTGTTTGGCCAGAGCGTTTGGTAAGTAGAATTTTATAAAACTTATTTTAGGTGATTCACTAATTTTCACCTACGAATTTGCAAGAACAATCAAAGTTACATGTCGATGTGAGAAGTTAAAAATGCGTAGAATGACTTTGACAATGTCGTTCAAAGCGCCATCATAAAAAATATCACTATATTGTATCCACACATCTTACATTATTGGAATATTGTTTCACTTCACACAAACGGTCCTTTCAGATTTGCATTACGTCTTTCGTTTGCGTTTTATTCAGTTACAGATAAACAATCATATAAATTAATTATTAACTATTTAACCATTAATATGTCTACGTTTGTTGTAGGAATCGTCGTGCGACAAATTGCAGATCTCCTTGCTACTGTATCTAATAATTCAAGCACAGGAATCCCCTCATCTTCCTATATGGGAGTATCTCAAGACGATATCTGCAATGTGCAGGTAAACACATTAATATTTTTTCTTTTATAGCATAGTATATTTCGTAAATAGTTCCATATAATAAGGCAGAGATTGAACCTTCTTAGATAAGATTCTTTCTTGAGTAATAAAACATACAAGAATAACTTGATAATCGATAACTTAATTTATAACACATATCCTCCACCTTCTTTGTCTAGATATTATGACTAAATTACAAATATAGTAAATTGATTAAGATTATAATATTACCTCTAACCTAAATAGAAATAGTCATCAATGCTCTAGTAGCACTTTGAAATTATGTATTCAATATTTTTATCTTTTGCTAGATCTACCTAGAATTCCGTTTAAAATCTACGTGGGATTGGCTACTAACCGTAATGGACG
Organism: Euwallacea similis; assembly: GCF_039881205.1. NCBI lineage: Eukaryota > Metazoa > Arthropoda > Insecta > Coleoptera > Curculionidae > Euwallacea > Euwallacea similis. The sequence continues at coordinate 4,744,023 of NC_089619.1, forward strand.
CTACCGAAGCCCAACTGAAATTCGGTGCATCTTTAACCAATTCTTTGGAGAACGGAGGCGTGAATGTTACGACAAATACTAGCACTTCATCGTCGAGCGCCTCAGGAATCGGCACTCAGCTACACCCGACGTCAGCAGGCTCAGGAGGTGGGCATCGTCGAGTGCCTGTTCGCTCCCTTTTAGCCTCACTTGCTGATTTAGGTTAACTCGTGTGCTTAATATAGTGGCATAGTAGTTCTAGATTACTATGTTTTGTGTGGCCACATTAGTCGTTTTGTTCTTTGTTGTCGTTGCACGGCTCGTTAATGTCAATTTTTATTTGCTACTTTGACATTATTGATATTTGTGCAAACCGACTTTAAATAATTCATTTCTCGGGTTTCTAAGTTGGTCCAGGTTTTGTACCAAGTTGAGCTAATACTAATCTAAAACTGGTGGTTGCTGTAGTTTTTATGATTTTTTTCAAACGAATGTATGTTAATAGAATTTTTCCAGTAGGTTCCAGTTCGGGAGTGGTGAGATCAAGTAGGGCTCACGCCTTAGCAGGTGCTGCAGGTGGATCTGTTGGCAGCCGAATCGTTGGATTTACCACGAATGTAGAAAATAGTAGGACTCGGCCAGATAGGGATGGTAAGTTTCGAGACCCGTGGTTTAAGATTACAGTGTAATGTTCTACTGTAACAATTTATAGGGTTTAGAACAAGTGAAATTGCTTTAGAATTGGTAAAATACTGACCTTTCGATCTATACACAGTAGTTGATAAAGTAATAGGTATAAAATTATATGTAAAGAACATTAAAACAAGTCGATTTTTCATATGAAATTTTTTCCCTGATGCGGTTACAGAGAAATTTAAAAAATCCTAATCAAAATTCAGTTAATTGGCGAATTACTCAAAATTGAATATAATCGTGTTTTATATTCGTTTTAGGTGACGGTCACGCTGCAAGGAGGGAGTTTTTGTCATATTGCTTGTCTTTAATGCGTGCCCACAACAGTGAACATTTGGATTCATTACCAATATTGGACGTATCGGCCCTTAAGCACGTGGCCTACGTATTCGACGCTTTAATTTATTACATGCGTTCTGGAATGCTAGATAATAGGTAAAAATTATTTAGTTCAATAGAACAAAACTAAGTAGTGCAAAAATTACAGTTTTGAAAATCTGTTAAATGAAAATTTTCACGTAATTGTTGTTAATAATTTGGAATTATTTTAAGTAAAATTTAAATGATTAATTAAAAAACGTCTGGATTATTAATCGCTGTTGTTAGTAGACTTGTTCATCAAATAAGCATTTAATTACAGGGAAGAGGATATAAGAAGTCAAAACAACATGTTGCCATTGCCGCCATGTTACGATCAGGACGAAAACGAGAATGAAGAAGCGGATGAGGATATTGCTGTGAACATGGACACAGACTCACTTGATGATCAGGAAGTATCCAACTTGGCCAGCAACATATCCAGCAATCTGAACAGCTCATCTCAGCATGGGTTTAGCGGAAAGGGGCGAAAACACAGTTTTTTCCAAGTATTAATGTCCTGAAAATCTTATAGGGGAAATTCACTATACAATACTTTTATATGCAGAGGTCAGAATCGACATTATGTTTGGGTTGTCCTCCTCCCGACCCCTTTGAAACTCCAATGTCTGAAGCCCTCCCATTGGCAGATCAACCCCATCTTCTGCAGCCGAACGCGCGTCGTGAGGATCTATTTGGCATTCCCAAACAACCTATAACTTTAAGTTCTACAGGTAAGTTGTTATGACTAATGCAATATTACAAAAATTTACACTTTTATATTAGGGAACTCTAACAATCCGCTTGAGCAATTACCGACAAAACTAAGTTTGTCAACTAGAACTACAGAATACGCAATGCGGCAGCCGGCTCACGCCAACCATCCTATTTCAAATGCCCTTAACGTTATGGGTCCTAATCCTTTGACGTACCCCAAAAACTACAACCCAGATGCTGAAGTAACCAGAGAAGTGCAGGTTTGTGATTTTCAAATCAAATCAATCATTAGTGGCAACAAAATAAAGTAATTAAATTACTGGATCTTCGAAACGTATATGAAAAGTATAGTTTGTACTCGTATTTTAAGTTAAATATCTTCCCAGTAAGGATAATATTTTGATGCGGGAAAACATTCAGATTAATTCGGGTTGCACACAAAGATGCACTTACATATTCTTGGGCTATGATACAAGGGTATTTAAAGTTCCATACATTAACTCCGCGTATATTTTGAACGAACATTTTCCGGATGTGTGTAGGAATTTTTGTTTCGCATATGTAAAATCTGTCTTAGTATTTCCTGAACAATATTTTGCAAGATCTTGTATTTGCAATCTATTTTTGCTACACCACTCCCTACTTTTTTAGGTTTGTTATTATTTTAAAGCGGTTTAAGTGATGTTTGCTTTAGATTCAAACGGAACCAAGCCTGGCAAGCACCTCAAGAGAGTCTCAGCCGGGGCCTAGTAGCGGAAGTTTGTCCCCGCACAAAGACCAAAAGAAGAGGAATATGCAACCCTTTGAAAGCCTGCTGGCAGCTATCGGTAATAAAGCTAGTGGTAAGTTAGATGTTAAAGGGGCAGTTTTGGTCGGAAAGTCGGCTGGTAAGTGATAGAAACTACAGGGAACTTTGCTTATACGTTTTCATTATTGAAGTAAATAGTGTGTCCTTTTTGTTTCACAGTCGGCCGATTCTTTGAACTAAGAGTGTCGGTTATCTGCAAATTTCTTTGGTTTTTTTGGCCATTACTGCTCCTTTACGCGGCTTAAGGATGGTTAATGAAATAGCCACTTTTGGAGAGAATTGTATTCACCACTTCTCTTAGCTAAAAAATGGCTTTTTCGTGTTTTTTTTGCTCTGTTACACTTGTCTGGATATTGAGAATTGTTGAGGCTATTGCGTTTTCCTGCGAGGTTCTAATTTTTTCTTGAATTTTTTAGAGGAGGCCATTAACGAAAAGCCGCAAGACCTATCGGCGAGAAATATTCCAGTGTCATCCATCCCATTACCTCCCGATGTGCCCCAAAGTTCTAGACCTCAAATAATAGTTTCACCAAGAAAATCTGAAATTCCAATGGACTGCAATAGTCAAGATTCGGTAAGTAAAATAATCTGTTGTCCCAAGCTTACTATACTTGTCCCATTTTTTTTCTGTGTTATTCGCATCAAACGCCATCTCTTTTATTTAATGGGTTAAAGATCAATAATAAGTTTCTTATTACCTAGCACTCGTATACCATATTTGTAGCATTAGTATTAATTAATGGGTGGTTTTGTTTTTTTTTTTGCAGTTGGTTGAAAGTACAGATCGCATCGCAAACGATGTCAATTTATCCCTTCCAGGATCGTCGAGAAGTCCCGGTAAAAGTGTAATTGTTCGAGCAGGATCATCAATGGTAAGTTTCAATCTCTTGCTTCGAAATAGGTCATTTATCTTGTCAACAATTTTTTACTATTGTTTTGTATCTAAAGTCAAATGGATGGTAAAGTTAGTAACACATTTAAAACTTGTTCCTTAGTGCGTAGAATATGGGGTTCATAACGTTTTTTAAAAATTTATTCTGATTGGTTTTGATTCATTGCGTTTTTTATATTTAGTCCTCGGTATGTTTTTGACAATGCACTTTATATAAATCACTTTACGCACACAATGTAATTACTCTAACAATTTTAATATTTTGGAAGTCACTTACGTGTATAATGGAATATCTGTAAATTATACATCACTTATCTTCCTAAATAATTTAAGCTCTTTGATGACCGCAATTGTTTAAGGTTTTAATTGGGGACAGATACGGAGCGTACACCATGTTAATTACCAAAAAACACTAAAGTTTTTTTCTTGAATATAAAATATTCATGTAAACAAACCAAACGCGTGATCGCTGTTTTGGTCGTCTCTAATTGGTCGGTCGTGTCGTCTAAACGATCGATATTCCACAAAGGCGACAGCGTTTCAGAGACCCGAAGTTGTTTCATTTTAAATAGTGTTTATTTCTTGCACATGATCGAATGTAAACTAAACTTTTTAACAGTTTAATATACAGGACGTCATCATGTTTGAAATACACTAGATATGGCTAAATTGTAGTGTTCATAACCTTCACAATTTGTTTTTAAACTTTTTCACTGTAATAGCGGGCTGACTACGGTGCTGTTTTAATACTCAGTCTTAAGAGAATCACGTGCAAGTATCATTCATTTGTTTACATGGATATTTAAAATTCCTAAGGCACAATGTAAGTTTCATTTCTCGCTATTAGGTGAACACTCAGAGTCAGAAGTCCAACGATTCTGATATTATGATGGACGTACAGCAGCCAGAAACGTTGGAAAATCAAGAGATTTCTGCGAATGTTACAGTGGTGACAACTTCTGTGAGCCAGGAACCCTCCAAATCACCGACTATTGGGCAGGTTGTGTCTCATGATTTGCTGTTAGGTAAATAAGGCTTCTTATTATTATTGTTTCTTGGCTACTGATATTATGGGGGTATAACATGTTACCTAAATTGAACTTTTACATATTAATCTGGTTTTAGATTATCCAACTTCTTGAATAAAAGATTCTATCTTCATTATCTATACATCATCCATTGCCAAATTTCCAAAAATTACAAAATCGGATTTATGCATTATTGCGCTGTCTGATCAAATTTTTATCCTTAATGAATTACAATAACCTAATTAAAACGTTAGGGCGTTGGAGATTATCCTTGGACCTGTTCGGCCGCGTATTCATGGAAGACGTCGGTTTAGAACCAGGTTCAATCGTCTCTGAACTAGGCGGATTTCCCGTCAAAGAAGCCAAATTTAGGCGGGACATGGAAAAGTTAAGAAACAACCAACAGAGAGATTTGACATTGTCGAAAATCGAGCGTGATCGTACTCAACTTTTAATGCAAACTTTCAAGGAACTTAATACGCAGTACAGTAGTTACAATCGAAGAAACTCTTCTTCTCCCCCTTTAGCAGTCAATAAGTATGTGTCATTGAATATTATATATATTATATAATTTAATGTATTTGACTTTATTCAGGGTTAAAGTTACGTTTAAAGACGAACCAGGTGAGGGTAGCGGCGTAGCCCGAAGTTTCTATACTGCAATAGCCGAGGCTATCTTGTCAAATGAAAAATTACCCAGCTTGGAAGCAGTGCAAGTGGTAGACAGCAAGTACAGTCAATACAATGTTCTTCAGAGGTTAGTAAGGTAGTAAATATTATAGCTGCAGCTTTTTTCAATTAACTATAATATTTTTAACTTTGAAAACTTTGAAACTTTCTTGTGATGGGCAAACTGCGAACAGGAAGCGAGTGATATAAGAATAGAAAATAAATAATATCTATTTGTATATTAGGTGGTACAAGAAATACTAACCAGGCTGCTACTCCTCTTTAAAAAAAAAATTGAGTTTTGGAATTTTAATGTTACGAGTATTTATTTTATATCTGCAAATCATTCGTATGAATGCCTAATTTCCATTTCCTAATTTCAAACGGAACACTATATATTTGCCCTTTTCCAGGTTATGTGTCAAAACTTTAGTAATTCATCTGTAACTGTGTATAGTGTTACGAATTTTCGCTTGTTTTCCTGATTTCCTTGACATTTCGCAGCGCCTTAATAGGTAGTTCTAAGTTCTCAATAGTAAAAATGTTTTTTTAAATGGTACCTATTAAGGGTGAAGGACAGACGAATTAAAAAATTCAGGGGTTCGCTACCGAGACTGCGGCAACGGGACAGAGAGATTCTCCGACGGTCGCTGCCTTCTAGAGGTTCCGGTAGGAACCGCGACCATCACAGACGCACAATGAGTGTGGATGCGAGGCCGTTTGTCCCCGCCGAGAATATGCATCACAACGCAGATGCTCCGTCGATGCCAGACCTGTCCGCTGGTCCAGGTTCGGGAGGAGTCAATTCTCTTCCTAACGAACATTTAACAACGCACCAACAGCAGCTCGGAGACAGATTGTACCCTAAGGTCTATAATTTGCATCCGACTTTTGCCGGTAGGATAACCGGTGAGTTAATTTTTCGAAAAGTCAAATAACTAAATAGTAAACTCAGCATCGATTAAAATGGTACGTTCGATTTTTGTTAGCTAGTTTTAAAATTGTTTAATTGTTTTTCAAAACTGGGACCGTTGTCGATAGATCCATCTAGGTGCTTCAGGTAGAACGGACAAATACAAGGTCAAATGTTTTACAGATTCGCTGACACAGGAAAGAAAAAGGAGTGAAGTATATTTGTTTAAACTTTCAGTATATCTGTTTTCTTTGAAAAGGGTCTCAAAGTTAAAGTATAGACCCATTGCTATAGGTAAGCTCTTAAAAAAATAACTCTTGCTGTTAAACCAAACAAGATATTGTTTAAAAACTCGGATGTACCGTTTCAGTTATTGCTTCATTTAATTGAATATCGAAAATTAGTATGAATGAAGGATAAATTAATGTGATCGATGCGTCTGTATGATTAAATTAAAGGTTCATTCTACCTTTCGACCTCCAATTATTTCAAGGAAGCGAAATAATACAAATTGAGATTTAATGCTATGCTATTATCTACAGGGATGTTGTTAGAGTTATCTCCAGCACAGTTGCTTCTGCTTTTGGCTTCGGAAGAATCTTTGCGATCAAAAGTAGAGGAAGCGGTGGAAATGATACTCGCACATTCTCAGTCTCATGCCGATATGGGTTCGGATTCTTTATTAGGTAATAAGCGTATAGCAATGACCTAGAGACAACTGGACGCAGTAAAGAATTATTACCAGAATTTCTTTAAAATCGGTCCCTTTTTTTACTGGAAATGTCGGAAAGACGACGCAAAACAATGCTCCGTCCATTTCTTCTAAGTCGTTCGTATAGCCTAATAGACACTTAAAGTAGGGTCACAAATGTATCCATATTTGTCAAAAATGACGCCACTAAGAGACGTTAATCCGATTTTGGGCTAACCGTGAACGTACCAATCTTTATACATATTACACGCCCTTGTTAGAAGCATGTATAACATCGATCATAACGTTCGGATATCCGGAAATTTCCTTAGTAGGAAAGAGGTAGTCAGATACGATTGTGTTTATAATATGCTTTCAGTGTCTAATAGGATTATTTAGTAGTACCGTGTTATATTTACTGGGTTCGTTTTTCGAATCGATATTCTGTTCGTTTATTGTGCTCTGTAACAATTCGCTTTGATCAGAGCTTGAAGAGCGAGCAGATTGAGCATGTAAAAATTAACTAGATGACATAGCCAAAAATTGCAATGTCTATTAATCGAATAATTTGATAAAAATTTCAATAAGTTCCTCAAATATACTTTACGAAACGGTTCTACATTCGCATGATACCATAAAATAATCAAAAACTGCTTTAATTCAAAACGACTTCTATATAGAGAATTGCCCGACACATTGCAGTTTCACCAAAAACACACTACCGTAACGAAATTTCTCAAAATTAAAAATATTTTCTGTTTCATTTTCTTCCTCATTACTGCTTTCAAAGACTGTGACACTGGCAACTTTAATGATAGAACAGCTCAAATGCATTTGTGAAATAGACACCTCCAAAATCTCAATTATCATATAACCACTGCTCAAACTGCTCGTTCTGCGAGTACAAAAACGAACACAATGCTTGAACTGCTGGGTAAACAAAACGCATAAACAGAATTTGAAAAAAATTTGTCAGATTTTTGGTTATGCTTTAGATACGATAAAAAATGACATTACAAAAAACAAGAAATTTTCCTTTACATTGTAACAAATCTTTTTTTTTATTTCACTAATTCGAACTTCACCGCATTATACCTTTAGTCTATCTATCATTTGTCTTAAGAAAATCTTTGAATGGATTTTCTTTTGACCCTTTTCTATTTTGTAATGTCATATTTCGTACTAAAATTCGGTCTTTGCATTTCGGTTCCCCAGCAATTTAGTTCGTTTTTCGATGTTCTTAATGGTTTTCAGTTTTGTGGCAGCATTTCATTTATTTTGCGCTTATTAATTTTTGTAAGATTTCGAACGCGGTTCGAGAAAAAGCAGTGGTTCCCGAGGCGTCAACTCGGATAATTCTGTTCTAGAAGAGGGCGCTTCGGAAGAAGAAGACATTGCGCCCTTATTTTATTGTCCCGGAAAGAGAGGATTCTATGCACCTAGGCAGGGCAAGGCTACCTTTGAAAGGTTAAACGCCTTTAGGAACGTGGGAAGGTAAAACAACAACAATTTTTCCTTACCAGTAATATAACCTAAGCGAGATAATAAATTTAGGTTGTTGGGTTTGTGTTTGTTGCAAAACGAACTTTGTCCGATATTTTTAACACGTCACGTACTGAAGTCCATCCTGGGGCGACCCATAAAATTCCACGATTTGGCCTTTTTCGATCCTGTAGTTTACGAATCTCTCAGGCAATTGGTGGTAGATGCCGAGACTAAGGATGGCTATAGTTTGTTTTCGGCTTTAGATTTGAATTTCACGTAAGTCCTATAAACTCTCAGTTTAATGATTTAATCATGCTTTTTAAGGTTAAATCCTAATTTGAGTTTGTTTCTTGTTTTTACAGAATTGATTTAGGACCAGAAGAAGGTGGGGGTACCATGGAAATTGTACCTAACGGAAAAGAAATTGAAGTAACTGCAAGTAATGTGTACGATTATGTTCGGAAATACGCCAAATACAGGATGATTAAAGTTCAAGAAAAAGCGATAGAAGTAAGAAAGTCTTGAATATTTTTATTTTTGAAATTCAAATATTTCCGAAGTTATTAGAATTTATACCACAGTACAACATCCACGTGACGGAATTTTTAAGTCAGATGGCGTTTATTGCTGTGAAAATGAACTGATTTTTCCTATATTTCATGGTTTATTTTATAATCATCGAAATATCAATGAAAAGCAACAGTTATTTCACTAGCGTCTTAAGTAAATAAATGTCGTAAGAAATATAGCTCATATTTTGTTTTCAATTGCATTGCAGAGCATTCGTACTGGAGTATTTGACGTCCTCCCTGAGGGGTCTCTCGATGGGCTAACTGCAGAAGACTTAAGACTGCTCTTGAATGGGGTGGGTGATATTAACGTGCAGGTGCTGATTTCTTACACATCCTTCAATGACGAATCCGGAGAGAGTGGCGAAAGACTTGTCAAATTCAAGAGGTGGCTGTGGTCTATTGTAGAAAAAATGACGCACTTAGAAAGACAAGATTTGGTTGGTTCTTCTATCTTAGTTATTGAGTTCGTTATCTATTTTATCCATCAATTTTAGGTGTATTTTTGGACTGGATCTCCAGCTTTACCGGCCAGCGAGGATGGTTTCCAACCGATGCCCTCAGTAACTATTAGGCCCGCCGATGACGCTCATCTTCCCACCGCCAATACGTGCATTTCACGTCTTTACATCCCGCTCTACAGCAGCCGGACAGTTCTAAGACAAAAGCTGTTGCTGGCAATCAAAATAAAGAATTTTGGTTTTGTTTGATGAGTGCGGTTTGAATTTAATATTTGTAAATTGGTAAGATATCCTGCTTCTAGAGATTTTTGGTCCACGAAATAAACATTTGTTTCGTACTCTCGTACTGTTTAACTGAGGTTTGGTTCATCTGAGAAAAAGCCTAAAACTGTTGGAACTTTGGGGAAATAATTGGCCTTTTTTCGGAAAACCGACTCACAGTGTACTCTGAATGTGATGTAATTATTTATTTAAGGGTTGAACGGTGATGTAGTTGTACATATTCGGCATATTATAGGGTGGAGTAAAATAATGGTCGTGATGTTCAATATTGTTTTTTATCTGTTACGTTAATTTCCCATTTTGTTATTTGGTTGGAAGAGACTGCTCACATAATACATGCGATTTGAACAGTACTATGATTAAGTTTCAATGACTATTGGCAAGATAAAACATCTCGTAGAATGATCTAGCTTTTAAATAAACATCAACGTACTTGCAGATTTTATTTGTACATCCTACCAAATTTAGAAACTAAGGCACGCAACTAATTATACATTAACATAGAAAACCTTCATTAAAGATTGTTTACCTTTATAACTGATAGAAAATGATTTTTCAACACTAACTACTAAGTAAATTTTTAACATATTGATCGAAGTACCATCTCTTGAGGCAATTTCGATTTACATATTTGATTTTATCAGAGGTATACACTACTACAGAAAATTTTCCTTAAAGATTTCGTCTCCCACAGCTCAACAGCAAGATATTACAAAATGTGGAGTAAAAATAAAGAACCCATTTTACTTACATAATGGAGTTGCCCTGGGAACTCCTGTGTACTTGTCACATTAAAAAGATGCTATTAACGTCAAAACTACTAACTTTGTGACAAGACAAACGCAAACACAAGATAAAGGCAGTTTCATCAGTCTCAGACAATTTCTAGAAACTGCATAAACTCCACCAAAAGTTTAAGTGAAAACATAATGTACAGGGTGTCCCAGAGACATTAGTATAAATCATCAGTACAAAAAATAGTAACCTCAATGAATTTGAAATTTGGAAAACGTGAACATTACTCAAACCAAGTGGACAGTGACTTGCTTGCTATGGTGTGTGGACAAATCTTAAGATCTAACTCCTGGATCGGGAATTGGTATGTATACAAGGTGAGAATTTCTGGCGATACATGTAGTAGGAATTGAGATCATCTAAATTACAAACCTTTCTAAAACATTAGTCCTAGATAATTTTATAACGTACCGGTGTATAAAGCAGACAAAAAGCCAAAGACTCAAATGATGCCCAGGACAGATGATAATAAAATATTTTTCGAACATACTACTATGTTTTGTACTGCCCTTCATAGGCGACCTATCTTGTTTCTACTAAATTTACAACAACTATAGTGTGTCAATGAACAAAACATCCATGTAACAAATACATGTCACCTACACGTGATCCGTTCAAGACGAGAGTATTGAACAGGACCGTAAACAGCCCGCTATTACATTGAACATTTTTTTAACAAGTTCTGAGAGTAATGAACACTGGAATTTAGCCATGCCTAGTATATTTTCGATTATGAGCGCGTAATAAATACTCTCCATTCAAAATGAAACAAGTTCAACCTTGTAAAACGCCCTTGTTAAATATCGATCGTTCAAACAACACAACCAATTAATCAGTGGTGACCAAGCTGGCGATGACACGTTTGGTTTATTTACATGGATATTTTATATTCGTAAGAAATACTATAAACCCACTCAGATTCCTATAGATTTTTTGCATGCCTGTAACAGTCAAATTTAAATTCGAACTTAATTTTGTTCGAAAAATAAACCATTATTTTCAAATGACAATGGTACTTGCCAAACGAATTACTATTATTAAAAGGATGAAGTAGACTTTATAGTGACATCGGATATAGAGCGATGACTACGATATTTAAATTCGGTTACAGTAGGCTCTCATCGTTTATGTATCAACATTAAGATTGAGGTAAAAATAGAAAATTTTCCATCACAAATCCACTTTATTGCTATAATTGATCTCCAAAATTCGGACTCACTCTTTATCCTAGTTAATGTTAAGATTATGGGATATGGCAATGGAATTCGAGCAAAAATTAAATTATGAAACTGAATATTGACGACTTTAGCTAAAATACACCTATCATCAGACATATTAGATAAATGATATTCCATTTCTTATCCATCAGGACATGTATTAAAAAACCATAGTTAATTACGGAGAGCACACCAAACTGATAACTGAATAGATGATTCTTTTCTACGAGAAATAGTTTAAATTTGGATTGTTTCGCATTTACGCAGAAGTAGGAACAATGAATTTGAAGTAATAAAATTTCTTTTTCTCTAATTAAATTGGAATAATAGAGCTTTAAATTATGTTTGACTTTAATTTATATTAAAATAAATAAAAAATACATTAAATTCTACGTAGCGTCTATTCAATTATGCTCTATGGCGCCTAAGAAGCCATTTTTGTAAATTTTTCTCACTGAGGCAACATCGAGAAGAGTAATGATCCTCGAAGTAGTTGCTTCTGTTTGTTTCCTTATCAAATTATTTTCTTTAACTTCTTTCATATTAAATTCTGAAATGTGAATCAAAGTAAAGCATAATTTGAAATTCCATTATTCAAATTTTGTTAGAAATGTAACACTGAAGAAGCAAACACAACTACACCTTCACCTGCAGAAAGTGATTTAGAAACCGAATATAACCTTTTGATTAATTTCTCAGTTATCCGTTTTATTTTGTGGCTATTTATGATCATTTTTATTTTTCATCTATTTATTATAATCAATATTCATCGATTTCAATACATTTGTGTAAACGCTAAAAATTCCAAATTTAAACACAAAACTTATGATGCACAAATTAACAATACCATGCGTTTCCTTCGTCGTTTTCTATAACTTCAACACCACTGTTCTCAGTTAAAGTGACATTGTTAACCTCGGGTTTATATCGCGGGCGCACATAAGGAGGAGGGCTGGGCCTGCAATGAACTCCTCTGTTCATAGTGGAATTCGGACTACGACTATAAGAATAGGTATTTTAAAATTATCAAAGTTCTTCTTGATACGAAACAGAATGGATACAGGACAGGTGCGTATAGAAAACCTCAAAACAAGTCTAATTTTCATATCGTTTTTTTTCTGCATGGAGTTGCTAAGATATTCTGAATCTGAAAATTAATGACTTCCAAAATATAACATGCGAATAATAAGAAAGTGTAAAATAGAATTTGGTAGAAAACTGGTGGTCTTTAATTGTGAATTAATTTAAGATTCTAAAAAATATGAAATTTTAAGGGTGATCCGACCCTTCTTGAGTTGCCAGCCAAATTTTTATCAATGAAAGAAACACATTTTCAAAATTTGAATATTGCTGAGTTTTTTCCAATTTTTTTATGGCTAATATCTCGGCAATCATAAGAGTGGGTAATAAATGTCATATGAAAAATCAAATTGTTTTGAGGTCCTTTACATGCACCTCTTCTGTGGCCGTTGTGTTGTGAATCACTTTGTATCATATACCAACATACTTTGGGAGTAATATATCTGGAGATGCGCTATATTCTCGGTCCTCCGATAAATTCCTAATGAAATTCCTAGATGTGAAGGTCACAGCTCGATCTGGGTCTGCTTCTTCTTGGATGGGCGCGGAACCAGCGTAGTCTTTCGAAAGCCCCATTCTGTAGGGAAATAATCTTATTTATGTATAACGCCCATCTTTACATTTTCGGCAAGGTGTTACTAAAGCCACATACTTATTAAACTATTATTCAAAAGAAAGGTAAAACCACAGTATTAGTTGATAATTCAAATCAAACAAAGTTACCTTTCGTTGTATGAATCAGTACAGATATGGAAAATATTATCAAAGAAAAATTCACTGGCTTCATCTTGTCTGTGAATTATAAAATAGGTGGGCTCCTCATTACCATTAGGGTGTTTAAATGGGTACTTACATATCCTGGTGCACCACGCAAATGATAAACGACAAAAGGACCACCAGGATGGTCATTATAAGCAATGGCAATACTATAGCGACAGCCAAATCCTTCTTGTATGACCTTTCAGGCATTTCGTCCCTGCTAAACATCACAGAGTTCCATTCATCGAGAGTCTCATCCATTTTTGCGTGCTCAAAGTTGCCGATCTTGTGAGTTTGCTTCAGTTTTTGTTCCTCATCAATATCAACCTAATGCAAGGGATGATTTCACTTTAATGTTTCCTCGGAGTGACATCAAGGTACCAATTGAAATTTACACCAGTCGACAAGAAATCCCCTATCCCGAAATAGCCGTTCCACAGAGGTTTTCCTAAAATTTCTGGGGCAATTTTGCAAAGAATACAACGGCACAACTTCCTGTTGCAGTTCAAGCAATTCAGCGGAAAATTCCATTTCACTGCCTAATTTTACAATTACCCTGCAAAATTCGAACCAGATTATTCCAACTAAATATTTTTTCCTTTTTCGTAATACCCATCTCCTTGCTGAGGGTTTAAAGGTCTGCGTGCACCTAAAGCAATAGCACTTTCCAAGAAGGTCACGTACAGGTCTTTAGAGGCTTCGACCCAGAGGTGGTTTGTAAAGATGTCAAAGAGGGCTTCCATTCGCGATGAATCAAACATATCAGCCACATTTAAGTTATCAATTTTAATGTGAATTTCATACATGGCCGGATTTAGTTTATGCTTTATAATAATGTCGATTTGCTCGGTCCTATAAGAGCAGACAAGGGCAAATAAATCCATATTGATGTAGGTCACATCCAAAAGTGCCCTCACCTAGTCTCATAGGTATTCTTATTCCACGCCACCACGTCCAAGGAAATCTTCTCATTAGTATGATTAGGAACCACTCCGTAAAGGAAGCCCGAATGGTGTCTTTCGCTGAATAGATAGTGTATCCATAAGGGCAAGTCTGGACAGTCGACGAAGGAGGCTTCATACACATATTGGTGTCGATCGCCTTCGTAGGTCCAATTGAATGTAGAAGGCTCAAGGGGTATGGTAAAAACTTCTGTTTTTATTACGGTCATTTCAATGCGATTAGCGTGCGATGCTGCAATACATAACATTGAAACACAGACAATGAAGATAAAGAAGGATCTTCCCTGGATTTGCATTATGCTGTCCAGGTAGTATTTAGGGAAAAATCTTAGCGTTAAGATGCTACAAAGAAGTGCAATCGACGACTGTTGTATTATGAGAATAAGCTTTGGCGGTAGGCGTCGGCGTCGCGTGCGCAAAAATGACGATCGACGTCGGCGTCATAAGTGTGGACGACGTGAACCACGGTTTGGATAAAAATGGTCCTTGAATTGTAAAACTTTGATTCGCCATCACTTTTTCATCTCTGGATCGTTTTCGGTAATTTTGCTTAAATTGCAACATGTAGAATGGAGAATAAATCGCTTTTTCAGGTATAGGTCTAAATGCGTTTGCTTCATCAATACCCTTTTTCTAACGAAATTTGAATAATGGAATTTTAAATTATGTTTACTTTGATTCGCATTTTAGAATTTAATATGAAAGAAGTAGAAGAAAAGAATTTGAGGAGATAAACAGAAACAACTGCTTCGAGGGCCATTACCCTTCTTGACGTTGTCTCTATGAGGAAAGAATTTGCAAAAATTACCTTTCAGGCACTATTCATAGAGTATAATTGACTAGAAGCTCCTGATAAGTAATTTTTGTATTTTTTTTCTTATTTTACCAACGTCGGTAGGGGTATTAGCCCTCAAAGTAATTGTTTGTGTTTGTTTCTTTCTGAAATTCTTTCCTGTCTTGTCTTTTATTACAATCGATGGAGCGATCGCAAAGCAAATTTGCCTTTAAACTTCCATTATATAACTTTTACTTCCTTTATATTAAATTCTATTCCATCTTTTTTAACATTTTTTCTATGGCAATTTAAAAAAAAAATTTTTTTTTCAATTTTGATATGAATCAAATTCAAGCATAATTTAAACTTGTATTATTCCAATTTAGTTAAAGAGCACTGATCAATTGCAATCAGTGAAATGACCACAGGGGAGATTTGGTTTTATTACGTTAAATTCATTGTTCCCGTTTCTGTGCAAATGCGAAAACATCCAAATTTAAATTATTTCTCGCAGAAAATAAATCCTCTATTCAGTTATAAGTTTGACGCGCTTTCCGTAACTAAATATTGTTTTTAACACCTGTCCTGATGGATGAAGAATGGAATAACATTTGCCTAATATTTCTTTGATGAATAAGTAATTTCTATATCTAAAATTGTTAATATTCAGTTTCACAATTAAATTTTTGCTTGAATTTCAATTACACACCTCATAATCGTGATATTAACTAGGATAAAGGGTGAGCCCGAATTTTAGAATTAAATTATAGCAATAAAGTGGATTTATGTTTAAAAAAATTCCGTTTCTATTTTAATTTTTACGCTGGTAGATAAATATTAAAAATATTTTTGTAAATTTATTTAAATATTGCCATCATCGCTCTATATTCAATGTTGCCACAAACTCTTTTTCATAGTTTAATATTTTCTTTTGAGAGAGGTTGACATGGACATAATTAATTCGCTTGACATATATTATTGACATCTAGTAGTACTGGTTTGTTTTTTGAATAATGTTAGGTTCGGATTTAATTTAAATTTGGTGGTAAATATTATTATTTGTACAAAAAAAGTAGTGAAGTCTATAAGCGTTTAGGAGTTATAAATTTAAAAGATACAAGATGGGTCGTCTAGGAAGAACAGTGCAAAACATCATAAAGGTATGTTTTCAAATTATTTTTTATTATTATCTTTCATCTTTTGAGAGCTTTGGAAATTTGTCTGCCTTATACACTGCTATGTTAAAAAACTATCTGCGTTTAACCCATTGGAAAGTCTTGTAATTTAAAAGATCCAGTTGTTACTATATGCATCACCAGAAATTCTCGTTGTACATCCATATCAATCTCTCATCCAATGGTTAGATTTTAAGACTTGTCCACATACAAGTGACAGTCACTGTCCACTTTGTTGGACTAATGCTCACATTTTTCAAGAGTCATTTTGGTTGCTTAATATTAAAGTCGGCACAAATACCACCTGTCTTAAGTTTAAATTATTTTGATAGCAATGTCCTATGGAAAGGTAAAACTTTAGATAACTTAAATAGGTGCCAAAAAATAGCTTTGTAGGAACACAATACAACACATCTTTTGTAGCAGATTTTTATCAACTTGCAGTTGACCCCATTTTTAGGAAAATTCATTTTTAGGGTGAAGTAACAAAAATAATTGCAGAACTGAATTATTTTGAAGTGGAGGGCCATAGAGTTTACGTTACTCCACTGTACTTGCCAGAATTTTCTCCACAAGTGGGAGATACAGTTTTTCTTAAAGACCTAGAAGTTTTTCAGTTGGCCACAAAAACTGCTATCATAGGAAAAGACTCCACATTTAATCGGTATATAATAATTGGTCATATTTGAAAAAAGTTATCAAAGTTGTCAATTCAGAATACCATTTGGCAAATTATGAATATCTACTATTTTAGAATAACCATAGCCTCACAAGGAATCAGGCAAAATGTATTTGACCAGGAACAGTTCCATGATTTTTTTGAGTATTTAGAAATTAATAACTTTTATGATAATCTAAACAATATCATTCAGATGGACACATTTTTAAGAAAAGTGGAGATTTTAAATGTTGATGCTATAGGGCAGCAACTTTTTGTAAAAACATTATGGAAGTTACTAAAATCAATCTGGTTAAAGGTCTGTATATATATTGTTTAGTCAAATTCAGTCCTTGCCATTGTGAATTATTTATACAGGAGGGAAAAACATCTGCTTTCTGTGGTGAACCAAAATTTTGAACATAACATATATTTTATTATTTTGATAACTTTCTGACATGCGATGATGGTCAATGGTCTGATTATATCAATGAAGCCTTTTTAATTTTCAGCCAGACATGAAATGTATAAAATTAAAATTGCCAAGATGCCTGACTCGTGTCAGAGATCAGCCTCGTTTATATGCAACTTTTGCCAAAGACTTTCGACATGCATTTAATACTTACCCTAGCAAAAGCTATGAAATTGATGAAAGCGATGATTCCGCCGAAATTGAATTTTTATGTGGGTGAGCCTGAGTGAGAGTAGCAAGTGAGATAAGTGGCTGCACCAAGAATTTTAGTATTTTTGAATTCGTCTCTATGTCAAATTTAATGTTGCCAATATTTCTGGAGTATAGTCGCCTACCTTGCTTGAATGAATATTATTCCAATCGGGGTATTTCCCCTAATAAATTCTTTTTTAATCAGCGTCATGGTAATATCCCATTACCACGGATATTTTATGATCTACGATCCAAAGACCTATCTTCATGTGAAATTTTATGTTGGCGCGAAGAACAGTTACAGATTTCACAACGCCTTCGTTCTGATCAAAAAGTATCTCTTGATAACCGAAGTGATGAATGATGAACAAAATGTACCGTTGGAGTATATTTTGGTAAACGAACGAGATATAGTGCTTATTCAATCAAGCGCGATAGAAGGGCCTCAGCTTCCATTTTATGGGCAAAAGGAACTTGTGACGACAACATATAGATATGTTTATTATATGCATGTGGTCAAAAAGTCTGATGTAAGTGAGACGATATTTTGTATTTCCCATTTCCACATGTAAAGAAAGCGTCAGCATGTCAAATTTCTGGATCATAGTAAGGCCTTGAAAACTTGCTTGTTTATTTGAATACCTTTTGCCAGATAATTTTTACATCAATTAATTATTTTTAGGTTATATTTGGGTACAAATCTAGCCCCGAATTGTATTTGGAAGCCGTATGTTCCATACAAGCCAACTTTCACGGATTTAAGCGATTATACGCGATTTTAACCGCAGAGCTAATACAGTTGTCGCTGCTCTTAAGAGAAAACGTGACGTATAGTGTGTTCACGAATTCTCCAGAGTAGGTTTTAAAACAAACGGCGAATTTTCTTATTATTTATTTTCTTTTATAAGAAAATACGAGAACATCTTCAACTACAAAGAACTGTATGCCCTGAAAAATCCGCATATAAGACAAGTTTTAGTAGTGGACCCCAACTCGGTATTCCAAGAAACGAATTTGCAGCCCTCATCGTTTGAACGGGAAGGCAAGGAGGAAGTTCTCACCAGATTCTGGGATGTGAGGTCGGGAATTGGTCGCTCTCCCGACAATGCAACCCTGAATTTTAGATTGAAGATCCATAAAAAAGACGGACAGTCTAGTAAACAATTTCCCTCACGTTTTCCTACGAGACACGACAATATACCCTATTTCGGAGTTGGAGGTGATAATAACAATAATATGGTCAAATCTAGTGTAATACTTATCTGGAATGCTATGTAAATATCTGTAGCTATTGTGACAAAACTGATGTCTAATGTAAACTCTGCCCTATCCATTCTTGTATATATTCTTAACAAACTTTTATATTAGCCGACTTCCAACTTCGATTGATTTTTATGGAGGCGGGAACAGATACCACTGCAAACCAGTACATCGACACCTACTTAGCCAATCGAGAGAACCACGTGGTGTCTTTAGGATTAGTCAGTGGAGCGGTGGTTCAAATTAACCGAGTGCAGATCAACAAACGGCGGTATACCAAGCCCTCCATTTTCACCACTTTCGATGTAGTTGACTTCCAGGCTCCTTCTATGTGCGCCACCTGGTAAGAGATGATATAAAATTTGTTGTGCCTACAAATTGCATTTCATTGTTAAAAAAGTTATTGTTCAACTTCGAAGCGATTTATTCCCTTTTCCTATCTCTTTTAAATTCCAAGTGTAGAATACCATCATAGACTAACTATAAAGTGAAGTTGAGTGTACCGTCTTCCGATTTCATTTTTTCAAAATAAAAAAAAGGAAGCGACAACACTGGTCATTCACGAACACATAACTTTTAGGGCCTTTTGCGTACGTGAAGCAGTTGATGTAGTTGTCATTCTGACAGCAAACTCTTGACAATTTATTGAATCAAAATATGATTTACTTCATGTATCATAACTTCTCATGTAAATGATATTTTGATTCGTTCTGCAGCACGTTTAATGACGGCTGGGTGCACTGGAGGGAGGAAGAGTCGACGACCCTTGCAAACTACATACCGACAAATTGTTTGGTAGCAGCAACGGTACTATTTCGAGCCGTGATGGACCTCGAAGTGTCACTGATTTGTGGACTTTGTCGTTTCTTACAGAAGAATGGGCAATATTGCTCTTGCTCTTCTCAACCAGAACTGCAAACATACATGGTGTAAGGGATTTTTTTGTGTCCGGCTTTGAAGTCGCTATCTCATTCGAGGAAAATTGAAATTTGAAAGAATTGTAACTGCTTATTTTTAAAGATAGAACCCTCAACATGGTACTTATTTAAAACTAATTTTCCCCAGAGAGACAATTGCTATTGTCGATTTTGGGATAACTGTCATTTAACTAGAAAAAATCTAAATAAAAAAATACTACTTAATTTTTAAACATAAAACTATCTATATGGTGTTTTTACCAAGATTAATTGCGACAAATTATGAATCAGTAATATGACAGCATATACATACATTAACGTTCTTCGATAACTATAGAATCTCAAAATTTTTTACTGTAGACAAAAGCTACATATTTTGATGCTAAATTATATTTGAAATTTGAATTAACTTGTGACAAATGTTTATTTAGATGGCAGCTAGAAGATGGGGTGAACCCGGCCTTCACAGTAGAAGTGAAGGATATTGAACTGTTGCTGAAACTCTTGAACTGGGACAAGAAGCTAGCAGTTGAGGCCCTTAAGGAGCTGTGCTACAAGTCGGGTCACGCCTCTGTGAATTTCCTACAGATTTCCGATCAGTTCTTAGCTCAGGTACGATAGCAAATCATGGTTATGTCTTTCACAGACAAATACTTGTATGCATATCCTCTCCCTTGATTAATCATTAAACCACACAAAACCATGATTTCATAGAAGTCAACTAACCTTGATTGAATGGAATATAGAATTAAGTGTTAATAGACTGAATGCCTAAAAATGCAAAAACCAAGCCCCTGACATTTCATTGATTCAATTGATTGCTTGCTGATGAAGTCTTTTTTTCGTTGCAGGCAGAAAATAGCGGATTGGCAACAGAAAGACTGATTTGGATTGTGAGAAATATTAATTTCAAATTGCCAATCCTGCTCAACGTCCTGTGTCTGAGACAAGAGGGCGAGCGAGTCAAGCCGTTCAGAGTGTTGAAGGTCAATTTTATCAGCACTTTATTTCCGGAACGGGTGTAAACTGAAAAAAGGATCTCATCGTTATAGCAAAATTGTCACCAGGTAAGAAAGTTCCGGTAAGATCAGTCAAGTTTGGGTTTGACATCGTTATTCTTAATACTGTTTTCAAAAACAAGTTATAACCAGAAAAAACGGGCTTAGATTAATTTTTTGCTTGATTTCAGAACACTTGAGAAAACAACTCAAACTGCCTCTCAGCTTGATAAACAGATTGAGCTGATATTCTGGAAATTGAAAAATGTCAATATGGGCGATCAAACTTTACTGAATATTTTGGATTACAAATGGTCGCAGGAGAGAAATGTTATGGAAAAACGAAGAAATTGGTGTATTTCTTGTTTCGCACACAGGACATTTGTGTTTCTGGGTGTCTATTTATCTACTAGATTTTAGTTTTTATATCTTTCGCCTGATATTTGTGTGCAAATAGTGATATAGTTGTTATAAATATATTTTATACGTTTGAGCCCGGTTGTTTTATTTTCCGCCCGAATTTTGGAGATTAATTATAGCAATAAAGTGGATTTGTGATGGAAAATTTTCTATTTCTATCTCAATTTTGATGTTGCTACATAAATGTTGAGAACCTGGATGCAGGTGTCAAAAAATATTAAAGAAATAAATAAACAATGATAATAAAGGGCATATCTACCAGTATCGTTGGGATGAGAGACTGTAGTGAAGATATTTACAGCATCATAATCCCCAAACACTTTGCCAGTATTAATTCTAATTATTCTGCTTATAACCATGGTGGGCCACTAGTGTTCAGCGGGAGATTTATTACTAGCCTCGGAACTAGGGCACTCTAATAGTTCATTAGCTAGTGAAGAAACGAGTGCAATTTACGACCTTGAAAATACCAATTCACTCACATTTTTGTTATGACTATTCTTCATGTTCGCCAAACCCAATTAACTTTCTCCAATCCTCCAAGCAAATCTGATAAATTTACTATTGGTAATTTTAAAGGTCCAAAAGTGAAATCATTTTTCAATTGTAGTCTAGAACTACTGGTCGTTGAGAGCAAAATTGGAAGCAGGCAAAAGATTTTTTTTGTATACAAACCTTCACAAAGTGGTTATAGACACTTGCAGAAATGCATATGAAAACTACATCACTGAAACTAATGTCGGAGGTTGCTTTTCTTCACTTTATTTACATGGTTGCTGTCGACAGCTGCCCATGAAACCAATTTTTGACCGTTGAGCTTTAATTCACACATATACTTTTTGTCACTTTGCTAGAAGTATGATATCTTCAGGAAGATGACTGTCGTGATCAGAGACATGTGGATTTGGAAGACGATGTTCTTTATGAAGCTGGTCTAAAATGTTTGAAATTTTTAAATACTTTCTTTCATGGCTGGCCTAATACGCCACAGTTCTTCGTTCAATTAAATTCATATTTTGTGTGAAATCTATTTTTTTTTCACATAAAAGACGCAAGTCAGAAGTGGTGCAAGTCAGAAATGTTCTTATAAAAAGTAGCATTTTCTTGTAGTTTTTTAGTGTTTGGGCCAGAAGCTACTGCTTCCAGCCAAATTAAAATCATACATCGTTTTTTTTCTCAACAAGAGATACGATTAATACCTAAACAATTATAGTGGTGTAGAATACTTTTCTCAAATTATACAATTTTTAAGACATTATTCTATGAATTTTTTTATTTCAAATATCTATTTTCCCCGAGATCAGCATCCAGTACGCTAACGTTCCTCGTCAAATCACTCACAGATACCTTGAATACTCGTATGTGTGGAAGTAGCTGCGATGGTCATTTCCCATGAAGAATTGAAAAATTGTGTCTAGAAATTTTACTTAAGAAGGGTTAAAAAAATTACCAACTTTAAATGCCATATTTTATTCAACATAAATTACAAAAAGGAAAACAGGAAACAAATAATAAATATCTACACGAATAATATAGTGATTGTTCGTTTGATTTTTTATCGGTAAATCCTAGAAATCTAGTACAAAATATGGTACAAAATGTACAAAACAGTATTTACATTTATATACAAAACATATATACAATTATTCATCAGTAAGTCGTTAGCTCCTAATTGATTTTTAAGATATTACAGTCTATTATAATAATTTGTATATTACGTACCTACACACTTATTGATAATTATTCTAAATTGCATGGACTTTTGTTCATACATAAGATGCATAATATAGGATTTCACATTGGATTACTTACGTATGTATGTATCAGTGTTATTAAAGACATTATATACGTGGTTACAAAGGTGATAAGTAACCTGGTATCTACTACATCCTAAATCACCAAAGTACCAGAACTTGATCAGTCGAAGAACACATAATCTAAAAATCATTAATTATAAAAGGATAGTTATTGCATTACGTATATTTGGATATGCATGTCTGTTTATTAATAGTATAACAGTTACTTAAAGGTAACGGAACAGGTTACTATTCATATAGGTAAATTTTCAAGGTTTATTGAGTTGACGACCATATAACACATAGGGCCCCGCAGATTAGCGACATTTTCGCTTGTCGGGTTGCATAATCGTGGGAATGCATTTATTGGCGGATTTAAAATAGATAAATATGCGCACTCACGTATGTCCTTTTGCTAATTAAGCCACCGACTAAACTGGAGACAAAAAGTCGGTAATTTGCGGGAATGCTTAAAATTAGATGGACCCAAAAACAAATTGCAATTGGAGGTGTTTCAGATTCGATTTTTCAACATAGAGATATGAAAAAATAGTTTTCATTTTGTAGAAATAAAAAACATTTTTCGCCTTCTTTTTTTTTGACGATTTTCTTCATTGATTAGTCAAGAAGCAACAAATACTTTTGTATCTGATTGATAGATGGTGTTATGTAGTTATTATCAATTAAAAAGAGTAATCGCCATTCTGTCAAGAAAAATCTTTGTGAGATTTACTTAAAATTATTATTATGAATATATTAAATGCCACTGATGTAATATAAACCAGACACGTTATATTCATTTGCAAGTATAACCCCGCGAATTCACCAGGAAGCTTCTACGGTGAGTGGAGCAGATACCCGATTTGAACATTCTAAAAATTCATTGAACAGTCTAACAATTCCAATTTGAAAAGCGCTGCACTTTCCATTTGGACATCTATAGTCTCTTTCAGACTAATATTTGCTGTATACATAAAATAGGCAAATTTGAGACAGCGGAATGAGGCTTTTTATAAGGATACATTGATATTTAAATTTTTACTCGTAACGAGATTACAGCCTTTCCAAGTGTTACGAACAGTTCCACTTATTTCCAAGCTTTTCTTAATACCATAAAACCAGTGGCGTGCTAAGCGGATAAACGTATATAAAATTATTAAAACTCGTTAAAATTTGAACAAAACCCACGAAGAAAATAGAATTTGAAACACCCTATAATATATTATATTTTTTATGATTTAGTGACAATAACAGATATGAGTAAATATTGCTCTACAGTTCCTCATAATCAACATCGAACTCAGTCAAAATGTATTTGCGACTGACTCGTCACGTCAAGAATGGCGAGTATCAAAACTCAGTCCTCACGAAATATATACAAGGTTGGTCCTATTTACCCGGACGTTTATTAAATCCACTAGCAAACGGTGTTACTTGACTTGTATTTATAGCTTCAGCATATAAACAGGAAGATTCGCTGCAGGAGCAGGTAGTATCGTGGCTGCTAGAGCAGGAATGCCTGAGTGAAGAAATTCTGGAATTTTCGAAATTAAAATTCTCCCCTTAAAGCTCACCTATCTCCATCGCAGTCCCCATCTTCTCCCCCTTTCCAACTAGCTACGTTTTGATTAAACCACACCTTAATATCACAGTTACTAGGATGGGCCGGATTGGAGGAGTGGTGTCCTCCTTTGGGGTGTCTTCCCCCATTGCTGCTGCCGCTCGCTATGGAGCAGCTGTTGCATGATCGAGCCCTCGGAAAAGACACCCCCTAGTAATGTTTTTTTTTGGTTATTCAAGTACAACTAAGTTGTGAAAGAATTACCTTATTGCATTGACTTGGCAAATGCACAGCGTAACATGCGTACCCTCCAGTGCTGCTGCATGTGCTACTCCCTCCACTCCTCGAGGGGCACGGTCCCTCCCTGGGACAATCGGGAGGAGGGTGGTCTGGAGGAGGAGGGATGATTTCGGACCAGCTGGGAGGGGGCAAAAGCATTGTGGTGGCATAAGGGGTGGGGCTGTCCAAGTTCTTGTTTCGATTGTAAAAAGTGGACAAATTCTTAGTGTCCACTTCGGCGTAATCTGTAGGTTGCGTTAAGGGGATCGAAGAATCCTTGTCGCAATCCGCAGCTTTCCACCTAAAACCATCTTTAAAAATCAACAATGCTAAAATTAGAAGCCACTGACCCTCCGTTTCCAATCCATAAGCTCTCTTTAGCACTGAGCTGAGAGGCGTTGACTACGGGCACATCCAGGTGACCCAATTCTTTGCTTGTAGACTTCCTTCGTTTGAAATACAGGAAACCTCCAACTGCCACCACTATCACTACAACTACTATAGCCAAAGGTACTACAAACCAAGTTTCGCGCACTATAGGGACTAAAGGGCCTAGGGTACGAGGACTTTGAGCTCTAGGGTCGGTTAACAGAGCCACTGGCTGAGAATATGGCCCTAAAAAAGCAATTTCTATTAAGAAATTTCCTTATATACAGGATGTCCCAAAGAAAATAAAATTAATGACGATTTATTTAAAATCTAGGTATGAAAAAAAATTGAAACCAAGAATTCAGATAATTTTGAGATTTAAAAAAACTGTGCTACGTCACTTATCTCATGTATGGGTAAAAAAAAAATTGACTTTTTCCTCAAACGATTTGTGCTTTGGTTGCTATAAAATCAAAGGCGTTACCGTAAAGTATTTCATTACATTTAAGGTATTGTTTTGAGGTTAATTGAATCCAACATTTTAGATAATTATTAAAATTTAAAAAAGTTGTGTTACGCCATTGGTCACCCGGAAATTCGAAAAATCTTCTATCTTTCCCCCGTCCCTATAATCTTCATATGAAATCTACTTTATTTGGGGCACCCTGTATAACCCTTATACTCCTACCTTGTCCTGCACTAGTAGTTGCAGCCACTCTTGCACTGTAGGTAGCCCCTGAACTTAAATTGCCAATTAAAATGGAAACAGTGGATGCGTTCATGGCAATGGTGTTTGACATAGCTTCCCCTTTAATTTGAATTTTATACCCTGTGATAACCCCATTGCAGTGCTGAGGGGGTGGAGGGGACCATCGCACCCAACCAGCAGTATTATTGAAAAAACCTGCAAATTAATTATTTGAAGAAATCCAGAAGGAATGGATTAAAGAGCCTCACCTGCAGTTACAGTGTCTGGGGGTGCTGAGGGGACATCCTCTAACGTCTGAGCAACTCGGGAATTGGAAGGTTGTCCCTCAACCGACTTATAAAAAGGAGAAATAAAGAATTCGTATTTCGTGAATTTTTTCAGATTGGTCACAGTGTAAAAGGTGGTTTCGATGTTTAAGACCGTGAGAATGTTGTAGTTGTGAGAGCCTCCAGAAAGCTCTCTGAATCTGCAAGTAAAATTTGTTTAGTCACTCACCTAGAACAAACCTAGAAGAATAAGTACCTTATGTAGAACCCTTCAACATAATCCACAGCAGTTAATAACCACATTAACCTAACAGAACTAGAGCTTTGAGCTCTAGCATCTTGCAGCTCTATTAACTTGGTGCTTAAAGCTGCTCTGGCTGTATCAAGCTCCGAGTTAGGAAAAGATCTAGAGTTTGCCAAAGTTCTAGAGGTGGCTGATTCTTTACTAGCTGGGGAGAGCCCATGGGCATTTTCAGCACGAACTAAAACAACCATATTAAAGCTTCGAAAATCACATAAACCACTCTTATACCGATAAAAACGTAGGAACTATCAGGTTTCAAATCCTTGACTATCATAAAAGTATTCTGTACTCTATGGGCCGCAATAACCCATCCGGTCTGCAGGTCTGGACTCCAGTATTCTACAGTGTAGCCTACTATATCGCTTTCATCCCCCTCCCATGAGAGGCTGATGCTGGACTCAGTAGTATTTAACACGGTGGGCGCTGAAGGGGCCTTAATGTGAAGGAGTTTTTTTATTGTAAATTTGCTAAGGAGATGAATAGTACCAATGGGAATGTTGATGGGTCAGGACTGCGGTGCAGAGGCACGTTAGAACCCTCCACAACGTTAAGGGAGGCTGACCAGGCACTTTCCCCACTCTCTGAAGTTGCTGAGCAGGTGTAGAGACCGGAATCTTCCACTCTTAAGTCTGCAAATTACAGTTTTTTTGTTATTACATAGACAGATGGCTACGGAGAGGAATTACGCGAAAAGCAATTTCATTATTAAAACCCATCGGGGGCTTGATTAAATAGCCCAAAATGATTATCAAAAAAACTAATTTATTTTAACAGACCCATTTCCCAATTATCCCATATTTACGCAGAAATTTTCCGACCTGATCAAGCGAATTTCGCTCGCTGATTACCCGTGGGAAACGTACGTTGCCACAATGGAAATGGAGTGGAAAATTTCACGTTCATATTTCACGTGGTCAGCACTCGTTTGCCGACCATAATTAACTAATTACCCAGGCCTGGGCGAATTTAAAATCAGTTCATTTAGGGGAGGAAAGGTATCTACAGGATTAGGGCCATTTTAAAGGGACTTACCATCCAACAAAAGTGTTCCATCTGAATTGAGATTGTACCTCTGCGGTAGATTTTCCTGGGTAAATTGCTTGCCATCTCTTAACCACCGGATGACCGGAGGGTTGCCCTCAGGACTAGAAGCTTTGCAATGCAAAGTAACATCGCTGTGCAGGGGCAAAGTCTGATTGGCAGGCCCTATTTGGATTATCGGAGGGGGCAGGTCTGCCACTGAAGTGACCTGAAGCAAAATTTTACCTTCCTGACTTGGAAATAATTAATTTACGTAATCTAAAATCAATTCTCCATTGTATTAATTTTTCTGGCTACTTCATATTATAGAGGCAAGACCTGTATTTCCAATAATGTAGTAGGCATGGTTGTTTATTATTCGGATCAGTGCTTTCGCAATTCGAACGGTTACTATCTGCCTACTAGTAAACTAAAAGTAATAAAATCAGGCCTTAAGGCTCTGATGGCGTAATCCATTATTGTCTTTTTATCAGAGATCGGGAGATTGCCATTAAATACTGTGTCTAGCCATGGGACATTTGCTACGGTTTCGTGCAATCAGAATCGCAGAAAATGGCGGAATTTATGTATAGATTGATTGCAGTGATTAATTAGGCGAATGAGAGCGGCTTGTAGCCATATTTTCCGTTAGGTAGTCGGGCAATATTTTTGAATCTGGCTTTTCTTGATACTTATGGATCCCAGTTGAATTCCGGTATTATTTGTAGAAGCTCTTTAACCGATTTTTGAGTATAGAGTTCTTGAATGACAAAGAAAAGTCGTATTTTGGAAAAAATTAATATCTGGACGAAATGGTGAATCTAAATTTACGGTTTAGTTATTAGTTTAAGTTTGGAATTTTTAGCGCATAGGTAGGTACCATGAATATACAATAAGCAATAAGTATACAAAATTGAAATTTGCAAATAAATACGCTTTGCGGCTGTTCCATCGCTGGCAATTCTTTATTACTGGGAAAGAATGAAATTGATCATAAATACTCGCAAAATAAAAAAAAAATGAGATTTGAGTTTTAAATGTCAATCAAAATCAACATATGGAAAAAATAGTTAAAACGCCTTATCCATTTTTGGACAGAGTTGCCGTACAATCACTTTTTACAGGTGAGTAAGTGCGCCTACCGACATATTTTTATTTATTTATTTCATTTGTGGACTTTGACGTTCAAACCAAATATAATTTTTTTACTTAATTTTTTCAATTATCTTCTTTATTTGCGACGTAAACGGTTAACATTCCAAATTACTTCCCCCAGAAAATATGAGTTTAACATTGAAAAGTGCGCTTAGATTTCTTAATAAACTGATGAAGGTTTTTTACACGGAGTGTACATTCAGTGGCGTTAATAAGGGCGCATAGAACTTACCTGACTTTTTTAAGAATGTTTCGCTACCTTTCTAAAATTACCTAAAGATTTTCAAGAGTTTCTTGCAACTTCAATGGTTTTTTCCATGTGCTGTATTCTCAATTCCTTAAGGCAATGCAATATTTTTACACCCCTGTGAAGAACGATTACGTCTATTGCAATTACTTTCCAAAGGAAAAATGCAAAAGGCTATATTTTCTCCTTTGAAAATCAACCTCATATCAATCAAAGTTGGAAAATGAACCTCCTTGCTAGCGTGAAAAGTCCGCACGCCAAAAACTAATTACTTTCAAAGTAGCTCAATTTGAGCCATCGCGTGTTGTAATTCCAACTTACAACCCATTCAGCCAGCGATTTTTCGGTCATTCATCATTGTTTGGGAATTATCGTTACACCGAAAACTTGATGTGTAAATGGATATCGCATTTATTCTAGATTAGGATACATGGCCCTTTAAACATAGAAAAATAGAGACCGGTAATTGGGATATAAATCTCACCTGCAGGAAGGCTCTAACGCTATTCGAACCGGCAACACTTAAAGCGTTGCAAACTAACCATCCAGCATCTTCCCTTTGCACTCCTTGGATCCTCAAGGTACCATGGGCGTTTACGTGCATATGACCTACAGAAATTTGATAAATGGAAGGAACATTTTCGTCTACAATGAACTTTTTACCGTTCGAATTGTCGCTGAACATTAGTATTTGGGATCCCTCTTTGCTCCAGAACACTGAGGGTTTAGGGTTGCCGGTGGCGGAACAGTGAAACTCCACCACCCCATTTAGGGATGCCTTTTGATCTTTGGGCCGTTCAACGAACACTGGAGGAGCTGCAGAAAGTTCGAAATATTATTACGCAATAAACATGTTTTGGAACTTTTACGTGTGAAGCATGCACAATAAAACTGATTGTTTAGAGCCGTTGTGGAAATTTATGTAACACTGAATCCTGAGTTGCGGTTATTTCCCTTTAAAACTACTTGTTCGCATTTAATTTGGCGTTATGGTACGCCCTTGGAAGGTACTACTTTTACAGTGGAAAATTATTAATTACCTGAAAATGGTGAAAATTCAATTTGGAAGAAATATCGGAAGTCAGAGGCGACTCCCAAGGGGTTGCCAAAATCACTTAAATTTTTTTCTAATCTCACAATTATTGAGGAGGGGCGGAATGTTTAGTTTCGTAGCGAATACAACAAATAATACGTGTTAACATTAGAAAATGCTTTTCAAGGGTCTTTCACATTCAACTTTACTTTCAAAATGAAATTGGGATCACTACTTTCATCGCTGAACCCAAACTTTCCTGGCAGCAAGGGCGTGAAGATCGCTCCTACGTGATTTCGGAGGGATTTATTTTATTAGAGGCAAAGTCTGGAAACTTTTACTGTAGTTTAATGTCAAGTTCGCTTTAAACATACGGGCGCAGTTTCACTTTTTGCCAGACTCAAAACATAAACCCGAAATAAAAGTGAAAGAAACGAGCCCCGTTTTGCAATTCAATTGCGAGGGAAAAAGGGAATGTTCAGCATTTTTGCTGAACAGCCAGTTTAATACACTCTCTGGCCGTTTTGGTAAACCTGATGATATCTTGCAGATTTTTACTCACAATTCACTACTAATGAAGCTTTCGTCGATATAGTTCCCATGAGATTCTCAGCTTTGCAGATGTAGAGGCCCTCGTCACCTGGCTGGACGTTTTCGATTTGAAGGGATTTGTTGTTGATTATTGAGACTCGCCCTGAGGGCATCTTTCCATCGTCTCGACTCCATACTACATTAGGAGAAGGGTCTCCGTCTGCAGTGCATTTGAAAATTACTCTCTGACCGGCGAGGGCTTCTACGTCTTGGGGTTCCTTGTTGAAAAATGGTTTTACTGTAAAGGGAAAAAAATTATGTCTCAATTCGCAGCAGGAACCTCGTTGAATTTTAGCTCAACCAGGCAGATAACTTAAAACTAAAAAACCTCAAATTTCAGTAATTACAATTATAAACACATACTAGAGGAAATAAGAAAAATTATGCGTTTAGTACAGGATTTGAGGTCGAATCATTACAAAACTTTCAGTCGTTTAACCACAAATCTCCCTTTGACCGATGGACGATTACGTGATTGGAAATATTACCCAGGAAAGAAAAACAGTGAAAAATAAAAGCGAAATCGTTTGGATATACATAATCATTAATCATATGATTGGTGAATGATTTATAAGTATTGGGGCCATGAATCTTTGAATTCGTTTGATATCAGTAGGAAAAGTAGCCATCATAAGTTTGTACACAGTTTATGTTAAAATATATCATATGCAGAGTGTACATAAATTAATCTATAGATTTTTTCTTTCAATATTGCCTAATTTGAGATGTTGCATATAAAATTTTGGACACACTGTATACGGTAATAACTTTGTTTTTTCATAGGACTAGGTTTACATCACCCCAGGTGGCTCCAAACACTTAAGCGAAGCATTGACTGGAGCGTCATGCTCCGAAGGAGCAAACGTAGACATTTTCGACATTCGCTTAATGATTGATGATAGTTTCGACAAGTGCGGAAAGAAATTGATATAGGTGTATAAAGGCTGATATAAGATGTAAGTACTAAAGCTTCAAACCCAGCTAAAACCAACTTTCAGGTTATTCCTGAAACCGAGATAAAATCAGCCCTAAAGCAAGTAATACAGCGATGGGGTCACATCAGTGATATCGTAAATTGTACTGCGAAATACCCTCAGGACACTCTCACGCATAACTCCATCTCCAATATGAAATACAGTTTTGAGTTTTTTACCAAAGTTGTTAACGTACATAAATATCAAGCTTCTGTTGCAGTCGTATACGTGATCCAAAACAAACTCAATAAATACGAAAAAAAAGGGTTATTATAAATATATTTAGGTGACAACGTAATTTTAAATTTATCCAGGAATTGTATCAGTTAATTAATCAGCTTAGCTGGACACGACAGCTTACCAAGGTCCTGGCTTATCCCTCCAGCAGGGCAGCCCTTATTGTCCTTGCTTATCCTTTCGCGAAAGATTTAAGCCCTCATGGAATTTGCGAAATAGATATAGTACCTGCTCAAAAATCATAATCTGGAAACCTAGATAACTGAAAGTGTCTTTCCATGTTCCTGTGACCCAAATTCTTCCAATGAAGTCAAGGATTTCCATCCGACCTTAAATATTATTAAAAACTGTCTTTTCCCCAAATAGATTGTTTAAAATCGAGCAATTTATCAGGCTTGTAAAGAAGGTGATTGAGAACCCCACGTTGAATGGAACTTCGATTCGGTTAGATAGTGCTTGGAGGTTCTATTCAAATGTGAGCAAGAATGAAACGACGAACGGTAGGAATTAAGAAAAAAGAAGAAATAATACTGAATCCTTACTAAAAATATAACGAAAAGTTCTATTTTCACAGAAGCAATAACAAACATAAAAATTGAAAGAGTAGTAAGGGAGTCGGCGCTTTTTAGTTATCATTTATTCCATTGGCAGTTTTGACTTTTTTCACAATAACCAACGGAATTAACATATTCATTTCAGTAACAAGTTCAAATCGATGCAAAATTGACTCTTTTAAACAGGAAGTGCTACCAAAATATTGAAGATCAGATTACTTCAAGTCTTGGACTATATTATGTGGCAAACTGCCTCGCAACTAATCTTTCTATTAACTTAGTTGAGTGTTAATAAGTACATACTTATAAGTAGTGTTCTTGTGAATACTAATTTTCCCATTAATATTATCCACGTTCAAGTATTATTTCTTTTAAGAGCAAACTAAATGTCGAAATTTTCAATTGGAAAGCTCGCTTTGTTTTGTATAAAATTACACAACAACACGTATATGCTTTAAAGACTGTAATTAACGTATTCAATCCAAAGATTTGAATATTCCGTTTTCCTTAAAAACTGTATTACAAACCTGTACGTGATATATTTATCAATTTTGCAGGGGTCCATTGCCCCTTTCCGCTTTTATGAACAGTGAATTTGGCAGCACAGAATCAGCACCGAAGATATTGCAATCTAAAATTCAAAATAAAAAAAAAATTCTTATTTTTTGTTGAAATATGTGATGTTTAAGAAATTCAAAGTACCGATCTGTTATTTTTACATGGTTGCGTGACTCCTTCTTTTCACTAGAAATATTAAATTTGACAGCGTTGTAGTTGAAATATCAGGACCGTAATAACCGCATCCTAATCTGAGTTCTGATGAGTGAAAATGCGGTGCTCCATTCTAATTGAAATTCGTAACGGAATTCAGTTTGCACCGTTACCGGCGGTTCTTCGGGCTTAGGAATGGGTACCATCCACTTAACAAATAAACTCATTAACTGAAGGAACGGGCGTATCCATCCTGGGTATTCAACCCCGCATTGAGCACAACCTGGATCACTGCAGCGATAAATTCCCATTTATCAAAAGAAATCGCAGTAACGTTTTATCATAAAAGGGAAATCTCTCTTTTTAACCTCAGAAAAAGAAGTAGAGAACACCACTGCATACACTAGAAAGACATTTCTGAGTATTTAAATAGTATTAGGAACTGCGGTGGAATTCCGCATAATCTCGATAAGATCGATGACCATAAAAATGAAAGTGCAGGTAATATTTAGGCATTCAAGAGGGTTTTATAGGTAAAATCGTAATTTCGGAACTTTCTTTTCAGTATATGGGCAAAAACCTCTATTCAAGTGAACCTTGAAGGGACCTACGTGGCCAGACTGGCGATTCCTTTGCTAAAAGGAAACGAGGCTGATGGTGTTTGTCAGAGGAGGATACCGTATCGTTGCGTATTAAAGGGGAATATCATCAAATGTGAAATTCGTAGTTAATGGGACACGCTGCCAGCAAAGCAGCTATAATTTTGCCGACCTAGAGATTAGCAAAGGATTTGGCACCTGGACTGGCGTGTAAGCACCAATATAGGGATTTTTATGGACTAAAATGTCCGTGCTTCTTCTTGGTCTTCTAGTAGACTGAATGATGCCAGGAGCGACTGAGAAGCACCAAATAATTATATGTAAAAAATAAACTTATAAATACATGAATATTTCATGTTATCAACAAACCATTTCCCTGATGAATACAGCAAACAAAAGTCCTTTCAATAACTCAAAATGACAGAAAACAAGACTCGCTTATCTCCAGAGAAATATACGAGAGAGGGAGCAATTTTTCAGAGCTTTTACTGCTGCATCCGTAATAGGATTCGTTTTATATATGCAGGGAAAGCTGAGCAGGAAGCAGAGAAACGCCGAAAGTTTCCATGTTGCAGAAATATGTATGTATTATATATCGCAACATCGGCTAAAGTAAACAGCCGTCTGTCAAAACTCTCTTCGGGAGATAAGACGGCTTCGTCGTATGATATGCATTATTTCCGTCTTCGGATGATGCGGGGAAAAGCGTTTTATTGGCGAGATTGCCTGTGACGAACATGGAATCAGAATTGATCCGGAAATTTTCTAAAAATAGAGATGAAATTAATCCAAGAGTTTTGGAATAAATATTTTGCGCACTGCCGAAGGAATCGCCTGCAGAACGCGAAGTAGTGATAATATTGTCTCATTTGACAGGAAAGTTCTGACATGTTGGGAAAAAAGTGTCAA
Source organism: Euwallacea similis (assembly GCF_039881205.1). Taxonomy (NCBI): domain Eukaryota; kingdom Metazoa; phylum Arthropoda; class Insecta; order Coleoptera; family Curculionidae; genus Euwallacea; species Euwallacea similis. Next base: position 4,778,561 of record NC_089619.1, read on the forward strand.
TTTGACAACAGCCTCTGCGTCACTATTACATCGGCCATAATCCCGTCCTCCGTACGTCAAATGTCATTAATTTTCATTTCATTTTTTTTATATTAATCTGTTACCAAACTCTTCCTTACCGAATATTATGAAAAATTAAAATGGGCAAATCTCACATTTCACGGCTCTGATGATTCTTCTGGGAAGTCAAACTCAAAAATACGATATTTAAGGCAGTCTTGATTTTTTATAATTCTGTTAGTTCTAAGAGAGTCGATAAATCACAGTGCGTGAAGAGTAATAATCAGTGGGAATAATTAATTTCAGACGAATTACCTGAAATCAAAAAAGAAAAGGAACCATGATAAGTTTCAATTCGCTGGTCAAAACTTTGGTCTCTGAACATGATTCTTTTTTATCATTGCGGCAACCGCGCGAAGACGGAAACTTTTGAATGGTTTTCTAGGATTAGTCAATACGCTGGATCTTGGGAACACCTAAAGGGACTCGAGTAAGACATCCTTTCGTTAATTTTAAAGTTTCTCCAAAAGTTGTTTTCGCGGTTTCATAGAAATTACTTTTCAGATTCTTGCGAGACATAGGCATACCTTCCCGAATCCACATCTTAGGGAGAAAGGAATAGCTTCCAATTTCTTCCCCTCCTTCTAAAACTTTACAAAGAATTTGAGGAATGAACTTATAGCTTTTTCAAAGTTTTGAGTTGCAGAAGCTGTGTGTTTTATAGTTTTTATAGGCATCCATCAATCAGAAATGTTTCAAATTCCACAAGGAAACCATTTTCCATGCATCAAACACGTTTCCTGGCTTGTTCCCAATAGTTCTGACGTACGTTAGATTTATGATCCTACTGCATATTATGACGTAATAAACCCCTTGCAGGCAACTTTCTAATATCCTGCGAAATACCAACATCAAACTTTGCGCATTTCTTTCACTCCGATTGAGTTATTCTTATTACTGATGCAGCAGTAAACTTTTGAAAAATGACTTTACCCAACTCCCATATATCTTGCGATAAAACCGAGGCGGGAACACTCCAGAATGTCGGATTTATTTATCATCGGATGAATTTATCATCTCAAAAACTAGACATAAAAACTTACCATAAACCTTTAAAGTGGCCATTGGAGACTCCCTATTACCCACCACATTGTGGGCAAGGCACTGGTACTGGCCTTGGTCGTGCTGCCTCACATCGCTGATCATCAAGTTACCGCTATCCAGCACCTTCATCCTCCTGCCATCGATTTCCATCACTTTACCGTCCTTCTTCCATATAAGAGTGGGCTCCGGGTACCCTCTAGGGGGGCCACATTGTAGACGGACAGTTTCGCCAGCAGCCACTTTTGTGTCTGTTGGTACCACCTTGAATTCGTCACGAAGAACTGCAAGAGAATAAGTACAGAGTGAGTCAATAATCTGACGCCAAAAATAGTCAAAAGATCTGTTGAATAAGTTGTTTCGTAAAAGGAGGTAAAAGGGGAGGTTTCTGGGATTATCGTAATGAAAACTCCATGTCTCTGTCAGTCCCGGTTCCCGTTCGAATTAATATTTTATTCAGGACATGCTACCAGCACTCTTTTTAACCCGCTTTTATCCAAAAGCAATTAATTTTGTTCGTTTTTTAAATGTATTGCATTTAATTTTTTTTTAATTTTAACCATATTTCTACTACAATCCTCCAGTGATGTGTCAAGAAGTGCAGTTTTTCGTAATGTTTTAAATTCCTGACGTCGAAAAATGATCGATCTTCATGGAGACGTCTCTGGAGATTGAAAATTTTATCTAATTATGTTTCCAGTATTTTGAACCTTTTTTTGGATTCAAAAAACTTTCTTTAGTAGTGTAGTAATCATACCGAAAGAATATATTTAGACGCGCTGAAGACTGAAGCAGATTTATGGCGTGTTTGGCTTGAAGTAACGACCGCTATCAAAGACGACAACATTGCTTTTTAATGCTTCAATTCAAATAAGTTTTGGATATTTTTAGACCTTTTTAAACTACTATTTTCTTCAGTGACGCACAAAACCAAACACTGTTTTTTTTTTTAAATCTAAAAACCCACTATTAATCAATCCATGTGACGGTGTCTCTGGTTATTGTGAACTTAGTAGAATTATGTTTCTAATATTTTTTTAAGTTTTATGAAATTTAACGACCAAATAGATGAAATCAGCGACGCTCTAAAGTGTCAAGTTTTTTCGTATTAAACTAAAATTTTTGAAGTCAAAGCTGAAGTTTTTCGACGCTTTTAAAGACATCGCTGATTTTTGAGAATGAACCTAAAATCAGTTTTTGGCATTTTTACGTATGGGATAATTTTTTGTAAATCTTCAGTGGCGTAGTAAAGAGCCAGGAATTTCTTATTAACTTGAAAATTTTGCAATTGATCCTAGGTGTTTGTACACTTATTTCCCCCCTAGTTTAAATAACTTTCAATAGAAAATCTTGTGAGTCTGAAAAATCATTATGATTGCATTGGGAGCACCTCATATGCGATCATAATGAACTTTCGCTAAGAAATAAGGATCTCTCGCACGAGGAGCCACATTTCTCTATTTTATGACTAATTTTACTTCTTTTTTCAATTCCCCAACTACCAAAAAGCCGGCAAAATCTTCTTCTAAATTAAGTCAAATTTGCCCGATCAAATAAACACAACTTTTAACAAAATTTCCGCAAATTAGCCGACAACAAATTCGAACTAAAACTCGGTTAAAAGCTCGACGGGCATCGGAACAAATTAGCCGAAGCTTTCTAAAGTGACACGAGGCCATTAGGCCCGGTTCACGCCAATTTATTCTGCGGAATTAAATTCTGAGTCAGGCATTGCAGCATTTGCTTACTCCGTTTATGTCCTATACATCGATTTTGCACTCTTAGGGATTTAATTTATCCCCGGAATTGCAAGTGGGCCTTAGAAGGAGTAAAAAATTAGGCATAAAAATACTTTATTAATTATAGTCCTTAAGCGCCAATTGTTCGACCTTAACATTAATCGATACTTTTAGGTGGGACATTAACGAAACAAACACAGAAAGTTAACATATAAAAGTCAATTGAATTTATAGGGGTTTCAGTGCTTGTAACTTAGGGCCGATTTCATTTCGCCCCCGACTCGATCATATAAACAGCCCCATTATTGCAGGGGTTGGGGAGCAAATGGTTTAATCCCCCCACATTTAAATGAACATTCGAGTGTGTATACGTGTATCTCCCGAAATTCGAAGGATTAAAATAATATATGCCTAGTAATGTGACATTCCCTTAGGGCGGAAGTTAGGGTTAATGAGGCTCTTTAATAACATATTTGGGTGATGTGGCCCTGTGGTTTTACTGGTTTTCAAGCCATATGAGGCGATGTTGAATAATAAGAAACCCAGGGATGGTTTATGCATGAAGTGGGAAAAACTAGGGCCAAAGATCCAAAAAGCCCAATGAAGTAACCCAATCAATAATTTACCCTTTTGGAAATCATTTAGATTTCTCCTAAAATATCTGGATTTCGGAAACTACAATAAAACTTTTCCAGAATCTTTAAGATGTTTTCTGACGGAATATCTCTCGAGTTCTTTATTTCCGATTGCTATTGGTTTATTGATTTTCTGAAAGAGGAATGTTTTACTCAGTTTGATGCTTAGTCATCACTAGCAGAAGATCATTATCAAGGAATAAATTTCTGGATATCAATAAAACATGTCCAGGACATTCAAGACGTCAGTTCCACTATTCTGGATCTCCAACTCTGCTATGGATGGCTACAGTTGTAGCAGTATCTACTACTTGTAAACTGTAAACACTGTATACGGTTGAAAACTTTTAACACCACAGACAATCGAGTACACTAATATGCTTAAAACGCATTGAAAAATTGTGTTTTTTCTCAAAAATTTTAGTTTTCGAGGACAATTTTTAAAAATATCAGAGGCGGCACGAGGCGGATTTAACGGTGGGTCGGAAATTAAGAAGAACCACAGTTCAAAAACTTTTTACACCTTTAGAAATCGAGCTACACCACTGACGATAAACTACATAAGTACATTTAAAAATTATATATTTTTTTTCTTTAAAATTAAACTCTTGAAGATCGATGTTGAAAATGGCCGAGGCGGACGAGAACTTCGCCACTGAGGATAAAATACAAAATACCTGAAAAATTGCAACTTTCTAAAAATAAAAAATAACGTATTTGTGCTCTGAAGGCAGCTTTTCGACATTGAGAAAAATTACACATAGCGTGCCTTCATGCATAAAACATTTTTCTTGATATGTTAAAAGTGACAAACACAGATTATCTCATATCTTTTCCTTTTGCACCCAGGAACATCAGGCCACTTTCAGCGTCCGAACCACACCCCGGTGACATCTAATAGCCCAAAACTGCAATATATGTAGGGCTAATAAAGATAAACCACCCCAAAACTGCAAATTAGATTTCCCACCATTAACAGGAGAATCCCTCCTATGTCGAATTGAATCGTGCCAGATGCAATGGCTCAAACTCTGACTTGTAATTGTCCACTGCAGGCAAACAGTTCAATAGGTTTTCGTCGGGGGTGAGTTTGTTTAGGGCAAATTACGGATTAGTCCGTAAATAGAGACGAAACAGGGAAAAGGAAATTCAATAATGGAGGGTACGTCGAAGACGTTTCATAACGACACGAGCAAAGAAAGCACGTACAAAAAGCTTTAAATGTGAGGAGAAGCTTTCGCTTTTCCAAACTAATTGAAATCTGAAATGAAATTGCTCTTTGTTATGTGAAATCTCCGTTTTCAGGTGAAAAATTGCCATTTTTTCCGGTGAAAAGTTAAGCTCAATGATTAATGACCGTCCCTTGGAAAGGGTTCATATTTAAAATGCCTGCAATACGGCATAAAGCGCGTTTTCGAGATGAGAAAAAAGCTTTTAAATCTGATATTAAAATGAATGAACTCGGAGCAAAATGGTGTTTAAGAATGGATTTTGAAAGCTAAGGAAAGCTTTATGCGCCATTAAAGAGGTATATTACAGGGAATGACATGTTCCTGTGGGTCCAACGCTGATGACCATTATTTTAAGTGACTCTCATATGGCCCCATTAAGAGACCTCCACAATGGTAATGTTACACTCAAAATTAAATATTACACCCCAGGGGGTTTGGATTACCCGCAAGCCTGCGTTTTTTCCTCCTAATAGATCATTATGCCCGGAACAAAAAGAGAGGGTGGCTTAACGAACAATTTCGGGGGTTGCGTTCCGGATTGCACGCTAGATTTCCCAATAATTTTGCGTTTGGGCTAAATTTAAGTGATACTAGGTATAATTGAATACAGACCAATTAGAACATATAAATCTCCAACTGTCATTTATGTTATATCTTTCCATTCTCCAATATTAATGGTTGAAAACTTTCAAGAATGGCTGCGATTTTTCATCGGGCCCAATTAAACAGCTAATGACCGAACAAGAATCAGTCATTTGGAAAGTTTAAATTAAAGACATTTGATATTGGAGCCATTATTTCAAGAGATTTTCTTTTAGAAGTTCTACCAACAACTGGGAACTTCCATTACTGGATAAGATTCTTTAAAAGGCCTCAAGATAAATTTGGGAAATAAAAGTAATCTGTCTTGGTGTGGATAAAGGCACTGATGAGGGGGGCGAAAAAGTCACTTTTCTTAAGTAGGGAAAATTAAGAGGGATTTTGAAGTTTTAGCTCGGAGTGAATCAAATTGAAATTAGCCATTAATAGCAGTAACTTTTTCCTTTCCTAACTCCGGAAAGTACCTTTTTCTCTGCATATTTAAAATTTAAATACCAGAATAGAATGTAAATTCCCAAGCTGGTGGATTTGAAAAACTTTGCGCAGAATTTTCCCTCCCAAATTGTACCTATCCCTTCTCACATTTTGGGGAAACTCATGCATAAACCGGCCGGGTAAAAGGGAGTTGTTACAAACTTTGCTATTCAATTAAAAACTTTCTTTTCTACCGACGTTATTAAGCTGGAAATATGTCCGGAATCCCGATTGGCCGTAACGCCCAGTGTGGAACATTAAACGTTTAAGGCGATTAATTTCCTGCAGTCGAAGGATTTCGTTTTTCCATTAACTTTGCTTTGTCTATTCATGGCAAAATTAAATACTAAATGGAAGATTCAGATTAAATATTTGTTTACATTGTAGTTCCTATATGAAGCTTGCACAGCGAGTTCAAGATATATGGCGGACATATAACTGTGGCCACAGACCCACTTATTACACAAGTATGTTACTGGTGGGAGTAAATAATGAAAAACTACAATATGAACTTTTGCCGAGTTCCGACAGTTTCAAATTTTCAATTTCATTTTGAATTGTTTCATTTCAAAGTGGAATCCGCCAGTGGCGTCCCAAGACGGTTATAATTTTTTCAATTTTTTTTAATGTGTATTTGATAATATTAATTTTCACACTTTTTGACCCGCCTCTGTACTAGGCAGGAATTGATCAGTATTTCTCCTGTAGGAAGTTACCGAAGTCCCCGGTTGCGCCTAAAAACTCACGTTTTTTGAAACTTCTCAAAACTTGCAAAGCAGCATTAATTTGGTCTAATTTTTTGACCAGCGCCTGCAGTCAGATCTAGTCCGCAAGTTAAAATTTCACCATTTTGATGTGGCCAGTATTTTATTTACGCAATAAAATTATAATATCCGATAGATCCGAAGACACCTGGATTTTTTAAAATATCCAATGCTACAAGGTAATTTCCATAAATTATATACCTTTTTAGGGACGTTAGTGCATTCTGATTCTTACATCGAGCTGAAACTTTAATATTTTAATATACAGTAGATTCTGACTATAACGAACCTGGTTATAGCGAACTCTCGTTTATAACGAACTAAATTTGAAGCAACGAAAATTTTCCCAGAAGACCAATGTAAGTTTTCACCGGTTATAACGAACCCGTTTATAACGAACTTCTGGATAAAGCGAACTCAAATTGCCCACAAAAATATAAACATTTCTCGCTTATAACGAACTTTTTAACCGCATTCATAACACAATTGGTGCTGTATTGACACCGAGTGAAGAAAATTACAACTTCATTTGTGTTTTCTTTGTCTTGTTCGTTAAAGATAGCAACAGGCACGATTCGGTAATTCCCCGGTATATGCATTATTTCTCCTGCTGCGTATTCAACATTTCAGCCCATATTTCTTATTATACGAGTTGCATTTTGTCAGTGCGGAAGTGTTGAAAATTAACAAGGAAAAACGTAAAAGCATATCTTTAAAAGAGTAATGTGAAATAATACAAAAAATAAAAAACTGTATGAAACAAAGTGATATTTTTTAAAAATGTGGAACTTTCAAAACACACAGCTGGTTTTATTGGAAAACGGCGTGAGGCAATTACCCTGCCTATCAACAAAATGAACCTTAACGTAAAAAAATTAAAAAATCTATTCATAAGGTAATGGATAAGGGTCTCTTATTGAGGTTTAATCAAAAAAGACACGAAAATGTTACTATAACGGGGCATGTTTTTCAGGAAAACCCCAATAAAATGGGCCGGCAAACCGAAACTGATGATTTTTCATGTTCCAAAAGTTGGATAAAACGATTTAAAAAAACGTCATAGTATCACTGCTGGTAAAATTGTTGGAGAATTTGCTGCGGTTAACATGAATGTGGTTAATGAATGGTTAACTGATGTGTGGCCAAACATTCAACAAGGCTATGAATCCGATAATATTTTTAATGCCGATGAAACCGACCTCCTTTTCAAATTAATCCCTGATAAAACCTTGAGGTTTGGGCGAATCGTGTGAAGTTGATTGAAAGATCGAATTACCATTCTAGCAGCCGCAAATATGTCTGGGACGGAAAAAAGGAAATTATTGATTATTGGTAAATCCGCTAGACCTAGATGTTTCAAAAACAAACAATTACCCGTAAAATATGAGTTCAACAGTAAGGCCTGAATGACGTGGGAAATTTTTGCTAGTGAACTTCAAGAGTTAGATAATGAGCTAAACCGAAAAAAGGGAAAATCATACTACTAGCTGATAACTATCCAGCCCACCTCCTAAGGTAGATCTCAGATTCATAAAATTGGTTATTATGCCGCCCAATACAAGTTCAAAACTTCAACCAGCTTGGGCCAGGTTGTTATTCATTCATTGAAAAGTTGTTATAGAAAAATTCTCTTGATAAAACTAATTGAAGCAATGGATGATGGTAGAAAGTTTTCAGTCAATCTTCTGGCTGCTGTGAATTTTATTCACATGGTTTAGCAGCAAGGTTTAGCACGGGGGGTTTTGTAAAAATAAAAATGAGTTCGACGCAGATGATGATCTTCCACTTTCTGAATGGTTAGAGGAACACGCAGACGATTCCAATCGCGTTCTCGACACTAAGTTACAACACTCCCTGGAATGTGAAAAATTTTTAAATTCCAATTTTGAAGAAGATGTCAGAATTGATAATAACATATTAGCCAGAGAAATTTTGACTGATGAACAAATTATGGAATCACTGTCTGCAGAGCAAATTCCAAGTGATAGAGAAGAGGCTGATAACGAATCTGATGAAGACCCTACCTATTCTGTTCCTTCTCTTCGTGAAATGGTCCAAAATACGTCAGAAATTAGGATTTTTCTAGAGTCGCACACTATTCCAGAAGAAATGTGGAACAATTTTTGGAACGTTGAAAATTATACAAATAAAGTATATTTTTCAAGTAAGCATGTGCAAACAAAACTTACAGATTTTTAAACCAAAGATTCATGTTTATGAGTCAACTTTAATTAAAGAATAAAAGATTCGCATTTGTACCTTTTTTTGTTAACCGCTTGTAACGAGTTCGCTTATAACGAACCCATTTTGTTGCATTTTTTAGGTTCGTTATGACCGAAATCTACTGTATTTTAATATTAATTAGACCGTTGGCTATCAAAATTTCATTAAAGCCATCAAAAACACACTTGGGCCATAAAACCGAAACATGTAAAGTACCAGAGTTAACACGACAGAGCCTGCAATTTTAGCCTGTAAAATTTTACGATATTATTCGCTTTAGCATCATTTCCTCGACAAGAGCACTTTTTGCCTCACCCACTCACTTTATTGCCCTAAAATGTTGCGGCAGTAAAATGAAATGCAACATCGAATGCGAGCAAATAATTTAGGGCGTCTTTGCCAGGGACTTTTCCAGGGGTAAATTTGAAACTAAAAATAAAAGCTGAAAAGGTCTTTCGTACTCCCAGTTTGTCTACTTAAGCCGCATCTATGGTAATCAAAGCAAAACAGCCGGGGATAATACCCCTTGAAAGCAGATTTTCGACGAAAGCCCTATACTGAAACAATGGGATGCACTCTCAGTTTGCGAATTTGCGTGCTGCCATGACGACAACAAGCTCAGACCGACCGTTTTCCAGATAAGATTTTCCAGAATTCATTGGGGAACTATTCAGATAGATATCGAGATGTTTCATGGCTGTTTCAGATTTAGAATAAACTAGGATCATTTCAAAATCGCAAACAAACGTTCCATTATGGTCCAGCTGACTCACGAAACACTATACACCCATTTCAATAGAGACGTCGTCAAACTACCGGCCCATTGTGCCTCAAACAGGGCACCATTATACTCTTTCACGTCATTAATGTTCATTTCCAATCAAACGAACAAATACGTATATGTTTAGGGAGACGTATCACTTCCTCCCATTTTGATTTCAGCACGGATGGCCGGGTCCGTCGGCGTACTGAAAAGTCCAAAATGATGGTAATTAGCTAATGGTCTAAAATACTTTCTAAAGGGTTTTAAACATAAAAACTTTCTGGAGCTTTTAGTTGAAGGCTTTGAGACTAAAATTGCGAAAGTTTTTACAATATTTTAACTACCAACTTTCATGTCTGGAAACTTATCGCAGAAGCTGATTTCTCATGGGGATGATGTGATATACGAGTTGCAAATCAGACACGTGACTTGCGGCCAAGAGCATATGTCATTGTTCACTAAGGCTAAATCAAGTTTTATATCGTTAATGCTGCAATAGCGAATCAATTTGATTCCCAGGGGGAATTTAAATCCCCTAGGGGTGACTTTTTTTTTTGCTGCATAGATCATTAGGAATCCAACACAGAAGGGCGGCTTAACGAAGGTTTATGCGGGGGGGAAGTTGCTGTTTAAGCTGCTTTTAAGAATTATAGAAACGAGGTGAAACTTCGGCTTGAAAGTATGTATTGCTGGAATGAAAGCGAATGGTTATTAAAAATTCCTTGCACCGTTCAGAGTTAATCTGCGCCACTGATTGGAGAAGGTATTGAAGGATAGTGAATTTTCTCGGTATGGACAGTGGATTTTAAAAATGTCGGAGGGTTTGGAAATATTTCAAAATTCGCGATGAACGAAAACTAAAAATCCCCTCCGCCAACAGAGAAGATAGTGAAACTCCGTGATGTTTTCTACAAAATTGTAATACTGAAAGACAATTCATCTAAAATGTCAGTGGCGGCCCAAAAAAGGTTTGACAGTGCCTGTACTAAATTGTAGGAGTGCACTAAAAACAGAAAAATAACTCACGGTTAAATGTTCCATTCTCCTCCGAGACTCGAGGTACGCCCATGACGTTAAAATAATTTGGAAAATCATGAGTTTCCTCGAGATATCGGTCACGAAAGTCGATTTTGAAAATATCAGTAGAGGTCCAAGAATTGTCATGAAGTGTGCAAAACATGTAGAGAAATCAGTTAAAAATTTTATATATCTCCAAAATACCAGCTCCGTCACAGACCGTAAAACATTTCATTTCAAGCAATATCATTTTTTTTTTAATTTGAAAATTCAAAGGCGATTTTGAAAATTCCACTGGCGGCACAAGAAGTCTGCCAGTATACTAGATATGCACATAGAGAAATCAGAACTAAAAACTCCATACATCTCCGAGATTCGAACTGCGCCACTGCCCATAAAACCGTCGCGACACGAATAGCGTTTGAGGCTCAAAAAATTTGTTTCAATTTTCAAATTGCACTTGAATATTCAACATAAATTTGCGAAGCGAGCTACGCCTGTGACGTCGCATCGCGATTCTCAAAAAAATGATGATGTTCTTCAAAATTTTAACTTTTAAAGTTTGTTTTGAAAATGTCAGAGGCGGTACGAAAGGGGTTTGAAAGCCAAAAATAAACATTCTTCTCTGAGTTTTGACTGCCTGCATATCAACTACAGTATATCTAAGAAGTATTTGCATCTTTTTATATTTGTCACATTTTCTCATTTTTTTATATAAAATTTCCAAAGCAAAAAATTTATCGCAGACGGTTCAGGTTGACAGTAAAGTAATTTGGTTTGTGTAAGTAAAGGTCATGTCATAATAAAATGTGTCCAGAAAACATTTTAGCATAAATATTTAATGATTTTTCGCTCGAGTTAATCCCGATAGGAAACATATGGGGACTACTGAAAATCGGGCGCTTTTCGTTCACTTATAAAATTCGAAACAAAACTTCTTCTGATTAAAATTCAACGAGCGGCAATCGTTTTAGAGCACAGATATACGCACTAAGCGAGTACCCATCATGCGGCCAGCCGTCCGCTTGATCGCATGCGATAAAAATATATGTTAACTTACGGGGAAGCTTTAGTTCTATTCGTACTATCATGCGGCAGATAGTGCGGATAAAACTAAAGCTTCCCCGTATATTAATATATATTTTTATTGCACCAATCGAACGGCTGGCCGCATGACGGGTACTCGCTTAGTGCATATGTGCTCTTGGGATAGAACCATAATGAAGCATCGCACCTCGCCGGGTACCTCGATGTTCACCTCGCCGTCCGGCTATGGTAAATCAAAACAGTAGAATCAGATGAGTGCTAAAAAACTGAAGTTGTTTACTTGAGTACCGCACCTCGTCCCTCGCGTCGCCATAAAATGAAGATCAAAATATTTTGTTTTCCAGCGGCGAGGTGCTTGAAACTTGCTCTGTGATTGGTTGTCTCAACCCTCCGCTCCTCCCACACGGCAACAGTGCAAGTTGCGTTTAATCAGCAGTACTCCACATGTTCGGTGCGGTGGAAGGATCAAATGTAGGTAGGTAAAGGTTGAGGGTGGAGGAGCGGAATGTGTGGTGCTGTTTGAGGGACCAGACCGAACTTAACATAAACAAGGCACAATTTATAATAGCCACCATATCAAAGTATTTGCCGAATCACTTGCACTATCTGAATCGGACAACATTTTTACTACCTCTCTGTTCGTAAGAAACTGGACAAATGGACTACGATAAACGGCGATGCAAACTTCTTCATTATGTTAATCAGCGGCGATGTTCAATTCTTAGCGAGGTAAACGGCAAGGTGAACGTCGAGGTGCCCCGCGAGGGGCGGTGCTCCGCTATGTCTTTGCCCTTAGAGTCATAGGAATTGGTAACTGAAAAGCATCGTCATTTATTGTTGGGCCCCGACAGCCTGCAGACTCGCTTGAGGATGAGTGGCCACTTCACGTGTGAGATACGAAATTTTGTGGAAATGAAAAGGAAAAAAAAATAGATTGTAACGCTTCAAGCGTTGTATCTCATCCCTAGAACTTGCGCTATATCTTCTGGTTTCAAGGTAACATTTTACCCATTCAAAGAGCAGTTTAAAACCCCCTTTATCACAATTGTGCCGCTTTATTCCTCGCTCTAACGATGACATAAACGTCACACTACTCACTCAGTAGTACGCTCGCCATAAACGTTAACAGCCGCCATATTCTCGCTAATTCCGTTCGAATCTCGCCATATTTTACGAACTTTACAGTTTATTAAACCACAGAAACACTTATTTGGATGGCAAGCGAACTGAGACCATATCGAGACATCTAACATGCTCGAAAGTAATAACAGATTTGAACCAGTAGTTTATTCGCGATGGACCATGACCACAAGCACGGTCAAATGCCCGAGAAAGGGCTGTATAACTGTAGAAAATGTTAATGCGAACACGTGATAAAGCAAATTAAAAACTCCGATCGTGGGGCCTTATTACATACTTAATTCGGAATTAAATTATACCTTATCTTGAGTATGGTAATTTTATTGCTGGAGTTTGATGTTGTGCACTCGAGAACGTTCAAATCCCATTTCTCTGTTATACACATTTTTCCCTTTCTTTTTGCGTTTTTGACCCTACCCTTGAAACTACCCTCCAGGGAGAATTGCATTATATTTCCCGACTGAAAGCGAATACAGCAATTTTCATCTCAGACATGTAGAATAAACGAATTTACGGTTATAGTGGCCAGAACTGTATCCTGCTGAGCCCCCTTTCAGAGCTCAATTTAAGGTGACACGAAATGGGAGAGACTGCAGCACTATGGAAGGAAATTAGGGCATGTTTAATAATGACGGTAATGATCAGTGGCGGGTCTAAGGGTAGAACGTCATTGGCGTTTCTAAATGGTTTAAGACCAGGCAATGGTCCAAAATTATTTTTCCTCTTTATTCAAGCTCGATAAGCCTCCTTCCTAGATTCTGAATTTTGAAGCGTTCCCATACAATATGCTATTGACGGATCATTAAGTTTTTAGACCCAGCAAGGTTCCAAAACTATTTTTCGTGCCTTTTTGGTCCTTTCAAAGGAATTGTGCATGGAAATGGACTTTTCCTGTGTACAAAATGGAAATGTAAATTCGAGTAGTCCGACAATTGCCAGGGGCACTGCAATTTTCCCGTAACAAGTCTCGGCAGAGTTCTGGAAAATCCAGACGATTCTATCTTGGAGAGATGCGGCTCGTAGTCTGGCTAAAGGGCGATTGAAAATTATGTGATTGGATTGTCTTATTTTATTGAAATAGTAGGAATACGGCGTCGGAATATTTGATTTAGTTTTGCTAAAAGTTTGTCTGGTTCGGGAACTTTTCTTTGGTTTGGCACCCCTGCAACACTCCTCTCATAATCCCTAAATTATCCTTTATGGTCTTCCCCCCATCCGGGCACTTTTACCACCCTCTAGAGAACAAAACAGCTGAAATATCGTGGAAAATTACGAGCGTACAGTTTCAGCAACATCGAAGCTTATTCCGCACATTCGAGCGACTGCTGCGTATTATGGCCTAATACCATCGCCTAAATTCCCCATATACCAGAAGTAATGGTTTTATAGCACGCCATAAAAACTATATAGTTAACTCCGTAACTGCCCATGTCGTGGGGTTGACAGGGTTTGAGATAAGGGCGTAGTAAATGACCACCGTCGTGGTAAAAGTTTAGAGCCGCGATAATGCTTTAAAAATGAGTGTTTAAAACGTATGGAAGTGTTAAAAGTTTTTTATTCGAAACTTGGCAAACAATAGAAGGCAAATGCATATTTGCAATGAAAACTTTCCCTAGTTCTAGAGTATTGGCCTAAAGGCTTATTTCCGGTTCCGTCTCGGTGAACTTCAGTTTTACCCCTGAACTTTAACTATTTTATTAGGCGAAAGTTTAAAGCCTCTAATACCCGGTAAAGCACGATAAATGGCCGGTGCATTGGAACCCGAGTGGTATTTAACCGAAACAGTTTAGCAAGTTTATTAGCTCCGATTTTTAATTACCGACATTCAGGGAATTAGGGGGATTAAGAAATAGCTGGGAACTACCGTGGGGAATTCCGTGTTATTTACTCCTGCAGGCCCTCTAATGAAAAATATTTGCCAGAAACACCCTTCAAATTCATCAGGTTAAATACTTATAAAGGGTGGTAGTTCTTGGGGGGGGTCATGTCCGGGCCCGCAATGACCAGTTCAAACTTTTTTGCGCTGCGCCACTGACCTTTCATACTCGGAAATTCGACGTCCTTGTTCAGTTCTGTCGCTTTCTCATTTCTTTGGTTTTGGTTGTATCTGGGTAGTTTCCGAGTTAGCCGGGAAGAAGACTAAAACGGATGAGAGTCAGTACTCTCAGTTCACAAATAGAGTCTCAGTCACAGTTCACAAATAGAGTATCACGTTCAAAAATATTGATAGAACGAAACCACAAAAACTAGAGGATCCACTTATGACCCATTCAAAAGCCTGGAGTTTTCCCCATAAACCCTGAAATTGTCTTCAGAAAATTGAAGTCTTGGACGTGGCGTCAGGGGTGAGTCTAAGGGTGCGAAAAAGTATCATGAACACCACAGATTAAAAAAATAATAAAATTTTCATTAAAGAGGATCGCTGCATTTAAAAGATTTTTAGCAGCGAAACCACAGAAGCTACTGAAGCTGCTTTTGCCCCATTCGGAAAGCTGCAGACTCCTCTATAAACCCTGAAATTTTGCGGACCACCATTCAGTTCAGGGGATTGTAGCAGCAACGGATTTAAAGGTGGCAAAAGTTATCGATTTTAATAAAAACTCCTCTCAACTTCTAGGTCGAAAGTCAGAAAAATGAACTCCACTTAATCGATTACAGCGAAAATTCTAGTACCTAAAAAGGCGACGATTTAGGCCATCTAAAGCACTGTCATAACTCCTCAAAAACATCAAACTTCAGATGGAAAATATTATTCCTCAAATCCCACTTGCACCTGCGTGCTTTTGGAACCCATTTGCTTCAATCTACGTTGCTATTTTAAACTCTATTAGTTAGGCAAACATCACTTTAAAAATTATTTGAATTACCCATCACATTGACCGGAAAGCTTATTGTGTTTCGAACTGTAGCCTTACAGTTGTTTGCCCTCCATTTAGCATGTGTTGTTTATTGTTGAACAATCAACGCATGGAAACTTGAGGTCTTTGATTGTTTGTCTTGTTAATTGCGAAGAAGTTAATGCTACTTGTGTGTGTGTATCTTGAGGAGAAACTGCGGTTGTAAATTAGGCTTTTCCCTGCTTCGCAGGGTCTTTTATTACATGGGAAATTCTTTATGAAGTCTCAGTATTGCTGCAGACTTCTGCCTTACTCACACACCACGAAATCCCTATAGTCACTTGCCACATAATAAATGTGAGCCCTGCTAGAAAAAAAGGGACAAGAAGTGTCCCTTTCCTCCATTAGAACTTTATTTATAACGCCCCTGTTCCTTTCTTTACCCGAGTGTGCTTGGAAAGCACTCTCAAGAGGAAACCCTCTGTTTTCCATGGAAATTCCGAATGCAAGGAAATGCAGTGGAAAAAAATTTATTGCTCCTTCAAACAATACCTACCTTTTATTACCGGTCGGCGAGTTTCTTTTGTTCACGTATTCCAGAGATTCTCCTTGTAAATATCACACTTCCCTTAGTATTTCCTTCAGCCACATTCTCTATGAGAACTAATAAATAGCTGCATCTTCTTCCTAATTTACCTCGCAAGCTATGCAAATAGCGTCAGTATTAACGATGGTGATAAGATTTCCACGGTCTTTCCAGCTATCCAGAGTCTCGTTCCAAACAATACTGATATGCCTCGAGGCGATAATTAAGCCGCTTCAATTTGCATTTTCACGACTCTCGAGAGATGGAAACTTGAAGACGCATTTTGCACCGATAAGGTTCCTATTGTTGAGATTGGATTGTCGCAAAGATTAGATGCAACTAAATAATGATAAATTTGACGTTGGAGAATGAGAGGGAACTGTGAATAGCTTCCGGATATAGAACATGTTTTTCGCAACTTACTTTGAACATATTCAGAAACATTAGTGATACGCCACTGAGTTGGAGAAACTCTAATAATCGTGTAGCTACGTCCATGAGTTTCTGTATAAAATGACTTCAAAACTATTTTCCAATTTGGGAGATCCTAATGTTACACTAATAAAATGACAGAGGCGTACAGGTCATTGAAATTAAGAGAACAGATATTGAAAAACCAGAGGTATATAGAAATAGATTTCTACAGTACATACCTATATAGTTTTTTTGAAAAAAAGTAGTCTTGATGAAATTTAACAAATTGCAATTCAAATTTAAAAACCCACAGGTGTACATGAGATGGAGTTCATTCTTTACCCCATATTCTCAAATTTTTTTCAGACATTTCTTCGACTGATTCTAAAAATCCTGGTGCTCCTCCCATGTGTTTCTAAAACGAAGCGAGTAGCTCCATCTCCTCCTTCAAGGTTAAGAAATTTAGGGAACCAATTAATAAAAATCTAGGCTTATGCACAGTATTCACTGGATCCTTGTTCAATTGCCCCACTTTCAATACGTACATTCCAAACGAAAAATCGTAAAAAATTTAGTCATCTGCCAATGTATCTTTTCACAACAAACAGTGGCTCCATGTGTTCATTTCAAATTCACTTGCCAATTTTTTGCATTTAAGACATGTAGTTTTTGATATTAAAAAATAGCCAGGTGCAGATGGAGCAAATAATGATCATACGTCTGCAAGGGACTTCCTATCAGTTTTCTTTAAAATTTAAGGAACTTCTGACAAGACCTATGAGAAAACCGGAGCTGAACGGGACTTGGAACTAAATTTAAACAATTCCTGGCTATTTTATCTTAGAATTTTCTCTTCGTGCGTTCTTGCATTGATGTACGAGAACGGTACCAACTATCACAAATCATCTACACCATTAAAAACCTCCACAAAGAGGCTACAGAAACAATTATTTACTTAAGGATCAAAGATATCCCATTACAAACTTCTTACATTCATTAAATAACCGTAGAATATTATATTTTACTGCCAGTGAAAGATGATAAGCCTTCAAAAGTGTGTTTCCATTTATCTTTAATGGCATCTTTTCAGCGTCGCCAAGAACAAGACACACA
The DNA here is from genome assembly GCF_039881205.1 of Euwallacea similis. Lineage (NCBI taxonomy): Eukaryota > Metazoa > Arthropoda > Insecta > Coleoptera > Curculionidae > Euwallacea > Euwallacea similis. Next base: position 4,796,246 of record NC_089619.1, read on the forward strand.
AACACTGATGTTTTGAAGATTTTGGATTGGCGTAGGCAGGAAAAGTTGTTAAATGTGGTTGTAGTTATGTGGATGAATGGCTCCTGAATTGTGTGACACGCATACCTGAACAGGAGACACATAGTTGAAAAGTTGTTATGGCCTAATTTTGTTCATTATTGGTCCAGATGAAAAGGGCACAAAAACGGGATATTTGAATTGCTTGGCAGTCCCTTTATAACCCCCACGTAGATTCGACATCTTAGATGAACGCTGCTTACGTGCCCTATTCAAGGGGACTACATAAAAAGATGCCATTAAAGATAAATGAGAGCGCCATTTTTGTAGCCTTATCAGCCTTTACAGCCTATAAAGTACAATATTTACTGTTGTTTAATGAATCGAGTACTCAAGAGGTTGTTTTAATGTCGATAAATCAACAAATGGGCATAAAATTTTGTAGTGGCCGGCATGATTTCCAGACCTACAGACATTGATTTTGATTTAAATCACTTTTTTGGTAATTTTTTGTACTCAAACTAATTTTCACCTTGCAAGAAAACAATCAGAAATCTTATTCGAAAGTATTCTTTTGCTTTAAAGATCTGTTAGATTGCGGTAAGAGAAGTTCCAATGTATGTATAGAGCAACGTACGTTATAGGACACATAATGAAATTTCCGAAACTCGCATATAAATCCATTTGTTTTTCAGATTTGTATGCACAGCCCGTATGCGCCTCGAGGATTAAACTTCCGTATACCATCGCAATAATTAAAACCTGCATATACATGCAGAGGTACATAAACAACCCCTTTTTCGAATTCAGAGATAAAAGTCCCTTTTGGAGCTTAGCTCTTCGACCAATTTCTGCAAGCTTTAGGGCTTTGTTGTGGATACAATGCCCTGCTCAAATCTCGATTCATCTCGATAAATTTGGTCTATCCGGCTCCGTCAAGGCAATTTATAATGGGCCGGATTCAAATTAGTGTGAGTAATGCGAATAATGAATTGCCCACTAATCGGACAATTTGGGCGAGAGCTCGTGACCAAATAGATATCGTACTAATTTCATTGCTTAGGTCAGTGATATAAATCAAAGGATTATTGCTGTAATGGGCAAAGAAGACGTAATGGGCAGTCTTAGATTCCGACATATGACAAACATTTTTATTTGAGCGTATGAATTTAGAAGAGGAAGATATGGAAAACCGTAAGCCCCTAGGGAAGCCTTACAGTTTCCACCCGAGGAGGATCGTGACCTGGCTGTATCTCAAACTCTAATAATTCTTGAGAGAGCAATCAAGGCGAAACTTTCTACAGAGGTTGAAAATATATTTGTCTCTGACTTTTTTACCACGATCGTTCAACGATACCACGATGTCGAAACGCTTACAGAGCTGCCGTAACACAGTGGCGTGCAGCCAGAGTTTTAAAAATTATTCGCAAAAAATGTTTAAAAAAAAAAAAAAAGAGGAAGGGCGGCAAAAGTTAATTCCACAATACGCACGCCTCTTTCCTTTGTAATTCCTCGGCCCAGAAATTATCTGAACTGAAAAACACACTGAAGAAAACTCATTAGCGGGGTAGTAGACAATTTTAAAGATATTGTCAGCATGGGAAGAAAACAAAGAACTTCGAAAAGCCTAAAGTGTGGAATGCTGAAAGACACAACGGCAACATTGTCCATCGATCCACTTGGGGATGCACCGGCCGGAAAGGGGAGCGTTATCAATTTGGGGAACGCGTTTTATCGTATCATCGGAAAGTCGTAAGTCAAGAGGGTTTTGGAGCGCTGTTTTTAAGGAAAGTGTCAATACTAATAGGGAGGCTTTGCCTTCATTCATTGCTTGCTTGACGTCTGATAAAATATTTCCTGCTTTTCATTGCTCCACAATCGTGCTGAAAAAACCTTTTTCTATTAATTTTCGAAATTTAATTTAAAATGACAAGCAAACTGTGTCCATTAATCATGCCTATACAGTGGCAAATTTAAAATAGCGCATTAGTGGAAACAAATAGGTTTCCAATTGAGTAATTTGAATGAAAAACAGGAGCTACACGCAATCGATATTGAAAATGTTTCTCGTGTCAAACCAACTTAATTTCGTACATTCACATTCCCATTAAATCGAACAATACTCATGGTAATATTGTACTGGGACCGTGTGAACTTTGGAATAACAAAAACCAGGAAATAAGGATACTTTTATCTTTAGCACATAAAAGGCCAGCTTAAAAGCACTTCTAAGATGTCAATATTGGCAAATTATTGCCATTAGGCGTGAATTGACAAATATTTGCGAAGTATCTACAAGATCTCCATGTGAAATCTCTCATCTAATTTTAGCCTTCGATTATTCGCATTCATCTCGATTTTACGGCAAAAAGAGACAGTTTACAGCTTTAGATCAAAGACAGCATTACGGCTATTACGACCAAAGAGAACAAAAGCCGACAAAAATGTCTTCGATTTAATTGCTTTTGAGACGATACGTTTCTGCTTGATTTATCTCAAATAAAAGTGAGACGCCTTTAACAACAATGTTCCTTCTGGGAAGTGATAAACAGTGACCTTTGGTTTAACAGTACACACACTTACATGCATAAAGGCCATGTTGGGATGTCAACTGTCGTAAATTAAGGCTACACCCGATTTTCAGAATGAAACGGGCGTGTTTGTGAGCTGAGCGAGCCCAAAAATGCTCAATGCAGACAATGAGAAAATTTTAAATAAACAAAGAAATTCTTGAATTCTAAGATGAAGAGGGAAAACACTCGTATTCTGGAGGATTTGTGTTTTCTTTATAATCTTAAAAACACTCACTGAAATCGGCCGGAAATTACTTAGGTGAGCATCAAAAACTGCAAAATTTGCCGTATAAATTATTTAAAAAAACTGAGGTATTTTAGGAACGGTCGAAGCAGAAAATTCGCTGCGGGAAGACTGATTTAAACATCCTCAATAACCTCAAATGTATTCACCAAAACTCTGAGCATAAAATTACTATCAAAATGCCGAAACTGGCTTCTTTGAATTTTAGAAATTTATTCAAAACCCTCGTGACATGACGCTGATTTCCCTAAATTTATTTAGGAGATAAATTCCACAAATATATTTAAAATAAGGTGGGCTGGGATTTTTCTCTTCCTTTTTAAATTTCGTTTGTGTACCTTTTTGTACCCAAATTACTGTGACTCCGCTTACAAAACTTGGATTTGGTACATAACAATTTAATAGACTCCAAAATTCCAGAAAAAACCGCGTCGTACCTCGTTTCGCAAAGTTTCCATTGACTTCCGAGTGGAAAATTAAAAACGCTGTGCTGTGGAGAGTTTCTTCACTCCCCGCGTGAGACGACCCTTCCAGTAGGAGGAAGAGTGCGGTGCAGGTAGAGAATGTTGTAGCTCCACATGAACTGAGGTGAGAATAAAATAGCGGCCCCACGGCAAGTACTTCCTTCATTGTAGTGTGTAATACGATGTGTAATTTGACGTGCAAAATTGCGGGAACATTTCTTAAGATTTTGCACAGCCTTGTCACGTAATTTATCTCTTTTAGTTTTAACCGTTCAAACTTGCCACTGGAACCTAAGATATTACACTATGCGTAACTCGTATAAGTAGTCATCTTAGTGACATACCTTATGCTCAGGTATGGAATGAGTCTAAAATATGTCTCTTAAATTAGTACTTACAAGAATTACGCATTGTACCTGTTCGGTTGTGTGTAAGCCGCTTAAGCAGCAATATATCATTCTAATTAAATAATGCCAGCTGCCTAATTACATCCAGCCCTACTATTTCCTATTATGTGGACTTAAATAACGACAAATGGCGTACTGTATACAAAGCAACTATCAGCAGATTACTTGGTAAAAACCGGCAGCTTTGCCTTTGATCCCACACCCGATTCTTCGTCAACCATAACACGTACTTATGTTCAACATCACCAACATGATCGAATACAAATGATCTATACGTTTTAGGATGACAGATATATATCAGCCGCTTATTATTTACCCAACGTGTACATTATATAAACGCTGCTTTATGTGATCCTCCTGCAGTGGGATTTTTACGCTGATTCATGTGCCCTAAAAACAGCCACAAAACAAGTTATTCCTTATTAGATCTGTCACAATGGACAGTCGAATCCATTGCTGATGATTTCTTGCCACTATTTTGCCTGTTATCTGGATTTATTGATAGGCCCGTTAGGGCTGACCCACAAAGGGCAATTAATGAAAAAGAATTGTACCCCGATAAAAGCTGGTTATTGGACGGCACTAGAGGAAAAAATAATTGCCCATAGCTACTTATATTTAGGACAAACTACTTAACTCCATCCACACATTAAAATGACACTGACCTGCCCATTTCGGTTAAATTTAGCAGCACAGGACAAACAAGAATTTCCCTCTTGAAATAGCCGAGGCTGAAAGTTTATTTTGGAATTAACATGTAATTAACACCGAAGAATGCTTTATCGGTAGCAGATGAAAATTTTTCATCGGAAAAGCGCTCATTTTCAAAAAGCCATGTCGGTTTACGGACAGCTACCATGACTTAGCCCATTCTAGCGGGACTGGGTTTGGGTTAAAAATGGAACGGGCGCAAATTGGTCTTCCTCAAAATTAATTGCAGTTTAAGGAATTCCACAATATAAATTTACCTTTCCAGCGCTATTTGTGCAATTCATCCAGTTCCGGTTTTGCGGGTAGGTATAGGGAAAACGCCGGAACGTTGCGATGACGGCTCTCCCAACATATATTATATCGGGCGAAATTGCCTTCTGGGCGAAGTTTAATTAAAGGTAGAATATATACGTGCACCTCTGTATGGGAACCATTAATTTCGAATTGAAGTTTTCCCCCATATTTCAGCCCCGACAGCGCGCCGCTTCCCCCCTTTGCAGCACGCACTACCCCCGCAGGGCTCGTAAAAATCCCCCGTATAGACGTGCAATCGGTGCTGGGGTTTGCCGTGTTGCCAAATACTAGAAAATTTGCCAAATATTTTTCCAGGCCCATATTATGCGTCTGGATTGGGTTTTGGATTGAAGGGACTGAAAAGTTCTGGTTTCTTTGCAGTTAATTATTGGTACTTGTCAAATCAGGCAATGGGGGTGCATATGGGGTGAATATTTTCAAGAAAGATTAAAAAACTGGAAAATCTTGGCAGAAGATTATAGATGTGATTTTTGTTAAAGCCTAGAACCCTGAGAATTGAGGTAAGCTACTGATTTTGATGCGATTCTCCTAAGTAAACTTGAGGCTCGTCCTACAAGAGGCCTCAAAAAGAACCTCAAAAACTAAGTGATAATCATTAGTGTACAGGGTGTCCGTTTCTGCAGCTTAACCATGGGGATCTCGATTACTGTAAGAGATGCTGTGTCGCACATCATTTAAGTCAGAAAAAAGAGTTTAACTCAAAAATGCAAAAATCCAATATGGCAACCATAAGAAGTAACAAAGTTGGGCGTCGTAACTTTTAAACAAAGAGTGTCTTGGACATTCTGGTCACATTTTCAAATTCCTCATGAAAAAGTGTCCTAATAATGTATTGGTTAAAAATGTCCAACTCTATCCGTTTTCGCTGAAAAAAAATAAAAACAAAAAATCAAAATTTCAATTTTTTCCAAAAGTCTCGGCAACCTTTGAAAAATTTTTTAAATTTTCAGCGGCATATTTTTACCCTCCCTAGGACACAACTTTGTCCCAATTTAACCGACTTCGTATCTCTTATAATAACCGAGATCCCCATGGTTAAGCTGCAGAAACGGCACCCTGTATATGTTACTTTTTGAATTATTAGAAATCTTGACCCTAATCCTAAGTTGAATTAGAAATCTCAGTGTCGTCCCCCGAGGAGACTGAAAGAAATGTAAAAATCAAAAAATAAATCTCACTGTTTGGTTTTAACTATTTTACAAATTGTTTTTTTTTCATCAATTTTTCATTGTCGGTCTACATAAGCAATCAATTATTTTGCACAGATGTGTCTAAAAAAACTGCTTGTGATGCCACTGATTTGATAAATGAACGAAGTTCTTGGGTAAGAAATTTCATTTCTCGGTGAGAAAATTCTAGGACTCTTGGAAACACACAACGCTACTTCATACGCACTTAGAAGCCTGAAATTTTTAAAATGAAATTCGAGATTTAAATTACATTCATTACTCGTCAGGGGCGTGCTCGGGGGTTTGAAAAGAACAATAAACCATCCTATCCAAGGCTCCACGCTACTGAGTTTTTATCATTGATAATTGCAACGAAGCACTTGTTTATATTCTCTACTGGTCGGTTCCTTAACGAGACACAATTACGATCATCAAATGATTGACGGACATGAAATCGAAAAGTGAAAATGATCTCGCCCTTAAGACGGACGAAACCAGACGATTTCATGAATTTCATCAGTTTCAAATTGATGCTAATTTGACAGTATTTAATGAAAGGGCTGAGAAATCTCGGTGTTAAATTCCTAGATCCTGTTCTTAGCTAGTCGAAGATAAAAAAGTGGTATGTCATACGACAATCGAGAGAAGTGCTTGAAGCACATCCAAGACACGGTGCTTGAGCGACGATAATCGATTAAATACCGCACATTCATCACCATCTGTCAGCCTGCGATCGGGAATTTTGCTCGTAATCCTTGTTTATCGGCCATTCCGGGACGTTTAGGATGATAAATCTCTGGCTGAATCAAAAGTCGAGAAGAAAGTTTTTGTCTACTTTTTTGCCTGCTATTGTTTAATATTTTTCCTGGGGCGGCAATTTATCGCCTCTCTGGACGGCTCTATTTATTTATCGCCAATCTGATAATGCTGCAGACTGCAGACGCCCGAGGCAAAAATGAATCTATACGCATAGGTCCCTCGAAATGCGTGACGAACGCTCTTTTTCTGGTGGGCAGATGTTTTGCTTCATATAAAACTTACCGGCAACTTGCAAAGTAGCATTCCTGCTTGTAGCAACTCCTGCAATGCTCCTCGCGACACACCAATAAACGCCAGCGTCCTGCTCCTTTTTGCTGTTCATGGTTCTGAGGAAAAACAAGGATCCTACGGGGAGTAATACGCGATGGGATTTGTTGTCCGTGGTGGACGTCTTGACCAGTTCTCCGTCTTTGTACCATTCGATGGTCGGCTCCGGCTTTCCCTCAGCTTTGCAATTCAACGTCACAGGCTCGTTTTTCGCCACTATGATGTCCGATGGATGCTCGACTATGCGCGGTGACCGGTATTGACCTGAAACAAGAATGGTTAGGAAATGTTAGTTTTGTATGCAGATAAATTCAAAATTTTCAATGTAAAAAAAGACTAGAGATCTGCATTGATGACGAAATCGGGGCTAAGTGAAAAACGAATAAATTTTTCTATATATTCTCCGACGCCTCTTTAAGACACATTGGACAGATTTTCTTCGAATTCTAATCATTTCAAATGAGTGGACAGCGGTATTGCGACAATGCCACGAAGTTGTGACGAAGCGAATTTATACCACGAATTTGGTCACAATTAAAATGTTCCATAGTCGAAATGACGAATCACAAAAAACGATGCGACAATGACTTTTAGTGACTGCTAAAAAACCTGAGACTTCCCCCTGGAAACCCTAAACGATTTATTAGCAGATGAATTCACAATGTCATTGACCATAAAGCATTTCAGCTGAGTTCAGACACTGCCCACCACCTGGGTGGTCTGAAAGACATAATCTCCTGATCCATTCATTAGGTCGGAGGTCACTTTCGAGGATCTCTATCAATGACTATGAAGGTGGAACAAATTCCATTACTTAATTCTGAATAAATAATTTGCCATTTAAGGGAAAACGCAGCTCAAAGCGTCGTTTAATGCGTTCCCTGCCAGTCATACTAATGATGTGACGTTCCCTCGGGAACCCTTTATCGAGGGAGGATGAGGAGGAAGAGGCGGGAGGCGCCATCTGCGTCAACATAGCTGCTTTCGCTTGACAGATTTCGAAAGATGATGGATTTTGCACGGGTTATAATATAGGGCAAGCATTAGGCGACAACGAGCTCGACATAAATAATAATTGAAAGGGGGACAAAGGAAAATATGATACTTTTCTCACAAAATTCAATAGGTTCCTGGAAATAAAATGGAACTCATTACTATCCCACCTGTTTCCACTGAGGTTTTTGGCAAAATTCCCCGGAGTTGAACTCCTAATTAATTAGTTTTCGTGGTAGCACACAACGAAGTTTAATATTAAAGGTTGAGGTAAACAGGGAAAGTTTGTTTGACTTCGCTTTAATAACAGCCAGACTAATTTTGCTTAGCCAATTGATGGATCCTCTTTAATTAAGATGTTGTTGTGTTAAGAGGTTTTATTGTTACGTAGGGAACTAACGTCATTTTGACGTCCCATTGACCCGAAAATCTCTGTGGGTAAAATTAAATCCCCGGAAGTTTCACTAATAACAAGAAATGAGGTATACATGAGGCCAAGGAACTTAATATGTGAAATTTAGTATTCTCCATTGTTCTACTGTGCGGACATTGCGATTTATTACCAGTCACAGTCAAAAACAATAACCACTCTACGCCTGATTTTTACTGAGATTTGATTTATGTACTACAGCACAATACATTGTTTCTATTCTTTGATTCGTTCGCCTCATATTTTGCATATATATTGATTAGCTTTAGTTCAGAAGCACCGAAGTAGCTTTGAATAATGTATGAGACCTCGATCGGTTAATTTCTCCAATGGTCCTGGTTTAGGTAGACTTTTGAGCATTTAGCTTATAATGATTTTATGACTGTCGTTACCGCATTTTCAACAGAACCGCAATAAAATCAACATCATCAGACAATTCCTGTCGCCATGCCTTTTTCGTTTCGTTCGAGTTCGGGTTAGTTCAGGTTAGTTTTCGAGTTCAGGAAATTTCGAGGTCGATTCTAGATATGAATGGGCAAGACAGATTTCGTCCTACTCCGATCTCATGATTTGACTTTGATGCGCTTTTGAGTTTTCGCGTTACGTGCTGGACAATTTAGCAAAAGAAACCTGAAACCAGATGGAAATCAGTGAGGTAGCTGGTCTTATAACGCAATTCAATTTATTTTAATTCTAGATTGTCGAAATAAGATTTCATCTTACATTGAAGTAATTTAATTTAACTCTGACACACCGCTAATTTTGAATGATACGGACTGAAAATTTCTACAGTTACAAGGGGGATTTGCACTCTAAAACTAAAAGGAATCAGTGGCGTAACTTATAACTCGGTTTACTGAAGAAACTTCAGGTTAAACGCTCATCGAAACGTACCGGCGTAACGTTTGTTTGAGGGCGATTGATATACTTAATTCTGATTCATTTAGATTATTGATAAAGTCAAATTTTCTTGTAACTTTTCTGATGTTGCGGATTAGTTCGTCCGAAGTATACTCCAATCCATTGTGATTCTTTTCAATTTGGCATGTATCTAGGTTACACACGAGCAGGTCTAATATGGCAGATTTAATGTGGAAGTAGATTACACATGAATTACACTGAGACGAGCTCGCCAAAGTAATAACACAATTCCGAGCCTCTAATTAATAAGTTCCTCGGCTTTAACGTTTGCCAGTAGCGTTTCACATACCGCATTCGCAGTTACAGTCCTAATTAATTAAAAGGCGACAGCGTTGAACTTAGTAGAGCTATGTAGCTATGCATCTCTGAAATTAATATCAAAGAATTAGGTCATCTCGTTGAAGACTCGAAAACAGAATAAGTGATCTCTCAACTCAGTTAATTATTACAACGCCAGAGGCGTAGTGAGTGTTTAGTAGCCCTAGATCCGCCAATGGATTCCATTAACCTTGACATTTGAAGTTTCCTTTATATAATCACTGTAGGATTTTGTTTGTAGTAAATTCAGAGGCGTAGAAAGTGGGAAATAGGATTTATTGAAAGACTGAACTAACGTTAATTAAGATATTTGACAATTTTCTACATGTGTATCGACTAACAAAGATATATTAGTACATTTTTTATTTTTCCAATTTCCATAAGGTGGTACCCATATATTGCTAGTTTTAGTTGCAAGAGCGGCATTTTATAGACAATTTCAAACCCTTAATATACCATAAAAGTCTGTAGCCTTGCCCGTCCTCCAGGAATTTCAGAAATTTTGATGAAATAAAGTAATACTCTCGGATTTTTCACTTGACGGTTGAAATTTTCTTTAAGCCGTTGATAGGAATATTCCGATTTCTCCAAGGGAGCAGGATCTTATATACAAATCTGTAAACTTTGAAATACTGCAAACATCAGTATTAAAGTTCGTTCCTAAAGATTGCTGCGAATTTAAAAAAATACTCAATTTTTAGGAATTCATTCAAATTATCATTAATTAGTCCCAGAGAGTGGGATTATGCTATTCTAAACTTAGCTTGCAGCTAGCTAATTATACCTATGAAAAAACTGAAATACCTCTCAAACGAATTATACGCCACTGTTATTTGAATTTAACCTGAAGCGTTCTGTGTAAGTTTCAAAATGAATCTGAATGGTATGTAATTCCGAGGCCTAGGGAGTAGGGTATAGCAAAGCAATGAAAGGGGTCAATTAGCACACACATAATCAAATTGAGGTATCAAATTGAGAACTCCCACCCCTATTATCTCGAAACGGGATAAATTTTTTAAAAATCACCGAAACACGTCGATTTTGTTATCGAGGGGGAAGAATTTTTATGCAGAATTTACCGCATCTTTTTCAACCCTCTACCCCGCAGAACGGCCCTCTCAAACATCTTAACTAGTAAAGGGGTTAAGTGATATGTCGTTTCAAAGATCTTATCGTTCTCTACATTTTGGTATCTCATTTGTTACATTCGACTGTTGGATTATCAAGTTAGACGTCTTTAATCATTCTAAAATCGTTTGCACGATTAGTGTTTTAATAGCGTTGAAACTAAGTTTTTTTTATTCAAATACGTCTAATGATTGGGAAATTGCTGCAATAAATCAATTTACCATCAAAAGAAAAGATGCATTAATCACTGAAGCAAATGTTTATCAATCTAATCAATTTCTTTGGTCCTCGAAAAGAAACATCTGTGTAGAATGTGAATTTTTTTATTGTTTATTTTTGTTTGCAATGGAATGCCGTTTCGACAAATTTTGATTGCCATTTCCGGGAATACCGTCTCGTTTGCGCTCGGGTCTCCGAAGTTGCACGATCGCTGAGTAGCAGCGGCTTGCTCGGAAGGAGCTCGAATTGAATCGGAGTAAAAGTTTCCGCGACCGAAAAGAATGGAGCCATAGGCGGACGTGAGACCGAGCAGTGCAGTCCGTACCGAGTCGAAAATGAATGGTAACTGAAATCTCTCTCCTCAAAGGCTGCGGAATGACAGTTTTTGTTGACAGGACTCCCAACGAATCATAATTGCAGAAGCTTTATTTGCAGTAAGTCATCAGTGTTCGATCATTGTCCCTAATTTAACCTCGCTTAATTCTATTTTCTGCGTTGGTGACCACTCTGAGTGGTTTTTGCCGCTGTTCTTCCTCAAGCGTGTATACGTTGCATATTATTGTTTCGCGTATCGTTTCCGTCCGGTCAGACCGAGAGCTGTACGGTCGCAAAAAGGGCGAAAGGTATGTGAATGTTTGGAGGCTATCATATCGTTATGATCCGTCCTATTACTCCTAGTAATGTCGATTCTTAGATGATTCAGCCGAGCGGTAGCACATCAAACAAGACATTCGAAGTGTGGAATAAACTAACCAGTTAACTCGGAGCGAAAATTGTTCGACAATATGTTTTTTAGTTTGAAAATGAAGGTCCGAAAAGAGTCTTTCCAAAGCTCCACGGCCTCAATGGTGGTTTCCACGGTCAGCATAGGTTGAAAATCTTAAATTTTAATTTAGGAAATTAAATTCAATGTTCTTGTGCTTTAAGCGTGAGCCGTGTGCGTCTCTGGTTTGAGCAGAAACTCTCAATTCTGAGTCAATTCTGGCTCTTCCGGAGGCAACTCTAGCGGTTTCCAAATTTTTTAAAAATGTCGAGTACATTATCCACAAACGTGTTATTAATAAAAATTACGAATTCTGGACAATTTGGTGGAGACGACGTTGTCCCTGCAAGATCGCGACGCGACGCTTACGGCTATTGTTTATAAGAGAATTAAATTTATAAGATCGCATATGTCGTCTAAGTTGTTAAATTTTAAGAGACTGAGACAAAATGTTAAAGTGAGTGGTGGCTTTATCTTTATTATATATATGATATATCAATTATAAACACGACATATGAAATTCTAAATTAGTATTCTCGAAAACCTAAGACTTCTTTTTCCATCGAGTTCTCTTTGCAATAGAAAATCTATTTTTTAATCCATCGGGGTATGTTTGCGTAATGAAACTGCTGCCTTGAATTCGAAACTTTTCTGACATTTTGCTAAATCTGAAAACATTGTACATTTCACTTCCAAGGGCGATCAGCTGTACCTTGATAAAAGGCAGGTAGTACCGATATCACTTCGTAGATGATTCACTCGAATGTTAGCGCGACGATGAACAAGATTTTCATAGATGCTCGTCGCGGTAATAAACGGAATAATCGAGTTTTCTTTTGTTCTAAAGATTCGTGAGGTACGACCTTAGTGCGTCTATGATTTAATGACTGAAAGTGAATGTTGCTAACGTGATTTTGACATTTGTGAAAGGTACTTTGAACGTGGCCGATGAATGATATCACAACTTTAGCTGTTTCAAAGATTAAGAAAAAATTTTAAAGCAACTTTGAATATTCCAAAAAGAAATTCAGGTTTCAAAGAAAGATTCCTTAAACGGAAAATTAACATTTCCAGAATTCCAAAAACACAAAGCTTACCCCTTGTTTAATTCTGGATTTGGTGGGGTAACAACCCCGCTTCCTTCAGGCAGGCATTTAATAATATTTTTAATCTGGGGAGGAGAAAGTAAGCCGTAAATGTTTATGAAAATGTGTGAGAAGGCCCGAAATTAAATCGGAGGGAGCAAAGGAAAATAAATAAATTAGTTCGAAGGAAAGAGAGGGAGAATGGAAGTTTGTACATCAAAAAGAGAGCCGGAGCCAAGGCGATAGCTTTTATAATGCATCGGCTGTATAAAAGTCGCCTCGAAAGTTTTAATCAAAAGAAATTGAGACTCTTTTATGGCGTTGACAGAAATGGGCTTGTTTGTTTCACTTGCTGGTTCATTTGGCCATAGCTGAGATTTTTCCATGGAAAAGATGACCTGGTTTGAATGATTTCGTAGAAAACTTTTAGTGAGGGGCCAACGTTGCCTCAGTATTGAATTTATGGAGTTACGGCATCAGTCGTGATGTCATCTCGAAAGGGAAGCACGCCCTATATAAAACTTACCTTTAATTTAATTTAAGCTACTACAATGCAAGATTGCAATGTGGAAACAATAAAAAAATGAGAGTGTTTACTGAGACCGAAAAGAAATAAAATGAACATTTCCATGATTTATTAATAATATATACAAATATTTTCATTATTAGATATTAACATAAAATAACGTTCAGTTCAAGTTCAAGTATACGAATCGAACCAATGCCCAGATCCGGGTTTGAGATTGCGCCAGTTCAAAGCGGTCAATTGAAGGAAGAGAAGTGCTTTTAAAATTAATTATACTACTTAATTTAAACAATAATAGAAGTATAAAAAGTTATTTAAATTACTGAAATGAAATTTAGCATATTTTTCGTTTAATCCGGTAACCTCACGACTTCAAACTCAAACGTTTTTTTAACAATGCTGGTGAAGACAAATGGGGTCAATTAAAATAATTACTACTAAACGGAAATGGAGTAATTGAGAAGTGGGTGCTTCCTTCTTGTCAACATGGGAAGTTGTTCTTCTCAATAAATAATAATAACAAATCATCAATTCAGGAACAAAACTCTATAGTTCCCGTGCATGAGTTATAAATAGTCTCCGACTTATATGTCCAATTTCTACAGCATCAAAACTCTCTTTTAAAGAACTGAACCGATTGAGACTTGCCATACAGGCTTGAAAAAATGTTAAACCTTTTTCCCTCAACATAATCGACCTAACGGATTTTCCTCTAATTACCACCTGCATTAGACCTCTTAAAACCGATTATACCAATTCAGGCGCCTAGAAGATGAAAAAAAAATTAATACCCGCGATCACTGCCGGTAATGTAATATTAGAAAGTGCATTTAAACCGTCGGCTAGTCGGTCATTAATTTTCGACCGTACAAAGGCAAAAATAATGAACCTAATTTTCAGCTGGGAACGAAATTAATCACAACTGTCGTTCGTAATTCATACCGAGGCCGGTTCAGGAAATTAATCAAGCCTTACCGAGTATGATGTCATATATAAGCTGTCTTAATCCCATTGCAACTTTCTCGTTTTGTCGCCCTAGCTAATTTGCTATACTATTTACAGCTTCTGCTACCAATGCAACTATTTATTTCCAGCCCAACGCCCCATTTGTAAGCACGTGTGCTCAAACTTATTACAGATGTTTAAACTGCACCTACAGAAGTGTCTTTACATGTGAAGTTATCATACTTTCACACACCTTAAAGCTCAATAAAAACTTTTCCTGATGCCCGATGATAAATATTCCTGCAACGATTATTAATTATTTCTTAGCTTATTAGATTATTCAGCAAATTAATAATCGTGTCCTATAGTGTCGATCACGCAGGTTTATTAATTGAAGGAGACATTTATATTCCGCAAAACCTGTAATAAGTCATTAGATTGGCTCTTGCAGCTCGTAAATTTTGCATGAATATGTATGTAAATATCGTAATTGCACAAAGTCCTAAATTCCTGAATCTGTACGACAGTTTTTAGCGCTTAGATTTGATAAAAGTGCATAAATGGCGATAAAATTATTGTATGTTTTAAATCAATGTGTACGCCCAACCGGGCTGCGCCTGTAGCGGTTTACGTAAGTACATGTAATTTGCGAAGTTCGATGAGCTAGAATTTAGTTGTTGAATCAGAAACATTCATTACATTTCCACTCAAAACTACTTCCACGAAATTTTCGTTATCTAACTTTAAAACCACAGCATTTAAGAAGAAATCACACAATTCAGAGGGGAACATCGAGAACTGCACTCATTTGCATGCCTCGGAGTTTGGTCATCCGCGAGCTCCGAAAAGTATATTTTCAATCCCTTTGCTGCGAAGGGAAAGTTGTAATTTTTGCTTCCTAACCTGAACAACATTTTTTCAGCACTTTAAAGATCGAAAAATACTCCTCACTACGCGCCTTTGACTTTTTAAGAAATTTTCGAGAAATATTTGACGAATACTTAAGATATTTGACTCTCGGGCTGAAGCATATTAAGCCAACGCTACGTCAATGCCTTGTTGTGTTTCGTTAATGAAGAGATACAACGCCGGATTCCACGGTTTAAACTATACTGATGCAGATGAAGAGAAAATGTTTTGTCTTTTGCTGATGGAAAGTGAAAGAACTGATTGTCGAAGAATGTTAAAAAAAAACTACAGATTGGCGTATCGTGAAAAATGAGAACTCCGGAGGAAAATAATTGTAATTTCCCAGTCAAAATCGGACAATTTTGCCTTTCTGAGAGGAGAATTTTAAGGTGGAAGTTCAGAAACAGCCCCACTAAACCCCCACTTGCACTAAAAGTAAAAGAAGCTTCATCCCGTAAAGCACCATTAGTTCCTGTAAGTGCCTAATAGCTCATGAAAAATCAGCACAAAATGTTTCTCTAGGGACAATCGCAAAATCACGGGAGCAACTAATGAAATACCGAAGATGAGAAGGGTTCATTCTCGGCACGTGGCGAGAGGGAACTAATAAAATATCAAAAGTTGATCGTTTTGCGAATTAATCTAGAATAATAGACGATAGATTCAGATACATCCCTTGACCAGTTGACTAATGATGTTACAATATATGAGATGTAAATATTTGCGCCCCACCCATGGGCCCAACACGCCAGTACATAATTATTCATGGTTATCGGCCGTTTGTCAAAAGCAGGGCCTTTAATGCTGCATCGTCAGAACGGGCCCACACAAAAGTCCCTGTGACACATGTATAGATCCCATTAATCATACTGAACATGGCAAACTTTTTGTCGAATCCAGTCTTGATGTCTCGGTATAGGAAAATTGTGTTTGTGAAATCAGCTATGGTTGAAAATAGAGCTTTGTGTAGCTTTTGGCAAGGGTTGCTGATACTTGTCTCAAACAGGCCCAAACGGGTCTTGGAGCGATCAAAGGAGCAAGATTTGTACGGAAACTTTTTATGGCTAATACTTTTCGCATAATGGCGCTTAAGGTAATTGAGAAAGGTTGGGATTTTATAATGTGCTTAACTATCAATAACAATTTTATGAAAGGGAAATCCAGTTTAGCGAATACAATACCAACGCATTTTTTCACATGTAGATAATGCGTCTTATAGGAATAACAAGTACCATCATAATTACCTCTTTGTTGTGCTCAAAGAATTTATATCATTTATTCGGAAAAAAACATAAATTTTCTATGACCTAATTGGTTGCATTCACTGGAAAAATTGCATTTGCCATAAATGGAAACGTACCCAATTAATTCTACTTCCTACACAATGGAAATATGAACGATAACACTGAATTGTTTTAAAACTGGATGGCACGTAATTTTTGACAAACGACAGTTGTAATTGCATGAAGCGAGGAATAGCAGATTAAAAGTCCGGAAAATGGGAAAATACGATACCGACGTGTGTGATAAGCAATATGTCCTGATGCGGATCCATTTCGGATTGTTTCGAAGGATTTGATCATATAAAACATCTGTTTTTGTAAGGTTTCATTAAATAGCGTTTTGCCTCTATCAAGCAATAAATCCAGTTTTCCCTTTAAAGCCAAATACTGCGACATATGGTCGAAAATAGTGGCCTGCATTTAGATGTTTTCGAGATATTTTGCCATTTATATGCATAACACGATTGCGCTTACATAAATGCATCATTCACGATAAAACGTTTCCGTCAAACTTATCTTTCGGTTTTCGTATTATTTACTTCTGAACATGTAAATACGTTGCACATGTAAATGAGGAAATTCTAAAAGTAAATAGACATCTGCTGACTCCAATTTATGTGTGTTGAGGATAGTGTCATTATCGCTGATAGCCTTGGAACCATCAGGGAACGACATTTTTGGACGGTTTATCAAGAGAAATCTGAAGCTAAAACCGAAGCTAAAACTGACTAAATCCGGCGAAAAAATGACGGAAAAAGATGAGGAAGCAAAAAAGTATGAGTACTACGATTATAGTAGATACTTGGAATGCATTTTCTTGGTTACTTTCGAAAATTTCTAGGAACTCAAATATATAATCTACGCCAATGACTTTCAGGGGAAACCGCTTCCTACGTATTATGTAAAAGTAGCAAAACTTTTAGTTTTATTGATTAATAAACTTTGGCGTCAAGGTGCAAAGCTAATAAATAATAAAATAATAAAGAAATAATTTGTGGTTTTGTGTTGTTGTGTTGTTGAAGAAACTTTTCTGACTTTAAGTATTTTGAAGGAGCAGACAACAAGAAACAGCAAATCTTAAGTCACAATACACGCTGTCTCAGCATATAACATAAAACCCAAAAGCCCTTTTACACGTCGTTCACAAAGCAATACGGACACACATATAAAAAGGGTGTCTGGAAAGGAGATCCTGGATATTTATCGTCTGCGTTATTAGCTTCGTAACCATGGAGGACAGAATTAGACGTGACACAAACCAGTGAACAGATATTATTTAACCGGGATGACAAGTATAAGGAGTTTTTTCTTTTAATCTTCTTAGAGGATTTCCTCTAAGCTTATTTTTAGTTGGGATATTATATGTCATTAATACGCTTTTCAGAAGTAAGAATGAGGGGCTTTAAGCTCTTCCATCTTTATGTTGATTTTCAGGAACAACTCTTGATGAAACTGACCTATATTCACATATCTCTTTAATTAGCTCCGAGAAATGGAAACTTTAATACCGCAGAAGACAAAGGTGGAATTGGGACCAGTCAAACAATAGAAATACTAATTTCGTCTCTGTTAATTAACAAAACAAAGTTAATTAAGACAACATGACACGGGGACCAGTAATATAAATTTGTAGAATGTTATCAAACTGGATTAACCCTTGGTGAAAAGGGTTTTGTTGGGGGACTTCATCATAATTTATTGTGCACAAAAGTGTGCTAGACTGAGAGTGTGCCGATGACAAAGAATTAATTTAACGCATTATTTTGCTATTGGCTTCAGGGTGTCCCAAATTTAAAAACCGTCAATTCTGAAATAAATCAGGGTAATCTCAAAATAATTTCATTAATCTCGTATAACTTCCTAGAAAATTTAAATAGGGACACTGTGTTTCTAATTCTTATTTGCCTTGAGCTTTTGACGCTACATCCGCTCAAGGAAAACCATCTCCACCCCCCAACAAACGCACTGAACCTTCAAACACACCCTTTTTTGATGATTTTCAAATTACTTTGAAAAAGAATTCCCGCATTTTTCTGCGATTTTTGCGAAAACCTTCACTGAAATCCTCCAAATTCGCCTCAATAGACATAAATCGCATTCCAATAGGGAGTTCGAGATGTTATTGCGTATTTGACGTTTTCACTCTTTAATTTTCTACGTATCAAACAAAGAGAGGAATATAAAGTAACAAAGGGGCAATGTTATAGAAGTTATTTATCTGGCGACGTCCTATCTCAAGTTTTAATAAATTTTCAATTATCTTCCTAAATGGGAAAATAATTTCTTCAAGAGAGCCACAAATTATTGACATATTAGTTTCTTAATTTTGTCACAAATTCAAATTCGAATTGACCTAGATATCTACAATTTCCTAGTCCACACTTAGCCTTTAATTGAGACTACTTACATGCAGAACAAAAACCATTTTCAAACTTCATTAAACGACCTGGAGATCTCACATTGATTAATTTTTTTAATCGATTTTACCTAATTTTCCGGCAATTTTTGCGAAAACCTGAGACCTCGATGACGGCAACTACATCTCAATGTGATGTCATGGGATTTAATTTTTCTGCATCGGCCAATCACAGAACTCCATTCTGGAGTCGTAGGCGACTTGATAAAAGACAAAACGCAACAGCGATTGCAACTGACCTACTGAATATCCCGGATGTGATTTCCCAAAAATCTCTGCATACCGGGTGTCTCAAAGCTCATTGTTCAAAGTTGGATATACGTAGTTACCAAGACGAGTGCAGAAATTTAGTTTTGGATCATCTTGTAGAGCTGTAAGAGATATTTTCATCCGAACCACCACAAAATTTTTTAAAATGATGCACTATTAGTTTTCAGAAAAATGACTCTCTTAAATTTCATTGTTCTAAGTTAAAATCTTACTACCATTCAGTAACAGTAAGGGACGTGCGATATGTCTAAATTGGCCACAATAAAATTTTAAAAATTGATCAACAAATTTCAACAAAATAGCCCTCTGAAATTCCGTTAAATATAGTTAAAACCTCATCATGATTCAGTAATAATCGGGGGCGCACATGCATTGATTTGAACCACTGCAAAATTTGTCAAAACTGTAGTTGATTTTCTCGTGAACCTTTTGTGCCACAGCAATAGTGCAAGCACATGACGGTCTAAATTCGACTCTTTATTGGGCGATTTTAATTTCCTCCTGAAAGATAACTCGTAATTTGCAAGCAAATTGGCTTATGTAGATCAAGCTTCAATGTCAAAATGGAGCTTTATGAATTTATAATCCTAATAAAGCTGTACAACAAAGTTGTCTAATCCGCCTTTTGGGGGCTGGTTTCATCCGAGATTCGTTGCCAATATAATCATTTACTTTCCTCAGGATCCCCAAACTTTGATGCTTCCCTTGGAATAGGGCCCAATATAGCGAACGAAACTTTCTGCACCATTATCCTTTTCAACCCTTTAGCTTTTATTATCCTATTGGGCCGTTGCTGTCGTATAAAATCTACCTTTTGCTGACGCCGGAATCAATACTGGCCGGATCCAATTTTCGTCTGGATTCGAGAAAAAGTTGCCATTCGAAAAGTAATTATAGTTTTCAAGTAGTTTGATTTCAAAGGCCGAAACAAGGGTGTGCAGAACCAGTATTTAACATCTCCAAATTGGAGTTTCGCCGCCGAGTTTGCTCGAGTGAGGAACTCTGGAGTTGTTCTAGACTTTTGGGAAGTGTCTTTTTAGCTCTGTGTGAGACTGAAGATAGCATTGTTCATACGTTTTTTTTTTATTACGGCGTCAAATGTCTCTGTTTATTCTGAAGCTCATTGTAGAATTCCGATCATCTGCACTTCAAGGGCAGCTATTTGATCGACACCGAATTGAAACAGTGAGAATAACGCCAAATATTTGATTTCTCCATAATCGAAATAGATAAGACTCCGAACTGTTTGCACTTTCTATTCGACTTCAGGATATGATTTCATTTGCCTTGCCATCAAAGGTGAGAACAGTAACCGCTTTGATGCAACATGGAGTGTTCTTGCTAGGAACTTAAACCGTCCAATAAAGTTCGATTTGGCGACCTAATCAGCAATCTAAAGGCACGAAAGTCCGAATTAAAAGCTCGGGCAATTCAAAGAGGCGGGCACATTAAATCCGTGTAATTAGGGACATTACTCGGACCCGAGATCAACTGTTTCCTGGTCCAATTAAAAACAATGAACGGTACTATTTATCTGTTCGATTTCGATTCGTATGCAGCGACCGCTTTGTATTACCTGCTGTAGTTCTGTCAGGCCATTGTTTTGTTGCCGCTTGTTGTGCTGATTTTAACATTCCGAATGCAGTTTCGGTCCTGCTCAGCTATGAAAAATAATTGGGATCTGGTTTACGCCAATGAAACACTCATTAGTCGATCGTGATTTAACTGGGAAATTTTTAACTTCGCGAGGTCCTGCAACGAAATATTCCGTGTAATTTTCAAATTGCCTTTGAACCTCTCGTCGGCCTCTACTTGTTAGCGAGCCCTAGTAGAAACTTTTCTAGAATTCGTGCGCCGAGCTGCAGAAGTCCATTGGCGTGCCGCGAGAATGTTGAAATCGGCCTCTTGCACGTCGATTATTGTTACCAAATCCGATGAAGTAGTCGTCTCGCACGCCTCTGATTCTTATTCAAAAATAGCATACATTTCTCTCCAAGTAGTGGTGGCTTGAAAGCGTTTTCTTTCGGAAATATATTATTGCTTTGGCTGACAATTTCGAAGAAAAAATTAACGTTTGTCGTTGAAACTCGTCTCGCATAATCCTGATTGCTTTTGGATCCCGTGAAATTCTGAAGTTTTGTCAAAAGAGACCTAAACCGAAACCTTTTCTCTGTATCGCTAATTACAAAATACTCCCTCAATCTTCCATTTCATGGCTTCATAACAATTACTTAAGCAAATTTGCTACTCCGATGTGTACAAACATCAAACATTGTTTTCGATTATAATATCTATTCCATAACCCTGTTTGTTCAGGTTGTTCGCAAACCGAAACTAATTAATACTTTATCAACAGGGAGTACGCTCCTTATGTAAACCAACCTCAAACTACATTCCTAGATTCCCTCGGAATTATTTCAACCCTTATTAAATACAGATCGTGAATTCAACTCCGCCACTCCTTATCCTCAAACGAATTTTTAAATTAGTGCATATTTACTTAGGATTTTCAAGACCTATATGCTGATGTGTATATAAGGGACTTTATGTATATGTGCAAACCACCCAACCCACATCTGATAAAGGCCCATTGTCGATCTTTTCAAGCGTTGAATAAACATTCAAAAACCGTTCTAAAGTATACAAATTTTAATGTGTTGTTTATTTAGATAAGAAATGTATTTAAGGATGGGTACAGAAGATTATTTCCTAGCGCCTGGCATCAAAGGCTTATATAATCAAAGGTGAAATTTCCCATAATTTTCTATAATAAAACGAAAAGGGCTTTTCGCACCCTTCCTTGGAGGGTCACGTGTTGTCAATGAAACTGGCTAATTGAACCCATCAATAACTCAGCCGTCACTGGACCCATTATTATCGGGCTGTCAATTTTGAATATTCACCCCCGAAATGACGGAATTAGGAGGCACACGTGCCTTTTTACCCACGCCACTGGATTAGGTTGGATGTTTGCATAAGGGCTCTGGGTTTACTTGCATCCTCAGGACTTTTTGCTCCTGAAAAATTGCCTGAAAATCGCGAACATAGCCAGCAAACCGGCTTTCTAGCCTACCGACTGAACGAGATATTACAACCTGGTTATGTGCTAATTTGGGTTATTTTTCATGGGCTATTTTTCCAATTATTTCCGAGATACACACGCTCAAAAATTTCAAACTAACGTAAACTGAACATGGGGAATATACACGACTGTTTTAATTAAACGTTCGATTTCCATGTATTATTCAGAAGTCCTGTTCAATTGGAGTTTTTAAACGCCCCTGCGACATGGGGTTTGTCCATGTTTCTGTCCAGTTCGACAAAGTTAAGGGAGGATAAATTACTTTCTAATGGCTTAAATTGGAACATTGGCTATATAAACTGACTGTATCTGGAATAACACCGTAGGGCTCTCATGTAGAAGAGACTTTTTCCGCCATTAGAGATTTGCGTGCAAAGCTCTAGAAATATGCCTGTGAACTTGCTGAAAAATTGACTTTAAATTATCAGCAACTATGACCTTTAAGTTTAAAAATAATATGACAAAATCATGTATTTAGCAGTCCCCTTTTATATACGATATCGCATGTAACATGCACCTGGCTAGATACATCAGCAAGTTCTAAAACCTACCCTTATATGGGTAGTTGGGTAGATACATCCCCGGTAATTCGAGGGTCAAAAAACAACATGCAAGCCTGCCTCTGTTTGGAGATGCATTTAGAGATATGTTAAAGGTAATTGGTACACTTAACAATAATAAAAGTGGAAAATTAGATAATGTACTTCCGAGAACGCTTGCATGGGAATAAATTAATGGAAGGTTTACCTATGTTTCCTTGTAAAGGTGTGCTGCATCCACGTGTGACTGTGACGTCGGACACTTACCTGAAAAAGAAAATATTCATTGTACATACGAAACCGCTCAAAAAACTTCTGATCTGGAATAAATTTGGGATTTTTAGGAATTTTTTACGGGCTCACAACCTTATTCTCATATTATTATTACCTCATATTTCATATTGATTTGAGTATTTAATTTCTCCTCGTTCCTGGTTCTAAAAATACAAGAGAAACATTTCCCAATCTGGGAAAACTCGAGATTTCTGCTATTTTTATGGGCTTAGAACTATATTTTCGTAACGATAATCTGTGTCCGTGAAAACATTTTTGGAATTAAAAAATACCTCTCTCTAGAAACTGAACGGGATTTTTTAAACACAGAAAATTAACGAAAAATCCGTCATAGTTCGTTGAAAAATCGCAGGGAAATCGATTTATTGGTTGAGCATGAAAAGTATTTCTGGTGAAAACAATTGTGAAATAAGCATTGTCTGCTTATGTGCAATACAAGGCATTTACATAGTGAACTTCTACATTATTGAAGTTTCCCTAAAGTATTTTCGTGCTCAATACATTCTTGCGATCAGAGCTTCCTCGGTATCCGTGGAATTTGAACGGGATTGAGCGACATTTCTGGATTTCTCTGCTGTTTCTAGGAACCTCCATTGATCCAGACGCCTGGAAAAACAGCCCTCATTTAAGGAAACTCGTTCAATGGCGTAAAAATACACCTTCAAAGAACGTCATTAAGTTGTTAAAGATCCATTTCCTAAACATGTTTCCGGCGAAGGAACGGCTTTGCGGTCGGAGTGCCAAAACCGTCAAGATTAACTACAGTTGACGAAAAAAACAGTCAGCATCTGCTGAAATTAACATCGCGCTTGTTACTTTAAATAGCTTTGTTTGGACGAAGTTGATTTAGAACCCATCCAGACTTATAAAGCGTGAAATCCCCATTCGTCTTGGAAAGGAAATAAACTGGCACAAATACATCACTCGCGTGATTAATCACCAAATTCTTTCTTTGTTTCAAGCAAAAAGACTTTTGCATAAAATCTCATTTGGATTAAAATAAAGCCATCAGAGATTTTGATTTATCTAGGGCTTATCTCTGATATACTGCATCATAATCGAAATTTCGCTTCGAGCCGAAAATTAATTTCGTTTTAATGCCTGCATTAATCCCTAGGCAGCTGCGTTATGAGATGTTAATTACAAGGAAACATGATGCGAACAATAAAACCTCTTCACTTTATTTCCCATTTCTCGAAAGCTCAAACTCCTCCATTGCAAATGTACTAAAGTTTATTAACTCCAGGAGGATTCCTGGAGCTGACCTTAATATGAATAAAGTCCTACTTCTCCAGTCTTTTATGGGAGTTTTCCAGGTTCAATATGCCGAGTTATCAGCATGCTTTAGTGGATCGTAAATCTGGAAAGTAGTGATTCCGGTCGTAAAGTGGATGAGTTTACAGACACCCAACGTCAAAGATTTGAGCCATTCATGAGCGGATTTGGTAAATAAACAATGTTGGTAGATAATCGATGGTGACGACTGAATTACTGGTGATTGGGAATAATCTGGAAACCACGTTTTATGGGATGATAACACTTTGACTGGAACAACGTAGTTCAATGGAAATGTACTTTTCCCTTTCGGGTTTTTGCACAGGTCGTGGAGAACTTTCACGAATCATCGGTGGGTGAAAGAATCATGAAAGGAGAGATCTGGAGGTATGCTCTAACTAAGGTTCACAGTTCATACCGACTTTGATTCAGAAATTTTGCAAAAATTATAAATCCCGAAGGAACGGGAGTCTGCAAGTCAAATTCTCTGTGTCTTCTATGAATTGCAAAATCTTCACGTTTCTACGACTCAAATACGAGTAACGTAGACTTCAATTTCAGTGTCTCGAAATTTATTTAGGTAAATCGCGTTTCTGACATTCGAACATTAAAAAATTTGTCTCGTCTTGTGTAAATGACGCGTGCCACTGAACTTGCTTGCAGCTGCAGCTCCAATCAATGGGCACAACCGTGAAAATTAGCTTTTTGATTGCTGGCATAACAAAAAGACACTGACCCGTCAAAATGTCTGTACACCTTCATCAGCAAGAACACGTTCCTGATATTCAAGCATTAAAAAAATTGTTCCTCCTTGTGCTCGTAACGTGCGCCACTGAATTTCGTTGAGTTTATGGCTGGCATAATAAGCAGGCATTAGTCGCCCAAAAATGGAGTAACACTTTGCCTCTCCTTATACTCGAAATGATCGTCACTGAATTATCAATTGAATTGTTATCCACACGCAGTCCTAAACGGCCTTAACTGTTACTACTTGTTACTGTCTTCATGGCTGCTTTGATCTTACTTCAATGGTTCCTTGGAGAGATCAAAGGTGCTCCAGACGAATCCTCTGGGTTTTTACGAGCCGGGAAGGGTTGTAAAGAGTTTGGAGGAATCCACTATATTAATTTCCACATTTCCCGCCATTTTCCAGCAATCAAACACTAAAACTTCCAGACTAATTGAGGTCCAAAAGTCACGCAATTTCTCCCCTCAATTAATGGACGGATCATTATCCAAAGCGCCATAAACGAACGTACGTCATTAAAAGTAAGTTTTTATTGCTGTTGGAGTCTTTTATTGCCGCGGTTCGTAGACCGGACAACTACACGATGGTCTTCTGGCACTAACTCTTTAATGTGTCGTAAATCGTGTGTATGAAATAGCTATTCCTTTACTGGAATGACATTCGCGACCAAATTTGAATGAACACATGGAAACAGGTGTACCGTAAGTGTCCTGTAGAGCAATATTTTTCGAAATCAGAAATGGGCCTTCTGAGAGCAATAATCAGGGAAATTCGTCGTGAACAGACACCCCCTAAGTCCGTTAGCAGGGCGCATATCGCATCAATTGCCGACATAACGGGCATTATGTGCAATAAGGCTACAGTCGTGTTAGTACGTAATTAATTTACGATTCGAAGGCTTAATTAGTGCCAGACCACGCCCCCTGCAGCTGCCAATACAAGACTGGTATTGAGAGATGTTAATTCGGCGTAAACGGCACCGAATCATGCGAAAGTGATGTGTCTTAATTTCATGGGAAATTACCGCTTAATTGGGGGATGGATGCCAGTCCTGACGAGCTTCTCAGTTCGAGATAAGTTTGTGACAATCCAACATATTTCGTATTCATCACTGACTCGAATTTCGAGACTTTTATGAAGAACACGATAATTTAACGACATATTTCCAATTAAATTATCTTTAATTTTCTGGCTTGAAACCCAAGTGAGGGGGGCGTCTCTCGAAAAGGTCGATCACTCGACAGTTCATTAGAGGCTCCGTTAAGAGACAAAACAGAGACTTTAAGGCGTCATCGTGCATCAAAGATATCTTTAGGTTAAAGGCGTTTGACGTGTCGCAGACGCCTCTAATATCGGAAGCGAATATGCTCATAAAACTCAGCATATGAGAGGTCTAAAAGACATTCTAGTTTCTCCGATAAACTTATTTCGCCCACAGAAAATAAAGTCGATGGATTCCTATTCTTACTGACCATCGGCCCTTGTTGTAGCCGTTTAGAAACCGCATTAGTCGGGGAAGAAATTTAATACTTTAATAGAATTTAACTAATTGCCGGGTTTAAATACTTTACAACGAGGGCCGTCGTATATCGCGTGGGAGGGAATTTATTGTTTATACGTTCCTGTATTCTTTATGCATATTAAGTGGCTCTGCAGGCTGGCGAGCATGTGGGCTTCACGCCCTAAACCGGAGGAACATTTTTAAGTCGGCATGTCGCCTCTGTGCAGCATTCTTTCAAGTACTTTATAAGGAGATTTCAGGGGGAAATGCGTAAAAACATTAGGCTAGTTTTTAACTTCAAAACTGTATGGGCCGACTGCAAAGAAGAGCCAGAATAACCGAACGTGAAGTCAAAAGTCTAAGTCGGCCAAAAAAGAAACTAAGAGTCACCGTTTACAACCAAAGCAATCTGAAAGTACTCGGTAGAAACGTACATTTCATTTTAAGTAAAAATCAGCGATGTTTCTCGGTGTAGCTAGCAGGCGATGCTTAGAGCGATGAAACGTGGAAAAATTGAAGTTACGGACAAAAGCCGGATTTTTGTGCGCTCGAAATCAAAGTAGGAATTCAGCAGAACACGCAATTTCAATTTAAATAGGTGATTTTTCCTCTCAGCGTAATAAGCGCCCAGAATTTGCTACAATGAAGGCTCAAATTTTCACAAACATAATATACACTGTGTCCGATATAAGGGATCCACATACTGACCCTCCGTGTATGAAAACTTAATTGAGCAATAGAGGGGACAATTTTTTGATAAAAATTTACTAGACATTTCCATTTTCGTCTTTCCACGTTGCTACCACCAATGAATCGACTTTTTAGGTATAACGCCTTGTATATTTTTGACTTTAGTAAACCGAAATATCACCATCTGTATATAAAAATATTCATTTTTGTCGCCTCAACTGTCTGCTTCTTGAAAGTTTATTTTTTAAATGGTACACCCTGTACATTTTTAGATATTCAGAAACCACAGTTCCAATACCTGTCTCGATGGTTTGCCAGTTACAGAGCCTGAAGACATTTGCTTAGAAGGACTTACAGCCATCATACTCAGTGGGGACGGTACCGGCCTTATGGGGTGAAGCGGAGAAGAGGTTGGGTGATGACCCAAGGTAACAGACCAGCAAGGGTGCGGAGCTTTTCTGATCGGCGGTTTTTCTTGGGGGAAGGGGGCCGTGATTAAAAAATTCGCCCAGGGCGGCAAACTTGCTAAAGCCAGTCCTAAATTGGGACATATACAATTTGACACCCAGTGTCTGTTTATTATGTAAATTTTGTTCGAAATTCGAGACTCTCATTTCGAGGCTTCGCCCTAGATTCTTAAAAAAATTGAGGAGCCCGCATTACGAGAAAAAGGAGAAAGAATTTTTAAATATTCAAATTTCAAAAACGTGTTTTGTTTATATGGTTAAACTCAATTTTTGATCATTTTCCCCAAAGTGCCTGTAAATAACGCGATATTGCTGCTAAAATTGAAATGAAACTTTGATGGCTAGTGCCCGTTTATGATGCTAGCAATCAAGGCACTGATTTTTCGGGATGCAGTTATGAATTAGTCCCAAACAATTTCAGTGGCGTTCGCCGCGACTAATTGGGAATACACTATGTTTAATATGAGTCTATTAATATATTGCTGCTAAAATCGCACTGAAACATTGAGAAATAGTGTTTTGTTATGTTTCAGTTAGGGCACGGATTTTCCGGGTTATAACTGCAGTGCGTCTAAATGGAATACAAATTTATTACTACATGCATGTTAATAAGGTACTTATAGAATATTACTCAAGCTTCGATAACTATTGAGTCTCATAATGAAATATGGGCACTAATTTTCAAGGCATTAGCCTAATTAAATTCAGCGTCATACAGTGCATTTACAGACATTTGGTTCTTTTTACCGCTCAAAGATTTGAGCTTAAATCTTAAAAAGTTGACTGTCAGTCAACGTGAGCATCAGTACTTAAGTACCTACTGAAAATATATAACTCAAAATTTACAACCTCTTTAAACTAATGAGTACATCAGCCATAAATCACTTTCGCAGCGTTTCGCACCTACCCAAAAATCTTTATAGAGGTCCATCCTAAAGAATTTACAGGAGGGGTAGATAATAAAACCAGCAAGAACTTGCACCACTTCACCCAAAGAATAATTAAAGTATTAAGACAAGAAGAACCTAAATGAAAGATTACACGCAGGTCATGTTTTGCTTAATAGGACATAAACTGCCTAAATTGCCTTAATGGGTCGACGACTGTTGTTCACCCACGTTTCGCTTACCATTGTCATGGATCCGATCCTGGAAGTGAGTTGATATGAAGTTAAAAAAACAGCATGTTTTGCCATGACAATGCGTGAAATTCGAGTATTTTTTCTTCGACCATAAAATCTTAATGACTGATTTCGATGTTTATGGACAGAAATAAACTTATCTCAGCAAGATTCCTTGTGTGAGGACTAATTTAAATTAATTTAACGATCTGCCTCCTCACTAAAAAACAGCAATAACCAAATTTGCGAAATATAAAACTTTACGGTTTAATCCTGAAGTTTT
The DNA here is from genome assembly GCF_039881205.1 of Euwallacea similis. Lineage (NCBI taxonomy): Eukaryota > Metazoa > Arthropoda > Insecta > Coleoptera > Curculionidae > Euwallacea > Euwallacea similis. The sequence continues at coordinate 4,825,417 of NC_089619.1, forward strand.
TATTTACGTAAAGCCTTATCTTGAGAAATTAGGTATTTCTTCGTATTTTATGCGGATAACAGTAAAATAAAGTGCTTGCAGGCGACTTCATTAGTGCGATAAAGTTTGAATTGTTAATTAAATATGGTGGGTCGACGTTTATTTTCCGGCATGTCGCGTTCGATGAAGAAGTTTATCACTTTGGCAACGCGTTATCCGATACATAAGAGGAAAGAGTGCATTAAAAGGCTTTTTACGGAATTTAGAGCGAATCATATCGTTGTTTATTGGTGTTAAATGTAATCGAGAAATATGTTGCCAACGTTCACATTGTTGCAAAGCAATCTGACCCCAATGGGATTAAGGAAACGCGAAATTTTGCTAAAGGCTGCTTTGCCAGTTTTTTGAGATATCTGCCAGCTCAAGACAAATGTTTTAGTGTCTCTGGCCAACACACAATGACCGACGCAATTTCATTTTTCTACTATTTACGGTTTCCACGATTTTTGGCAAAATTTTTAAATTTGCTTCCTGAGAAAATTTTTCCCCCAAACTGAAGCAGGTTTTACTCCCAATTTGAGTCGTATAAAAGTGCAGAGTTTGTAGTTTATACGGGGGTGTTTCAGAGTTGTGGTGACAAAAGCTTAGGGGAAATTCCTTTGACCAAAATAAGAAAAAAAGTTCATGTGAACATGGATCCGCAAGTGCTTGGTTTTCGAGGTACAGGGTGTTAAGTTTAAAAAAAAAGTTAATTTTTTTTTACTATCAACAACCAAGATAGACATTTTAAAAACTAATGTTGTTGACTTTGTGCTCAAACCAATGAAGACCATTTACAAAAAACACACTCACTTTGTTAAAAAAAAAAAATTCTAAGCATTGTTATTTATCCGTATGGAGTTCAAGCGAGACACGAAAAAAGGCCAAAAGACAAAAATGTACTATTTTTTGTGGGTTTATCTGAATATCACATAAAAACCGCAAAAAAATATAGGGTGATAGGTTTTCGTGCAAAAAACAACCGACTTGCTCGCTGGGTATGCTCCTGGAAATTCCGGACCAAATCTAACTGGTCCAGGAGGTGTATAATAATTGTTTTAATAAACTGTAAAAATTTTATTCAAATAGGTAAACGCGTTTCTAAGCGATAAATAATTTTTTTTTTTTTAACTTAACACCCTGTATCTCGAATACAAAACACTTGCGGACCCATGTTCACACGAACTTTCTTCTCATTTGGGCCAAAGGAATCTCCCCTAGGCTTTTGTCACCACAACTTTTTTTCAACTTCAACTCTTCCTCAACTTCTTACCACAAACCTTCCCCCTGTAAAAGGGACTTTTGACCACCTATTTAGAAAATTTCACCTACACATTCGTACTCCTTCCGGTTTTACAATTTTTGCAAAATTTTCTTTATGGCGACTCTCCGTAAAATTGCATTCGAACTTAGAGCCCTAGGGCCTCGATATTAAGCCAGCAATAAAGGCCATAATTTTTAGAGCTCTAGTTAAGGGTCCGTGCTCTAGCCTCATAAGAAAATTCAGTGGCGGGTGTTGTACACACCAGGGGAACAAATTTTTATGTTCTCGAATGCCGGAAGCATGTTTTTGCTTATAAAATTACACTCGAAATTGCAGGGCTAGTTCAGGATAGTGGTCAGGTTTATGATGCCAGCAATGAAAGCAATAATTTCTATTCTTGTATTAATGCATTAGGGTTGTATTAGATGTAAAGGGAGAAGGCAGGAAATTTCATATATTCGAGTGCCAGTATGATCTCCAAGCTTTAAGGTTGTATACTTACGGGCTAGGGCTGTAACCTCAACAGATCTCAGTAGCTCACATGCGATAGTTTAATAAAAATTCAAGGGGGCGCATTATCTAAATCCACATTAAATTGAGCTCCTTGAGTGAGATTTTTTTTATTGAATTGGGACTGTATCATGACACAAAACATCGTACAAAATCGTAAACGGTGACATAAAGCTCCAATTTGGTTCCCTAAAGCCTTTCATCTCGGCTTTCGTTTTTATCACATGCTATTTAATTATTATACAATGTTTGATTCCTTTAAGTCGGTACTTAGCAATTCGCAGAACTTGGTATGTACTTGTTATTGCGGGTACTGTTAAATCGTTTCGTCGGAATCTTATGAAGCCATGTTTGCGACGATCTTTAGATCGCTGCCGTCAGCAATAAATCGCTGCAATTTATGTGTATTTACTGAACCAAACAGATAACCCCTTGCGACGACAAATCCACACCAATTTCGGCCATAAAGCACAGCTTCATCATAAAGATTTATCCCAGGAAGGAGTGCGCACTCAACTTGAGTTTAAACTGATATCTTAAGACCCTTTCAGATAACATTGACACCCTGTCAACGTTACCTCTACGTTATATCTGTATAAACCGTGACACTCCATTAAAGGAACAGTTAGTAAGGCTTATCTCTGGTTTCAAGAGACAAAAAACCTCATATTTCAAAGATAACATGAGATGGAGTTGAAACAGACTTTTATCAGATAAGGGAGATAATTAAGTGTGGCCCAATGGAATCAATTTGGCAAGGCAAATATAATTTAATTACCATCATACAGAGGCAGCTGACGGAGAGATAAGGGCATATCCGAGGGCAAATCAAAGGGAACGAAGCCGGAGACGTAATTTGTTACTTTGCGCCTAAAGGAACACAAACAACTGGCATTGAAAATGGAAAGACAGGCTTTATTTATTACCCTATATTTACGACCTTTTGAGCCTCGTTATACCTAAGCACCGGGCCTAACGAGGATGTGAGTAGTCCAGACTGAAACAGGGAAAAAATGGTTTGTGTCTGAGGGGAAATTGGTATTGTCCTCTTGACGGTTTTAGTATAAATTTTGGTCCGGGCTTTTTGGAGAAATAGAGTTCTCAAGCGAGATCCAAAGTTAAGAGATTATAGAGCAATGTGAGGAGTTTAAAGTCTTGGATGCGAGGCTTTTGAAGAAAAGGGGAACTTTTGCAAGAAGATCAAATTATTGGTATTACGTAAGGGGTAGTGTAGTATTGATAAATACTCGGAAAACAGTGGTGCAGAGAGGGGTAAAAAATTGTTTTGCCAGGGTTCCTCCACTTGGCACGCCGCTGATTATTCGAAGTTTAAAAATTTTGCGATCTAAAGAGACAGTTGTGAACTACAGAGTTGGCAGAACCACGTGGAAGTCATTGACGTATTGTGATTTCAAAGGCAGTAAGAATTTTTTCGAAAAATGTTAAAGTTTTTTCTGTAGATTTTAGTTCCCAATATTTCCAGCTCACCCGCCACTGTTTATTTCTGAATTGATCTGAAAATTTTACGATTTAAAGACACAGTCATGAGCTAGAGAACTACATAAAACATGCCTTTTCCACGAGAAACAATTTGAAATTTTTATCGTGTACGTAGAAATAGGTACAATGAATAGGAAGCAATAAAATTGGATAATGATAATTTGCAAACAAATCACACGTTCACCCTCATTTCAAAACTAAATATCACTTTTTCCTTCATTTCTTTTTTATTTGGCAGCGATTTATGCTTAGTTTCACTCACTACCTACCCGAAGTAATCAGTTGCAACCAGTAGAATAGTCGCAAACCAAATTTACTTGCAAATTTTCATTTTGTAATTTTATTTCTTGCTATCCTTATCAAAATCCCGCTAAATTCCAAACTTGAGTTCTTCCATAAACTTTAGTTATATCAAGATCACCACCTGACACGCTGCTGCTTAAATCACGAATGCATTCGAAATTTCCGTGAGTTAGAGAGACAGTCATGGGATAGAGACCCACATGAAAGTCATTGGCGTACTGCGGTTGGAAAGATGAAATTTTTATGTATTTCCCAATAGCACTTCATCATTCGATACCAAAAATTTCGTAGTTCCTCTCTTCAAATTATATGCACAAATGTAAAATCATTACGCTCGTCTGTCTAAGAAACCGTACGAAAATACACGCAGAGAAATAAATAGATAAAGAATTATATCTTCAAGCAAATAGACTTACAATCAACCAAACGAAACCAGACTCCATAGGGGCCTTACCTCACCTGATAAGAGGTTCTACTTTGCCACACCTTTCTTTATATGGAATCTAACGGATACTTTTATGGGGCCAGAAGATAAATGATCTCGACTTCACCAAAACAAATAACTGGACTAATATGTATGCCGAAGAGAGAACATTTCTTCGGGTCTAAATGTGAAGCTTCAATTGAAAGTTCCTCAATTTTTACCACAAACAGATGTTGCCAGAAGACCATAAACTTGTCCCATGAAGCGTATTTCATACTGCGTTCCAAAACTAATTTAAGTGCAACATATCCCAATCCCTGGTGACGTATTAATTAATATTTCCAAAGAATTAACGAAGAGACGCAGGGATGTTTTATGTAGCGTGGGGATTAGTTTTATGCGCTATTTTGTCATAAAATATGTATTACCATAAAAGCCTCCAGAAGTCGTTCCTCCTTCCGTCCCGCAAACTAACATTGCAACTACAAAAACCAACATCATCCTAAATGGCACAGGGCACAGAACCACTTCCATCATCCTCCGCTTCAACTGTTTCAACCTCAGATCAACTCACGCACTCATCCGCCGACTCGCGACTCACCAATTCACAAAACCATCACTCATACTCCAGAGACTCCAAATGCATTTTCCTCGGGATCCAAACGAAGTAAACAAAGAGCGTACGCGTACGTGCGTAATCGACGCTAAACGGAACCGTCGATACGCACCAACTTCGCCGACGTTTTCGAGAGAACTGAGGCGCCGCGGCCAAGAATAAAAGTCTATAGCGCAACGTACCTGCTTCTGGCCTATGGGCCGACATCATCAGGGTTTCCCGGGTTGTGGATTAGAGTTTTGCTTGGAGACGGTGTTAATCGATATTTAATAAGTCGGTAGATATGGTAGATTTTGTCGATAATGCCGGATTTGTCCAGGGGACTGACCTGCAATCGAGGTTTATGCCAGATAACCAAGAATATGATAATTGTCTACAATAGGGTCCGTGCAGTTTGCTTTGTCCCGAAACGAAATATTTGATTTTCTACTATTTAGTAGATTTTCGCAATTTCATCCAGGAATCTTCAGATTTAAGCTTGCCGGGAAATCCATCATACTTTCACTGGATTGATTTCAGTGCTAAATCCAGGTTAATTAAATATCTTTAGACTATTCCAGACCCTTCCCGGAAACAATATTCGCAATAATCATTCATGATTTGCCCAGAATCCTGATTTTCAAGCTTCTTCACCCTTTCCTGGAGGATTACCGAGGTTTCTAATCTATTCTTGATTAATTCAGAATGCCTTCATCAAGGATCAGACTAGTCTTAAAGCTTGTACGTGGAGACATTTGTCGGTATCAATGTTAGATTTTTCAACGTTTCATAATAACATTTTTACTTACCAACTTTCTGTCGTATTTCCTATATCAAAGGCAATTTACTTCATAGAAAAAATCTTTTTGAAAATATTTGAAACATTTATCTGAACTGAAATTATGGGGACAACTAGTTTTGAATTATCAGGACCCTATCCCGAAAAATGAAATTTTAAATAAAGAATTTTTACCTTTTATACGAGTTATTTCACCTACCCGTAAAGACACTGTAAGTATCATTCCGTATTTCAAAAGCATTAGGTACTTTACAGCGTTAGTGACTTCTTTAAAATCGAGAAATTGTTGAATTCTATAAGATCAGGTTCTGGGTCGAGTGGTAACTCTAATTCGTCAAATGGTAAGTTTCACTGGTCAAATGGTAAGTTCAATTAGTTGAATGGTAAGTTTAATTAGTCAAATGGTAAGTTCATTTAGTCAAACACTGAATTGATGGATGCCGCAGAAAGCTGTTTTAAGTCATAAATTTCACGAAATTTGTGACCGAGGTCGTTGGTTATGGGTCTTTTGACTTTTTGTAATTTTATTACTTATTTTATATTCGTTGCACCTATTCCTGTGTAAACGCTCAAAGTTCCAAACTTAAACTATTTCTCGCAGATAGCCCATCTTCTATTAAATAAATTTTCTTGATTACGCCAAGTTCAAAAGTTGATATGTCCGAAATCGGTCCAGCTATATATACGGAACATTCTCTAAATTATAGAGCAGCTCATAGACTACTTTTGTACGGAATTAAAGCTTTCTATTGCCAAATAAAAAATTAATATTTCCGAAATGGGGACAGCTTTATATGTGGGAATTTCTCTAGACTATAGAGCAACTTATAGAGTACTTTCGTGTGAAATTAGAGCGCTGGAGACCCAATGAGCGAAAACTTTGATATTTACGCTAGGTTTAAAAATTAATATGCTCGAAACTGAGACACATATACACGTGGGATTTTCTCTAAATTATGGAGCAGCCCATCGAGTACTTTCGTGCCGATTTATAGCACTCTATCGCTACTCTTTTGCATCTCTCTGTAAATAATCTCTTCACGTACGCTTCTCAGTCCTTCCAATAAAGACGTTGCATCTGCATCTACATAATAATCATCCTCCAAAATTTAACGTTATAATAACACGTCATTAGTCCTAAAGTGGACTTCGCATTTTTATGCAAATAACAGTAGAAAAAGCAGTAAACGGAACTACAAATGATATAATAAATAAAATCAATTAAAAACTGAATAAGCCAATTTTATACTTAACATTTATGCTCATTTTAGAGCTTTCGAGTAGATTATTAAATTAATGATGGCCGCTAATATGCTTTTTGCGAGGTTTCAATAATACATGACCACCATTCGAGTCAAATGTTAAAGTCAAAGTTAATTTAAGTTGATTAAGATAGGGAAAAAAGTGATGCATGATGAATCGTCATGAGAGTCTCAGGATGCAGGATATGCGTATTTTAATTCCTAGCATTTCGACGAAAACCCCTTGATGGAATTACTGCATACAATGGCAAACTAATCATGTATATTTGAGTTACTCCTGCCAAGCAGAGACTGAAAAATCCTGCTGTTACGGCATTCCATGGACACTGAAAGCCGTTTGTGCCCCATTAGGAGGCCGGCAGAGTTTTCTGCTGAATAAAACATCAAGGGCCTATAGGCCTCGCCAAATAAAACGAATAATAAAAAACCTCCCAAAGAACATAATACGGCGGAAAAGATGTTTGCAAAGACAAATACAAACGTATATCTTCGGATATGACTTTGGGGGTGGTGTGTTTAGTTCGCAAGGTAAACGTTCTCGACGAAGGGGAAATAAATTGGTCTCAGGACTCTGGAGTTTGAATTTAAAGTCTTTCTGGCTTCAAAGGGAGTATTCTTTGCCCTAGTAAATATTTAATTAATTGTCGAGTTAAGTGAAGTCATCGAATCATACTAGTTATCAGATGTTCAGAATTAGAAGAAAGTCTCAATTTGAAATATTTCATTGTTAGAGAACCAGCGATAGAGATATTTAGCTTGGTAGTGAAGAACTCTTTGAAATGCTTTATAATCAAGAGAAAACGCCGCAGATGTAGATTCGCTAATTTAGAAAATATAAAATATACAGCGAATACATTAGAGTTGCCTTAACTTTGACTGGACATATTTAAAAATGTTCCCCTTTTAGAGAACAGGCCATGAAAGGCTCTAACTTGTCAGAGAAGCACTGTTTAAGTCATTTTATAATTCCCAATAAAAGTTTCAATAGTTTAGGAAAGATCAATGCTTAAATTTGCAGTATACAGACATTTTCTTGTAAACTTGCAGCACAGGGTGTTAGAGCAATTTAGGAAAGTAATTTCCCTAACACTCGTATACTTCTTCAGGCGACTTTGAGCCTTATAGCGTGGACAGGAAAAAACATTCGTTTTTAGTTTAGAACTTTTTATCTGCCACACAATATCTACAACTTTTTCAAACCCAACTGAAACCCTCCTTTAGGCATAAAAGCAACATTAGATGTATCGAATTTCAATGGAATTAGTGTTTTGTTGGTGGGCACTATCTCGAAGCTATTCAGTAGATAGAACATCATAATTTTAATTTCCAGTAAAGCAAATCGGGAGCCTATGCAAGCCCTCGGACCTAGTCCAAAGGGCATATACGTATAAGGCTTAATGCTTCCTCTGTTTTCTTCGGAGAATCTTTCAGGGAGCAATTTCTCTGGATCGACGTAATATTGCGGATCATGATGAATGCTATATATGGGTATAAATAAAGAATCGTCCTTCTTAAACGGTATTGAATCTCCAGAAGATTTCAATGTATAAGGCTTAGTACATACTCTATCTGTGCCTAATACTGGGGGCCACTTGCGCAGAGCCTCTAAAATTATACAGCCTCAAAATCAGAAAAAGAAACGCAAGGAAGATCTTACCCGAAACTACCATGTCCAGGTATTTCATTTCCAGTATTTCCCGATATGAAGGCTTGGAATTGGATTTCTCACACACTTCCTTAATTTCCCGCCTCAGTTTCTCCTGAACTTCAAGATTTACTGCTAATTCATAACTCATAAAGCTCATGGCGGTCGATACGGTGTCAAATCCGGCGGTAAAGAAGATAAAAGCTTGAGATGTAATATCCTGGTTGGTCATTTCTATGTTATGCTTCCTTTCTACTTTTCCATCAACTGATTCCTTTACGACTGCAAATCCCTCATCATGAGTTTCTTTATTTTCAACTTTAGCGGTTCCTTTCTTCGCTTCCATCAAAATATTTATCATATCAGACCGGACTATTCCCTTCTCTGCCCGTTCTTTGATGGTATCGTTTACGATTCCAGAGAAGAAATTTGAGACTTTTGCAGGGAAAAATGTAATTTTTAAAAGCTATAAATGGGGCTATTAAGCTATAGAGAGAAAAATTGTGGGTTGTTGCTTGCCCTTAGAAGCGAAGGGCAGATTTGATATCCTAGGAATTTAAGCAGCGTTTTATACCCTCCAAGATTAGTCACCGTTTTTCCCATTCTGTAGAACTCGTTTGATGGGTTTTTGAGGGAGTCCACAGTGATTCCAAATGAGGTGGAGGCTATCACATCTGTAGCATATCTTCACTTGGAAAAATTAGCATTGAAAATTTTCGTAAAACAGAAAATGTACTTGCTAAAGGTGTCCTTCATTTCCAACTCCAAAACTCCAACTTGAATCTCCTCATTGAAGTGATCTACGAACTTTTCAGCTTCATCCCTGATCAGATCGAACATAATTTTTATTTTGCTGCTGGTGAACGAGCCTGAGAGCACACCTCTCATTTCCTTCCATCTGTGACCTGAAGCTCAATTTTCCTTATAAGCTTTCAACAGAAATTCTGCTTACCTTGCAGAGAAAATAAATTTTTGCTCCACAAGGGTTCAACGTCTTCAGAAATAGCGAAGCCTTGATGATCAGTAAAATGATCGAAATCCTTGATTGCCAGTTGTTTGATCAATTCCGGATCTCTGACAAGGAACAATGGTTTCACAAACTGATAAAACCCCATGTATTTGCCTAAAAAAATAGATTTATTTACGTATGTGGGATTCATTGGGATGTCTCAGTTACTTTTTGGATATTTGTAATAAAGCCAATCCAGCCATTGCACAATATCTTTACGCTGAATAATGGTCGGCCATACGTCTCCTAATAGGAACCAAGGAGACCCTTGTGGAACTCCCAGGTCCCTCCAGTATTTAAATGGCTTTACATAACCAAAGTAGACTATGAATGATAGTACTGCTATGGTAGCCAGTACCCAGAACATGCTGAGATTTAGTTCTAGCATAGGAATTAATGTATGGTCACATCGCAAATTATAATCTCATGAGATTTAACAAACTTACCTTCGATTTAAAGCTATAATATCCTGTACAGACGCACCAACTGTAAATAATGATTTTTCTGGGGTTTTGGCACGTAATCAAGCTAAATCATGAACAACATCTTAGGGCGCAAGACAAAACTGATGAGCTGCTCAGCCGCATATCGACTAAATATTTCTGTCCTTATCTTTTAAGTACTTTTATTAGTCTCGTAATCCTCCAGATGTTTACGACGTTGAATTTCTTATCTTCATTGGATTACACATTATTAAATAATGTAATGCGCGAAAGTGCATGTTGACAAATTAATTTTCGTTTTATAAGAATTCTCTATTTCTGCAGTTTTCTCAGAGCTTTGGTCTTATGAGGGCGAGGTTGGATGACGTCCCAGGTCAGCAGACCAGGAAGGGGGGCTTCGCAACCAAGTTGGAGCTTTCCATGGCTTGTGGTAAAAATGTATGGGATTTTTGAAAAATTCCCATTTTATTGTGGTGTATACGTGTAGGTTGCCAACCTCCTCTAGAAATTTTGTCGATTTTTGCATACAATCAGCAATTCACAGAGGTGTAAAAAACAGCATTAAAAGGCAAAGCCCTAATCGAAATCGTAGTAGTATTTTAAACCGGCATTTCACCCACTTGGTCTCGAGTTAGGGCCACATGTTGCAATTTATGGGGCCCGCTGCTGCTTGACTAACGGTCTTGAGACAAAAGCTGTTCCCGTGCCTTTATTGGGCGAATAAGTGGTGATTTACAGCGAGCAAAGGGGTAATTTCATAATAATGTTCGTCGCTATTAAGCAGAAAGTAATTAGAAGCGGGGAGATTTATCGCGAGGGCAAAACGAGCACCTTAAAGCTACCTCACACGCGACTCAAACTTACTGAGCTCTCAATTTTGCTTTAAAAAAATATTGAATATTAATTAATAGTACTCCTAGATTTATCACCATTCTAAGTCCTATCGGCTAATTTATAGTCGAATATTTGTTGAGAAAATTATCTTAAAAAGCAAGAAAGATAAGTCTGAGCCGGCTCGAATACTGGTTTGCCCACTTCGGCCGGGTATTTGTACTCGAGGGAATATATTAAACCCGACAGTACCTTGGGTACTAACCTGGTTTAAGGCGGATTTTCAACTGACGGGTCGAGAAAGGTTCGCCCCATGTTAGTTCTGGGTCTGTATCTAGTCCATATAATCCTTCAAAATTGCACTTAGTGAACATAGGCCGCTTAACAGTTAAAGAGCCACTTGAAGATGAACAATGAGGTAGGAAGTAGAAGTTCAATAGATATTCGAAGATACCTCTAAATGGCTTCTGGACTGTTTGGTACACTTTTCATAGCTCCGCATATTTGCTGTACAAAATGGTGAATGTGGCTAAGTTGACAAACTCGAAAACATTATTTACATTTAAAGAAAATATTTAATCAATGATTGTGCCTCTGAACTATTGTAATATTATGTAACTTAAAAGTACTCCTAAAAACAGCCTATAATACCTAAATACAGAAACGATGACTTTGCAAATAGTCTTTTCGTCTAGACGTCTCACGTTACTTCTCCGTTTCATCAAACCTTCCATTGTATGTAGATCAGGTGTTTACTTACTAAACTCATGTAGTGACAACCTGAAGAGTTAATGATTGTCCTGAAAATCTCATCAATGGCCAAAGACTTAAAATGTATAAACATCATCTAACGGCAATGGAGTTTTTATCCCGAATCCTTTATTGATACGTCATATATGGATAAACAATTAAATTTTACTACATGTAATTTTGCATTAGACAATGGTAGCCAATGTGGCAGATCGTATATGGATAGTCTTTGAACAAAATAAAACTTAAAATTATAGTACATTGAAGCTACATTTGCGAGACTTAATCTAAATTATAAAGCAACTCAAAGTTTGCTTTACTGCCAAGTTCGAGCTCTCTATCGCTGTTTCTCTAAAAGGTACGAATTTTCCAATTTGGCCTGACAAGGTTCTTATAAAAGCAACTTTCATGTTTCTCACAAGCTAAAAATTTGCATTTTCTAAGCTATCGAACCTACGTGTTCGAAACTTAAACCAGATTATAGAGCAACTTAAACAGTACCTTACTGCTAACTCAGAACTCTCTTCCGCTATTTTTGTAATTTTAAAATTTGACTTGTCCAGGTATTTTATGAACCGCGCCTTATGGACGTGGACAAAGTACCTACTAAATCGAAATTTGTATTTGCCATATCTAGGGCAGTCTCCCACTGAAGCGAAAGCTTTGGGGTTTGTGAAATAAGAGAAAAAGAAAAACGCAACTCTCAATACATCAATCTATCAGTGGGGTTCACTAGTTCCCATAGAAAATTCCTGGTTGGTGCGCGCCCTCTATTGATTATACGTCATTTATAGAGAAATGATTAAGATTCACTAGATGGCATTCCATTCAATTTTGCATTAAAAAGCGATGCAGTCCACGTATGAATGTATTATATATTAAAGAAGGTCCAGAAAACAAAGTAATATAATAAATCTCCTAAAATAGGCGTTTTTCATGGCGAAGCGAAAAAAACTCGAGGTTATTGTGTTTTTTGGTCGTCGGAGCACTAGCGGGGTGACTTTTAATTTTCTTTGCCCTCGAGAAGAATTCGCCCCGTCCTTATTGCGCCCCCGGGAGTTTCGTTATTCTTTTGTTTTGTTTTATGGTTACAAGGAATGGAAAGGGCGAAATATGGAATATTACGGCGGAATTACGAGGCTGCAATTTTGAGGAAAGCGATTTATCGCGGAAATCCGAGCAGCCTTTTTAATTGAATTTCCTCTGTTGTTTGGGAATTTGATAATAGATCACTAGTAGCGGCTCATACATGATTTTTAAGAGGTAACTTCATTGAAAACCAAGAATCTAGCTCGCGTTTCCACGAAGAAGATTCTTCTGTCCGCCCTTCGAAATATTATGGAACTGCCACGCCGCTGATTTTTGAAAAATAAATGGTCAATTATCATAAAAGTGTTTCAGGGGATGATAGCGCTCCGCAAAATAATAAAAAAATTCTAATAGACCCGCGGTCAAAAACGCACCATTTTCTATATACAGGGTGGCGAAGCTTCACGTTTTACCTCATATTTTGCGTCATTTTACTGTTAGCATTCCCACAGTTTCGAATACGGAAATACTACGCCCATGCTTTTTGGAAATTATAAATTTGATTCTTACAAGTTCGGAATTAAATCGGTTGTGCTTTAATTTGCTTTTAATGGGGTTAATGGTAAGCGCATTCGGATTTAACTTTTTTTAGCCCTTCTGTAAGCTCGAGACACTACGCTCCTGATGCTTTAAAGTTTCATAGTCATTTAAGCGGAAAATAGATAGGAACTTTTGGGTTGTAAATTCGTATCAAAATCAGAGGCGTAACTGCGGTTTATGATAATGAAAATGGAAAATGAACTTATGAATTTTCTAGTCCCTAATTTCGGTAGAAGTTAGTGCTTGTAATAGGGAGAATTTTTACGATTTGAAGTTTATTTAATTTTTTCGTGGGAAATTATGTGCAAAATAAAGAACCCTTCGTGTTATGGACTCGTGCCAAAATCAGTGGCGTATTCGGTACACAATATATCAAGTCTAATAGTGCATAACGGATGATCATTGCAAAAACCATGTAATAGGCGCTGAACCGTAAACGTAGGGAGTTAATTAAGAGATTTATTATTTACTACCAAAGATCTAACTAACATATCAATTGATCTCAGACGTGCCTCTGATATTTCAATACTCACTCGCGGTTTTTCTAATGATCGCCCCTCATTTATAATTGCTCGCAAAACTATTTCAATTGCGCTTTACTGCATTTGCTTCATTGTGAATTGAGCTTTCTCTGTTTTTTTTTTGTTGTGATAAAATCTTCACGTTCTACCTAGTAACAGGCAATCTAGTAACTGTTGTCAAAGCCTGGCGGAAACCAAAGCGGGCGCTGCTGCTACGGCCCGGCGATACAAGAACTGGTAACCTGGTGGCTTCTGCTACGGCCTGGATGATAATAGAGCGGGTAATCTAGTAGCTATTTCTAGAGTTTGATTGACACTAGAGCGGATAATCTAGACCTTCTGCTATCGCCTGGTTGACGCCGACTCCTCACGAGATGCAGAGAGGAAGAGAGAGCTTGTGTTGCTGCCGAAGTTGGCAAAGCCATAAGAATTTTCCCGTGTCACATAAGTATTAATTATTCCTGATCTTATACAACAGTTTTCAGGCATGCATCTTGGCATGAATAACTCACACTTAAAATTAATGAAGTTCAGCATCGAAATATTAGCTTTTGCTAATGATCAGTTTCAGCCATAAAGCATTCACGTCAACCGTGATTGATGATCGCACGTAGTTCTTTTCCAGATTCGTCAAGGTCTTTTAATGTAATAACGCAGTAAAAAGTGCATTTGGCTGAGAAGAACGTGATACATATTTTCTAGTGCCCTTCTGATGAAATTTCAATTCGAACTGCATGCCATTTTGCCCAAATTTGAGTTGATAATTGAGCAGCAACAGGGCGTGAATTGTATGAAACAAGTTACAAAACGAATATAACATCATCTATTAGCTTAATAACATGTTTTTAATTGCAAGTATCGACTGCATACACACATGTTATTCGCTCCAGTAAATATTCCGGATAATGAAAATGGACATCGACATGGAGATCAGCGAGCAATTTGCTATTCGGACCGGGCCCGAATTTATCCCAAAATATTTTACGATTTTAATGGAGATTTTTATGTTAAAAATCACACATTTTCATGTGCTACGTTCTTCAAACTGAAGTGTTTACGAACGAAGCTCGCAAATTTTACGAGATTGCCCGTTATTTATGTAGGAAGCATATTTGCGGAAAGTGGCATATTCCCTCTTCCTTGACGAATATTTTGATATTGCCTGGAAAGGATTTTATCAGATATTCATAAGTGCAAGTTTATTCACCCAGTGTTTACAATAATCCAAGCACAGTTGCTGAAAATCGCAATTTGGACCGAATAATTATTCACACCCAAAGTTTGGGCGTTGTTTCGACTCAACTTCCTAGACGTCGATAAACGCAATTCACGTATGTATAACAAAACGGAACAATTAAGCTGTTGCCTTTGTTGTGTGTTATGAATATGAATCGATTCGGGAAGCAATTGCCTGCATATGTCTGGCACACTGTTCCATGTGGGAAAACATCAAAATTCCTCTTTCACTCCATTAAATATATCTGCACCGAAACAAAAATTTTTGTGCAAATGGGCGTTTGAGAAATCTCTGGAAGCGATCTGGAAAGTGGTGCGTGAGATGCCTCCATAACCTGGAAGCAAAATGGGTAGATGAAAGGCTGAAAATGGAAATTTAACCTAGGCTAAGTGACTTGGCCACGCATTTCTCCTGCATTATTGTTGAACCGTCTGGCTGATGATGTAAATATCAGAGAAGAAATATGTTTTCATACAGGGCTTAAAGCAGGTACTAAATTAAATCCGAAATATGCAAAGTATTTTATTAAAAATCTCCTTGATGCCTGGAATATCCGGCCATTTTTAAAACGGTTGCCTGAAATTAAATTTTCAGTCGGGTAATTTAAGAGCATTCCCCTTTAATATTGCTCTCTTTAAAAGTATGTCTCGCATTGAAGTTGGGGCCCTTAATAAAATATTAGAGCCCCGGAAAAACATTCGTAGGAACATGTGGAAAAAGGGAATTTTTAATTGCTCATATACACATTAACATCTGGATTAAAACTGGCCCGGAATCGTGTAAATATTTAATGTAATTATCACAGCCACCATAAGTTCATACCGCAAAGTCACATCAACCCCTAACACAGCCTTATTTCAGCAGCAACCCCCAAATTGCCAACCTAAAGGATATAACGGTGAATTTGCGAGGTAGGAAGTTTCTCCTTGGCTAAGTAATCTTAGGTCCATTAATAACTTTTGGTCAGGATCTCCTAAATCGATTCTGGATGAAACATAACTTGCAAACTTTCGGGTTTAGCGGCTTAAGGGTCTGAAATATAATATATTAAGCCTGTAAATTTTGGCCATTTGAGATAATTGCTTTTTGATTTAGCCAATTTTTAATACAGGAAAAAGTGCAGGGCATCGATCAATCTACTACGTCCCTATCTCAGGAAAAGACTATTTCGAGTTAACAATCAATCTAACTTGCTCGATGCTCCCCCTGCTAAAGGGCTGATTTATTCAGTTGATATATCACGAATAGCCTCCCTAATTCAGTCAATTTTAAGTTCTTTTGTACCCTAAGAAACTTTCTGAGGAGAAGAATGTACTCCTTTATAGTCTTCCCGAAATTTAGTAAATGAGTTCGGAAAGTTTGCGACAAAGTTAATCTAGGAATATAGTTGAATAATGGGTTGTTTATGAAGGGCCCTTTGTGTAGAATTTGCTGATTTATTTCAACGATTTGAGATGCCACTGCCCAAATCACGATTCTCTGGGTGTTTTTCGACACCTTGATTAAATCCATATATCTCGGTTTTTACCCCATTTAAAGACACAAATAAGAGAACATTTATTGATTTGTTATTAAACCCTCTTAAAACGTTGGTTCCCCTCTCTTTGGCAACCTAAAAATAAGATTTAACTCCAAAAACCAATTTTTCATTTATTGATCCTCAATTAGGAATGTTGTGAAACCTTGCCACTCTGTATATAGAAAATGGTACGTTTTGACTATGGGTCTATTAGCATTTTTTAAAGTTACTTTGCAGAGTACTATCGCCCTCTTAACTATCTCCATGTTGTCGCGCTGTATATTTTCTTTTATATTAGCCTCTTTGGTGCCCCTTCAAGTGAAACGCTCCCTATCCTCGCCACTGTTTTTTCACTTTGTAACTTTCTCAAGGGACTTTACGAGAAAGAAAGTAACTTTAGAACACACGAAATCACAGAAACAGACAAAATATTCAGATAACAAAATTCAGATTGGGGATTACAAAACGGTTTTCACACGGAGAGAAATAAATTTCCTGATTTGAAAGACTTTTGAAAATCCTGGTCGTGCCTGAGATGGACGATTTTGCTAACTTTAGGTAATCGTCGAAAAACTTCACACACAGAAAGAAATATTTTCACTACTCCAAATTGCTGCTTTCCGTTGGGGCTGAAAATAAAGGCTTCATGAATGAAATTTTCCTTCCACATCTGAATTCGATTGTGATGGACCGACGACACTCATAAATCATCGAGGGGAAAAATCAAGAAGAATCAGTGTTGTGTTTTCGAATTAATATTGAATGATAAATGAAGCGTCCATTTTCAAGCAGGATCGAGACGTTAAGTAATTAAAATCAACTCCGAATTCTGACGGAAGCCTCTGGTAATTAATGGAGACTTTAATTTCCGGTTTTTATGAGGAGAAAACTTCCGAATTTTTATTAACGAGCGATGGCATTTCTGAGCTTCTTTTTCTCTATCTCGCCAGTTTTGCATTGGAGGGTCGTTAAGATCGGATAATTAAAGACTGTTAATTTTTTTCCTATGGTGGCATGTATTAACCACCCGTTATTGGCAACGGGGTTCGCGTGCTAACGACTGTTGCCAATCCCTCGGAATGACGTAAATCAGCCCCTATCCAACTTCTTATCTAAACACAAATAATAAACAGGTCTACCACGATGAGTTATGCACGTTTTGCGGGGCTTTTTAATTTTGTGAAAAACTCGATACAGCTAAATGTCGTGTACTAAATTGTATAATTCCATTAAACAAGGCTACTTTAGATTAGGAATTCCGTGACTTTTCGGGAACTGATTGTAATATAATGGAGCGATTTGCTTCGCAAGTTACCGTGGAATATCTTTATCCCTAACTTAAACCCCAATCCAAGTCGGGCTACGAGTTTAATCAAAGGGCCTTAAACTTGGAGTTTCTGCTTATCACCTTGTAATTTATAATACTTCCAGCGACATATGCAGGGTTCACGTAATTTTTGTTACAAACGGTTCTCGTGGCACATAATATTTTATTCTTTTTGTGGAACGTTCTTGCCGTCTGCCGTGTTTGGGGAAACGCTACAATATATTTCAAATTACCGTTTTTTCTTCGGGAAAAATGCGTGTCCTGCGGGGAGGACTTAATGTGTTATTTTCGTTATTTACTGTCATAGGAGCAGGGAAAATATGGCTACATCAAAAGCGAAAGAACTGAATGAATTATTTCTTTTCGTGTAGGTCATGCATCCTCGTGCTTCTTCTGTTATGTTCTCAACCCGTCACATTTGTCAAACTTTCCTCGTCTTCACATAACCCATTTTCAATTTTAAAACATGTTTTTCGAGAACTCTCAGTTGACTGGTTATATTTCTCTCCGTGTAGAAAACGGTGTAATTCCCACCTCCACATGATGAGACCACAGCAGAGCGAAAATCAAACACCACATTGGCCTTCCGTTACTACTCTCCAACCACTCAATAAATTTCTCTCCGCGTAACATACAATTAATTTTTAATCAATCTCGCCCTGCATGAATAATCACAGGCTTAAATATTCATCTTTCAGTGCAAAACAAATTGAATAAAAACACCCCATAACATCGTTCTTCCAGTCGTCGACCTAAAGAACTGAAATATGGATGAGGTGTTTCCTAAACGACTCGTTTTATCCTTTCCAGAGAATCTTAATTCTGGAAACAGGACACGTCGGGATGCAATTTTTTCAACGTCTATGCGGCTCTGCGCCTCATTTAAAATTATTGAGGTCTTGCTGGTAGTCATCATCGTAATAAGTAATGCAAATTGAAGATTTGGTCAAAAAGTTTTCGACTTTGGGCTTTGTTATTTGGGCTGAAGTGGCTGAGTGTAAGTTCAACGAGACGTTCACGTAACATACACGGAGAGAAATAAATTCGCAGCCGACAGTAAGAATTTTTCGACTTTGAATGACGCATTTCATTCATATTTAAACATCACAATGCAGAAAATATCCCCACACAAGAAACTTCTAAAATAGCGCTATCATTCCCACTAAAAATACTTTACAAACTCCCTTTGTTCCATGTTTCCATGTTTATTGCTAATGGAATTGGAGTTGCAAAAACTTCCCCATTAAGCCAAAAAAAATGGCTCTAATATTTCCCAGTTTATTTTCCAGCTTAAGGCTCTTTTAGTTCATTTTGCAATTTCCTTGGTGCATTCGACTATAACAGTACGAACTGAACGAAAAACCTTAAAAGCTATTCAGTGGATTCAGGATTTTTGACTGACATGTTGGTCTGTTTCTCCGGCATTCCTGCCTGCAACTTAAATCACTCAATCCGCACCCTCTTCAACAGCGAGAAATAAACATGCACAAGAACCGAATAATAATACGATTCGGGTAATCAGATATCCAAATGACCAGGCCGGCGTAATTTATGCCCTAAATAAAATTTAAATAAGGCTCGGTAATTCAATGTGTTGTGCGCGCCACCCAGAACCCATCAGAACCACTCTCGGCCGAGTACCATGTAGGTCCTCCCAATATGTACTTAACAATTTTCCAATCGTTATTAATTGTCATCTGTCCGTATACCTGATGGCTCGATTTCGGAAATAATTACCTTAATTGCGATTTTGACGCTGTGTCTCGCTTTATTTTCTTAATCGATTTGATTGCAGTTGCGTCTGAATGGGGCCCTAATTAACTTCCAGTGAAATCCAGGGCTTCGAGCTATTTCTCGACCCATTTGTTTCGCCGAATTCCACCCCCGAAAGATCCGGTTACGGGGGCTCAGCTGTTACCTAAACGTCATTGTTTACACAAACCCTGAGACGTGACATTAGCATTAGTTTTGTCACAAGAAGCGAGCGTGTCGCCTTTTTGCTTAAACAGCTGGTCAAACAGACCCAAATTAGTGGCTCGATTTCGAATAAATTAGAGCTGCCAGAATTTGTTATTAATACTGCGTCTCTCGGCGTAATCCTCTGGAAATGCGACGTCTGGATATCATATTTTATCATCCTAAAGAACCCCCGAGAATAGTCGATTTGTTAGCAAGAGACGCGAAGGTTAAGCAGAAATGAGCAGTGTGCTTTAAATATTATTAAATCTAGTTTGGAATTCTCTAATGTAAATTAGATGGCAATGTACGGGGAATTCAGCAAAAACTGCGTCAAAAAATTAAGCATCGCCGTAGCAATTCGCTGAAATTTTTAGCCCCTTTCCCTCCCCTTCGACACCGCACTGCCTTCGTTTAAATTAATTATCTGAACTCGATATTTCCTTAAAATTCCACAAACTTTGAAACTCTACGGAAATCAGTGGCGTGCACCACACCACATCTTTAAGAATATAATACAATAATGGTATTTTCATGGCTCTCTCCATAGGACCCTATTTAGATATAAATTAATTTCAAAGTATCAGTGCCCGTTTACTTACAGTCGCTTTGGACTCCACGTCGATGAAAGCCAGTGGTGTACTACGGTAATCGGATTTTTACGACCAATTTAAAAAGAACGTTGTGCAACTTTCCTCTCTTGTTTTTTCATAATTTTCATCAACTTCCCGGCGCGATCTTAATCAGCAATCACTTTCCAATCTCAATATTTGCTTAAAATTTCTTGAACTTTCGACGCCTATGAAACTTAGTGACGTATATCGATCATCCGAATTTTCAAGGATTTTTTGACGAGGAACGTAATGAAATTTTCCTGTAACTTTTCACCTTTTTTCTCACCACGGGGTGTCAGTATTTGTTTAAAATTTCTTGGATTTTCAACGCCTATGAACGTTAGTGTCATGCATCGGTCTTTTGCTTTTACGCGATTAAGAAAAAAAACGTGATAACATTTTCGTGTAATATTTCACCTTTTTTAGCCTCCCCTCGGTTCGACACTTTCCTCTAAAGTCAAATTTACTTCCAAATTTCAATATTTGCTTAAAATTATTGGACAAAGTCTTGGGCAAATATTGGACAACTTTCTTTTCAAAGCTCATGAAGTCAGTTTATTAAAAGAAAAGTAATGAAATTATCCTATAAGTATTCACATTTTTTAATTCTTTTTTTGATACGACGCTGTCTTAATTCGCACTACATTAATTTCAAAATCTAAGCATTTGCTTAAAATTTCTACCACCTTTAACGTCGAGGAATATGAGTGATGTGTCTTCCCAAGGCGAGTTTGGATTCGGTAAATAAAGATGAAGTAGCAAGAGTACTACAATCTCTTCTCCAATGTTTAATTTAATTTAATTTTATTAATTTCATTTAAAATTAATGAATTTAAAGAATCGAGAATTTTATTGATTTTAGATAAAATTGAATTTAAAGAAACGTTAACGAAGAACTTGCGGTATTCTTGCTGCCATGTCGCAATACGCCGGTTCCAAAAACACAATTCTCACATGTTTTCCGGATTTTTACGAATCTTTTATCAGGAACAGACAATCGAATTGTTCTGAATTTCTTCGGTGCGACACTTTTTTAATCGAGTTAACTTCCAAATCTGAGAGTTTGCCTAGAATCCCGCGGAAGTTTAAACATCAGTGACGTACGTCGGTCTTCCGAATTTCTTTCCGAATTCTTTACAAGATATTTACGTGATTAGATTTTTCTCTATTCTCACCATTTAGGGGCTCTTCTCGGTAGGATGTCGTATTAATTCAAATTGACTTTCAAATCTCGGGATTTGCTTAAATCCCCGTAGAATTTCGGCGCCTGTGGAATGCGAATTTTCAAGAATATTTTAAGACTAGGGTGAAACTATACTAGAACATGTGACAGATTTCTGTGCAACACCTCTTGACAAATTGAACAAACTTCCGACATCCCCTTACACGTTGAAAGCAAAACTCACCCCTTTAACTTACAAAGGGGGAAACTACTATAATCTCCCTCATTTCCAGCAAAATAGTTGACTAATTTGAAGAACATTAAGTTATTGTCTGTGTTCCTGCCAGGGAAAATTCCCAGATACATAAGAAACAAAGGATGACGCGTCATCATAATTGTGAGGCTGCAAGCGGGATAAGGGATGACGGTGTCGCTTAAGCGGACAAAAATATTAGGGTCATTTTTTGCTTTTGTTGGGGAAAGCTCCTCTTTATTTTTACTTCCATTAGCGTTAAACGCGAAGTTTCACCTCGGAGATGAGCGCTAAAGGGTTTTTTCATTTTACACCACTTTTTGTCCCTTTAGACAGACACTCCACGGGGAGCTTTCAAAATCCCAAAATAGACGCTTCGAATTGAGGTATTTTTAGAAAAACGGGGCGCGGCCCTCTCGGCTTTATGGAGTGTGCCGAAAAGTCATAATTCATAAAAAATAACAAAACTTAATTTACTGAGTGCGCCTTCGTCAGGAATTTTTAAAAAGCATCGATAATTTATCGCTGGTAGATGCGAGTTGCATGAAAATAACTTCTAAGGTGGTCTTTGAATGAATTACATGGCGTCAGACGTGAGCGAGGGAGAAACTGTCGTTCCGCTGGTGGATGACGCCGTTTGCTGGATATGTGATACACGTTTTTGGAAATTATGGTTTAAACGACAACTGGAAAGTTCGGGATCTTGAGAGCAGATAGAGGCTGCTAATTATACGGCGAAACTCCTAAATAAAAGTAGCTTTAATCGCCTTTTTATGAGTCAACACCCATACCCATTTAATCTTGATGTACTTATTAAAGGAGAGATTAAACGTCGTCAGTATACTGTCGGTTACTACTTAACTGAAGACAAAGGAAATTTCTCAGAGAAAACATAATTTTATAGAAAAATACAGCAGATATAAATTTTATTACATTTTTGAGTAGTTACACGGACTCTCCAAGACGACCTGGACCCCACTGCTTCCAGACAAATTACCGGATTGTCCTCATATTTCTACCGCTTAAGAAAAATATCCAGATGCTCAACTGGCTAAAAAAGAACCCTCTAGATTTACTTCGCGAAAATACAAATTTACGAACTTTATTGAATTTTTCAGCATTTTTTTATATTTTCTAAGGCGACTTGCTACATTAAGGTGCGACATTCTTACACTAATTTACTGATTAATTCGCAATAGGCCGAAGATTCGTCCAGATGCGTTACTCGGCCAAAAATGAACACCGTAGAATCTTATTGACCTTTTGAGTAGTTATACAGTTATGCAGATTCCGCAAATGGCCTGTTCCAGAAAATTTAGTTGATATTTCCAAAGGGACGATGGCATATCCAGGCACATAACTGGATCAAAGCAGGTATTCTAGATTTATCAAGTTTGAATATATAAACTTTGATTTTTTTTTAATTTGAGAAAATTTCCAAGCTAACTGCTGCAGTACTAAAAAACTTCCAAAAAATTTCACCAATGAAACTCGTATTTCCAGTAAATGTCATTTACCTCCAAATCCATGGTTTATCCAAGAGTAAACGCTCATTAATACCCCATTTGGATTACTAAAATTTTCAAATTTGCTAATTGAAACTTTGTGTAGATTTCCTAGTGAAAGTGATCTGTCTTAATGATTCAAAATGTCCAGGTAAATTCAACGACAAAGCTCATATTTTTAGCAAATGAAAAGTACTCTCAGGAGCATGGTTTAGCCGAAAATGAACAGTCCTGATAATCAATTTTGAGGCAACAAATTTTTAACCTTAATTGAAGGTTTTCGAGGGAGTTTGACCTACTGCAGTGGTTCAAAACTTCCAAATAAATTAACTAATGAACTTTCCAGGAAGGAGCAACTATTTCCAGATTTCTAGCTTTTTAGAGGATACGTAAATTATGAAATTTAGTTGATATTTTGAGGAGGTAGTGAACTTGATATGTTACAGTGGTCCAAATCGAAATGCAGACTTGAATAGAAGATTGACCGCTTCTTTGGTTTATTATTTTCAAATTGACGTATCGATTTAGCTGATATTTCCCCTGTGTGGCAGCTGCATTCAGATGCTCGTTCTACCCAAAAATTAAAACTCAATATGTATTCATTGAAATATTGGAAGTCCCTTTCCTGGACCATAACTTTTAGATAAACCCACTAACGGATTTGTCCAACCATCCGACCAATTATCTAAAAATTGGCAACTTCATCTGTGCCACTCCCAATTTAACAATAAGCCTCAACGCCATCATTGCAATGAAGTTTGATTATATGACTGAAATGAATTGAAAGATTGCCCGAGTCCAATTCAATTTTCTTTTATCCGTCCGAACTTATACTTTAAGTCGTTTTAAGAGATAAGGGCACATTTCAATCTGTCCAATGTTATCGATTATCAGAAAGCCATCCTTTATCGTTCGAAGGAATGAAAAGACTTATTGTTTCCGATATAACTTTATGTTTCCGTCTTGTTCTGAAGGATTACTGCAGTTTGTTCAATATTTGGGGGATTTGGGTGGATATGCATGAGAGCAAAACGAGCTCTTTGTTGCGCTTGTTTGATTTTCCCAAAGCTTCTTCTTCCTGGTACTACCAGCACCTGTATTATTACTGCCTTCCAGGCAATAACGATTTTTCGCTACCAGCAAATGCATCAGATCTAAATCAGGTTAGGCGTGAAGTCCGACAATCTTGATATGGTTGAAAGCTTGAGAAACGTGATTGTATATAGACGCCGAATCAGGAGAGTGGGACGGCCAGCTGACTCGCCTTAGGACTACTTCTTTAAGTCTGCGTTAAATTTAATGGAAATATAAAGGCTGAATATGAAACTGCAAAAAAAGGAGTTAATTCTGCGAAGCATCCTGTGAGCGAGCGCGGAAAATCGAAAATTAACTTGGAAAGCGGGCACGAATTTTCAAATTATTTCATAAGTCAAGGAAAATCTCTCCATTATAAAGTCTTTCATTGCGAATCGGGTTGAGAGAGAAGCCTGGAAAGATTAATGTTCCGATGCCAGGATTGTATTGAAATTTATTATTAAACGGAAAGAATTTTGATTTTTCCACCTCTATACAGTTGCGGGCTAATTAACTTGTCGCAAAAGTGGAATGCAGGGAGCGTGAAAAATTAATGGAACGAAGATGTCACAAAGCCGCAGGAGGCTCAGTTATTCGGTTTTTATGTAAATACTGCCACAAACCGGGATAATGAGATTTGCTCGAATTTTGCTTACAGTTGAAAAATTACAGCATTCGTGTCTGAATTCGGGTTAGAAACGAAATTGCTTCCTGACGTTTCGCTTTTTATTATCATTGGAGATTTCTCTTTAACGACATCCCGGTAATGAATTAGATTAGGGATCGTTTTTTGCGTTAATTATGGGCCTTTTTGTTCCAAGGAAATTCGCAGCAATTCCACAAAATAATATTTTTATTCCCCCTGGAACTTTAAGGTTATTTTCCGGGGCCACTGACCCGGAATAACGAAATTCGTATGAATCGCATGTGTGGCCGACGATTTTTGGACCGTTTAAAGGCGGAAAATGAGGCGTTTAGAAACCAACACAACGCTCGACTTCTCTTTTATATTTCAACAGTTTTATTCGGTCAGAAAGAATGGCAAAAGGTGGCTGAGAAGTAGGCGAGTTCGCCATTTGGCTTGAAAATTAAATCGAGGCCTGTACCCACTTGCAAAGTTGCTGTCGAGACGGTGGGGTTAAATTTGCATACAAATATAGAAAGAAAGTTGGAAAAAAATATTTCGATTTATTCTTTGTTGGCCATTTTCGGGTGAAAATTTTATAATAAAATTCTTATTCTTGAGGTTCCTGTTCTCATCGCCTCGCACTTAATGTCCCAGAAAAACCAGAGCTCAAGTCACCAATCAACTTCTTATTTGCTTTGTGCCCAAAAGTATTGGAATCGCCGCAATTCAATAATTCTACTCGAATTTTACTATCGAATCTGAGGAGTGATCTCTTAAAAAATTAACTGGTACCATTCGTTCGAAATGCTCTGCAAGCGTGCACAAACCGATTCTAACACCTCTTTTATTATAGTTTCTGGTATACACGGTAGCTTTTAAAGGAATTTTCGCGATTATTAAAGCACCCTGAAACGAATGTTCCTAAAACTGCATTTTCGGGCTGCAAATGTATGCTCGAAATTTCAAATAAGCGAGTTTCAGGGGGTTGAATGGAGCAATGTAATTATCTGTGTTTTAACCTTTCTTCTTTTATGAGTTTTTTTGGCTCACCGTATACAATGTTTTCTAGGTACCTCGACGAGCAAACTATTTTAATGCTTCTTTATGTCACCTTGCAGCCCCAAATTTCTGCTGCAATTTTCAAATTTCCTCAGATGAATCGAAAATTAGAAGCAAAAGAGTTAGAGGGAGTTGAACAGGGAATAATTTATGTGGATATGCGTATTGGCTTTTCTCTGTTGATACAGTTATTTGGCCCACTGTGCTCGGCTTTTTCTAGACATCTCTGCGACCAAATTATCTCTTCAGTTGTACGTTGGAAAATTTCAAACAAGCGAGTTTCAGTGGGTCGAACAGAGAGAAATCTAAATTTCCTGTGTTTTTGGCATAGCCGCGTACGGTTTTTTCCAGGTTTCTCAGACCATCTTGCAGCCCCTTTTCTCTGCTCTAAATTACCTCGACAGGTTTCCACAGTAAAAACATTTCCAAACCCAATTTCATTTTCTGCCTAATTGCTTCAATTATCAGCAAGCCAGATTTGCTTGCAAATTCCCTTTTTGTAATTTCATTGCTTGCTTCACATTCAATGTACTTACTTCTGCGGAAACGCCAAAAGTTTCAAACTTGAACGAAATGAGGAATAAAACGAAATTTGGTAATTGTAGGCTGAAAAAAGCTCGTCAAATTACTGTCTCTTACCGTACCGAAGTAAAAAAGCTCGTTTATGGCCTCGTTGTTGAAATGCAAATGATATTTAAATTGCGGAAATTGTGGATTGAAATTCAGCGATGAATGGTGATTGCACACAAGGCAAAATGAAAAATTCATCTCGAACCCGTTTTTACGAGGTATTTGAAACTGCAATGAAAATCAAGCCGGCAAAATGTGCTCTGGCCAGAGTTTATGATTTACTATCTAGCTCTACCACCCGGGTGGCGATAAATTATAAAATTTTGTAAATTTTAAGGTACAATAGTCCCCATCGATAAATTAACAACGGAACAACGAGGCCGGAGACGTGAAAGCCCAACTCGTTACATATACCGCTCGACAAGCTTAAAATTAGCGAAACAGCAGACAAAAACAAGACAACAAAAGTGTCCTAAACCAAAACAAGAGCCACTCGGGTCAGGCACACCAGCAAATTTAATTTATATTTTACGACACCGGACACAAAGGCCCTTTTAATGTATTCGAGATACGTTTCCGTATGATCCATAAAGTTTCCGTAGAGCTTAGATCTAAAAACCTAAGGAAGTTTATGTGAAGATGTCGTAAAACTAAAAGAGTAAGAGTAATCTAAAGTCGAGTTCCCACGGCATCTCGCGGCTCCAGGATACAACCGCGGGATATTTTTATAATTCAATTAAAATATTTAAGTAACCTTACGTAGCTGCCACTGATTTTACGGGTACTTCACAATCGCCATTACTGTTCAGTTGTAGCACTTTATTGAAATAACTTTTGTCAGGCATTGCTAGCACAGTGAAAAGTGAAATGATTTGCAAGAAATAGTGCCGTTATTTTTAATTGGGGTTTGCCAACAGTGTGTCACTGCCTTTTTTATTTCATGGAAATTTCCCGAAATAAAATCAATGGTGCAACAGGAAATAAATTTTGCCCACGAGTTTTAAAATGCAGGTGTTTGATGATAATTTTAATTTGCAAATTTTTAGGATTTTAGGATTTAGGAATTGCAAATTTTCAAGGATTGAAATTCTACGGTCCTGACTCTTAGGAATTTTTCAATATTATTTCTTTTTTATTAGTCTGCTCAGGTAAATGCCAGCTTTTCACCCCTTGGAATGAAGAAGCAAGAAGCCAATCATAGCGAAAAAATTTTAATTTTCTTGCCACTAAATCAGAATTAAATCAGTAGCGCCGTCTGCTCATACGGAGAATCAAATATCTTTAAAAATTTACCATTAGGGTTTAATGGCTTTGTCCCTTTTGTCGGCCTCAGACATTACACCGCTGATTGTTTGTAGTTTCAGTCATGGCAGGGAAAAGAGGCGAACTGTTCCGTCATTAGATCGTTCCAAAATCTATGGCATAGTCTGAGTTTAAGAGTTTTAATTTAGTTTTTAATTATGCACCTAAATCGAAAATGAAAATTAGTTAATTGTTCGTTAATTTCAAAATTTCCTGCTTGGTTGAACTCTGGAGTAGAATTATTAAGCTCTGCTAATGCCTCAACACTCTTAACCACAACTCCTATATAAAGTAGCGAATTGAGGTGATATTTCCGATGATTCAAGAATTCTCATGGATGGCTACATTGACGAAATGTGAACCTTTTAGAAGCTGTAGTTTTGGTGTTATACAATTGCAAATATCATTGAACCGTCGTATAGGCTTATAGAGTTTTGCTCCTACCGCACTAGTCTTGCTCACAACTTCGAACTAAAGAAGAGAATCGAGTGAGTACTTTCAGCACTTCGAAGACTTACATGGGGGATCAGCGAGCCCAAATATGAACCCTGTTGAGTCCATCGGGTGTCAACTGCACATTTTCAAACTTCGTCGGACCCTTTAGTAGGATGAGACTTAAGGGTTTAGTCGCTTTCCTTAAAAAAAGTCCAGTCTGCGGGTTTGTGGATTTGGAAAAATGATTATATCTAAATATTAGCCTCCGTATATGACTGAAATAATTATCCCCATCGAGGGGCAAATACTGCCCAAAAAATTAATATTTTGAGTGGCAATGAGCTTTATGTCGGCTCTATGTCCTGTCGAAAGGAATTTTCGTAAGTAAAAGGTAAACGAGAGTTATTAAACGAAACATGTAGTGTTATTTAGTTTATCGGAAACACACACAGGCACAAAAAAATCCACTATAACGAATCCGATAAGGCCAATCCAAGCGGGCAACTTCCAATTATGTACCTCCAAAGCTTATCGGACTATCAATTATATTTTAATAAGTGACTCTAATAAAATCGGTCCAGATTCGCATCGCAGATCATACTTTTTACCAGCATCACGGTCCGAGAACGGTGCTCTCTTTATTGAATATAAATAATGGGTCCGCTGTTTACACTCTGCTGGGTCCGGCCCATATTTGGTATTGCAGCTTACTCACCAAAAAAGAAAAAATCCCTCCGACCGTTTTAATGCATTTTAAATTAGATTTATTAAATCATGATGTATGATGGAGATTTTAAGATTTGAAATGGAAATTCGTGACGATCAAGCTCCCTAGTGGGACACAGTTTGATGTTGCCGCCCAATGGAAACCAATTACCCATCGAAAACGTTAAATAAAATATCGGAAGCCGGCTACGTAATATACGCCTTTTTCGCTGATCATTATGGAACATCCACAGGCCAAAATGAACAATGGAAAATAATCGCATTTCCAAAAAGGTCACATAGCTTCGACCAGAAAACGATAATCATTTGTATTATAACAATTCTATTATTAGTGATCATTAGAAGTCTTAATTACCCATTGTGTTGCACACTGGCTCTTAAAGTACATATAAGTCTTGCTTCATTATAGCTTTACCAATGTATTCATTAACCTTATTTAGCCGTGTAGAGTCTATAAGTTCATTTCATGCGAGCGAATCTATCGAACGAGAAAGGACAATACGTTTTTTCCGTTCAAGAGAAAATTTCATAAGTTTCAAAACCTCGCCATGTGACTCAATGCATGCGCCGTGGGAGTCCGACTCGAGGGAGTTTTCGCTTGAACTCGTCTGCAGAGAGGAACCGGCAGGCGAATTTGTGTAACTCAGTATCACCGAGAGCCGTAGTTCCGAGTTTCCAGATTATTTTCTGCTGTCTTTGTTGGGTAACAAAAGTGAGCCCCAGCTGAGAAGATACTTTGTCGCAGGATTAAGCGGCCCCTCAATATTTAATTTTCAGTTTAAGTGGATAAAGCCCTTCCCATTTGAGACGCTTACGGGGCCTTAAGTCTCTATTAGGTTTTAATTCCCAAGAATTAATCTATGTTCCTATTTGAATAGTTAACAACAACGTTCTCCATATTTCCTCTTTTCTTACGATTATAATCCATCAATCTTTGCCTGGGAATACACAACGAGAAGGCAAATTAAACGTTTTTCCATGGAAAGTCCATGCAATTTCCATAGGAGCAAAACCAGTTAACTCGGATGCATGCAAAAAGGACATCAGGATGGCTTTAAATTTGAGGGTAAGCAGATTGTTGGAGCAGAAAATAAAGCTCCAGAGCGAACAAGGGAGTGGAAACTCTGGATGGAAAGTTTTGTTAGCTTGTAAATTAATTTCCCTTGTTAAGGGTTAATTATACACTGTTAGAAAAAATACATAAAACAAGCATGTCACCAAAAGTCCCTCCCATGCATTTGCCTCGTACATAGGAGCAATATTTGCGTGTCATTTATCATGTGATGGAAATGCATTATGGCATCAATAAATAATGTTGTTCCGACATAAACACATATTGGAGCTCGAACTTTGTTATATATTATTCAACGTATCGTATATACACGAATTTTTGTATTTATTATGGAACGTATTTTGGTTATAAATCTTTTAGTTGAATCGTGGCTTTCGAACGGATTCAATTTAGGGCTCTAAAACGAGAAAGTGCAACAGAAACATTCTTTTGATTGTGTAGACCTTTCGACGAATTTTAAGGGGATTGAATCTTTGGTACCTATTTTTCATCTTTTGAAAATAGATGAGCCCTAATCCACGAAATTTTTTATTAAAATTTTAAAAGCAAACAATTTTTAAAATAAATTTGATGATTTGAAACAGGTCTAAAAGGTGCCGAGAGACATTCAACCCATTGGCGTAGCTCGATTATTTTAAATACGGAAGTCTTCCAGAAAATGATATTCGAAAAACTAATTTTCCGGAATTTTAGTGCCTTGAACCCCCCCTGCTCAAACTTAAAATAAAAAAAATAACAATTTCACATTGTCAAACAGAACTTTACACATATCCATCCAACACATTAGCCTGTCTTCATTATCCTAACGTCGTCAAGCCAATCATAATATGTTTAAATAATAATCATTTTCTGTTGAATGTTAGTGCCTTGAAATCACCTTGCGCGCGCCTACGCCTCTGATGGTTTGACAATAAATTCAAAATTTTGATGTTCTGAAGAAAGAACTTGACAGGTATTAAGGTACTTCTAACGCAGTGGCGTATCATTACTATTTCAGCAATGAGAACCTTCCAAAAAATCGTAGTCAAAAAATAATTTATTGATTTTTTTAATCTAGAAATTTCGCAAATAAAGTTGGAAACGTGTTAATTTAGAAACAGATTTAAGTGTGCTAAATGTCATATTGAATTTCATTGCTTTGTAATCTCCCTTGTAAACGTCTAAAATTAAGAGAAATGCGACACATTGGTGTATATTGATCATTTTTGCTGTGATAATCGTCCATAAAATTGTTATAAAAAGTCAATTTTACTTCTTTCAAACTATCCCCGCTTACTCCTTTGAAATGTATTATTTTTGGGATTTGGAATGTAAGTAATAGAGTGTCGAACTAAACAGGCAGATTGGTTTCGGGGATTTATTTGCCGTAGCCGAGAGCATTCTGATTTTCTGTTAAGTTCGATTTGAACGAAAAGAACTCAAATTTCCTTATTTGCCTGCAAAGTTTACATACTATTATTATTTTCTAAATTACAAGTTATACGAGCCTTGTATTACTTTCTTAATAGGAAAATGTCGAGCACTCAAAAGGAACACAATTCGAAAGAGGAATAACAGGCATTTGCATATAGAGAGCTTGCTAAATACAATATTTTGCATAAGCAAAAATAAGTAAACACCAGGCACTTTTATATCTCAAAACAGTTCCTCTAATGGCTCCTTACGTGGCACCTAAATGGTATTCAAAGCACCTACGTAGGAGGTGCCAAGAAGTACATATACATTCTCTGAGACTGACTGAGGCGTAAAGCGTATTGTAAATTCCCTGCTTCCATTTTTGCAACTTGCTCCGATTGTGTTTATGTATCTCGTAAACATCTCAAATTAAAAATCGTCATACATAACAACGAGCTGAACCTTGTTATTAAATTTGCATTTGGCCTGGACAACAAAGAAACCTTTGTCAAAGACCAGGTCCCTTGCATGCGTGTAGGCCGTTAATTGACTTCGTTAATGGTGGTTTGCATCTTTCAGTGTCTTCTGGTAAAATAAAACGTGTGGCGATGGTATCTCACTTTCGTTTGCGGTTTTCATAACCGAAGAAATCCTACGCGAGATCTTGGAATATCGTGACGGATGGGGATGGTTTTGCGAGCAAGAGAAAACACTTTTTCTGTGCTAGAAAGCGGGAAAGCCCGGCAGTAAATTACCAACTTCGAGAAAAACAGAATCACTAATCTGCTCCTTGTAGAGCAGGCAATTTGAACATCTGAAGATCTTCAACATCTCTATGTGAAGGAATTAAATGCAGGAATAAAAATCCCTTATTGGCATGATTCTTTATATCTCAGAATATTTAATTCCCAGCCAACACTCTGGCATTAGAGGTGTTAAAATGCTTTTGAAATGTTCTTTTCAGAAACTTCAGATTTTCAAACTCGCGAGTACGTCTCTGATTTATTTAAGGCAACATCGCAACTTTCTCTCAAATAAAATTAGAACAAAGTTATCTCCTGTTTAGCAGCACTATTGGCGACGTTGCCGCAGCGCTTCTGTGCGCTTCCTGTCACAAAACTTGCAATACTTTTCTTATAAAGGATTTAATCACTTTCATATTGTTTATTGTCAAGTTCACTGCATGTTCTCGAGTTCTACTTAATCTGCCGCTGCCGCAGGCAATTTTCTGAACGTTTCTGAATTTTCGAAGATTCAAGTTTACAACTTCCGAACCTATGATAAATCAAAGAAGCCAAATTCAGGCAGTCTATGCAAATTGAATTCAAATGTATTAACCACCAAACGACCCTAATTTACATCTGAGTATTAATTTCCAAGTGTCGTCTCTAATTTGACTCTGCCGCATATTTCTACCCTAATTAGAGAACGTGCTTACAAGCGACTAGAGAGTCATTTCTTCTTTATCTCTACGTGATAATAAAGCCAGCTTTGAGGCTCTAACAGATCCTTGTTAATAATTAAAACGCTCTAATTGCGAACTCCAGTAGTAAGTTTGATTTAGCTGGTTTGATATATATGTAACTTTGAAGGATTAAAGATACGCTGCAGCTGCCCCAGTATTTTAACCTCGGCCCGTGACTGAAAGGATGAAATTTGACCGTATTTCCCCGGGGGAACAGAAAGGGCCCAACCCTTAAGCCGGATAAATCTAAAGGTAAGCCGCAAAACATGAAGAAAATTATTGCGGACAAGACAGTTGAAATAATGAACGGGCCATGGACGGTTTATGTGGCTACTTACCTTTGGAAGATTTATGTTCCGTTGATCCATCTGATTCGGCTTTAAATCGGAGCAAAATAAGTGGACCTTAATTGGTTTTCCTAGCTCTATTCGCGGAAAGAGCAGTGGCAAAAGTGAAGCTTTAAAGGCTGTCGTAGATAATTTAGTTTGAATTTGGACTCGAAAAGCAGAAATAATCGACCAGCCAGACGTAATTTACATTCACGTATTCATTTTCCAGCACGTCAGCTCGTTCCGCTAATTTAATGTACCACCAGGGGATCCCTGGGCCAATTACCAGACGAACTTCCCTTACAATTCTGGATTTTGAGTCGAGTTTTAATTTGGTTTTGATTTGCTTTTTTTGCTGCTGTTTTTGACGCAATACTTAAAATTAAATCTGCGAATTGGAGTGATGATTTTTTAGTATTTGAAGAGTTTCCATGCATGACTGCCATGGCCGAATACCGATCTTCTAGAGGCCTTCGTTTCGGATTGACACATTTTCAAGCCCGACTACACTCTTCTCTAAACTTATCGGTTTAGGCGGTGGCTCGATACTCTTCCGAAAAAGCAGCAAATTGAGCTAATATTTTGAGCAGTTCAAATGTTCGGGTTAGTTCAGGTTAGCAAAACGTTCTAAAACCTTTTGCTTTGGAGTTATAAATTTCCAAACTTTTTGGAGTCTTCAGTAAGCGTATTCGATTTCTTTGCTACCTCGCTTCTTTTGCCCATAACTTCCATCTAGAACAGCGGACTAAGTTAATATTTTCGATGCTTTAAGAGTCCACACAGATGGTCGATTTGAGCAAATATAAATCTTCTAGGACCTTCCGTTTTGGAGTTATACATTTTTACAGTTGATTTAAGTCTAAAGTTGTCTTATTAAGTCTCGGAGCCTTCTTAATACTCTATTCCATATCTCCCAAACAAACTATCGAATTGGGTTAATATTTGTAATTTCCAGAATAATAATGCCGTGTAAACATCGTTGAGAAATGAGAGAATTTGGAGGATTTTTTTTCGGCTCAAATTGAATTTAAGAAGAAATGAGAGTATGCTTTCGCAGCTTAGGCAAACTCATTCCGGAAACCCATCTTCTTATTTAGTTTAACTCCGTTACCTGAATTATAAATCCCAAAAACAATAAATTCCAGAAGCGTACGTACATAATTTGTATTCCTCCAAAGATTTTTAAAGCGCGCGGAAGAGAGCTTCAAAGAAATAGAATTGTAAAGAAAACGATTTTTTCGCTACAATATTTTTGGAGATTCATGTGGAAAAATCATCAAGGTACGCCAATGCGTTAAGCGTCTCTTAATACCTTAGAAATCCTTTTTCAATGCTCCAAAATTTGAACTTTATTTGTAGAATTTCAGATACGTGTTTGGGGGCTTCCAAAGTACTAAAGCTGAAGAAAAAGCAATTTTTTGAAAGATTGCCAGCGCTAAAGTGGTCTAAGGTACGTCAATGTATTCAATGTATTTTAATACCTGATATGTCTTTTTCTTCAGTTTAATTTTTAAAACTTCAGCGCCATGCATGCCCTAATGTGACGATCTTTTAATACCTGCTTAACGTCCTCTTTCAAAGCATCAAATTTACAAGATTATTTTTTTTAATTTGAGGGGCGTGCGTAGGGGACACGTGAAGTAGTCAAATCTGAGGGGAAATTATTTTTTAGTGTTATTTTCCTGAAAATTGCCGGCGTTAAAATCGCCAAGACACGCAAAGGTACTGGACGTTTCTCAATATCTGTTAGGCCCTCTTTCAAAGCACGAAATTTTTAAATATCTGGTAAAATTTCAAAGATGTGAACACGGACGTTTCAAGTACTAAAACGCAAAAGAAGACAATTTTTTCGAATAGTATTCTTTGGGAGATTGTCACCACAAAAATAATTAAGACACACCAATGTGTTGGACTCATATTTGTTAAGTCCTTTTCAAAAGTTCAAATTTTCAAGTTATTCTTTAAAATTTGATGATGAACGTTTCTACGAGATTTCAGCTGCGTGCGCGGTTAACTAACTGCATCCAGGATTGTCTATTGATAGGTAGGTGATTTCGGGAATAATAATTTATGTAAAGGTCGCAGCGCAATAGGAAAATTTTGGCTCAAATCGAATTTAATAGAAAATCAGTATGCTCTCTCAGCCAAGGCAAACAAATAAATCCCCGAAACCCATCTTCCTGTTTAATTTCCCACTCCGTTACTTGAATTACAAATCCCAAAAACAATACATTCCGAGGCAGAAAGAAAATTAAATTGTTTCGACGATTAATGGTCGTTTCATGTTAAAGAATTAAATAAATTGTCATATTTCATCGCAACAATTAAATTAACATTTCGCCCATAAATTAGGAAACGCTCTTATACAATGAGGCCATTAAT